>NC_081415.1:567020568-567750568 GCF_030272615.1 Cryptomeria japonica | reverse complement strand
ATTTGCCTTCATTATGTAGTTGCATTTTGCTTCATGCATTTAGTTTTTTAGCTACTCCCTAAGTTCATCTTAAGGGACAGTGTTAGAGTTATCATGTATTAGCTAATAATTATTTATTTAATTATTAGTCTCTTATCCTCTATGCATAAGCTAAACTTAGACATTTAATAATATGGTAGGTATTTAATCATTATTCTAATTATTAAATACACTTTATCCATTTAGGGTTTCTTTAGGGTTGCACACCTTTAGGGTTGCATATTCTCCTTTTAAAAGGATTGTATTGTACTTTTTTATTTAATTCCCTCTGTGAATGATAATCTTCTTCTTCAGAGCCATTATTTCTTTTTGCCTCCATTCTTCTCTTGTGATAGGTATATCGCTTCCCTTGTGATAGGTATATCGCTTCCAAGTGTTCTTGGCATCTCTGAAGTTGTATTTTCTCAACTTCTTCATATATATGTGTGTGTGTGTGTGTGTGGGTGTGTGTGTGTGTGTGTGTATGTGTGTGTGTGTGTGTGTGTGTATACACATTTATACATACATATATATAAATATATATACATACATACATATATATGTATGTATGTATGTGTATAAATGGGTGATCTTACGAATCTATGTCACACTTTAGGCTAACAAAGCCTATTCCGGTCGGACCGATTTGGTACCATTCGGCAACCACGTTGTGTTGTCGTGGCAAGAGGTTTCCAGTCAGAACGGTTCCGACCAGAAAGCCCTTGCCCTATATAGGTGCCGAAATCCGCCGAAGCCGCTCATTTTACATTGAGCGACTTGGTGTTAAGCAGGAGGGTGCAAAAACTCTTAGAGATCCGGTCGGAAGGGTTTCGGCAGTAAGTACCTTTTTTTAATTATTTTTTTTAATGTATTTATTTTAATGCATATTAATTTATGTTGTTTTTTTTCTAAATCATTTTTAGAAAATAATTTTTTTTTAAGTTTTTAAAAATATATATCTTTTTTGTATATATTCTATCATACTAGTTTAGAATATTAGAAAATAAATACACACATACATATGTAAATACATACACAAACATACACATACATACATACAAACCTACATACATACATACACATACATACATACACCTACATATACATACATACAAACCTACATACAAACCTACATTCAAACATACAC
Organism: Cryptomeria japonica; assembly: GCF_030272615.1. NCBI lineage: Eukaryota > Viridiplantae > Streptophyta > Pinopsida > Cupressales > Cupressaceae > Cryptomeria > Cryptomeria japonica. The sequence continues at coordinate 567,749,403 of NC_081415.1, read as the reverse complement.
AAACATACATACCTACATAAATACATGTACATACATAGATATAAAATAATTATATGTACACCTTAGGACATACACATACATAAAAATACATACACATACATAAATACATACGTGCATACATACATAAATACACAAAATAATTATATACACCTTAGGACATACATACACCTCAGGACATGCTATGAGGGGTTGTGTGTGGTCCTGAGGGGTCACACGCATATGTCACCTCTCAGGACCACACATTACCCCTCATAGCATGTCTTGATGTGTATGTATGTATGTATGTGTATGTAAACATCCTAAGGAGTATATAATTATTTTATATGACCCCTTAGGACCACTAAAGGCCCCTTGCTACACATGTGTACCCCTTAGGACCTATTATGACTACATAAGACCAAATGGTGTCGTAGGGGGCCATATGTGGTCCTAAGTTCTCACACATGTGTTCTAACACATGTGTGACCCCTTAGGACCACTTAAGGCCCCTTGCGACACATGTGCACCCCTTAGGACCTATTAGGACCACATAAGACCAAATGGTGTCACAAGGGGTCCTATGTAGTCCTAAGGGGTCACACATGTGTTCTAACACATGTGTGACCCCTTAGGACCACTTAAGGCCCCTTGTGACACATGTCCACCCCTTCGGACCAATTAGGACCTCAAGAGACAAAATGTTGTCACAAGGGGTCATATGTGCTCCTAAGGGGCAATGCACATGTTAGAACACATACATGACCCCTTTGGACAACTTAAGGCCCCTTTCGACACATGTGCACCCCGTAGGAACTATTAGGACCAAATGTTGTCACAAAGGGTCATATGTGGTCCTAAGGGGTCACGCATGTGTTCTAACACATGCGTGAACCCTTAGGACTACTTAACGTCCCTTGCGACACATGTGCACCCCATAGGACCTATTAGGACCACAAAAGGCCAAATGTTGTCGCAAGGGGTCATATGTTATCCTAAGGGGTCAAGCATGTGTTAGAACACATGCGTGACCCCTTCAGACCACTTAAGGCCCCTTGCAACACATGTGCACCCCTTAGGACCTATTAGGACCACAAAAGACCAAATGTTGTCACAAGGGGTCATATGTGGTCCTAAGGGGTCACGCATGTGTCCTAACACATGCATGACCCTTAGGACCACATATGGCACCTTGCGACACAAGTGCACCCCTTAGCACCTATTAGGACCACATAGGACCAAATGGTGTCGCTAGAGGTCATATGTGGTCCTAAGGGGTCATGCATCTGTTCTAACACATGCATGACCCCTTAGGACCACTTAAGGCCCCTTGCAACACATATGCACCCCTTAGGACCTATTAGGACCACATAGGACCAAAGAATGTCGCAAGGGGTCATATGTGGTCCTAAGGGGTCACAAATGTCTTCTAACACATGCGTGACACCTTAAGACCACTTAAGGCCCCTTGCGACACATATCCACCCCTTAGGACCTATTAGGACCACCAAAGACCATATATTGTCGCAAGGGGTCATATGTGGTCCTCAGGGGTCACACATGTGTGCTAACACATGCATGACCCCTTAGGACACTTAAGGCCCCTTGCGACACATGTGGACCCCTTAGGACCTATTAGGACCACAAAAGGCCAAATGTTGTTGCAAGGGGTCATATGTGGTCCTAAGGGGTCACACGTGTGTTCTAACACATGCGAGACCCCTTAAGACCACTTAATGCCCCTTGCAACACATGTGCACCTCTTCAGTCCTATTAGGACCACATAGGACCAAATGATGTCACTAGGGGTCATATGTGGTCTTAAAGGGTCACACATGTGTTCTAACACATCTGTGACCCCTTAAGACCACTTAAGGTCCCTTGTGACACATGTCGACCTCTTAGGACCTATTACAACCACAAAAGACCAAAAGTTGTCGCAAGGGGGCATATGTGGCCCTAAAGGGTCATGCATGTGTTCTAACACATGTGTGACACCTTAGGACCACGTAAGGCCCCTTGCAACACATGTGCACCCCTTAGGACCTATTAGGACCACATAGGACCAAATGATTTTGCAAGGGGTCATATGTGGTCCTAAGGGGTCACACGTGTTCTAACACATGCGTGACCCCTTAAGACCACTTAAGACCCCTTGTGACACATGCCCACCCCTTAGGACATATTAGGACCACAAAAGACCAAATGTTCTCGCAAGGGGCCATCTTTGGTCCTAAGGGGTCATGCATGTGTTAGAACACATGCGTGACCGCTTAGGACCACTTAAGGTCGTTTGCAACACATGTGTACCCCTTAGGACCAATTAGGACCACATAGGACCAAATCATGTCGCATGTGGTCATATGTGGTCCTAAGGGGCCATGCATGTGTTCTAACAGATGCGTGAGCCCTTAAGCCCATATAAGGCCACTTGCAACACATGTGCACCCTTTAGGACATATTAGGATCACATAGGACAAAATGGTGTCGCAAGGGGTCATATGTGGTCCTAAGGAGTCACGCACATGTGTGACCCCTTCAGACCACTTAAGGCCCCTTGCGACACATGTGCACCCCTTACCTATTCGGACCACGTAGGACCAAATGTTGTCGCAAAGGGTCATATGTGTTCCTAAGGGGTCATGCATATGTACTAACACATGCGTGACCCCTTAGGACCATTGAAGGCCCATTGTGACACATGTGCACCTCTTAGGACCTATTAGGACCACAAAAGGCCAATTATTGTCGCAAGGGGTCATATGTGGTCCTAAGGGGTCACGCATGTGTTTTAACACATGCGTGACCCCTTAGGACCACTTAAGGCCCCTTGTGAGACATGTACACCCCTTAGGACCTATTAGGACCACATAGGACCAAATGGTGTCACAAGGGGTCATATGTGGTCCTAAGGGGCCATGCATGTATTCTAACACATGCATGACCCCTTAGGATGACTTAAGGCCCCTTTTGACACATGTCCACCCCTTAGGAACTATTAGGACAACAAAAGACCAGATGTTGCCGCAAGGTGTCATATGTGGTCCTAAGGGGTCACGTATGTATTCTAACACATGCGTGACCCCTTAGGACCACTTAAGGCCCCTTGAGACACATGTGCACCCCTTAGGACCTATTATGACCACATAGGACAAAATGATGTCGCAAGGGGTCATATGTGGTCCTAAGGGGTCACACGTGTGTTATAATACACGCATGACCCATTAAGACCACTTAAGGCCCCTTGCGACACATGTCCACCTCTTAGGACCTATTAGGACCACAAAATACCAAATGTTGTTGAAAGGGGTCATATGTGGTCCTAAGGGGTCACGCATGTGTTAGAACAAATGCATGACCCCTTAGGACCACTTAAGGCCCTTTGCAACACATGTGCACCTCTTAGGACCTATTAGGACCACAAAAGGCCAAATGTTGTCACAAGGGGTCATATGTGGTCCTAAGCGGTCACGCATGTGTTCTAACACATGTGTGACCCTTAGGACCACTTAAGGCCTCTTGTGACACATGTGAACCCCTTAGGACCTATTAGGACCACATAGGACCAAATGATGTTGCAAGGGGTCACACATGTGTTAGAACAAGCTCATCAGCTACCCAGAAGAGAGCAATTGGAGAAAAGTAGAGGAAATTGTTAAAGGGTGATAAATACATAAAGAGTATGCAATACAAACAAACAATGTTTGGAGTGTGTGATGTGGTCTCTAATTTATGTCCAAAGGGACTAATTGGTTTTGGAGCTAGACAAGAAAACCTATTGGGCCACGCTTGGAGGAAATCATTGTGTTCATGCAAGGGACACCTTTTTTCCATTATGAGAATGATGATTTTGCACCGAAGGATATTTGGAATACAATTTCCAAAAATTTCTATGGTGTGGAACCAGAGTTGGTGAACTCAAAGTACACTTTTCAGCATCTTAGAAGATGAAGAGGCTATGTACAATCTCCCAATAGAAGGGCGATTTTGAAAGCATAATTCTCTAGTTATCTAGAAGTTGAAAATTACTTCGATGAGTCCACCAACTCTGGTTCCACACCATAGAAATTTTTGGATATTGTCTACCAAATATCCTTCAGTGCAAAAGCATCATTCTCATAATAGAAAAAGGTGGCCCTTGCATGAACACATTGATTTCCTCCATGCATGGCCCAATAGGTTTCCCCGTCCAACTCCAAAATCAGTTAGTCGGGCTCTAGACATAAATTAGAGACCACATCACACACTCGAGACATTGATTTTTTGTATTGCATACTCTCTATACATGTATTTATCACCCTTTAACAATCTCCTTTTCTTTTCTCCAATTTCTCTCTTCTGGGCAGCTAATGAGCTTGTTTCCACATCATTCAAGATAATGCAAACCTTCTTGGTTTCTTTTATAAAATTTACTTGCACCCCAAGTACGACCTATTAGGACCTATTAATTAATTTGTACATATATGCAAAATTGTGAATTAATTGTAAATTCATTTTACTTAATTGTAAATTAATTTTACTTAACTTGGGGTCATAATTTGACTTAATCTGACTAATTTTCAAATTAATTATTGTATATGCAAATATATGTAATTGTAAATTAGATATATATATATATTGAAATTTAAAATTAAATTTATAGTTGTTTAAATTTCTTTTGTGCATAGATCTCTAGAAATTTATCTTAAATTTGTCTTTATATCTAGAAAATCTTAAGTCAAGTATGCATTTATGATGTTTAAATTTCGATAAAATGTATATATCTAATTTCTTTAATTTAGATGTTTTTAAATATATTTATAATGATTTAAATGTATGTATATATTTTTAATTAAATTGTTTAATGTATACTACATACATGCACATGTGCAGATATATATATCTAGTTCTCCATTATCCACTAAACATCATGTCTGACGAGCCTGGATCACATAACACGAGTACTTCTAAGCCTAGTGTTCATCCTCGTGGGAGTGAGTAGATGTCACATAGGTCTACAACAACTCCATAGGAGAGACAACAACTCTACAATCAGACTACCGAGGCACTCCAACATGCCTTAGATCATTTAAATATCACTTTGGAAAATGTGTGTGATCACACAAATAAACAAAGGGGTGAGACTATTAGACATGAGCTAGTTCATATGATTAACCTCGTCAAAAATTCTAATCCATATGACAATGTCAACACAGAGGAATTCTATAGATCCCTTTCACATAGTGTACGTGGTACTGTGAAATGGGACATGGTGAATGATAGGGTTTCCACAGCTGATGTGAAAACCATGTTTCCTCATTATCGTGCCTTTGGTAGGGTGAAAGGCTATATGCCCACCAGGTGCACAGATACACTAGTAGCACCATTTATCTATCCTAGATGGTTAGCCACTCATCATAGGTGGCCCCAAAAGGATGAGTTGCCCCTTTATTTCTGCAAACAATTGTTTGCAGAGTTTCATTTGTTGGATGATGTTGATTACACCGATTTTTCAAAACATGCTGGGCAAGGGAAGGGAAAATTTTCAGATACGTTTAGACAACCAAGTGCACCCACGCCTGTTAATAAATGAACATTGATTGGTCCAAACCTTGTGGTTCTTCCCAAGAGTGTGGACCTAGCACATGTTGCAGATAGTGTTCCAGATGACACTCAATAGTGCCAGATGACATCACATCGGGTGGGTAGATATTTGTTTTTCTCTCATACTAGCATTAATGATGCATCAGTGAGTGATGATCCATATGTTCAAGTAGACATATCATCATCGATGGATGCTGCATGCATGCATGGCATAGATCCTTTATGGCAGATGAGTGCATGCTTATCCAGTGATCTCTTGGATTCATATCAGGTCATTGCTATAGATCATGGGATCCCACTACAGGATGCCCCATCATTTGTTAGGCATGCACTTGGTAGACCGGGTGCATTGAGTCATGGTTGTGAGCATACAGATTCTCAGCCTACTGCTATTGCACATCCTACTGCCCTGCCCCAACATATAGCAGTTGGTCAGGATACACCTCCTCCTCCTGTTTATACATTAGTTGATTGAGCCAGAGTACTTGATACTGAATTTTCAGGGATGTTCACTACCATGCTTATGGAGCCAGATAGTGAGGGGAATCATGTTGCAGTGGGCTCCTTGCATGATTCTGACATCAGCAGGATCAGACGAGCCTTACATGCTGCAGGAGAGGTATGAATTATATAATATATAATTTACTAGTTTTAATTTAGATATTTTATATAGCTACTTGATTGTACACATGAACTACATAGATTAAATTAATTATATATATTGGACTTATTTTTTTAACTATTTAGGGTATCACGTTAGGGTCAATGTATGGAGATTTGGATGCTACCACTGACCCAGTTGTTCATCAGGAGACACAGGTGTATATAAAGTTTAAATTATTATTTTTTTGTTTTTTAGTTCTATTTAAATGGATCTCTATGTGTTGATTAAATTATTTTTTGAGCGATTTAAATTATATATATATCCAACAAAATGTGTGCATGTTGTCTAGGATGAGCAAGCTTTGCACAGGATAAGCCATTCAGCTTGCAAACATTCTAGAGTCTAGCATGCATGCGATGGAGGTGTTAGAGACCCCGAGGTATGTTTATATACAACCTCGTGTACATTTACATGTTCAAGTAGATTATATTTAAATAATGTGCTTGTTCAAGTTCATGTGTAATTTATATTCCAGATGCAGGGGGCGATGTTTGAGGATTTGCACATTGCCACCGACCTTGTTCATCATGAGACATAGGTACATACATTATAACTTTAAATTAATTGAATCTTAAATATTTAAGTTCTATTTTTAAAGGGTTCGTTTGCAAGTTATGAATATATGTGTACACGTGTATATCTAAAAAAAATTCAACATTGCAGAATGCACCACTATCACACAGGTTGAGCTCCTCATCACATAGACGTCCTAGAATCCTACATGCACATGGTGGTGATGTTAGAGACTCTTCACAGGTATGTTTGTATATGTACAAATGCTCATAATCTATGTTACTTAAAAAAATTTACTTTAGTACATTCAAATTAAATGTTTAATGTATGATTCTATGCATGCATACTCTATTGCAGGTGCATGGATCGGGACATGCTTCAGGACAGGGCCCCGAGTGACCCATTCTTTATATATATATATATGTGTGCATGTGCACACATTTTATAGACATTTCATATATATTTGTATAACTGTACTAGACATTTCATACATTATATTGTACACATTTCATATGCGTATGTGTACTAGATATTTATTTTCCATCTTTCATGTGTGTGTGTGTGTGTTAGATAGATGTACACCTCATAGACATATATGTGTATGTGTTAGATAGATCTACATTTCATACTACTTTTCACGTTTATATATAGATAGATTACATTTTTGAAAGTTAAGTGTTTAAATGATAGAATCTCTAAGTCATTTGAATTTAGTTAAGTATTCTAGTTAATTGTACATGTATATGTAAAAGTTAGGTGTTTATGTCTATTTTAACTTTGTTCATTGTTAAACAATTTTAGTCATTAAAATTTAATTTAGTTGTTCATTTTAGTTAAGTGTTTATGTACTTGTTTAATGAACTTACTTCAAAAATTTAATATCACCTTAAATATCCCCTTAAATCCCCTTAAGACCACTTAGAACACCTTAGGACAACATAATTAGATGAATCCAAAAAACATAATTAAATGAAACAATATATGTGTAAATATAAATTAAATTAATGTACATAGATGAATAAAACGAATCCATGCATGTGTAAAAATATAAAAGATTCAATCCCCTTAAATATCCCCTTAAATCCCCTTAAGACCACTTAGAACACCTTAGGATAACATAATTAGATGAATCCAAAACAACATAATTAAATGAAATGAATGTACATAGATGAATAAAATGAATTCATGCATGTGTAAAAATATAAAAGAATCAATCCCCTTAAGACCACTTAGAACACCTTAGGACAACATAATTAGATGAATCCAAACAACATAATTAAATGAAACAATATATGTGTAAATATAAATAAAATGAATGTACATAGATGAATAAAATGAATCCATGCATGTGTAAAAATATAAAAGAATCAATCCCCTTAAATACCCCCCCAAAATCCCCTTAAGACCACTTAGAACACCTTACACTAGTACATTTGGGCCTAATTTGCGATGGCTAATTGTCGAACTTGCGACGACACCACGTCAGACTATCGACCAACTTTACCATCGAAAACTCATCGTCGGACTTCCCGACGATGCCATTTACGTCGGTCGTCTGACAACATTATGAACTCCTCCAGTGATGGCTATATTTGCTCCCCTGGCCACAAATTTCAGTGGATTACCATCGAAATTTTGACGGATGCTATGTTTGCTCTTGGATGACTGTCCGACTTGGAAGTGACGTCGGATATACACTATCCTTGTTGGATGTTTCTTTAGTTGTCATCAAAATTCCGATAGTGAGATATGATGTGGGTCAGACGGCCTTGCCATTAGTGCATGAAAGCATTGCAGGAGTTCTAGTTTTAAAAAGTGCATAAAAAATTTATTATTTATTTGATTCAGTGTTATTTGCAAAAAAGGATTATCAATGATGTTTCCTTTCTCCAAGAATTGTCTAGGATCTTTTCGTCAGATAATATGTAACATCAAATGACTAAATCTTTTCTTTACAAATGCTTATTTTATTTAATTATTATCTGAGCGTGAATTAAAATTTATATCTATATGGAAGCAAAACATACAAGATGAAGAGTCATGTGCAAGTAAATTTCATAAAAGAAAGCAAGCAGGCATTATCTTGAATGACATGGAAATAAGCTCATCAACTGCCTAGAAGAGAGCGATTGGAGAAAAGAAGAGGAAAGTGTTAAAGGGTGATAAATACATAAAAAGTATGTAATACAAACAAGCAATGTCTGGAGTGTGTGATGTGACGTCTCTAATTTATGTCCGGAGGGACTAACTGGTTTTGGAGTTCCTGCGAAACCTATTGGGCCACTCTTGGAGGAAATCAATGTGTTCATGCAAGGATAACTTGTTTTCTATTATTAGAATGATGCTTATGCACCGAAGGATATTTGGAAGGCAATATCCAAAAATTTCTATAGTGTGGAACTAGAGTTGGCGGACTCGAAGTAATTTTTAGCTTTCAGAAGACCAAGAGGTTATGTACATAATCTCCCAATAGAAGGGTGATTTCAAGCATTACCTCTCCCCCCCATGACTATTTAGGAAGTACTTCCTTAGACAAAGGACTATTGGCCTCCGTGGGATCAAAGAAAAAAATTGAAGCATAGACTCTAGACGATGTGGTGGTGTCCTTCGTGAAGAACCCTACACTATAATTGAAAATTCACAAGCGAAACTACAAGATAGTGAAGAGAAATAAATTCTTGAAAAGTGGGAAGAATGGATATTGGTTTGGGTGGGGCCAAGTCAGGTGGCTCCTCTAGAGTTTGATGAGATAGAAATCATATTAAGATTTGAAAAAGATCACACTCATGGAACTTTGTGTGCGACTGATCGATTGCGTTGTTTGGGTAATGCATTCCAAATAGATATAGTTGCAAACCATTTATCCGTCTTGATTAAATCCTTTTATCCTGATGGCATTAAATTAAAGTACTTTCTCTTCTATCTGGTATTAATGGAGAAGAGGTTGCATTGCATTGTATCCTAGGTTGATGCAAAGCAACCTCTTCTCCACCAATACTAGATAGAAGAGAAAGAACTTTAATTTAATGCCATCGGGATAAAAGGCTTTAATCAAGACAGATAAATGGTACGCAACTATATCTATTTGGAATGCATTAACCAAACATTGCAATCGACCAGTCGCACACGAAGTTACACGAGTGTGATCTATTTCAAATCCTAATATGATTTCTATCTTGTCAACCTCTAGAGGAGCCACCTGACTTGGCCCCACCCAAACCAAGATCCATTCTTCCCACTTTTCAAGAATTTATTTCTCTTCACTATCATGCAGTTTCCCTCGTGAATTTTCAATTATAGTGCAGAGTTCTTCCCAAAGGACACCACCACATCGTTGAGAGTCTATGCTTCAATTTTTTTCTTTGATCCCATGGAGGCCAATAGTCCTTTGTCTAAAGAAGTGCTTCCTGAATAGTCATGGGGGGGAGAGGTAATTCTTGAAATCGCCCTTCTATTAGGAGATTGTGTACATAACCTCTTGGTCTTCTGAAAGCTGAAAATTACTTTGAGTCTGCCAACTCTGGTTCCACACTATAGAAATTTTTGGATATTGCCTTCCAAATATCCTTCAGTGCAAAAGCATCATTCTCACAATATAAAAAAGGTGCTCCTTGCATGAACACATTGATTTCCTCCAAGTGTGGCCCAATAGGTTTCGCAGGAACTCCAAAACTAGTTAGTCCCTCTGGACATAAATTAGAAATGTCACATCACACACTCTAGACATTGTTTATTTGTATTGCATACTTTCTATGTATTTATCACCCTTTAAGACTTTCCTCTACTTTTCTCTAATTGCTCTCTTCTAGGCAGCTGATGAGCTTGTTTCCATGTCATTCAAGATAATGCCTACTTGCTTTCTTTTACAAAATTTACTTGGACATGACTCTTCAGCTTGTATGTTCTGCTTTCGTAAATATATAAATTTTAATTCACGCTCAGATAAAAATTAAATAAAATAAGCATTTGTAAAGAAAATATTTAGTCATTTTATGTTACATATTATCTAACAGAAAGATCCTAGACAATTCTTGGAGAAAGGAAACATCATTGATAATCCTTTTTTGCAAATAACACTGAATCAAATAAATTAAAAAAATTTCATGTAATTTTTAAAAGTAGAACTCCTACGATGCTTTCATGCACCGATGGAAAAGCCGTTTGACCCACACCATTATTCATAATGGAATAAATCAATATAATAGGCTATTATAAAGAATATATACAAAAATATGAAAGAACATTAAATTACCATTACAAACCCATAAACCATTAAATAGTGAAAATAGATATAAATTTGTAAATGTCTCCCTACGAACACAACAACCATAACCAAAATAAAAAAAATTCTTACCCGCAAAAAATAAGTAACTCGTGATTTGTAAGTCTACAACATCTCTCAGATGATCGAACCGTTTCTTAATTCTGTTCTTCTTACTAGTCAATGGATTTAGTTGCATGTAGAAGTTTTCTATTTGAAGCCTTCTGTTTCCCTATATTTGAGACTTAATAAAATTCTTGTGAGTAGAATGGTGAATTTTATCACCCAAACAAATCATGTGCAAGGGAGACAATCACTTAAGGTCCATCTGATCTTGAGACATTGATGCCCACTTAGCATGTCACATCCTAAATTGACAAGACTCATGATTGGGACCCAAAATATGACCCCTCATTTCTTGCCTTATGTGTGAGAAAAAATTCAAACACTTTATGTATGATTAGTTATAAAAGGAAGCCTACCTTGTCATTTGAAGGGGTCTACCTACAATTCAAGTGATCTCTTAACTATAAAATCAATTAAATTCCAAGTGAACAAGCAATGAAGCATTCATCAAGCATTGAAGGAGAATTCAAGTTAAAGCACAACATTCATGAACAAGCAATCAAGCATTGAAGGAGAATTCAAGTTGGTGCAGGTGCATTTGGAAGACCAAAGGGCTCAATGAAGCCATTAAAGACTTTTGAAGGTCTTAGGAGTGAAAAGACAATCAATTATGATGTCTTAAGGTCCATTATGGCCTTTAATGATGAAAATTGTAATAAGTTTGTAATTTGTCCTAAAGGGCCTAGTAAGGACCTTAGGACCAACAAAAAGATGTAATAGGAATTTATGGCTTAGGGAGTCTACAAGAGTTTAGGCAAGTTCAATAAATCATGTCATGACCTTGTGTGTTAGCAATTAAGATTTTTTGATCAAATGGTCGATGAAATGCTTTGTATGGCAGAGAATGCTGGTGTACAGAATAGGACAAGCAATAACAACAATTTTTTGTTTTCCTGAAATTTTTTGGTGTTTTGGCTTATGGTAAGTTTTTCTTGAGTGTGTATTCAAATTCCTAATGCATTGAAGAGACCTTGAACATCTTATTTGCAGGGAAGATGCACTGATAATCCATTTGTCTCAGACTTTAGACTAGTTGCATTGACTATTCTAACAGATTTGTGCAATTTGGCATTTGATTTGGTTGATTTACAATGAGAATGGTCATTCCATGAATATAAAAGGCCTAATATTCATGGGATGACACTCCTCTAAAATATACAATAAATTACTAACAGGTTGATATGCAGATTGGGTGGAGAACTGGGGTGATCACCAAAACAACGAATGTAAGAGTGGAGAAATTGCTTGCTAAGGAGCAGCAATAGCAAATCCGCCTTAAGGAGGGGCACATTTTATGATTGATAGTGTTTAGACATTTCAAATGAAAGGTGAATCCATCATTATTTGGATGGTATAGTGTTTGGAAGAGGGGTATATGAGAAACCCTACTTTTAAGGGTTTGTGAGAGGCTAAATAAGGGATAGTAGATTCTCTGTACCATCCTAATCCAAAAAGCATTTATTTTGTCTACATCCGATAGTCATTGCTAAAATTAGTTTAAAGTGTATTCATTTAGGGACCTTTCATAAAATATTCTCAACTTACACATCATAAAAGGATCTTAAAATATTCATCGTTTATAATGATAAGAATTTGGTTGTTCCATACACCTTCCTTTATTATTTTAAAAATATCATCAACCAAAATATTGCACAGTAGTAGTATGGAGTGCATTTCATCTATTTATGCCCAAATATTTCATCATACCACTTTATTTTCAAAGGCGATTGATCGATTGTGCTGTTTGGGTAATGCATTCCAAATAGATACAGTTGCATACCATTTATCTGTCTTGAAAGCCTTTTATCTTGATGGCATTAAATTATAGTTCTCTCTCTATTTTCTGGTGATCTCTGGAGTAGAGGTTGCTTTGCGGGTCAGTGCAAGAAGATGAGTCCACTTTTTGGCCAAAAAGTGGAAGTGTTTTCCCTGTTTTTCAGATTTTGTCTCACTTGAGCTTAAATTTTGAAACACTTAGAGATTGAATCTTGGAAAAAGTCAGTAATATAAATGATAGCTCTCTCGGTGTACTTTTCAAATATGTAATTTATTTTAATACCCACATAATAAAAAATAACTTTTTCAATGGAGTTCTAAAAACTATGTTTTAAAAATGCCTGTTTCAGGACCATACCATGCATGTGTACGACCCACACTTTTTGACACAATTAAAATTATTTTCTCAAACCGTTTTGGGAAATGGTTTGTAACACATTGAAGATTGATGAGCATATTTTTTTGTATTTTTTATTCAAATATATTTTTTTTAATTAATTTTTTAATGGCCGTAATTATCTTTTTAAAAATTTGATGTGTACGACCCACATAATTTGACGTAAACTTAGCATTTTTTGAATTTTTTTTTTTAAATTGAAAAGAATTTTGTGTAGATTGATGACATATAATTTTTTTTTCAAAATTCATTAAAATAAAAAAGTTATTAAATTAAGAAAATTAGTTAATATTTCAAATTTATGGACCTAATTTATTATAAATTAAATGAAAAATAGTTAAAATAATCAATTTTTAAATTAATTTACAAATTTAGAATCTAGATAGTATAATATGAAATGGGTTTCAATTTTGTATAAAAATTCTCTGATTAGAGGCACGTAAACTATTTCATTTCATCATATTTGTGCTTTCATTCATGGAGCTTTGAATTTGCAGGTTCATGTCTCAGGTGTGGCCATCCTAGGCCTATCCTGCCTAATCCCGAGGCAAGTGGCGGGTTGTGAATTCAAATTTTACATAATGGGCCCCTGTTTTATAAACGGGGGCCCGTTTCATTTTTTGCCCGTTGGATTTAATAACGGGCCCCCATTTCTAAATAACCGTTACTGTAAAAAAAAAGATAGATTGCATCGATTTACCACACTATCATTGAAATCCGTACTGACAAAGATTTTTTAGATCATTTAGCAGTACTTTTTAATATTTTTTACATGATTTTTTGAAAAACTCAGTAAAAAGATATTATTTTTTGAAGACGAGTTTGTAAAAATGGGTTCTAAGCAATGTCAAAAGAAAAAAAAGAGGACAATGACAGTGGACGAAATTCAAGCACAAAGAGAGAAGGAGGCAAAATGCCAAAGAGATCGAAGATCACAACAATGATAATTGAATAACACTTCTGAAGCATCTAGTTCATTGCCCATTGTAGATGAGACCATTGAAGACATCATGATGGATGCAAGAAATGTAGAACCACACACGGGTATGACTGTTGATGCAAATGTTGATGTGGATGCGAATCCTGGTATGTTTTTAAATCCCGATGACTATGATGCCAATCAAATTGCTGATTTAAATGAAGCTGGATATAAATTTCATACACCAATACGAAAAGAAATAAAAATTGAAAATATTACACCACCCTCTCTGAAAGAAAATGAATGTAATTTGTTTACTATTGATAGCAATGTGCTGGATAATCTTAATGGGTTAGTTTCTTGGAGACAAATCAGAACACATGCGAACAAATTATATAAACAATTTTTCTATAATAAAAAGTTAGGATTCCAATGTCAATTAATGCTACAATTAATAAAAATGTTAAAAATGCGTAAAGTCATGAAAAAAATAGGTATTTATGCAAAACCAAAAAGAAAAGATGAATCATATAAGAAAGTTGTATCTACTGTTGCTAGTGCCATCGATTCTATAGGAAAAACAAGTCGATCTAAAGATAAGAATGCAACACATAGAGTTATAACGACTGCTATAGTTGACAAAATGATTGTTAGTAAAAGAATGTTAAGTGATATAAGTGGCTATTTGAACTTACATCGTAGAACCTTGTCAAGAGCGGCCAAAAGAAGAGACACAATTGAAATTGATCCACTAAACCATTGTTGGAGTTTTAGTGGTAGACTTCAACGGTCGGACATGAAATTAAATGATGAAACTAAACAATTAATTACAAAATTTTGGCATGATAACACTAGAGTTTCATCAAATGCTAGAGATGTTTTAAAGTTAAGGGTGGGATCAAAAATACGTGATCCTCATCCAAAACATCTTCTTGACATGACTCAAACTGAATTCTTTAAAAAATTTAGTGATGAATCTGTGTTAATGAATTTACGAACTAGTTAGAGATCATTTGAAAAATGCAAACCCTGGTATGTTAAAATCAATAAACAAAGAATATCTTGTTGTTGTAAAACTCATGTCCAGTTTTGTTACTATTATGATGTTTTTCGATATATACATTGTATGTTGCATGGTAATGATCTTGTGCAGGATTGTGGTGTTTATGTTCCACCTAAAACTATAAAAGATTTTATTAGAAGTTTATTTTGTAAACCACCTAATGAACAATTATTTCTTTCCAGTTCATGCATTTATGGCCTTTGCAATTAATGTGGGAACTATTCTTTGATAGGTGAATGTTTGCATGAACATGTTTCATCTGAGTTTGGACAAAAAATGGTTGATGTTAGGAGATTTAAAAATATAGAATACCCTCTAAAGGATGGAAAGATGGGGAAAAGTTTAGAATTGATTACAGAACAGAATAGTGTGAATGCATTTATTAGTGAGTTTAAAACTCATATTGTTCCAAAATATGTGAAACATTCCCAACATGCCTGATGGCTTGATGGATAGTTTCGCATATGCAAGAACACATTTCCAGTTGGAACAATAGTATCAGTTGTGGATTTTGTAGAAAATTATACTCTAAAACCACAAGAGGAAACTCAATCACAATACTACAACTCAGTGCAAGTGGCCATATTTGTGCACATTATATATAGACATGACCATGACAGTACAGAAGATAACAAAATTTTTTTGAGGGAGTATCATTTCTATGTTAGCGATAATCGATTACACTCTTCAGAGTTTGTTCAACATTGCTTCGAGGTATTTTATGATAATCTTAAGGAAAGAGAAATTGACATGAAACAACATATGATATGGTCAGATAACTGCACTGGACAATTCAAAAATGCAAGAATGTTTTATTGGCTATGCAAAGTTCACAAGATAACCAATGTCCAACATTTATGGAGTTTTTTTGAAGCGGGACATGGTAAGGGGAACACGATGGAGCCGGTGCCTGTATAAAAAGAGCTCTTGCTAGAGAACAATTGAAATTCGAGGATGCAGTGAAATTCAGAGATGCTCGTGCAGTTGTAGATTGGTGCAATTCAAAGTTGTCAAAATGATCAACTGAAAACTCTGCAATTTGACGTTTCTTCTGGTTGATAGAGGAAGATAGTATTCCTATTCAGCATGATTGTAATACCATCATTGGATCAGCTAAATGGCATTCGTTTAAGAGTTCTAATTCAAACACATGGACTATATTCACAAGGCAACTTGCTTGCTTTTGTCAGTTTTGTGTTTCTGGAGATTCGGAATTTTGTGAGAATAAAGAATGGGTTGAAGAATGGCAACAAAAATCATTGACACCCATAGATGCAAATGATCTACATGAAAGAACTGATGAAGATATGGATCAAATGTTTGCATCAAATGACTATGATCACATTTCAGATCTTATACAACAAGGTAAAATTATTTTTGAAATTTGTTTTGACTTATTAAATAGTACATAAATTTATGAAATCTTATAGTGTATATTTTTGTTTTTATTTCTCATTAAATATTAAAATAAAATTGTTTTGTGCATAGGACATGTCTATGTTGTTGTTGCACCAGAGGACAATGAAGAGGGGACAGAGTATTGGTTGGCTCGATATGTAGAGCCAAAACATAAGCTAACTACTCCTCGAGTAGATGATGATGGTTATGACTATCCAACAGGATCTGTGGTTGTTGTTGGCACTTGGCTACGCAAATATCTAACAAGAAAGAATGGATTTATGGCATTTGAAGATTATGAATTAGAGAAGAAGATTATACATTACTCACATTTGGTAGTGGCAACTAATATAAAATTGGATAGATATCGTGGTAGGCCTACTAATAAACAATTATGGACTCTCTCTATGGAAGAGCACGAGACAATTATAGATGCTTTGCAAAAGAGAGAGGATGCAGATGGTATAATGGATTGAATCTAGTAAAATTTTGTTTCAGGTCTACCACAAGTAGAAGGCATCAATGAAAACAAAGTTATTTAAATAGACTGTTTATTTTATTTTAGATACATGTCTTCTTGATTATATTTTGTGTACAATATACATAAATGAGAGACTATTGGTCAAATTTATGAATGAGATAATTATGTTTTAATCAAGTTCTATTCATTATATTTGTTAAATGATACTATTTAATTTAGAATATGTTATAATTATAAGATATGTTTCGATACTTAGTTCATGATGCATACACCTTTAGTTTATCTAATCACAAGAACTATTTAAATGAAATTACAAAAATAAAATTACAAGTCCACATAATGCCTATAAAGTTGTTTAAGCACAACTTCCATAAATAAAATTTCAAGTCCACATAATATATAAAGTATGCACAAAATTTCAAGTCCACATAATTTCAAGTCAATATATATGATCTAATGTGCACATAATTTCAAGTCCACATAATATCTAATGGGCACAATACACATAAAGTATGCACATAATATATATGATCTAATCCTATTATGAAACTATCCATGTATATAAATTATGTGTGTGCACGTGTAAACAAATATGTAAAGCCCATAAATAGTACATATCAGAGCCAAATAAATAGTAAAATTTCAAGTCCACATAATCCATATAATATCTAATCCATATATATGTCTAGATGGTAACATGATGTTCACTCCACATAATATCTAATGTGCACAAAATATATAAAGTATGCACAAAATATATATGATCTAATCCTATTATGCAACTATCCATATATATAAAGTATGTGCACGTGTAAATTAATGTGTAAAGTCCATAAAAAAGTACATATCAAAGCCAAATAAACAGTAAAATCTAAGTGCTATCATCAATAACATCTCATGGTCTCTTGTCCCTGGGACGTGGTCCAGATCCACCTATCTCATGCTATACAATAAAAAAATAATATTAAAATATTACTTGAAATTAACTATTAAAAGAATCATTTATCAAATATAGTAGAATTCGTAAATTAAGTTACAAACTTACCATATGCTCATCAGATCCTCTAGCACTATCTCTCTTGTCCCCGGGATGTGGTCCAGATCCACCTGTCTCATGCTATACAATAAAAAAATAATATTAAAATATTACTTGAAATTAACTATTAAAAGAATCATTTATCAAATATAGTAGAATTCATAAATTAGGTTACAAACTTACCATATGCTCATCAGATCCTCTAGTAGTATCTCTCTTGTCCCTGGGACGTGGTCCAGATCCACCTATCTCATGCTGTACAATAAAAAAATAATATTAAAATATTACTTGAAATTAACTATTAAAAGAATCATTTATCAAATATAGTAGAATTCAAAAATTAAGTTACAAACTTACCATATGCTCATCAGATCCTTTAGCAGTATCTCCTCTAGCAGTATCTTGTGCAGTATCAACACCGAATGTAGTGCTAGCTAACTCCTGTACAAGGTCAAATTCAAAGTGTCCAATTAAATCTTAAATTAAGAGTCAAAATAAGATCAAATTAAGTATTACATATTAATACCTCAAAGGATGTCGATGTGCATTCAAATTGGCTCTGATCAAAATTATGAGGATAACCCATCCTAATGGTAGTGTCCACTTGAATACATGCATTTAATGAAATCATATTTAGTGAACATATATATGTGTACTAAATAATTTCAAGTTAAGTTACAATATTGTAAGAGTTCATATTTAATTTAAGAATTATAAGATACATACCATAGATGGTGTCACAATAGTCAGACCCTCTTCTTGATGTGATCTAGAGGGTCCCTCATGACCTGAATCCTGGAGAAAGAAGCATTCAATGTATCAACATGAAAATTTATATAGTATATGATGATAACATATTAACTTAAAAAGATAGTACAATGTCTAGATAGAAATTTATACTATACCCCATAAGGTGCGTCGAGTTGTGTTCCAGTAGATGCAATATTGACTCTAATATTAGGTGTAGTTCTTATCTACATAAACAAAATTTATTTAATGAAGTATTAGATTGTATAAAAAAAGAGATGCACTTAGTTTATACCTATATTTAATGAAGTATAAAAAGATTGACATGTACATGTATATATATCTATACCTGGTCAAGATGAACATCCAAGCAAAGAAAATTCATATAAGATGTCATCATACAATCATCTGTTGCATCATGCTTAGCTAGAACTGAAGTAGATCCTACAGCAGCAGTAGGACCTACACACGTCTCATGACAACTTGAACACATATGTGGCATCCATCGAGGAGCAGATGCCATGTGAGCAGCTTGCTCACTCAGGTTACCTGTGAGGGAAGTCAAAGCATCTAATGTCGAAATGAATGATGTATTTTGGACATCTGCAGGAATAGATGGAGAAACAAGTGCAACTATGGGTGGATCCGGTAGGGGATTATTACTCCGTGCCCCTAGTCTATGCTGTGGCATTCCACGACCAACACCCTAGAATGACATAATGTCAAAATAATTTGGTTTTTGGTTCATTACAAACTCATAGTATAATTTCTTCAAAAAATAAAAAGGGACCTCATAATTATGATGTGGTGGATAATCAAAAACCATTCACCATCTATCCCAAAAGTATCTAGCCATTTCTAGATGCACACACCACCTAATTGAAATTCTTTTCTGGTTAGGTTGCATTGGTTCTCTTGTTTCTGGGTTGGTAAAATATGGACATAAATGAGCTTTGGTTATTTTCAAATCAGTGATTTGCCTATAAGTTAAACCATCGGCATACAAATCATGCAACTCTGGTCATCGTCTATGAAATTGATCTAATTGAGAATCAATAGATCTAACTGACTCGACAACAGTTTACATTGATTTTGCAAACTCTTCAAGATGGGGTGGTGTGATTTGCTCATTTTGGATAGTAGCAATGTTTTGTTCAATCACTTGTAGGTTTTCATTAATTCATTCTCTTAAACAAATTTCATCCAATCTAGGGGGTTGTTTTGGTGGTGGTGGTGGTGGTGGAGGTGGAGGAGGAGGAGGAGGAGGGGGTTGTGGTGGGGGATTTTCACCTAATAGTTCATCTATGTCAAAGACATCCATGATAACAAAGAACTCCTGCATATATAAAGATATACATGAATTATATACAACTCTATGTCAAAGAAGAATCTATTTTACTAAATTAAAAAAAAAACATTTATAAATATTAACATTTCTATGTTGTTGAATGAGATACACATGAAATATATAATATAATATTGAACTTAGAAAAATATACATGTACATACTATTGAATCTTAAAATATAAAATTTGCACACAAAACTTAATAAAAACTTTCAATGAAACATCATAAATCTATTATATATTCAATTTAATAAATTCATTTCTTGTAAAATGCATCAACTATTAAAATCAATATAAAATATTTCATACATAAGATCAATAAAGAAGTGAGAAATAAGATGATCTTCCTTCTAGTGTAAAAATATATAGCATGTAAACAATATTACTAAGACAACATAATATTTTGTTAACTTTAACTTAAAGTTATTTTGAAACTAAATTATAATGAGATACAACACAATAATATTAATAAATCTAGAAAAAAGCACGTGTGTTTGGATGCTCCATATTTCTAGTGTTTTAGTGTACAGTATAATTTATTAGAATTCAATTACATAGTTTTGAGATAATTGCCATCAATTCATTTTACATTGATTAGTCTTCAGACAATCTTAAAAAAAAACTAATCTCCCATGACTATAAATGACCTACTTAAAACATATTATATTCTAAGTGGTTGTCATGTAAAGACAAAACATCAAAACTTTTGAAGAGTTAAGCATATTTCACCATTAAATTTCTCCCATAATCAAATCTACACAAGATTATAATTTACAAAACCTTCAAAAAATATTATTTCCTATAAATCATTTATTATAAAACTCCGCAATCATTTGTTTTCATATATAATCTTTCTATAAAATTTAAGATATCAATTCATACACAAATTCTCTTACAAAGTTGAATAAGAAATGAAACTCTTACATAAAAATCAACACAACATGCCAACAATTAAAAACAAAATTAACCTTGCAATATTTACTTTTAAAATAATCAATTTCAACAGTATTTTACACATGCATTTATAATTATCAACTAGAATATTATTTTGAATAACATTCCAAATAAAATTCCTAACATACTATATTATCCTCATTAATACCCATCCATAATATTTCTTTAACGGATACATCTCCTTCAAATCATCACATCGTAATGCTTTTTATTTTAATAATTGAAAGCTGTAGGGATGCGCTCACGCACAAAGGGGTCCACTATCATACTTGCAAGCACTAAATTATTAAGTCAATGAACAAACTACAACTCAATGAAGCTAAAAAAGTGATGCAAGCCTATTTTTAAATATCCCAATTCCTTTTGCTGACCTAATACTTTTAGTGGCAACCATTTTAAAATTTCGTATTTATCAAAGAGAATATTTTAGGGAAAAAATGCAGTGTTGGCACTTTATGAAAATAAAGGTTTTTAAGACTCTAGAGACTTGTTCATCACAATATTTTATTGTTTAATATGCAAAATTTTGAAAGATTTTGATATGTAAAAATTAAATTTTTCATATAATTAGAGGTGAAATCAATTTTTAATTCTACCTCAATGATTGAGGGGATCTTACAATTTTGACTTTAAATATAGCTTCATTTATACTCTTTCATAAATAAACTAAAATAGAAGATATAAAGAACTGCTAAATTCTAGCAATATATGTGTATGCAAGCAAGAATAAAAAATCAATAAAGGACTTAAACTATGAATTTCAAACCATTATGCTATGCATAAGTACCACCTTTAGATTGAGTTAAAGGATAATGTATAAAAGATGAAACACAATAGTATCTCAGAAAGAAAACTCTTGTTGTAGCTAAAGGTTGATGGCTTCAAGATGGATTTGTGACCAAGATAGGATGTAAGGTGCTTAAATTGGCAACATAACATTGCATTACAAGAGTTCTTGAAACTAGCTCATATAATGATTTATTTATAGTCATGAAGGATAGAGGATTAAAGACTAAGATTGTTTTGAGAGATCAATGGAGTAGATTGATTGAAAGGATTGTGTGCATTAGAAGCTTCCAAGTGGCAACTTATGTTTGGTGCACATGAGGAGTTCATGATCCAAGAAATTTTTGAAGAAAAGGTCTTCTTAGGGGCGTATACACCAAGATGTTGTAAAAAAAGGTAGCCAAATGACCAAAAAAAGATAAACACGAGTGCATTATTGGGAAATTCATTTAACGCATTTGAGGTCTTTTTTGTAGTGATTTTTTCTTACACTATCCTAGGCTCGTTTACACTATCCTAGGTTCATTAGGATTGTCCTATAATCATTAGGACTATCCTAGGTTCATTAGGATTGTCCCAAGTTCATTATGGCTTTCTTAGGCTCATTAGGACTTTCTTAGGTTCATTAAGACTGCCCTACATTCATTAAGATCATTTGAGGTTCATTGGGACTATCATATGTTCATTGTGATTGTCCTAGGTTCATTAATTTAATTCATGTGTTCATTAGGACTATCTCACATTCTCAAATAGCTTCAACTAATATCTTAAATTAACTATTTTATAAAAAAATAGCTCCTTAACAATTTAATATTATATACAATCGAATATGATTTCAACTTCAAACCTTGTGCACCTTTTAAAACCAAAAGATGTTGTTAAAAACATTCTTCTAATATTAGCTTAATCATAACATAATCTAATAAATCTTCCTCAAAATATCTACCAACTTCAAATCATATATCAAATCTTTTATAATATAAATTACATTCTAGATATACCAATATACTTCTAAAGATATTCAAAATACTTCTTGGGAATTATATTTTTCAAATCTTTCGGATGTATATATAATTAGCACCCCATTTAGAAAACTCATTATCAATCAACATTATAATTCAAGAATATTTTTTATTTTGTATTAATGAATTATATATTTGGCATATTAGCTTCCTTTATGAACCTATGTAAACCAAACTCCAATTTTAGTAACTTATCTAGCTTTGCTCTAAAATTGTGTCCATAATTGATCCTTTTATACCATCACATGACATAATAGGACCATAATAGGACCTTTATGCCATGACATGGCATAAACCTAAGCCTAAACTTTGATATCTAAAATTTGAAGAGTAATGTTAATTACTTTTAAGGTTATACTAATTTAGTGGTAACTTTTGTATTGCCTAATGAGGATTAAGAAAAATTTAGGTACATATGTTCGGTTTTATTTCAATTTCATTTTCGAACGTTTTTGTTTTTGTTTCCATTTCATTTTTCATTTTTTTGTTTGTGTCGATTTTGTTTTGTTAATTATCTAACTTTGGTTTTGATTTCTAAATTTGTTGATTACGGTTTAGGGTTAACTGTTCAAAAATATTTTAGATCAAAATCAAGAATTTACAAATATAAAAAATAATTTATTTATATGCTACTATAAAAAAAAACTAAAATAATAAAAAAAAACTAAATAATACACAAAAAAAAAGAAAAATATACAATAAAATTATGAAATGTGAAAATAGATGACTGAATGTGTACCTGGGATAGTGGTGGAGGCTTGAAGTTGAAACCACAACACGGGGGCCTGTTTTTTATCTCTTCTTGTCAATTAACTGTCACGGTAAAAATGAAAAATTTGCCCAATAAAATGGTAAAAATAGAATTTCAAAACGGGGGCCCATTTTATTTAGCTTCGGCACCCCATGACCTTTCAGCTCGAGAGGCCGAACCATTAACGGGCCCCCATTTTTTAGAATGGGCCCCCATTTTTTGAAAACGGGAGCCCGTTTTGCGGAGTGCATTTTCCAACGCGCAGACTTCCGCGAATTTGTGACTCATTAGCTTGCACATACCCTTGCATCGACTTGGGATACATTTATCTTATGTTGTATCTACGAAAATATGTATCCTAGGTCGATGCAATGCAACCTCTACTCCACCAATACCAGAGAGAAGAGAAAGTACTTTAATTTAAAGCATTTAAGATAAAATGCTTTCAAGACATATATTAGGTATAAAAGGAAGCCTACCCTATCATTTGAAGGGGTTTACCTACAATTCAAGTGATCTCTTAATTATAAAATCAATTCAATTCCAAGTGAACAAGCAATCAAACATTCATCAAGAATTGAAGGAGAATTAAAGTTAAACCACACCATTCTACATGACATCCTAAAACCTTGTGTGAGGATTCAAGAAAGATTCATCAGGGTATCATGTTCAATTTTAAGCATTTTGTGTGTAGGAAATTGATTTAGGAGTTACATGTGAAGAAATTGGCAAAGTAAATGATGACAATCAAACTCAATTTTTGATGGCATGAAAAGAAGAAGAGTAGACCAGTTCCATACACCTTTCTTTACTATTTTAAAAATATCATCGACCAAAATATTGTGCTGCAGTAGTATGGAGTGCATTTCATCTATTTTATGCCCAAATATTTCATCGGTGTATATATCACTTAACAAACCACCTGATACTTAAATGACATGTCTATCATATGCAAGACAACCGATACTAATCAGTATGTGTTAGTTAAGCCCGATAACAATCAATGTTCACAGTTAATATATTAACCGATATTAATTGGAGTGCATTGGTTAAGCCCGATAATAATTGGTGTTCATAGTTAATATGTTAACCGATATTAATCAGAGTGCATTGGTTTTAATGTAAATCAATACCAATCGGTATTTTATGCTATGAGATTTACAACCGATTATTATCGGTAGTTAAGCATTGATTGAACTTTTCAAGTATGGCTGAATATATACAAATTTAAGAATGATCATCGATCAAATGAAGGAACAATAGCTTGAAGTCTTCATCATAGTTTATCGATAGGATAGATGATTGAATGAGAGACTTAATTTATCTCTCATTCAATCATTTATCTTACTAAGGCTATCATGCATTAACAGAATAGAGGGACCTTATATCAAATTAAGGAAGGCATGAGAGTGATATATGTATTAGTGTAATTATTATACTTTTTGAATATTTATCCTTGGTTCCATTCAGACCAAATTACAAGTTACATCACCCTATCTACAAGTTACATTCAATATAGGACCACAAGTTACATCACCCAATTAGGGTCGGACCAAATTACAAGTTACATTTATAGGGTCTGTCCTATTTGAGCTAGCTACTATTTCAACACATTCTAACACATGTATCTATTTCTATGCAATAATTAGTAGTAGCTACATAGACTAGCATGGTACATAAGTTCTTTTCTAATAGTGCCCTTCATATGCAATTCTTTCAAGATTATTTAGTTGTATCTACCTTCTTAGGTTTTGCAAATGGAGATTAGATTAGGTTATGTATCTACTTTCTTGCTTTGTAATTCTCGTTGTGTTTAATACATTTTTATCCCTTTGGTGAAAAAAAAAAGGTTGATGATAAATATCTATGTTGTCTATTAGTTGATTCCCATGACAATAAGTGGTTAATGTTGATACAAAGTAACACTAACAGGAACCTTTGATGACAATCTAATACACATCATTGTTGAACTTACCCCTATCTCATATAACCCTATGTTGGCTAGGCCCCACCATAATTAGAAGATCTTAATTACTACTATCCTAAACCTTGCATTGACCGTCACAATTTCACAGTGAGTTGAGTTAATTAGTCCATTAGCGAGATTGGGAAAAAAGTTTGGTATTGAGTTAGGTGTTTGTGGAATGTTTAAGGAGGTACACTATCATCATAATTAATGTTAGAGAGTGTTGTGTGAAGAAGAATGGCCACGAAAGGAGTGACTTTCATAAGTACTTGAGACTATCACAAAAAGTGAGTGTTGCAGCAGTGAATCTTCCTTTGACCTTTGGGTGTTTGGGAGGGTAAAGACCCATGGCGGTATATGTTGAGTGGTTGGGACCTAGTACAGACCCACATATCAACTATCTACTTTGACATCCTAGGATGGTGTCCACCTACTCTAAAACCTTGTGGGCACTCTTTGTCTAATACTAACAGATACATAACATGTGCCTCTCATATAACCCTATGTTGGCTAGGCCCCACCATAATTAGAAGATCCTAACTACTAAAAACACTAGATTCTTGCCTAAAAGGTTGTTGAATCATAGAAGGCCTATCTTGATAGCCCTATAGTATCTCATACCTAAAATATCCTTGTATCGATAATGGTCACATGTGAATACCCTATGGCCCCTACTATGCTCTAGACCTTTGTCCCAAATATTGATACTATTGAGTTTTTGTTTGTAAATCATATAGTAAGTCTAAATTATCTTTTGAAGGATGGGGAGGCCTATGGACACTTTAGTCCCTTCATCAAGGTTACAAACTTCTCTCATGCCCCTTGTGTCCTCCCATGTACCTCCTTTTCCATAAGAGACTTTGTCATATCAACTGTAAACTAGTTTGGATTGGCCATGTGTATGAAAACTGAAATTTTGGGCTTTCCACTCCTAATGAAATAATTGACAAGTAACTTGTCTTGAATGTAATCTACAAACTACAAGAACTCCAAAAACTAACTCTCATGTTGAGCCACTATGAAACCTTATTATGTAAATTGTGAAACTCATCTATGCATCTCTATCAAAAATATTTTGAAATAGAACACACATTGAAGCACTCCAAAATGGTATCTGGAGAGGGTTTCCAATGTGAGTTGGTGCATTTTATCCTCCCAATACCACAAGGTTGAAGCAAGTCCTCTCAAAAATTGCATTGAAAATTATGCCTTTAGGTTTCTCACATATAGATTCAACCCAAAGTATAAGTCCAAGCTAAGTAACCAAGACTTATCCTCAGCTCCATTTGTGGATCTTAAAAATGTAGAGGATTGGAGATGAAGAAACTCTCGAATATGATTCTTTGGCTCATGATATGTGCTTGCTATAGTCTATACCTCTTTTATTTATGCATGATGAGGCTAGGTAATGTGTATAGATCAATATTCTATCTCCTCTATGTGTATTTCCAAAATTCAAGGCGAACTCCTAATAAGCTCCCAAGATGAAAGTATTTGCTCATCTACTACAAGTGGATCCTCATGGCTTGTAATATTTGAGGTCCATACTCACGATAATCATCTTGGTGAAAACTCTCAAAGTGATATGACCCTTCCTTCCATTTCCTGCACCCTATTTTCTAACCCACACCTCATAACCTTTACCTCACTTCCTATCTTTATTACCTTCCATCTACCTTTCATATCCCCTATCTTAACTTCCTCCACTTTCCTACATCCTATCCTAAATCTTAACCTCATACACACTTACTTTTACTTCACCTACCTAACCTCATTCCATCCTTCACATCCTTTTATCTCTCCCCATTCACTTTCCTACCTTCAAAACCCCTAACATATCCTCACTTACTCTTTCACCATTACATCCTTCATCACTTACCTCCCTATCTTATCCTAACCCACACCTCATAACCTTATACCTCTCAACTTCCATTTTATAACACCTTCCTAACAGTACACTTATGCTCCCTTCCAAAACACCGACAAAAAATAGCACTCGATAACTACACAATGCTCTCACGGTTCTGCAATAGGGATTTTTTGTCACAACCATATATACCAACATCCATATTAGGATATATTTTACATAATGGCACTTGATCACACAGGTCTAGGTCATCCCTCTCCTTAATTAGGATATATTTTAAATATGGAAAGTAGTGTTAATATGTTTCAGGCTTACTATTTTATTCATTATTTAAAATGCAGTGTTTAATTAATACATGATTATAGGATTGTTCAACGGTTTAGATCTTTTAAGAAATTATTCTTTTAAATCGATCATATCATATTACATAAACCTTTCACCATCTCTTCTATTGGTAATTAATCTGATAAATCTATAATAAACTTTGAATCTAAATATTTGAATATGTATAACAATGAATTTGCTAATTATACCCTACCTTTTTTTCTTCAACCGGATCTTGTAATTCCCAATTTAGAGTGAAGCGATGATAATTGAAATGGCCACCCTAACAAACACATCCTTTGGCTCAAATGCAAAAGGAAAGGAAATCGGTGCTATGATAGCTAACCATTCCTACATCCTACAATGATTAAACCCACAGGGAACCTATGTTTGCCTCCTTCCTTCGTGTTCATCGGGGGATGGCCCAAAAATAATTTCTCGACTTACTAGACCCCCACCCGCAACTTCTTGAGCGTGTAATCGATCTGGATTCTTTCGTCGGAATCGGCATGGGAGTAACCACTTCATTCAACGGCTGGAGCACTAGTAGTAGATAGCTACGATAGTTGACGATTAAACCCACTAGTTCCCTACAAAGGTGTGGTTTTGTAATGGCAGAGGCAGGATGAAGAGGCGGGATTTATGAAATGACTTGGTTTTTTAATTTTTATTTAAGTAATGCCTGCGGTCATCGGAATTTTGATGAACGCGGGCACTTTTTCTAAAAAAAACCCAAATGTCATTGCCAATTCGTTCTCCGTCGAAACCAAATGTTGCATTATCGTCGGAATTTCGATGAAAGCGAGCATTTTTTCAAAAAAATAAAAAATTTGATCACAATATACCTTCTCTGTCAGAAATCTCTGTTGGAATTTTAGGCCAAATGTATTAGTGTTAGGACAACATAATTAAATGAAATAATATATGTGTAAATATAAATGAAATGAATGTACATACATGAATAAAATGAATCCATGCATGTGTAAAAATATAAAAGAATCAATCCCCTTAAATACCCCCTTAAATCCCCTTAAGATCACTTAAAACACCTTAGGACAACATAATTAGATGAATCCAAACAATATAATTAAATGAAACAATATATGTGTAAATATAAGTGAAATGAATGTACATAGATTAATAAAACGAATCCATGCATGTGTAAAAATATAAAAGAAGATCAATGACACAAATATGCCCTTAAATGCCTTTAAGACCACTTAAAACACCATAGGTCAACATAATTAGATGAATCCAAATAACCTTATTAAATGAAAAAATATGTGTAAATATAAATAAATTGAATTCATAGATGAATAAAACATGTAAACTCAACATATAAAACGTAAAATAAATGCATCAAAAAAACTAAATTTCCACAAGTTATCCAAATTGTTACACATGTCTAGAAATATCTAAATATATATTTGAGTTTATCAAAATACTTTACCTATCTAATATGTTTTCCTTGTTCAAACATGACAAGTGAACTTAAATCTCGTGCTACATATAGTCTAGATCCTCCCTATCTTTAATAATTTCTAAATTTTTTCATGATCTTCAATTGGTAACCTCTACTTTTGGTTGCCACGTCCTCTTTTTGGCAATGTCTCCAACTGCAATAAGTGACTATAGTATAGAAATTTTTGGCCATGCATATAATCAATGAATGTTACACCATGTGTATCTATCTTTATTTGTTGATAATAGGTGCCTTCAACAACAACAAAACTAGTGGGATATTGTTGCCCATCATCATCACTGACTAATTCCAATAACTTGCATTTTGGTTGTGTGCATCTCAGTAGCTAATAATCTACACTTGTAGCATTGTCAGGATCAAGAATCACTTCAAAAATATCACTTGTGAAAATAGACTGTGCATGTATATATATTACAAGCAATATTAGTTCATTATACAATTTTAAATTAATGAAGAATTTAAAAATTTGTACATGTTCATATATGTAATTTACAAACTATGCATGCACGCACCTGTAATAACTAAATCAGAAACACATTCATAATCAGCTAAATATAGAGGATCATGAATATCAATAATGACACTATCTTCGTAAGGAGGCATTGTGATTAAATATTTCATATCCCATTGAAAAACATATCCATTAGCAATATTTTGACAATGAGTATCTTTGTTGTTCGCAATGCAATCAACACAAAAGCATGATTTTCCTCTTGCAAGAATAACACGAGGCTTGCTAAATCCCGTAGTCATGACTTGATGACAACTTCTAATACCATTAATTGATTGACAATTATAAGGATTTGATTGATCAATATCTGATAATACATACAAAAATTATTTAGTCAATTTTAGTTCATTTCACACACACACACACACACACACACACACACACACACACACACACACACACACACACACATATATATATATACATATCTATATCAATATCTGATAATACATACAAAAATTATTTAGTCAATTTTAGTTCATTTCACACACACATATCTATAGATATATATATATATATATATATATAGATATATATATATATATATATATATATATACATATCTATATATATATATATATATATATATATATACATATCTATATCAATATCTGATAATACATACAAAAATTATTTAGTCAATTTTAGTTCATTTCACACACACATATCTATATATATATATACATATCTATATATATATATATATATATATATATGTATATATATATATATATATATATATATATACATATCTATATCTATATATATATATATATATATACATATCTATATCTATATATATATATATATATCTTTAACTTCCCAAAAATAATGGTTGTTGTAAGTTGTATCACGACTAGCAAAATGATTTTTACAACATTCAATAATATCATTAGAATTACGTATGGTGTTACCTGTACAAAAGCTCTTTCTTTAGAAAATTGGACAACCCACATGTATATATATATATAAATATATTTAAATTAATCTATGAAGATAATTTACCTGCAAGTTCATGTTGGCGAAGTGCATGCTTCACACTTGCTCATGCTCCATCATGCTCTCCTTTTCCATGTCCACTCTCAAAGAATTTCCACAAAAACTTTATGCTACGTCAAGCATGTTGTAGGGATAACCAGTTAAAAGCTTTTATAGACTTAAATTTCCCTAACATGAATAACATATATATTAAATATATATATTTAAGCTTTTGACCTATTATATATACAATCAAATCATATATATATAAAAACAACTTAAATAATCAATTTCAAATCTAATTTATTTACCAGCACATCCATCTGACCAAATCCAATGTTGTGTACACTCTATCCCACGATCTTTAATATCTTCAAAAAACATTACAAAACAATGTGCTACATAGCTCCTATCATGACACGTGCCATCACTGATATAGAAATGGACCTCCTTGATGATAATGCGTTCATTTTCAGTACTCTCTATACCATCCACATGAAATTGTGCATGTCTATAGCAAACTTGTACAAATATTACAACTTGATCAGAATGATAATATTGACTTTGAAATTCTGTGTGAGGACTAAATCTATAGTTCTCAAAGAAATCTACAATTGAAAGAATACAACTTGCTAGAAAACAATTCTTTGAATCATGAAACTGTTTAGCCTGCCATCTTGCACCATGACAATGTTGGATATGTGGATATATATCATGTTATGAAATCTATCTATAAACTGAATGTAGGGCAATTCACTCTCTTTCAACATAATTTTTTTGGATTCAGTTTTTGACTTACTTTGCTATGTCTCATATTCAAATCTCTTACATATAACTAGTGCATGAATATCAATATTCTTAGTTTGCAACACAAACTTACTCAAAGATCCACAATCATTGCATTAACCTTTTATACATTGTTTTTTCAACTCATCTGAGTCATCTAATTTATCACATAAAATAGACTTGACAAATTGTGTCGTACTTGTAGGAATGATTAGATTTGGATTAATTGTGTCCATGAACTTCTTATATGATTGCAAGTGTATATGAAATTCAACATGATTTCGACACCAAATTTTACGTACCTTATTTCTGCATATAAAGCAAGGACGAAATCTCTCAAACATCCTTTGGAAAATCTTTATATCTAAAAATTCTTGCTTGAATGCTTCAAACAATTCACTTTGTGTTGTATCTAAGAAATGTTTTGGATGTGTAATATTTTTACCATATTCATCTATCATCTGTATAGTATCCCTTCTATTGGAAGAAACATGAGATTGGTTGGTCCAATAATCAATGACCTGTCTTTTTACATCTTCAGAAATTTTGTCTTTTCTAGGAACTCTACAGATATTTACCCAATTATTTTCGATTTTTTCATCCAACATATTTCTCTTCTTAATGTATCTTTGAACAGTTCTTCTAGATACATTCATTAATTGAAAAATTGCATTAACATTTTTTTTATGAGTCAATTCCTTACTAGTAATCATAGTCATCAATGCTCTACGTGTAGCATTTAAATCAACACCTCAACTTGTGCTCTCAATACAATTCAATGCTTCTTGTAAATTTTCAATTATAGTTTCTTTTATTAATGTATCACTAGAACTTTTCTTATTACCAACACCCAACAAGTCTAGAATAGGTTTCATTTCCCTTTTCCTAAATAACTTAGCAAATGATTGTGCTCTTCCAACTATTGACTTATTTTTAAAATAATCATCCCACAGTTTCCTACAATGCAATTTTAATGTGCTTTCAGGTATCATATATTTAGATGGAATTTCATTGAAAATACTATCTTCATCCATTTCCATCAAATTTTTCATACCAAAAAAAAAAAATTCCATCTCCTACTTGAGTAGATGTTTCTTGAACTTCATTAGGTTGATCTTGAACAACAAAAGATTGTTGTTGACTACGTTTTGTATGACCTTCCATCTTATCATCCCTGTTATGATCATACAACCTTGATCTAGTCCTCTTATTCCCCATTGCAAGAAATATTTAGATCTTCAAAATTTTGTGCTTTGAACCTAAAAACAACACATGCAAATATGCATATCTTCAAAATTTAGTGCTTTGAACTAAAAAGGTTATATATCTAATAACTTTTCATCGGTTCTTAGAAAAAAAAATGTAATTAGTGAAATGTATAAATAATTTGGCATTCTTAAACTTAACATGTGTAAATT
Source organism: Cryptomeria japonica (assembly GCF_030272615.1). Taxonomy (NCBI): domain Eukaryota; kingdom Viridiplantae; phylum Streptophyta; class Pinopsida; order Cupressales; family Cupressaceae; genus Cryptomeria; species Cryptomeria japonica. The sequence continues at coordinate 567,716,271 of NC_081415.1, read as the reverse complement.
TCATCCATTTAGATCATTTGTCTTGAAGTCCAATTTTTATAATTTAGAAAATGAAAAAATAAAGCTCAATAAATCTAGGAGCATTGATAAAAAGTAAGAAATTTTAAGTATAAACTTCAATTAGATACATTTGACTATATGCAATGTACATATGAACTTGATTTAATAACATTAATTGCTTGAAATCACTTAGCTAATATATATAGAGAATTTGAGTCAAGTATTAAGAAATAAAATATAATGTAATTTCCTGTACTAAATAGTGTTGGATATATGGCCAAGAAATGGTTATCATCGTATCGCAGTGACTAAAGAATATGATTAATCTAAAAAATATTTTATTTCCAAAAGAACATCTTATATTGTAAATTAAGCATGATTGAAAAAATAATTTCAAATAACCTACTTGGAAAGGGTAGACGCCTTCTGAAAAAAAAATCAAAATCTTCGCCCCTTTACAAAATTAGAAATATTCTCCCCTTCATAATCTTCCTACTCACTCCAAAATGCCAATTTTTTTTTTTTTTTTAAAGTATTGTTTGCAAAAGTAACTCTTATTATTTTCGTACTTGATTGATTTTATTTTTAATGCAAAAAATAATTCTTTTTTATATGTGGTTCAAGCAACCAGTCGTGTCGGCCTTCACAGTTCCGCCTGGAACCCTTCCGCTTGAAACGTTTTTAGTCGGAACGTTTCTGGCTGGAAAGGCTTATGTGGAATGCCAAGTGGCAGCAACATCAACAAAAATGATGATTTTTTCAAACTTGTCACTTCAGCAACAAAATTCAATAGGTAAATTAAAAATACCCTTTTTTAGAGATAGAAGTCACGATTCTGCTCATATACTTTTTTTAATTTTTTGATTACATTTAATATATAAAAAATTAAAAATACTACAACTAGGTATTCTTTTGTTCGATATGAGTCTTCTTTGAAAAACAAAAATAAATATCAAATCACTTCAAAAAAAATGAAAAAAATATGGTTCACTAGAAGAGAGAGTCTTCTCCGAAAGGGTATTTTTTAGTTTTTGGATTACCATAAATTGAATAGACAAATTGTGGTGGGAGACAAAAACTGTCATATTCTGGTGTATTCGACTTCCAAATGCTATTACAAAGAAAATATACATCAATTTTTTTGTATTTTTTTTCATACACTATATAAATATGTGATCTATAACTAATATCAAAATGTGAAAAAAAAAGTTGATTTACATTTACTTTTGAGGTGGGAAGCAAACCCCCTATTTTTCAACAATAAAAAATGGACTTTAGAGCTAAAAAAACATATAAAATATTGACTAAAAAATTTCAAAAAATAGTAGACTTAAACTTCCACAAATTTTACAGCATCTTCAAATTCAAAATGCAAATGACACTTTTATGGCGACGAAATTGAACAGTTATTGTTGTGTTAGCCTTTTCTTTTGTAAAAGTGTGACACGGGTTTGTAGTTTTACCTAGGGGGTAAATGCATGATCATGTGTCATACTTTAAGCCAACTATGGGTAGTCTGACCAGACTCAGTCTGGCAAGACTACACCCAGTCCGCATGGTGCCGAAATGGTGCCAGGAGTTCGACCGAACTATCGGTTATATAAACTGATATTTTCCCCAATGACCCCCATTTGCACACTAAAGAGCTTTGGGAGTTTAGTCAGACTCACAAGGAGTATATATATGTGTGTATATATATGTATATATATATATATGTATATGTATATGTATATGTATATGTATACATATACATATATACATATACATATACATATACATATACATATACATATACATATACATATACATATACATATACGCATACATATACATATGCATATATACATATATACATATATGTATATATATATATATATCCGGATCATCAACAACAACTAGTTCATATATGATTGACATCAATGCCAACAAATGCATCCAAATGTGCCACAATAGTCGCTTTTTCAATTGTAATCAATTGTATCATCGTAAATTATACACCATTAATTAGGGTGTCCAATTTCAGACTTTGATAGCACTCATTTTAGCATGTCTCATTATACTATGCATTATAAGACTTTCATGCACTTAATTAAAAATATTAGTCCTTTCTTCATGTTAACCTCACCACACTCCTATTTGGGACCTTGATTTTAGGTGATAAAATTTTATCTTCTAAACATCCTAATTTATCATAGATCCCTCCCTATTTTAAATCTCAAGACATGTTTCTCTTACCTAAACATTATGTATTATTACACAAACTTAATTTTGGCATTAGAATTTGTAAAAAATGGCTATGGAGATAGCCACTCAATATCTAGAGGCCTTTTGTGTAGCACAATAACATGAGAGAATAATAAAGATAAGAACAAATTTTATTCTCATCAATGATGCAATGAACTAGTAAAAAATACATAGGAGACCACCTTGGTTATATAGACAAGGTGAGTGAATGAGACAAAGACACATGTTGTCTCATGGCATGATAAAAGAGTGAAAATATTTCATTCCACCTAAAGTGGAAAATTTATAACATGATAACACCATTTAAGGTGGTTCACCCACCAAAGGTGGAAAGTGAAACCATGGAAGATGAATATGAAAAACTGATAAAGTGATATGTCCACCTAAAGTTGAGATGCTCCAATTACTCCTATGCAATTCCCTAAGTAATTTTAAGTAAAGTGTAATTAGGTCCTAGGAAAGAATAAACCAAGGTAAAATGCCTTAATTACACCAATACCCCCCTTAAGTGGAACTTAGGGTAATGTAGACTCAACCTAATAATGCAAGATAGGTCTTGAAAACTAGGCCATGATAGGTACCCATGTACAAATGTAATGCAATCTCTCACAAATGGAGAAAAGGAGTAAACTTGGAGGGAGAAAGATCCACCCCAAGAGAGAGATGAAACACACAATACTCTCAAAGAATAATGAAAAGGACAAAACCTTGAGTAAGGATAAAGTCCCCCCATAAGAGAGAATGGAGATGTGAACTGACCCCTCATGATGAAATATCCCACAACCCCCTAGAGAGCTCACAAATGATTAAACCTACTCTTAGTGAAGGGCTTGGTGAAGATGTCTGCAGCTTGCTTTGTTGTAGGACAATATTGCAAATCAATGACCTACTCCTATATCAACTCCTAGATGTACAGGGCATGTAGATCTCGATCTTTTTGGTCTACTAATGGTGAGCTAGATCCTTTGATATTTTAATTACACTTTGAATATTATAATGAAGGATTGTAGGTGATGGAGTGGTGAATCCAAACTCAGAGAGAACATTTTGAAGCCAAATAGCCTTAGTGGTGACATTAACAACTCCTTGATACTCAACCTTACTTGAAGAGAGAGAAATAGCATGTTGCTTCTTTCTTTGCCAACAAACGAGGTTGGAACCAATGTTAAAATTGTATTCAAAAGAAGACTTACTATCATCAAGATTGCAAGCACAAGCTGAGTCTATATACCTAACCAAGTCAAGTCCTATACCTATTGCAGTGTAAATACCAAAGTGATGTGTAGCCTATATGTAGTGCAAGGTGTGTTTGGAAGATTTCCAATTAAGCTCACGTGGTTCCAGCATTAAGCGTCAAACCATGCCAACTACAAAGGAAATATCAAGAGATGTGTGAGTCAAAAAAATGAGACTCCCAACAAGTAGATGACACAAAGTAGCATCAACAAGCAGAGTGAAACACTTAGCCTCAATCTTGACTCTTGAAAGAAAGGGAGTCAACATAGGCTTACAATCAGCCATGTGGAATCAAGAAAGAAGATCAAGAGAATTCTTGGGCTAAGAAAGAGTGATTCAAGAAAAGGACTAAGATATCTCAATCCCAAGAAAGTAATACAAAAGGACCAAGTCACTCACAGAAAATCTATCATGCAAGGAATATTTGACACTACCAATGATCGATGAAGTACTCCCTACAATGAAATTCATCAACATGGAGCACAAGTAGAAAATGATAGTCATCTTACTATAAAATATAGACATTTAGATCTGATGCAGGAGCATCACCGGTTCATGAAAATCTTGCATCAACCAAATATATTTCCTTTCTATTTTGTATTTCATTATGCATTTTATAGCATTGCCTCACTGAATCTTGAGGAGTTGGATTTTTCTTGAGGACTTGATCATCTACCTTATTCCCAAACCATGTAGCATTTGGATCATTTTCCAACTAGTTATCGCTACCGATTTCCAAGATAGTTTTCTGGTACCGGTTGCCTGGTTGTAATCTATTAGGATCTACTAGATCCCTTCCGTAGCTTGTGGAGCCCTAAGTGCTGATTCCAATATTACTTAGTGTGTGGCCGACCTTTTCCTATGATCTACACTCCATCCTTTGGATTTTTCTAGAGGAATTTCTTTCGTGGAGGTTGATCTTGTTGTTTTTACATGTTAGGTCTTGTTCTTTGGCATTTGATCCTTTTTGGACCGACTGGATCCCTTTGGATCATATAAATCATTGTAATTGAGCATTATAATGTAGGAAAAGTAGAGATAACCTAAGAAATAGAACATAGAAGATGGATCTAAAGATTTGAGGTCCCAGTTGTGACAAGTTCTGTAATTAAGCATGTTTGAATAGGCTAGTGAGCCATTTTCTGTAACACGGTTGCTACTGGTTGATTGTAAACAGTTTTCATGATATAATTCATTCAGTTCTGCATTGTCTCCATCATATCTTTGTGTTTCTATTGTGTTTACTTTTGTTGACTGGCCCGAGTAGATATCTTTGAGGTCTCTCCTAACCGGTGACTACACTAAGTGGTATTAGAGTGAGCTTTCATTCTGGAGATTACATTGTCCTAAGAAATTTTGTTGTAGGGTGGCGGAATAGGATACAACTTGCAGCTAAAGAGGATTGGCATGAAGATCGCACAAAGAGGAAATAGGAATGGTGGAGCATGTGGGAATGCATACCTTGCTATGATGGAAATGTTGTGAGGAATTGTAGCCCTATTGGAAGCCATTGAGATAGCCTAGCGAAGAGGCCGACATATTGAAGATGTGAGTAAAGATGAAGGAGAAAAAACCCCAATAGAACAAGTAAACCCATCAGTGATTGATCCAGATGAAGAAAGGTTTTTTAGGGTTTTGAGTAGGGAAAATACTAAACCTCATTTTACCCCACCCGAATATGATGGAAATTTGGATTCAGATGAATTGATAGATTGGATCTTGGAGATGGAGAAATATTTTGATTTTGAAAACACTGCAAAAGAAAGAAAGGTGAAATATGCATGTACCCAGTTGAAAGGTCGTGCATCTCTTTGGTGGGAGCATTTCCAGGTTGATAGATAGAGAAGAGGTAGAGAGAAGATCAAAACATGGGATTGGATAGTTGCTAACCTGAAATCAAAATTTATGCTAGTTGATTATCAAGTGAATCTATTCCAGAAGTTGCAGAATTTGAGACAAAAGGAATCTAGTGTGAAGGAGTACACCAAAGGATTTTACAAGTTGCATATTAGATTCAGACATGTTGATGATGAAGTTGAACAAGTTGCAAGATATTTGAATGGATTGTAGGTGTCGATACAAGATGAACTCAGTTTGATCAGATTGTAGAGTGTCAAACAAGCTTACTAGTATGCCTTGATAGAAAGAGAGAAGCTAAACAAAAGACATGAGTAGAGGTAGAGAGATATATGTTTAAGGTTTTCCGGAGGAAGATTTCAAGAAGGAAGAGGATATATCGGAGGTGGAGGAACCTGTACGGATCAAAACAAGGACAAGGAAGTGAGCAAAGAAGGTAATTCATACTAGAAATATGATAGAAATTTCTACTAGAGGAGAGAACCGGATGGCTACCAGAATGGGAATTTTGGAAGAGATGACAAAAGACAAGACAAGAGAGTGTTTAGAGGAACTTTCTATAAGTGTGGAGGAGAAGGGCATCATCCTTTCGAGTGTAATAAGATAGAGAATACCGAGAGATAAGCAATGGTGGAAGAAAGCTCCACCAGATCAGCTAATAAATCAAAAGATGGAGAAATATTAACGACGACGAGAGATTTGTGTCATATCGGAGAAGATGAAGAGCCCTTGCAGAGGAAGAATTTGTTCAAGACCAGACGTAAGGTATTCGGTAAGTGTTGTAAAGTTGTTATTGATAGTGGTAGTTCAGATAATCTTGTTTCAAAAGAGATGGTGAATAAGATGAATTTGGAAAGATTGAAACACCCTAAGCATTATCAGATAGCATGGATTTAGTATGATCATAAGTTGTTAGTAAGTGAGAAATGTTTGGTGAAATTGAAAATTGGGAATTATCATGATGAACTCTTGTGTGATATTATGCCTATAGATATTTGCCACCTTTTGTTAGGTAGACCTTGCACTTTGATAGACATACAATACTAATGGGAGGAAGAATACATAGACTATTATGGCCAATGGGATGAAGCAAACCTTATTGCCCTTGGAGTAACCTTTGAAGAGTGAAGTCAGCATGAATGCTAGAATCTATTTGGTGGATGGAAGGAAACTCCTAGATGGAATGAGACATGATAATGTGTGTTTTGCCTTAGTTCCTAAGAAGACTAAGAACCTAGAGGATGAAGAAGAACAATCAAAAGAGATAAAAGATTTGATGATAGAGTATGAAGACATCATTTCAAATAATGTGTCTGATGGATTGCCACCTATGAGAAGTATGATTCATTGCATGGAGCTAGTTCCTCGAGCTAGTTTGCGTAAAAAAGCTACACACCGGATGACATCGATAGAGAATGAAGAGTTTAATAGACAAGTGCAAGAGTTGTTGAAAAAAGGTTTGATCAAAGAAAGGTTGAGTCCTTGTGCAGTACCAATAGTATTAGAACCTAAGAAGAATGGAGAATGGAGAATGGAGAATGTGTACCGATTCCAAAGCAATAAATAAGATCATAGTGAAATACCAGTTTTCCTTGCCTAGGATGGATGACATAATAGATTGTTTGAGTGGAGCCAACTACTTTACAATGATAGAATTGAAGAGTGGATTTCATCAGATCACGATCAGAGAATGAGAGGAGTGGAAGATAACATTCAAGACAAATAAAGGATGGTATGAGGGGTTAGTGATGCCTTTTGGGTTAACTAATGCACCAAGTACTTTTATGAGGCTGATGAATGAGGTATTGAAGAAATTATCGGTTAAGTTTGCTATTGTATATTTGGATGACATTCTAATTTTTCAGTAAGACAAAAGAGGAGCATTTGTTGCATTTGAGACAAGTTTTGCAGAGGTTGAGACAACAAAAGTTGTTGATAAATCTTAAGAAGTGTACTTTCATGAAGGATGAGTTAGTCTATTTGGTATTTATGATATCTAAGGATGGTTTGAAGATGGACCCTAAGAAAGTATAAGAAATTGTTGAATGGCCTACACCAGAAAGCACTAGAGAGGTAAGATCATTTCATGGATTCGCTGGTTTCTATCGGAAGTTCATAAAAAATTTTAGTTTAGTTTGTAACCCTATTACTGAGACAATGAGGGGAGATAGGAAGGAGTTCAAGTGGACCACTGGAGCAAACAAAATTTATGACTGAGTAGCCTATGTTAGCTTTATCAAATTTTAATAAAGTATTTCAAGTGGATTGTGTTGCAAGTGGAACAACAATAGGAGTAGTCTTGAGTCAAGAAGGGAGAGCAGTATTCAGTATATTATCATGAATTTTATGTCATACTTCAAGCCTTGAAGAAGTGGAGACATTACCTATTGCCTAAGGAAATTTTGTTGTATATGGATCATCAAGCTTTGTAGTATTTGAATAGCCAGAGTAAGTTAAATCATAGACATATAAGATTGTGTTGAAGCATATAAGTGGTAAATCTAACAAAGTTGTTGATTCATTGAGTAGGAGAAGGAATTTGTTGACAGAGATGAGAGTGATAGTATTAGGATTTAAGGAGTTGAAGACCTTGTATGTTGATGACCCAAATTTTGTAGAACCTTGGAGAGCATGTAGAGAACTGGTTACAGTGGATAGAAGCAAGTGGTTGGATTAATTCATTCAGGATGGGATGTTAGTCAGAAGAGTTCAATTGTGAATACCTAAGAGTTCTATGAAGGAGAATATGATAAAGGAAAAACATAGTGGAGGATTAGATAGATACTTTGGTGTTGATAAAATAGTAGCAGTGGTGAGTGAGCATTACTTATGGCCCTAGATTCATAAGGATGTTAGGAAATATATGCAAAGTTGTATATTTTTTCAAGTTGCAAAGGGTAGTAGTCAGAATGTGGGATTGCATAAACCTTTGACAGTACCAGAGAGAACTTGGGAGGATATAAGCATGGATTTCATACTAGGATTGCCTAAAACATAGAGAGGGAATGATTATATATTTGTGGTAGTGGATAGATTCTCTAAGATGGCTCATTTAATACCTTGGAAGAAAACATCAGATCTAGTACATATAGAAGATCTATTTTTCAAGGAATTGGTGAGATTGCATGGATTACCTAAGAGCATAGTTTCAAACAGAGACACTAAGTTTGTTGGTTATTTTTGGAGAAGACTTTGGAAAAAGATGAAGACAGATTTAAAGTTTAGTTCTACTTTTCACCCACAGACTAATGGACAGACAAAAGTAGTTAATCAGAGCTTGGGAAATTTGTTAAGATGCTTAGTTGGAGACAAAACCAGAAGTTGGGATTTGATTCTTGCACAAGGAGAATTTTCCTACAATAATTTAGTAAACAAGAGTACTAGAAGGACACCTTTTGAGATTGTTACCAGAGCACACCCTAGAGATACATCAAAATTAAGAGATATTAGTAGTGAAGACCGAAGAAGCAGAAGAATTTGCAGATCACATGAAGGACATAAATATCCAAGTTAAGAAAAATTTGGAGGACATGAACAACAAGTATAAGGAGAAAGAAGATGAGAAGAGGAGACATAAGGAATTTGAAGTTGGCGATGAAGTGATGGTGTATCTGAGAAAACAAAGATTCCTGGTTGGAACTTATAACAAGTTGCAGATGAGGAAGTTTGGACCTTGCAAGATTTTGAGAAAGTTCAGTTCTGAAAATGCATATGAAGTTGAGCTACTTGATAGTCTGAGTATTTCACCTGTATTTAACATTGCAAATCTTCATCACTATCATGAACCAGAATTCAGTGAGGACAATATTGCTGGCTTGGAGAAACAATTTCCCCGCAAGGAACTAAATCAGATTGAAGATATTTTGGATAGTAGTATTGGGTATAGTACCCAAAGCAATTAGTATAAGGAGTATCTTGTGAAGTGGAAGGACACACTAGTTGAAGATTCATCTTGGATTTCTCAAGAAGAGGTATACAGCCTTGGTTTTCCTCTGACCCTAGCAAAGTGAGAGACTCACGTTTTCAACAACCTCAGATTCCTGATGCAGGAGCATCCCCGATTCATGGCAATCTTGCATCAACCAGAAATATTTCCTTTCTATTTTGCATTTCATTTTGCATTTTTTGGTGTTGGCTCACTAGATTTTGAGAAGTTGTATTTTTCTTGAGGACCTAATCATCTACCTTATTACCAAACCATGGACCATTTGGATCATTTTCCATCTAGTTATCACTACCAATTTTCAAGACAATTTTCTGGTACCGATTGCCTAGTTATAATCTACCGCGATCTACTAGATCCCTTCCATAGCTTGCAGAGCCCTTTTCATTGGTCCCATTGTTTCTTGGCATGTGGTAGACCTTTTCCTATGATCTACACTCCATCCCTTGGATTTTTCTAGAGGAATTTCTTTGGTGGAGGCTAACCTTGTTGTTGTTACATGTTAGGTCTTGTTCTTCGGCATTTGATCCTTTTTGGGCCAATCAAATCCTGTTGGATTATATAAATAATTTTAATTGAGCATCAGAATGTAGAAAAAGTAGAGATAAGCTAAGAGATTGAACATAGAAGATAGATCTGAAAATTTGAGGTCTTGGTTGTGACCTGTTCTGTAAATAAGCATGTTTTAGCAGTCTAGTGAGCCAATTTCTATAACCCAGTTGCTACCGATTGATTATAAACAATTTTCATGATATACTTCATTCATTTTTGCATTTCCTCCATCATATCCTTGTGTTTCCGTTGTGTTTACTCTTGTTGACCGACCTGGGTAGATCTCTTTGAGGTCTCTCCTAATCGATGACTGCACTAAGATCTGAATGATACTTGGTGAATCTTGCTGAGATAAGAAAGGAATCCATCTTGGTATACCAAGCCTAAGAAGCCTACTTGACCCCATAGATAATCTTCCTTAATCTACAAACCAAAGAAGAATCCTCAATAAATCTTTTTTATTGTTCCACATAAATCTCCTCCTAAACATTCCCATGAAGAAATCAACTCTTCATATCCATTTGATGTACAACCCACCCATAAGCTACAACAATAGCAAGTGTCAAGCAATTGTAGTTCATCTTATAAATAGGGTCAAAGGTCTTTGTATAATAAATTCTAGGAACCTATGAGAAACCTTTTTCTACAAGACAAGCTTTGAACTTATCCACTTTTTCATCTGTTGCATACTTTTAATAGCCCTCAAATATTCTCTTCTATATTTCATACTTATTTATGTGGATTTGGCTTTGTTCTTGAGGATTGTATTTGATGAAGTTTTCTTGTGGATACTTATGTGGTGCTTGATATTTGTTTGGACTCTTCATTGTTGCAGTGTATGGATGATTTTGATTGTTTATCTTATGCTCAATTTTGGTGTATGTCTCATGATCATTCTAGACCAGTGATGTGTTGAATTTCTTCATGGTGACCTTGATTATGTTGTTTCATTGAGATGCATGTTTTCTTCCTTGTGCTTGGTTGTGAGAAATTTTGTATGATTGATTTAGAAATTTTATTATTGGGTTGTTGTTATGGCATAATCTTGTACCTTGATGATTTAGGTAGAACTATTTTATAATTAAGAATTGTCATATGTGAAATGTTGATTTGAGTGAATGACATTAGTTATGTTAACTAGATTAGTTTTTGATAGAGATAAACAGGTTTTAAAAGGACCTAAAACCCAGAGTATTACAGACCAAGGCCAATAGCCAAACAAAAAATAAACCTAAGCAAAATAAGGGACAAACCCCACATAGACCAAGAGCCAAAAAAAATTAAAACAACAATGCCAAAAAATAGGGCAAAGCACTCAACCCAGAGAGTGCACCAATTCAGTATTTTTTTGAATAATCCTCTTGTTAATTTTCTCCAAGTCCTCCATGATGAATGTGGAGGTTCCCTGGTCTTGGCTCTGACTCTTGGTTCTAGTGCAAGGACCCGAGCTAGTCCTCCCACCACCAGCACTCTGTCCACCCTCCGAGGCATTCTTTTTTTTCTTTTCCCCCAAGGGAGGGTCACTAGCGATGGTTTTGGTTCTATAGTTGGCCATCATGGAATTAATTTTCTCTTAACCATCAGCACTATTTTTCATCACCTCCCTATTGATTTCTACCAGATTATTTAGTTTTTCCTTGATATCACTCACATACTCTTCCAACTTCTCAAATATATGATCATGGGTGACCTTCATAGTTTCAACATCCTGAGATATCTTTTGGATCATGCTCATGATCTTCTTAGTTTTACTGTGCCCAGGGGATTCCATGAAAGTATCAATAATTCCCTTAATCCCATCTTTCAGGGATCCATTTTCCTTATCCACCCACTTCCAGCAGTTCTCCTGACTTCTAGTAGCCACCAAAAATAGATTTCCCAGCACCTTCTCCTCCTTTTTCTCACCTTTATTATCCTGATTCACAAACCCTTGTTTCTCATTATCCACATTGGTCGAGATGTCCAACCTAATCTCATGGTCTAGGACTTTGGACCCACTAGATTTGGTTAATTTTATTTTCTTTTTGGTGGGGGGCTCCAGGTCTTTTATTTTTCTGCTCCTAGATTTGAACTTACTTGCCATCCACCTTGGAGGATTGGTTTTCCTACTACTGTTAGTTCTCGATGTCACCATAAGATCCCCTTATTTCTTTGGTCTATACTCAGGATCCTCCATATCCATGATGTCACACCAATCCATGGTAGTACCACTGTCATCCTCATCCATCCTCGTGTCAGAAACAAACTGCATATTAGGGTTAGAGGATGAAATGTGAGTTTTATCCTTGGGGGAGGTTTTAACTTCATGAGCTTGGGTGTATTTCATAATAAACAAGATAAGCCCTTCATGAATCAAATGGTTATCTAGGTTTTCAAAATGTTTAACTAAACTATTCTCCAAAGATGAAACCAAGTAGAAGGGGGTGAAAATAATTCTATCATGCCTAAAATGATTTAAGATAGTAAAATGATGTGAGAAAATGCTAGCATATCTACCATATAGGGTGATGTACCTCATGATGAATTCAACCGTATCAACCTAGAGGGAAATCAACTCTTTCCTGTTATAGCCCCCGTCTGCCATTTTTATAACCCTTTGTCATTCATTTTCCTTATCATAAAAGGCACCAATAGCCTCCTCACCCGACTTCCTGTCTCTATAGAATTGCCTTCCTTTTATATCGAGACCAGTAGTAGTGGCAACCAAGGTCTCGTCAACTTGAAACTCTACATCGAAGGCAGTCAGCACACCCTTATTCCAACCTTTGATAAAGCTTTCCATAACAATGGCAGAATGACCATGCAGTCTCTCCAAAAAGGGCACCATCCCACCGTAAAAAACTTCCTCCCAAATCTCCTCATTCTTCTTCCAATTATCATAGGTCGTGGGTTCAAACCTATTCTTTTCACCTCCCATTCTATTGCTTGAGCAATTCAGACAACAAGACCCCAAAAAAACTAGGGGGAAATAAAACTAGAAATAGGGCAGACTGAAAGTTCTAAAACTTCTTAAAGTGGTAATAATTTGAATTACCACCCCAACAGCTCCCATCCCATCATAATCTTTCATCATTAATTTCATTGGAAAGGCCAAAGATCTCATTATCATTTCTTTCCAAGTCGCACAGAGTTTTTGAGAAATTTTCCCTTCCTCTCCACCATTTAACCGCCATGATATCAACCGCCAAGTTGGCCAAATAATCTATCGAGTTGTTTCCTTCTAGGAAAATGTGCAAGATCTTGAAATCCTCCAGGATAGAAATCATTTCAAGGCATTCCTTGATTATGTTTGAAATAGTCCAACTAGGCACCCTACATCCCTTAATGCATTTGATAATGTTAAGCAAGTCACTTTCGAGCCAGACCCTTCTGAACCCCTCCTTTCTCGCCATGTGTAGTATTATGTAGGCGACGTTGGCCTCTGTGAAGTGGTTAGTCTAGGTGCCCAAAGGGAGCGCCACCATAGAAACCAGTAAACCCAAATGGTTCCTCACCACTCCCCCAGAGCTAGTCAGCCCAGGATTTCATTTGTTTGCCCCATCAATATTAATTTTGATCCACCCCAGAATGTGCAGATTCCAAGAAATATTTTCTCTAGTATGTTTAATTTTATAAATAGGGATAGCAATATTCTAGCATTTATTCCACCACTTGATAGTATCCCATTCCTCTTGGCTAGACTCAAGTGGAGGATCATTTTTCCTACTAGGACAGTAATTAATAAAGTTTTATTTAATAGAATTCCTTATTCTGATAGCCACAATAAGAGCATTGGACTCCATATCTCTAAAAACCCTATTATTTTTTTCCTTCCACAAACCCCACATAATGTCAAGTAGGGATAAGTTCCATAAAATACCAATCATATGGTTTCCATATGGGAACTTCCATTGGAACTAGAAGTTTTGTATAAAATTAGGGGGGACCCAAATAATATTCCACAGGTTGAGAAAGAAGGCCTAAATGTCCCTAGCATAGGAGAAATGTAAGAGAAGATGATCAACATTTTCAGCTTCTTCTTTACATAAAAAACATCTATTAGTGATGGGGATCCCACATTTATAGAGATTATCAATGGTAGAGAACTTGGTTTGCATGAATAAGCAGAAGAAGATATTAACTTTAGGAATTAAGAGTTTATTCCAAATTCCAGTGCAAAAGGGGGGAGGAGAAAAAGACCCGATGATGATTTTGAAAGCATCTGCTACCAAAAAATGCCCAGAGGTAGAACCATTCCATATAAACATGTCTTCTATCAAAGAGGATGGAATGATGATCAGGTTGAGTGAAGAATGCAAAGGAGAAAAAGAAGCATCCAATCTTTTGAGGTCCACCCAAACTCCATTACTGATATAATCCACAACCCAAGTTCCAAGCAGATTGATGCATTTCTCTATAAATTGTGAAGCCTGCACCAAATTAGACAACGATCCCTCTCATATCCACCAATCATCCAAAAAACTTATATCTCTACCATTTCCTAGAACCCAATGACTTCTCTAAGACATAATTGGATTGGATCTGAAGGAGTTGTTCTAAAGATCAGAGACTAAAGTTGAGAGGGTATAATTTTCTAGCATTCTTTGGAAACCATGAATTTGGTATTTGTCCTTGAAAATGTCAATCCATTCATTGTTCTCCTTTAACATCTGCATTTCTTCTTAGCCATTAAAGCTCTGTTGAAGTCTCTCAAATTTCTAATATCTAGGCCTCCCCTATTTCTGGGCAAACAAACCTGATCCCAGGAGACCAAATGAAGCCTACTCTTGGATTGAGTACCCGACCATAGGAAGCTCTTTTGTATTCTTTCCATTCTACCAGCAAATTTGGCCGAGATTTTAAAGAGACTCATAGCATAGACATGAAGGTTCTAAAGCAATGCCTTAATTAACTAAACTTTACCTGTTTGGCTTAACAAGGCACCTTTCCAGCTTCATTTGAAATCTATCAAACTAGACTAGAAGGAATCTGGGGCAGGTCCCACACACAAGGGCAGACCCAAAATAAAAATCAAGAAGAGAACCCATCTTGTAGCCCAAAATATTGGCATCATTTTTCTATGCTCAAGAGTATTCATAAAGAAAATGGAGCTTTTAGAGAGACTGGCTTTTTGCCCCAATCCTTTCTCATAAGTATCTAGGATAGCTTTAATAGTATTTTCTTCTTTAATCGAACTTTCCCCCACCAGCAGTGTATCATCAAAAAATTGTTGGTGTGAGAAAATAGTAGCTTGGGAGGAAGGCTTAAACCAATCGGATTTCTCTTCCTGATATCTCTTTGAATAATTTTGCTGAAAGCTTCACTCATCAGAATATAGAGAAATGGGAAGAGAGGTTCCCACTATCTAATACCCCTTGACGCCGAGAAGAAACCAAATGCCGAACCATTAACTAAAACCAAAAATTTGGGAGTGGTAACACATTGATTGACAAGCTAGATGAAATGGTTGCCAAAACCAAAGGATTTGAGCACTTTAAAAAAAAATCCAATTGACCCAATTGTAAGCTTTGAGGAGATCCAACTTCAACAAGAAGCCCGACTTCTTATTAATAGACAAAGAATGGATATTCTCATGGAAAACAATAATAGAATCCAAAATCTGTCTACCAGGAACAAAACCATTATGATGCTTCGAAATCAAAGAGGGCAGAAAATGTTTAATCCTAAACACAATAATCTTGGTAAAGATTTTATAGATCAAGTTACATGAACTAATGGGTCTAATGTCCTGAAAGGAACTAGCATCAAGTTTCTTAGGGATCAAGACAAAAAAGGTGGCATTCAGCTCCTTAAGAAGCGATCTGGAACCAAAGAACTCTCTTGTAGCATCCACAACATCTGAACCAATGGTGGTGACAGGGAGTCTGAAGGGAGCCCAAAGGGCTCGAAACCAGTGAAGAGGCGGCCAAGAGGGAGCCCAAAGGGCTCGAAACTAGCAAGGAGTGAACGCAGAACCCATCAACCAAAATGCGAGGAGAACCGATGGGGTCTTCAAGGAGGGGCATGATCAAAGGAGAGACCGAAGGGCCCAAAGATAGGGCCACGCCTGGGCCTCCATCGACGCAAGAGAAAGAAGAGGACCAAGGTGGGGAGAAGACCAGGGGTTCACCAGGGAGGACAAGCAAAAGCCATGTCAGCAGCATCAAAAATGCCATAACAGCAGCAAAAAGCTATGGCAGTAGCATAACGCAACCACACTAGCAAAAGAAACCCAGCACTAGTGACGAAGGGTAAAAAAAATTTTTGACCAAGATCACAGAGGATGGAGAAAATGGTGAAAAGAAAACTTTGAGCACCACCATCCAAAAAACTTGAAGCAAAATGCCATCAACAATAAAACATGAGTACAGAAACCCAAACTAGAGAAGCCATTAAGCATTGATAGCAATGCAACAGGAAACTGGAAAAATCGAGGGCAAACTATGAGAGGAAGTTGAGCATTGAGTAACTCAGAGTGATGCAGCGAAACATGCAACCGGGGTTACTAGGACCTGGACCTGTGGGAGTTAGGCAAGTTATGTGGTAGCTACATGATGATATATCAAAAAATAGACACTCTTTTGATGGAGTCCAGCAGTTTCCAGGCTAACATGAGGATAAGGGGAGAGAAAGAAGATTCTTGCAACATCGGTTTGCATGTCGACTAGATCGAACACCACAACCCTCGTTTGACATTTGTGAGGGGACACCACCATTCTCACATGAGTCTCTATCTGAATTGCAGGCTAATCCTACTAATCTTCCATCATATGTGACTTGGCCAAATAATACCCAATTGATAAGCCCCAAATTTCTTTCAACCCCAAACAATCTCCCAATAAACAACTTGCATCAAGGAGCACCCTTCAAACCAAAATAGATTACACAAAGATGGAGAAAGAAAACCCCTTCCGCATTTCTTCTTGATCCACAAGCACTTAACTCAGATGCAGAGGGTAATGGGCAATGTCTAAATGAAACAGCTAAAGAGGGTAGTTGGGCTCCAGTCTCACCAAAGAACAAGATTGCTGCTAACACTGGAAAATCAGGCAAATCTAAAGGTGTGTATAAGATCATTTTGCCAGACCACCTTATTCATCCTTAAATAGATCAACTACACACCACAACCCTCATTGGAAAACTTCATTCTACTATTTCCTTTATGCAACTTTCATTTTGGGCTAAACAGAATTGGTTGGGCTTGAAGGATATTTTTTTGATGGATAAGCAGTCTCTCTTTTTTATTGCCATTTTTTATTCTAAAGAATATAAAAATTGTGTTCATAGATATAAGGGATGGTTTTGTAAGGGTATTGGTATTATCACTTTGGTGTGGGTTCCAAATTTTAGCATGGAGTCAGTTCCCCCTCTTTTCATGGCTTTTTGGATTACTCTCCCGAGGCTCCCTCTTGAATATTGTGATCCAGATATTGTGGAAATTTTGGCTAACAAAATGGGTATTTTTATCAAGCACGATCTTATCCCATATGAACTGACCCATTTAACCATCAGAGTATGCTTACTACTAAACCTCACAAAGCCACTTCCCAAGTCCATTATAATGACTTCCTCCATAGGGAAATGGAATCAAGACATTTGCATTCAGGGTACTAGAGATATTGATGACCGTATAGATAAACTGGGTCATTTTAATTTGCAGTTTCAAGGTTCGGGCATTGATGTTGTTAGGGTCTACAAGGACTTTGTGATTGATTACCGTAAATTCTCCTTTTATCAATCCGCTCCATCTCCTCCCTCTACATCAAATGGGACAGCAAGCGTAATTAACTCAACAAAGAGCTTCGTACCTCTAAACAATGTTGATAATATTTCAAGACCTTTCCAAGGTGCTCAGTTGTTTCAAGATGTTTCTCCTCTCTCTCTAATCCCCTCTCAATCCTTTTTGGGCTTTATGACTAACGCTTTACTTCCAACAGAAAAAAGATCAAAGCCCTCCAATTTGAAGAAATCTCCTCACTATCAGGTTGCTATTTCTAGTTTAAGTTCTCTGCAAAAATTTTGGGGGAGATACAAGAAAGTATCTTGTAAGATCCACTGCTCTTCAATCCTGGTTGATTGGTTGTACAAGAAAATATTTGCTTCCTCTCTCTTTAGGTAGCCCACTTCTTCTTTTTTGAGTTTAACTTCGATGGGAAACTCATATACTAAACTCCAGGAACTCTATATATCATAGAATGCAAAGGTCAACTTGATTCATAACTTGATGTTTAATTGCCAACCTTTCCATGTGATTCAACGCAGTCCTCCCATTGTTGGATCCTCATCAAGTTCTCTAAATATTGAGTTAATGGCACATGATATCCTTATCTCTGTTGCATCGAACTTGATAGATGAAATTGCTCTTGAGGAATTTCCAGAAACTTAGGGTGTCCCTGTTGTTGATGTTATGCCTCTAGCTCTCAATACTTCACCACCCATTCCCTCATCCTTGTTAGAATCTAGTCATGTTGAACACCTTGTGGTTGAAGATAATTCATATCAGCCCTTTCAGCCTTCCACACAGCTTGACTTTGATTTTGCTCAACATCTCTCTCTTGTTCAAACGGTTTCTTCATCTCCTCTGTTATATAAAACACCTAAAAAAAGAGGTCGGAAGCCAAAGATTCTTAAAACCCAAGAACAAATTGCAGCAGGTATCCAGACCATAATTGTAGATAAGTTTTCACCCCGCACAAGACCGAGAAGAACATGTTGATCTTCTTGGATGCAATGAGGATCTTATCTTGGAATGTCAAAGGTTTGAATGCCTCTGACAAGAGGGGGTGGATCAAGCAGCAGCTGGATTCCTCCCAATCAGACATCATTTTACTACAAGAAACAAATATTTCAGATGAAGCCTCTCAAAAGATTTTTTAAAAATAGACTTAATGGGATTTTGTACATATTCCTGCAGTAGGGGCTTCCGGTGGTATTCTGACCTTGTGGAATACGAGGATAATCAAAGCAAAAAATTTGAGTCAAGGGACAAATTGGCATCTTATTCCTATTGAAAATTTTGATTTATCCTTTGTTCTCTTTAATTTCTATGGCCCAACAACTCCTCAAGACAAACATGATCTTTGGAATACTATAACTTGTCAGATCCAACAGCAGGGAGTTCAGAAAATCATCTTAGGAGGTGATTTTAATGCCATCTATCTCAGAATGAGAAACAAGGAGGCAATCCTACAACACCTAAGGTGATTGAAGACTTTAGATCTTTTGTGTCTGATAACGCTGTTTCTGACATTTCACCTTCTAATGGTCAATTTTCATGGACAAACTGGAGAAATTCCCTTCAAATTGCAAGTAGATTGGATAGGTTTTTCACTTCATATGAATGGATCCTTCAGAAATATACTTTCAGCTCTAAAATTCTATTGTTCTCCAGGTCTGACCATTTTCCTATCAAATTATGTCTAGATAAACATGAAGTTTCTCATCATAGATCTTCTTTTAAGTTTGAAAGAATGTGGTTTCGACACCCACATTTTCATGCTCTACTTTGTCAATGGTGGGTGAGTGCCCCCTTCTGCAGGGGGAACAAAATGTTTCAACTTTATATGAAAATACAGTTTGTAAACACAAATATCAAAGTTTGGAATAGGAAAGTATTCAAAAATATCTTTGCAGAAAAAAAAAAGGTAGAGAAGGAATTAAAGGACGTCAATGAACTTATCTTTTCTACTGGGATTAATCTAGATTTTTTCTTAAAGTAGAGGCATTTACAAAGCTATTATGAAGAATTGTGCTCTAGAGAGGAGGAATACTGGAGACAAAAATCGAGGCAATTATGGCTAAAAGAAGGAGATAAAAATACTAAATTCTTCCAAGCTTCTGCAAAGATTAAGCAAGCTACATCTACTATCTTTTCTAAAAATGCCTCCTCTTTGGGGGAAAAATTAACTAATGAACAATAATTTAGGGAAGAGGGTGAATTCTTCTATAAAAATCTTCTTTCTCCCTCCCCTCCTTTTCTTTCTGACGAGTCCAGTGTCGACATATTGTTAGACTCCATTCCTTGTCTGATTTCACAACGTGATAAAGATTATTTGATGCAACCTTTCTCTCTTACTAAATTACAAGAGGTGGTATTTTTGATGGCTCCTAACAAGTCTCCAAGCCCTGATGGTTTCACCATACTATTCTTTCAAAAGTGTTGGGACATTTTAGGCTTTGATCTTTTAATGGCTTTGGAGGAGTCAAGACAAAAAGATTTTATTCTCAAGAACTTCAATTTAACCCATCTTGCTCTTATCCCCAAATCCAATAACCCTCAATCTTTTGCAAATTTTAGGCCTATCTCCTTATGTAATTCAGTGTACAAGATTTTCACAAAAGCTATCTATCTCCAGTTAAAATCCTTGATACCTAAAGTAATATCTCTTTAGCAAGGAGGTTTTGTTCCTGGTAGGGAAGGATTAGAAGGTGCACTTGTGGCCCATGAAGTTCTGCACTCAATTAACTCTTCACAGTCCCCTGCTTTTATAGATAAATTAGACATGTTGAAAGCATATGATAAAGTATGTTGGTCCTTTCTTTTGAGAGTGCTTAAAAAGTTTGTCTTTTTGGATAAGTGGTGCAAATGGATCAGAAATTGCCTCTCTAGGGCACATTTTTTAGTTATTGTTAATGGTAATCCTTCTGGTTTTTTTTGAGCCACCCAAGGGGTTTGACAAGGTGACCCACTATCACCTTTTCTATTCATTATCATGGCAGAAGCTTTTAGTAGATTGGTCAATAAGTAGTTGAGTCTGGGTTTCTGGAAGGGGGTATGAATCCCTAATACCTCCATTTTTATCACCCACACCTTATTTGCAGATGATACACTTTTATTCGGTTGTTCCAATATACAAGAAGCAAGGCATATTAAGAAAATATTGGACATATATACTTCTGGATCTAGACAGAAAATCAGTGTGCAAAAATCTAAACTATTCATATTCAATACTTCTAAAATGGTGTCTAACAGCATTATTCAGACATTGGGCTTTCCAGTGGATTCTCTTCCATCATCGTACTTGGGTATCCCTTTCTTTATGGGAGTAGGGAAACCTTCTTTTTGGAATTTTGTGATTGACAAATTAAAAAGAAAATTTTTTGTGTGGAAAGCTAGATGGTTATCTCTATCAGGCAGAATCCTTCTTGTCAAAACTGTTTTGGCTACAATTCCAAACTACTACATTTCAGTCCTTCAAGCCCCAAAATCTATTATCTCTCATATCAAGAAAATTATTTGGAATTTTATTTGGAAAGGTAATCTTTTAGAAGAGAAAAAGATCCCGCTTGTGTCTCTCAACAAAATGACTCCAAGCAAATCTACAGGCGGGGTGGGTCTGCACGATCTGTCAAAAAGGAATAAGGCCTTTGGGGGAAAGCTAGTTTTGAATATGTATGAAAAACCACATGCTTTGTGGTGTCAAATTATGCAAGAAAAGTATTTAGATACTCCTACCCCTTCACCTATATTTACTATCCTTGATCCTCCATCAGAATTTGTAGTTTGGAACTTCATGATGGATTCGAGGAATGTGATTACTAGATACTTATCGTGGCAAGTACATAATGGAAAATAAGTCAACTTTTGGAATCATTTATGGAGTGGTCTCCCCCCTCTTAATCTACAGGATTCCCTAGTAGATATGATCCCTATATTTACTGCTCATTGGGGTTCACACCTATATGATTACATAGATGATCTTGAGAAGCCTTCAAAATGTGTCATTTGGAAGAAACCAGCTCTACTCCCAATCTCCTCAGGTCAAAAGGTAAAATTTTCTTTGATTCTCAAGAACCGCATTATCTATATCTCTAATGGTTTGGACAAATTGATATGGTGCCCTGCGAAGAATGGAAAGTACTCTATCAACGAAGGGTATAAGGCAATTCATCAAATGTCTATTCAATCCTATTCACAAAGAACCTACAATTTCTGTTGGAATAAGTGTTCTTCCCAAAGCAAGGATGTTTTCTTGGCTTTCTCTACATAAGAGAATACTCACCAGTGAGAGACTTATTAAATTGAATATTGCACATCCATTTGCTTGTGTAGTTTGTGGTGAACACAGTGAAATGTTAGATTATCTCCTCCTCCAATGTGATTTTTCTCACTATTGTTGGATGTTTGTGCTTGAGAAGCTTTCCTTTAGCACACCTCTTCCAGATAATGTAGGGGATTTGTTCTAGTCATGGCCAGTCTTATACTCATCCTCTCTTTTTGCATGTATTTGGAAAGTGATCCCATCCATTGTAGTATGGTCACTTTGGTGGGAAATAAATAAGCGTAGTTTTAGAAAGCAAACATCTCCTCTTTCTGAAATTTTCAATTATATTGAAAAATCAGTATCAAAACTGGTTAATGCTCAAGTTTCAAATCAGTTCAATTCAAATAGGGAATTTACTTCTTGGGATGGTCAAGTTATTAACGGCTAGAAGGGCATCTCTATTCCTGTATCACCTTGTCTTCTGAGAGTGAGAACTAGTAAAATTGATAGAAATAAAGTGAAATGGTGTCCTCTGGATTCAATGCATTTCAAACTAAATTTTGATGGCTCCTCTAAAGGGAACCCAGGTGATGCAGGGATAGGAGTATGCATAAGGGATCACATAGGATGTGTTTTAGCTTTGAAATCTTCTTTTATTCCGCCGGGTACTAACAACTTTGCAGAGGCATATGCTTTACTTGAAGGTATTCTACTAGTAAAAAAACTGAACATCTCATATATACACATTGAAGGCAATTCAGCTATTATTATCAACACTTGCATAAAGAGAAATATTGATAATTGGCAGATAAGATATTTACTTGAGCAAGCATGGACACTAATTGATACATTTACAAACTTCACCATTTTACATGTGTATAGAGAAGGGAATCGGGTTGCAGATCATTTGGCAATTATGGGAAGTTCCAAGGAGGAACTTAATATGATGGGTCTGAATTGTGATTTTGATTCTTATCCAATTCTTAAGGCCAAAATTTTGGAGGATATGGGTACATGATAATATTACATATAGCTATACAGTAGTCTTTTTCATAATGATATAAATTGGTATGTGTGATATTATAAGTGCAGGGTCCTATGGTTTTTCTACATCTGTATATTGTGAAGGGATATCGATTTAAGAAGTGTGCTAGATTGTAAGTTGATAAATTCATAAGTGAGACAGATTGTGGACTACTATGTAAATGTGCACAGCTCTCGTGACATTTTGGTTTAGACTGCATCTTGTTCAATACATTCCAGAAAACATTCGATACTGGGGGATGTTTTATGGCACTCGGTATTTTGGACACTATAAGATATTGTATTTCTTGGCATATTTGAGATTTAAATCTCACAACCTTTCTATGTATTGTAGAGTAAGGATCGGAGTTTTTCTTACTGGTTCTTTTCTCCAGGAGCTCTTTGAATCAGTTTTATATAATAAAATATATTAAGTGGCACCACCACCTTGTTTTGAAATATATATATATATATATATATATATATATATATTATGTTATTTTCATTTGGAAAGATATCTTGTTACTAACAATGTTATGATGTTGACCTCATTTGGGGAATATTTATGTGCTCAGTATTGTAGAGGTGTAATATTGATGATGTTATTTATGTAGCTAGATAGGTGACATTATTATTATGAAGTTTAACTAGTAATTAGGTGTGAAATAAATTTAATCATATTATTTGATTTTATGGGAATGGATATGATGTCAAAATCCCCTTCAATGGTTTAAGTTATTGTGATCATTATATATATGCATGCATGGGTAGGTACACTTGATGTGTGAATATTTCAAAGGCAATAGGTATAGGGAAACGACTTCACCTCGCTCGAGAGGTCTAAGAATGCCCACTTCGTAGGTGATGGTTAATTGTAAATAGCACACTAGCCAAAATAGACTAAGCCCAAACTCATGTCCTTGATAAGGGTAATTTCATTGGTTTGATTATTTTAATTATTGTAATATTTATCATCATGTTGAGTTGGCCCAAATGACTATCTATGCATAATCATTTGAATTTTTATATGGCATGCATTAATGGTAATTCAATTTTTATATATGGAATTAGTATTATATGTATTTGATTTAATTAGATTTAAATGATTATTTTGAGGAGGTCTTTATGGAGTTAATTGGATTATTGGATTTTAAATTCTTTTTTGTTATTTTATTCCCACTCGTAAAAGTGATTTTATATTATGTAATTGAGTCATTTTTCTCAACGCCTAGTGTATTTTTCTTGTTTGGCCCTTAAAAACCCTCTTGTTTAAAAATGGTGATTGTTGAGATAAAAAAAGATTCTTGAAAGGGAGATTTTGTGGGTATGGAATTATTTTAATTGGTTTGTGGATTCTTTGTTGTTGCCCAAATTTGGTGAGCATTAGCAGAGTGTGGAAAGAGCAGTTTAGAGAATGATTTCCCCATTTGCAGGTAGGATCTTCCTCCATTTCTCTTTAATTTTCAATTTGAATCTTGCATGGATGTATATGATGCATTAGGTAATGTGTTTTGATCATAACGTGAACATGTTTTGATGCTATGTGTGGTTTTTTTGTTGGGTTTTCTTGTGTGTTAGGAAATTGATGTAATTTAGGAGTGTTATTGGGAGAACACTATCAAATTTACTTTGGGGATATTTGTTGGTTGATATTTTTGTATTTTTGGGATGTCTCAAGGGATTTCTTAAATGGACTCATTCCTATTTTGGCATCCCAGACTTTATTTTTGGTAAAACATGATGCCCAAGGTAATTTCCTAGAGTAGAATCCTGCATCTAATTTTGGAATTTTGTGATTGACAATTGAATTTAGTAGTTACTAGTAGAATTTAATAATTTCTCACTAGATTTTACATTTGCACTCAGAAATCTACAATTGGATGTTTTAATATGTTTTTTCTTTTGTTGTTGTTGTTGTGGCTCTTTTCGCGCATCCATTGAGTTATCCTGCCTACTTGCCTTCGTGTATGAGTATAATTGACTTGTGATATGATTATTTTATATGTCTTGACATGCCTCCATGTGATTCCATAAAGGAATCACAATTTTGTTTATGAAATTAGATCTTCTCAGGATTGAACTCTTGCCTCAAAGAGCAAGAGATTGGTCCTTGAGATGTGGATTGATATGCATTGTGTTTATTACCTCTTAGGTTATTATTATTATTTTAATGAGCATGTGTATCTATTCTTTATATGATGCACTTTATGATTGGCATGCTTATTTTCTTGGGAGGTTCTAGTGTTGATATTGTTGCTTGACCGGTACTTTCCCGAGTGTAATGAATTTGATAGCTCTTGATATAAGAATTTATTATGAATTTTAGAGTACTTATGGATATTTTAAATAGATCCTATAATCATCTTATATGATTTTACTTCAAGTGGATCCATTCTTGTCATATTCATACCAATTTAGTATGCCTTGTATTAGGTTGATATGACATTATGTAAAAGAAACATTTGATGTTATTGAGTATATGGGAAGTGAATCATTATATTATATTTCATTTTGTTTCCTCATTCAATTGAATGAGATGGGCCTAGGTCTAGGTACTAGAGTGTATCGTGGGAGTGGCACTCAATGGGGGCCAATGACCAAAGTGCCTATCAAGGTAACTCAATGGATAGTAAGAGTAAGACAAGTGATAACATAATAATAATTTTGGGTTGGGATAAAAATTAATTAAGATAATTGGCTCCCCAAACATGTCTTGAGTGCTAGTTTGAGGCCAAGGATGACTTGGTAAGGCATGGCCACACATATATAGATTGGAACTTGTTCCGAGAGACATGCCCACACATGTGGTTATTAGGCTAACATGGTTGACATTTTAGTTATATGAGATAATGGTCATTTTTGTGTGGTGCATCCTCATGAGCACACACATTGACACTCCTTACACTTAGAACTTTAGTATATAGGTCCTGGTGGTTGAGTAGAACCTTATGGATTTATTTTTGCTTTAACTTTTTAGTTATATTTTTGTGATATATGCCCTATGGCAATTTGGTGTTGCTCTTGTGGGTGCCTCATTTTCCTTACTATTTCTTACTAAGGATGCTTCCTCTTTTTTTTGGTATTTTACTTGTTGATTGTCCAGGCATATTTTGTTACTTCATTATTTTTCATTAATGTGAGTTATGCATTTCTGGTATTTTCATCTTGGTGTGGCTTATTAGTATTTATGGGATTTTACATGTATGCCAAGCATTTTATCCATGTTTGGCTCTTGTGTAAGCCCACTATTACCCCTTGTTTATTGACATGATTATCTAAGGCACGTGACTATCTCCACAAGCACGGTGGTGTGGACATTAGGGTACCACATGATTGGGTGGAATTTCCAACCATTATTTGGGATTGAAGGGCTTAGTTGGTGATTGGATCAAAGGATTATACCTTCTTCCTCAATGCTGGATCCTTCTCATTTTCTCTTCACATTCTTGTAAGATGTAATTATTTGTATAGTGTATCCTATGATTTAATATTTATAATGTATGTATTGGTTGCTCCTATTGGAGATGGATGTAAAATGGATCTACTAATGGCAATGGTGACCCTAGATAGGGATCAAAATAATGTATTTTCTAGAAATGAAGAACAAGATGTTGAAGTGCATCTTGAAGAATAACTTAATTGTTCTCATAGGGAGATCAAGAATCTTTAGAAAATAATTGAAAATAAAAAGGATTATTTTTTTTAGAGGACATTAAAATGAGAAAAAAAATAGAAGTTGATCATAGAATTGAAATTTGAGTCGGAAGAAGAAAAAAGGAGAGATGATGACACAACAAAAATTTTAAAGGCTAAAGAAAAGGAATATGAAATAGTTGAAGCCCAATTGGTATTCTTGATTAAGAATTCAGAGAAATTAAACAACTAGTTGACCAAGATTTTAATATTTAGAAAAATTACTGAAATTATACACAAGTTTATACACACCCATAGAGTGCCACACATCAAGATACAATAGATTCAATGAAGGATATTGATATATCCATAAGGATGAGTATAAATAATCTGAATGAGTATGGCTCTAGAAGTTCATTATCTCCTTAGCCCAAAAGTGACAAAATGTCATAAAAAGGAATATGAAGCATTCATTCATATTTATAGATAAAAGAGGAGATTTAGAAAAAAAAATATAGGAGGACCAACATACAATACCCAATTGAATCATTCTTTCTCTAGTTATTGGTTTAATCACAATCATTATGAGCATTAGGTAGTAGATTATATAAGGTTTCTTATAAGGAAGAATAATTTTGTGAGAAAAAGGATTTTTCTGTTTTGGTTCATTTCAGTATAACATGTTATGAGTGCAATAACTTTGGACACTTTACAATACATTGTACAAATGGTTTTGCTAAGGCTTCTAAACTAGCTAAAAAATGAAAGTATGTTTACTAATAAGAGGAATGAATTTGAGAAGGTGTGGAAAACAAAGAAAGAGGAAAAAAATTATGAAAGGACAACATTATTTAGCAAGCCTATTATGAATAGCTACAACACAAAGTGTGAATACCTTAGTGAGTTCAAGGAAAAAGAATGCCTTCTAGGAAAACAAGATGAATGTTGGCCATGGTATAAAAAGTTAGAGTATGATAAAACTTTTGAGTATTTTATATAGAAGATGACAAAGAGATAACTCTCCTTTTTTATTTCAGAGTAACTACAAGTTAAGGGGGATTGTTGACTCCCTTCTACAAGTATACATGGTGGCCTTATAGAGAAGCATATATTATATTAGTGCACCGATTATTGAAGATAGGGGAAGCGAAACTATTAGAGGAATGATCAAATAATTCCTTTTCCATTTATGTCAAAGGCAAATAGAAAAAGACAAAATAATAGTTAGATAGAGATTGTTGACAAAGAAAAGTATCATTCACAAGGGAAATATTTTGAGGTTTTCCATCAATATTAAAGGGAGATATTGTTGAAGAAATATTTTTCATTGATGTTAAAGGACTTGTTAGTGTTGCAATTGATGTCAAGGTATCTCAAGTTGGTATATTTTTAATTACTTCTATCATGAAATGTAAATCATTTGACAAAAAGATTCAAGTATGCTTGATAGCTCTCTTAATATTAAAACTAGATAAAGTCAGAGAGGGATTGAACCCTTACATAATAAAAATGTGGAAGAATAAAGGGGTGTCATAAGGAGTGAGAACACCTATTATTAAGACAAGGAAAACATAACAAAAACTAGAACTAGCTAAAAGACAAAAACTAAAACTAGACACAACCAAGACTAAATGCATATAGCACCAAAAAACACCACCCATAGAAGGTACAAAATGATAGTCTATAGTGTGGGGATTTTCATATTTTTTAAATCTTAGATAATCTCCTTAACCTTTTCATGAAAAGATAACCCTTCTATCATGCCCTTTGCAGGAAGAGTAGAAGGGAACTCAATTTTTGCCTTCATGATGATACTAGTCAGCTACAAGGAAATACCATTCACAACCTCCATGGACCTCTTCTCTTTTGCATGTATCCGCTTAATATTTTCCTTGATAACCTACATAGAAACTAAATTTATGGGTGCCATTTTTTTTGGCATTGCACACTCTAATGGTAGTTAAAGGTGATTGAAGGTGTTGTCATTAATGGAAACCTTGAAATCTTATGGCACCGGGGCACCGGCACTGGAAAACTCTACACCAATAGATAGTTCACCGGCATCGACAATAATGTTTACCGGCACCTCAGCCGATAGGATTTTGATTATTTTATTTTGTATTTAATTGTTATTTCTTTTGTAAGCCGACATGACATATTGTAATAAGACTCATATATAAGTATGAGATCTTGTAGATCATTTTGTGCGACAACATAGAGGATAGATATGATGGATATGTAGAGTGAATATTAAGGAAAACTTGTAGAAGGGTTTATGGTTATTGTATCAGCTTACACCGGTACTGAATCTAGAATTGCAGATGTTGTTTTGTAGAAGTACAGTATATTAGATTTTCATAATCCATTTTGTAAGTCAGTGAGACTTCCTTTTGTAATTGAGCAATGAGATTTAGGCAGTTGGCCTTCCTACATGTGCAGGCTCCTCTTGTAAGTAATATCCATTCATTGGCGAGTGAGTGAATATTGTGGGTCACAAATCCCACTGAGGTTTTTCCCACACCAGGTTTCCTCATTAAACATCTTTTGTTATGATGTGCTTTCTATGTTGTCTTTACTATTATTATTTACTACATTAATTCTTGTTTACCAGTACATTGTTTTGGAATGCAAAATACTTAATAAGGTCAGAAATTATGTTAACCAATTAGATACTGATTCACCCCCCCTCTCAGTATCTTTGGGACTATCATCAATCCTAACAGTTGATATTAGAGCCTGGTCCTCTATTTTCAAAAGTATAACAACTTGAGGAAGATCCTGATACTGGTACAGATGGAAAACTTGAGAACGCAATTAGAAGGAGCTCTTGCAGAATTTGATGATGAAAAATTGAAGAATATCAAACTTGAAGATGATCTGAAGATTGCACACGAAATCATTTAAGGACGTCAGGAGAATCTTACTATTGCTAGAAATAAAAGAAGAGAACTTCATGAGAAGGTACATAATGATGATGATGAAAAGGAAACTCTTAATGATCTTGTAAGCAAGATGAGGCAAGAAAACATGAGCTTGAGGAATGAGATGCAAGACATGACTATGAGATTTTGTAAAGACATTGAAGACAAAAAGAAGAATGAAGATGAATTGACTAGGAGACTCAATGATGCTGGAAATGAAAATCTAAG
Organism: Cryptomeria japonica; assembly: GCF_030272615.1. Classification (NCBI taxonomy): domain Eukaryota; kingdom Viridiplantae; phylum Streptophyta; class Pinopsida; order Cupressales; family Cupressaceae; genus Cryptomeria; species Cryptomeria japonica. Next base: position 567,686,671 of record NC_081415.1, on the reverse strand, counting down.
ACTCAACCATAAAAATGATATGTTAAAGATAGATTTGATTCACATGGAACATGATAAAACTGAACTTATGAGACAGAAGGAATTTTTGGGAATTGAGTTGGCTTCTCCAAATCAACATAAAGAGAAAATCAAGATAAGTTCAGAAGAACTGGATGATATGTTGAAAAGTCAAAAACCTAATGGAGACACCTAATGGACTTGGATTCGAAGTTGGTGAAAGCTCTGGTACTACAAACAATCATGATCACAGTAAACCGGTAAGACAACCTAATGCCTACAAATTTAATGGGAAATTCTTTAATTATAACAAGTATGGTCATAGAGCAAATCAGTGTAGATCTAGAAACTATCAGAATACTAATGCACCCACCGGTCAATGTTCCAAATATAACAAAATTGGTCATAATTCATAAAATTGTAGAATGAATGTAAGATGTTATGTTTGTGGAAGATTTGGACACTTATCTAATCAATGAAGAACACAAACTAGCATAGGATATGGAAAGGCTATTCAGAAAAACAATGTGACTCGTTATTCTTGTAACAAGATTGGACATATTGCAAAATTCTGTAGAAGCAAGACTTCACCGGCGAATAACAAAGGACCCGGTTTGAAAGGAAAAGATAAGGTAGATGAGGTAAAGCAAGAATTTTCAAAACAATAGATTAGAAAGAAAGTTTAGAATGTTGATGAGACTATTCCTTCACTAGTAGAACAGAGTATCACTCCATTGGCAGGAGATTCTTCATCCAATTGAAAAGAAACCTTTTGGGGGTATTGCAACAAATTGAAAATCATGTAAGTTTACCCTCGGTTTATGGTGAGAAGATGAACTTCTTCTTTACTGGCAGATGTGTTAAGTTTCACTTAACTGGCAGGCATTTATTGTGGTTGTTGAAGGAAAAGACATTATAATTCAGTGTTTTCCCCTCTTTTTCACTCACCGAGCATTAAAACTTTCAGAGAGCATGAAAAACCCGAGTGAAGGCATCCATAGCGAGAAGTGAAGAAAGTTCTTTCAAACATCCAAACCTATCAGGAAGATTAAGGTATTTATAAATGGCTTCCTCCTCTGCTCCAGAATTCATTACAAACCCTACTGTTATAGAAGTAAGCAAACATCCTAGGCTCATTTTCAAGATCATCCCTAAAGTAGCGAAACAGGATGATACCCTAGGTGCTTTTTCAAAAATCCCTAAAGGAGTTGCATATGCAAAAGACCCTAGAATTTACATACATTGCCATATTGAGGAATTAGGTTCTGAGGAAATCATGAAAATATATAAGAATGTTATCTATGATGAGAATGGAACTGTAAAACCCAAGCATAAGGTTATAGAGATCCTAGATTTTGTGGAAATCCTTGACATCCTGAAATTTCCTAAGGAAATTGTAAGGATTGTGCTTAGTAGAGTTCATGGTGAATTCTTTTGGCTTGACTCTATTCATAAAATTAGTAGAAGCGGGTAGGGTAGTGACTAGCTTACCATCCACCGGTAGCATGCCAGATAAAACTAAGAAGGTTCCTAATAACAAAGTGATGACTTTCACTGGTGCAACCTATGACAACAGATCCCTGAGAGTTAATGATGTAAAGGATGAGAATGTTAGATTCATAAGCATGATCTTAGGATATAAAACCACACATGCTAATCGAATGAACTCTATTTCAAGTCTATGTATTAAAAATGCATATGATATGGTCAACAGTGATGCTAATATAGATGTATGTGAGTGGTTGAAATATTAGTTGATTGACAATGAGAAGAAAATAAAAGGAGATAAGAAAGGTACTTTCGGATTTGGCAATCTTCTTGTATGCTTAATTCTATATCTTACAAAAGAGGTTCCGGATATAGGCAGGAAAGAATTTGGTTATGATATACCTGTATGAAATCAACTATTAAATATATTCATCGGTATGGGGATAGATAAGGAAAACAAAATAACAGAGTATTTCCAAGCATTTAAAGCAAAAATGAAGACTAAGGAAAGGTTACCTCAAAGTATTATCAACAAGTATGAGAAAGAAATTTGTTTTGTGATTAAGAAGGATTAAATTTGGATGGAGGCAGTTCTTCCTAGAACTGTTTGGGTGACAGAAATGGGATATGAGGTTGATGTGAACATAATTGAAACATATACCAAAGCCCTATTAGCAACCCCTAGAGAACCGAAAGAAAAGGTTTTTGGAAATGCACAATCAATAGAAAGTGATGTACAAACATTGAAACAAAGGAAGAGAAGAGAAAAATATATAAGGAGTGCATCTAAGTAGGTTAAAGAAATAAAAGAAAATGTAATGAATATCACTGGTATCAAGGAAAGTGACTTAGAAGGATTACAATCGGAGGCTCTTCTCTCACTAGTTGGTACATCCTCTGATAGTGAAATTCCTACTGAATTTAAAAGAGTTGATAGGAAGAGAAAACCCTCACCGGTACCCTCTCCTCCTCCCAAGAAAACCAAGACAACAAGGCAGAAGTAACAATAAGTAAGGCCACCAGCTAAGAAAATGACACCTAGAAAGAGGAAGCAAAAACAGATCATTCCACCACTTGACAACCTACTGAATGAGATAACAGATGATGCTAACTTATGAAATGTTAGTAAATTGTATGATACTTTTACAAATGAGGAGAAAGAAAGTATAGAAAATAGTATCATCTTATAGCTTGATATTTACAAGAAAGTTTTGATAGAGGTTGTAGATGATTTGCCTAGTGATCTATATAGGCGACTAGATGCTAAAAGGTTAGCCACTATGGAGCTTGACAAGAAAATCAAGATTGAGAATCTAATAGGTATCCACCCTGTGAAATCAGTTGAGGAAATTGATGAATTGATCAATGAAGCTAATAGAACAGTCTTTTCAAGTGGACACCGGCATGTAAGTCTAATGGCCGATAGGGTTAATAAAATCTCATAAGAGACATCAGACAAATGGGATATTTTCTTTGTTGACTACCTAAAGGATAAGGACAAAGGAAAAGGAAAGGTAGGTGGACTACCTAATATAAAAGTGACAGATAACCTTCCACCACCTTCTGATATTCTACTGGTACTAACTGATGATTCACTGGCTACTGAGAATGTGGAGACTCCACATGAGGATACAAATCCTATGTCTGAAATTTTGTACACAATGACCATAAACACTTAAGAGGTCAATATTGTAGTTGATAAAAAAGTATTGAGGAAAAGAAGAAAGATGTTGCTACTGAGCAACCAGCTGACAATGTTGGAACACAAGCTGAAAATGTTGAAGTTGAAAAACCAGCTGATAACATTGAGATAAAGGTTAGTGAAATGGTTACTGACAGTACTATTGATGCAAACATTGAAAAACTGATAGAGATAGAGAAACCGGCTATAGAGAATTCACAGAAACCAATTGAGATACCGGTAGTGGATAGTGTAGAGGTACAGACAAAGAAACCGGCAGATAACACTAAAGAATAATCAGGAAAACCGGCAAAAGAGAGCACAGTGAAACAGACCGAGACACAAGCTGAGAAATAGGTTCATATAGAGACAGTGCCACCGGCAAATACTGAGAAACCTAAATGTTTGCAAGTTGAAATGCAAACACAAACTGACCTACCAGAGGTCGAGACAAGAAGAGTTGTTACTAACACTGGCAACATGGAGATTGTTAAGGTAGTTGGACAGTCATCTGGTACTTCCATGACAGAATTCAGACCAACAAATGTGACTGAAGTGCTTTTGGATTCTATTAAGAAAATTACAGATTGTAATGCATTGGCATGCAAGGCTATAGATGATACCATTCCTATTCTTAAATTGATTGCACCCAAGTGTAAAGTAGATAATAAAGATTATTTGAGTCAGTTAGACACATTGTCTAAATACATCACCAACAACATACTGACTGTGGACCAAATAAATGAAGAGACATTTAAGGATAAAATGGACAAGGAAAAAGAGAACTTCTTTGGATAAACAATAAAGAAGTGCATGAAACATATTGACGCCCTCTTATCGGCACTGAACAAAACAATTATGGAGTTCAAGGAACTGTACAGAGACACCTGTAAGACTAAGCTTTTGACAATGGATATCAATAAGGAAATTCGTAAAGTGCAAAAGGAAATTAATAACATAGCTAATAATATCATTGGATCACCTGAACCAATATCAGTTATTGGGTAGGAAATTGTTGAATTTGAAGAGAAACTTGAGAAGTTAGAGAAGGAAAAGGAAAGAATAAAGGGCAAAGCAAAAGATCTTAAATGCAGACTCGGTCCTAAACTGGATAACCTCATTTCTTTGAGGAAAGAGATCTCGGAGGCACTTATTCTAGGACATAAGACACCAGAAGAGAAAATGCATCACCTCACCGATACTATTCAGAGAACAGAGGCAGCATTAAAGGACAACAATAGGGTCACTCAGAGCCAGAATTTGGTATTAGCAGACCTATTCCACCTTGTAACCAACCGGTTACAAGGTTCTAGCTGATAACTGCACTCATTTGACAATTTTGAGAACCTTTTCATTGATGTCAAAGGGGTAGTAGTAGGAAAGAGAAAAATAATTTTCAGAAGAGTTCATTTGCTCAGGGGGAGCACACAATTTTGGTAAGATTTTTGGACTTCAATTTTGGGGATACTTTTTGGATTTTTCTCATGACTATTGCCATCAATGCCAAAGGGGGAGATTGTTGGCATTGCACACTTTAATGGTAGTTAAAGGTGATTGAAGGTGTTGTTATTGATGGCAACCTTGCAATCTTATGGCACCGGTAGGCACCGGCACCGACTGACTCTACACTGACAAATAGTTCACCAGCATCGACAATAATGTTTACCAGCACCTTAGCCAACATGATTTTGATTATTGTATTTTGTATTTAATTGTAATATCTTTTGTAAGCCGACATGGCATATTGTAATAAGAGTTATGTATAAGTATGAGATCTTGTAGATCATTTTGTGTGACAACATAGAGGATAGATATGATGGATATTTAGAGTGAATATTAAGGCAAATCTTGTAGAAGGGTTTATGGTTATTGTATGAGCTTACACCGGTACTAAATCTGGCATTGCAAATGCTGTTTTGTAGCAGTACACTATATTGGATTTTTATAATCCATTTTGTAAGTTAGTGAGACTTCCTTTTGTAATTGAGTAGTGAGCTTTAGGCAGTTGGCCTTCCTACATGTGCAAGCTCCTCTTGTAAGTAATATCCATTCATTGGCCAATGAGTGAATATTGTGGGTCACAAATCCCACAGAGGTTTTTCCCACACCAGGTTTCCTCGTGAAACATCTTGTGTTATGATGTGCTTTCTATGTTGTCTTTACTATTCTTATTTACTGCATTAATTCTTGTTTACTGGTACATTGTTTGGAATGCAAAATACTTAATAAGGTCAAAATTCTATTAACCGGTTAGATACTGATTCACCCCCCACTCTCATTATCTTTGGGACCATCATTAATCCTAACAATTTTACTACTATATGCAATAATCTCTTCCAATTTTCTTTTCAATATTTCTTGGTTGCACTATAGGTCAAAGATAGCCATAGTCATTTCCTTTCTTTCTTCTTTCTGGGACACCTTGGAACTTAGGGTTTTAACCTCCTCATTTATATTCTCCCATCTCAGAAGCCTCTCTGCCAAAGCATTAGCAGCCATCCAAAAAATTTCATCTTTGACTTCCATCGACTAGTCAATAGCCCTAACCTCCACCTCCACCAAGGCCTCCAATCTATTAATTTTCTTCAGAGTCATGTAGATCTATGCTAGGAGCTAATGAATTATTTCACTTTTATTTTTATATTTGATGCAAATTCCATTAAATTTGTTCACTATCTCTACTCATTGTCAATCACCAGGGGATGAAAGATGGGAGGGGTGAGGGAAACCTAGGGTTAGTGTACAATGGTTAAGGGAAAAATCTTTATCATTAGGGATGAAATTATCAGGGGTCCATTTTGAGACCATAGTCTAGGAGAAATAATAGTTCTTCAAGATAACCTCCTTAATGTTTGACCTTTTGACATTTTTCTCTTTGTGAAGTTGGGTTTGAGGTTCAATATTCTTTATCTTGGCAGTGTGTTGGGGATTGAACTAGTTTCCCATGTTTTTTGAAGGGGGGTGACCGTAACAAAGCTAGAGGCACCCTTACAAATGGTCTCTAATGTGTTAGACAACTCCATAAACATGGTAGGATTTCAAAGGGGGCGAATAGGGTTTATACTAGGGCTTCTAGTAGAGAACATAAAAAAATTAAAATCATAGAACCTAATAACTAACCCTTGGTAAAAGTGAAGCACATCCTTATACTTAGCCATAGCCATAGATTGAGCTAGGTAGAAATGATCCAAAATGGAAAATTCTATTTCATACCATGTCTAAAATGATTTAGCATAGGGAACAATTAGGAGTGGAATCTTTTGTACCATCCATCAAAGATGATATATTTCATTAGATCCGGTGCCACCTCCTACCATTCTCCCAAGATATCATCTGTATTGAATTTTTTCTATGAATGAGATATTCTATCCTAACCATCCAAAAATATCTTGAAGTCATCTTTATATTTTTTTATTTTTTTAGGTAAAGTTGCACCTTCAACCAAGAGCCCAATAGTAGCTGCTATGAATACTATAGAAACTATGAAGGACACATCACCTATGATAAACTTACCTTCATCCCGTGAGCAAGAATATTGTTTAGAGAGAGAGGGATTAAATACTTTCATACCCTCAACATAGGTGGAAAGATTTCCCCTCTCAATTATAGACCAAAAAACTTTGTCCTTCTTAAAACTATCACATTTATGTAGTTCTTTCCTAAGAAAGATCTCTCCTTGGTAGGGCAATTCTCAGAAAACTAATGACACTGGCTGAGGAAGGGTAAGACAATGCTAAAATTGGAAAAGGATAGATAGACAACAACAGTTTTTGGAAACGGAATCCTTTCCACAAATATAAAAGGAAAACTCTTCATCATTTAATATTATAGAAATTAGAATAAAATGCCATAACTAAAATGGAAATCCTTAGATTTTTACACAATATTTATTCTTATGTCATCCTAGATAGTAGCACAAACATCTATTGGGAACTTGTCCAAGGTAGTCCCCATTTGAAGACAACTAGTGTAGGGACCTAGATTTTCTTGCCTATTAGTAGATTCATTCCCCAACCTGAGGGTGTGGGTGAGTTTGACGTGTCCACGTATTAAAAGAATACACTGGTATTTAACAATGAGATCTTTTATGGGCATCTTGGGGATTCTTCACCACAAAGAAACATATGGACCTCTTAATGATATCACTATGCTTCAGTATCATTTTTTCATAATTGACTAGCATATCTACTATTGCTTGGAACTATCTATGGTATGTTCTAAGATCTATGGCTCAAAAATAGTATGTGCACATAGTTGTATTGTCTTCTTGTTTGGTACCAAATTCTACTTTTGTTGAGAGTTATAGCTTGCAATTTTAAAGTAAAATAATGTTGTATATGATGTATTATATTCTTGAGTTTCAAAGGTCAAACTTTAGAGGATAAAAAATTAGAAGTAAAAGAATGTTTACTATGCTAGTTGGTTGACTATATTGAGGTTCGCGATGAATGCACAATTATATTTTAATACATACTAGTTAGAGGAAGTGTGTGAGGGATTTTTGGGAACAGTTAAGCTCATATTTGGTAGTTTGTAGTGTGTCACTACTCGTAGTATAACATGTGTTCTTTAGTATCAATTTAATTAGATGTTTAGTTGAGATTTTCTTATGTCTTAATTATGGATTTTATAAATATGTTATAGGCTTACATAGGAATGTAGTTATTATTGGAAAGGATATATCATTTATCTGTGCTCATTCCAATGAGTGTTTGTTGGAGAATGTGGTAAAATTCATGCAATATGTTTACTAAGTAAGCAACAAATATAAATTAAAGTGTGCAAATCAAGTTGCAGATCCTATACACATTGAGAGAGTGTTCTAATGCAATTTAGATAAGATAGATGTTGAAAGTTGATCTTGAAGGTTAAAATAATATTTTGTTTGTATCAAATTTCTATATATGGGGTTGCTGCCTCATAATTTGAGTTGATGTTCAATTCTTTCGACTAGGGGATTGGTGTGTCTTGTAGGTTGGTGCCTGAAAACTTGATTGGGGATTTTTTTCTCCATCTTTAATTGTAATTATTTTGGGTACATACCTATAAAATATTTCAGGTTCATTATACCTTTTTGAGGCTATATTTGGACAGTACATCGAAGAAGTTATTTCCACTTCTATTTTTTCATTCTAGGTTACCACATATATCTAGTTTTCTCATGTTTTGATGTGTCATAGTTTCTAGAATTTTATTAGCTTATTTTGTGTTAAAGTAAGATCTAGAAATAGTCCTAATGGTAAATTTTATTGAAATTGATATTTGTCATATATTGGTTCACCCCCTCTCTTAGTATATATGTGTGATTAACATGTGTATGGAATATGTGAGAGTAACAACTATTAGAAAGTAAATTCTCTTACTATATCATTGGTTATTTTCTTATAGTACACCAAGTCAATGAATGTGACCTAAAGACCATTAATCATTTGGAAGAATTTAATGAAATGGTTTTTACTATTTTATTGATTAAATGAATGAAATGATCAAATATAGAAAAAATAAATTCAATGTAGTAGTTTTCAATGACCGTGGAAATAGATCTTCTAGCTACTTATATTGGAAAATAAAATCACTCCATCAGGAAATAAAAATATTTATGGGTGTCCTTTGTCATTACAATTTTTAAATTCTGATCCTCAAAGCCAATGGCAAATAGTATGGCGAAGATATTAAGTGATATTATATTAATATGGTAGTTGTTTATTTCAAATATGAATCATATTTGTACACACTAATAAAGAAGATCTACAAATTAATTCAACCCAACATCAATAGAGAGATACCATGCATGTAAATAACAAATATTATACCATTCACATACAAAGTAGTCTTGTTTCCATTATTCTCCTATCCTCCATGATCTTGTATTTTCTATGGTTGCTCTCATATTTGTGTTGCACTTGTACAACAGATCAAGGAAGAATGGATATGATTGTGATAATGTATAGTTATAATGCAAAGATGATGTGATGATGTATTGATAGAGTTATTTTCATAGAATATAGGTATGCTCCAAGTATTCTATATAGAAAGGGAGAGAAGGAACCCTCTATTATAGAGATCATCCTAAGAATGGAGGGTTCTGATTAAGAGGTTAAGGAATGAATGAGTACGATCACATAGATGAAAGAGACTCAATAAGATTTGAAGGTAGGTAAAGATGAAGGGAGTAGATTAAGAGGTGGAAGGGTAAAAGATAAGGGTGAATAGCATTAAGAGGTTAAATTGAAATAAAGGGCTAATGTTGAGGAGTAGGTAATTTGGGGAGATATTTTGTCATATAGATAAGAAGTAAAAGGTAAATGGATTAATTAAATAAGCAATTTTTAATTTATTTAATTAATAGAGGAAAGGCTAATAAATAAAATATTTTTTAATTTGGGAAAGAGGGATGGGATCATTAAATAAACAATAAATTTTTATTTAATTAGAAAGAAGAGGCTTAGTGAATGATAAATAAATAAAAGTATTTATTTAATTAATAGAAGAAAAGGCTAATGAATCAATTAATTAAATAGTGTTGGGGGCCTAGATGGACTGGCGAGAGCTTCCAGTGGTAAAGCATGAGGTCATGAGATCTAGTCTCCCCCTAGCTCATGTGGTACTGGAGGGCGTATCACACCAGCACCACATGTCTAAAAATTAAAATAAAATAAAATAAAATTAATTAAGTAAAAATACTTAATTAATTAATAAATGACACTAGGATACAATTATTAAATAAAGAAGAAATGTTTATTTAATCAAAGGATAATTATAGGTGTTTATAGTAGTAATAAGTTTTATTTAGAGGATATAGGGTGGTAGGTAAGGAGAAATATATCATGTTAATCAATTAATCACTAGATATGTGGAATGAAAACTTTTAGTAGAAGCAAAATTAATTGTGACACTTGAAATGAGTTGCAAAGGAAAATTTTTGTAAGTAATTAAGAACAATAGTGGAATGACAAAGTAGAAAAATTTGGCATACAAAGGCAATCCTATACAAATAAATAGGTTTTGTGCATCGAATCCTAAAAGAGGTAAGATATGAATTAATATTTTGAATTAAAGAAGTGACCACATATGTAGTGTCAAAAATATAAAAAAAAATATAATAGGAAAAGAGATGGATAATTAGTTATGGGTGAAGTTATAATTCGATTCTTAGGCCTACTCATGAGTAACCAATGTGGAAATATTTTTGCTAATAATTAGGGCTAAGCCATGTAAACAAAATAGGCCTTTAAGATAATGAGATAACAAGGTTTGTATGATATCTAAGATTGGTCCAATGATATTATACACACTATCATAATTGTGGATAGGTAATTGGATATCTATGAGATACATATCAATTTAATGTAGTCTATTTTATCATACACATAGTAGCTTCATAGTTGAAGCATCACCTAGTGTCATAATATGTGGTGGTAGGATAATTTGGTAATGTAGGAAGATTTTTAATGTTTGGATCATATGAAAAAAAAATTTAAATAAGACTCATTTGAATAGGATTAATGAATAGGTGTAGTAAGTGTGTGAAGTTAGATAAATCTTTATAAAAAATTTAAAAAAGATTTTAGCTTAAAAGAGGTATTATATTGTGAAACTCATTAAATGTTTCATAATAAATAGTACGAGGTGTCAAAATAGATTGAAAATAAATGATAGATTCACCAAAATATAATAGATTAAAATTGATATTATTTAGTTGTTTTCATCTAAAATTTAACTTGTCTACACTACTGACTAGATAAGATTATGTCTCATTTTTATTTATGTGTCTATGAACTTTAATGCCATTTTTGTAAATAAAAAACTAAATAATAAAACTATAAAGATATTAAAGAATAAAATTAAATTTCTATGCATTTTGTTTTAAACTTGTTAGCCTAGACAAAGAGGTTCAGGGAAGGTCTACATAGGATGAACTTCTAAGAATAGTCAAGAGCATATATCTCTTTCAATCTCCATGTGAAACTAACTATCACGAGGAAATCAAATATGTGCATGTTTCTAGCCTATTTGATTAGATAGAAAAATAGAAAGAGAAAGAGAAAGAGAATAGAAAAATAAAACCTAACTTCTATGCATACATATGTTTCTTAAACATAGTTTGAAAGAAGAGGAAAGTAGGGTTTACATGGGAGCTTGCTAATTATAGTCAAGCCCCTATCACCCCCTCTCAACCTCCATGGTCGAGCAAAGGAAAAGAGAGAATGAAATATATGTTTTCTCTTAGTTTATTTAAAAATAGAACTAGATAATTAAATGCAAATACCATGAAAATTATTCTAGTTTTACTAGAAGCAAAAATATAGTGTGTATGATTTTCAAGTAAGACTAAAAATCCCAAAAAGTGCCAAGAAAAAAAATTGAATTGACATATATTAACAAAATTAAAAACAAATAATGTTTGAACTCTATAACCTCACACCATGAATGAAAGTAAATCTTATGAGAACCACAAACTACATGTCTCAAATATGAAAAGGATGCCAATGAAATTATTATAGAGAACAAACTACTCAATAACTTTTCATATGATAGTATCGTTTCTAGTAGTAGATCACATGAGAGAAAGAGATCTTGATAGTTGGTCAAGAGTTAGATTGAAAGAGATTGCAAGAGAGAAATTAAAAGACTAGGAGGGAAGATGAAGATATCAATGTCTTCACTTAGTTGTTAGTATTCAACCCAAGTTAATTACATGCTTGGTCAGAAAGAGAAAGGTGGTAAAATGTCATTAAACTAGCTAGTGTATGACTAATTGGTAGTAATATTTGCGTCTTGTGCTTAGGAAAAAAAATGTGAAACACAATTTTTTTTTTGACAAAACGAGATAAAAATTTATTCAGATAAAGAAAAGATACATAGCAGAGGCCTCAAGACCACCAAGAAAAGAACGCAACCGAGCATCCAAAAGACAACAACAACAAAGCCACTACATATAATTATCCTCCAAAACTATCCTATCTAAGATCTCAAGATAACCAGAAGATAAACCATCCCTTCCAACAACATCCCATCCCTCCAAATTCTCGGAGGCCTACTTTGCTAGGCAATCAGCCACTCTACTCCATTCTCTGGGAATATGACAAAAGGAAAAAAAATCCAAGTATCTATGGAGATGTAAAATCTATCTAACCACAAAAGCTAATTGCCAACTAACATCCTCCAAGACCTGATTATTCAACATATCAACAATCACCTGAGAATCTGACTCACAGATAATCCTTCTCCATCTGAAATAGATGCCTCTCTCAACAATAGTCTTGATAGAAAAGGTATCCATAAAGTTGTTATAATATTGTCATTTGTAAATAGAAAAGAGAAAAACAACACATCCATCAGCACCTCTGCCAACACCTCCAATACCTGCATGCCCTGGATTTCCACGAGAAGAGCCATCTGTTTTAATTTTGAATATCCCCATAGGAGAAGGTAACCACATTCCCTCTGTACTGATCTGCTTCTTAACATGTTTGGATCTATTGCCAGCAGTACTACCCACTTTATTGTTCCCTAGCTACAGGTTCCTAACAATAGCATAATCACCAGGATCAACATTTTCAGACATGTCACCTTGCTGAGATAGTCTCTTGAATCCTATTGACAATCTTCTTCCACACCTAAGAACTCCCAAGTTGTGAATCACAAAAGACCCTACGATTCCATTCCAACCACGAGTTCCATATAATAAGAGCAGGCCCAATAGTTCATGCCACTTGAAGGAAGGAAGTCTTCACTGGAGGTCTTCCCAGACTCTCCCAAAAATCAATTAAAGAGGAAGCATGAATACAATCAAGTTACCATGCCTCCCACCACCTATGCCAAATCTCCCTAGAAAAGGGGCATAGAAAAAACAAATGGGAGCAACACTTTTCACTATATTTACAAAAGAAATAAATAGAGGGCCCTAAGAACCTCTCTTATGAAGATTCTCCCAAGTCAGGCATTTCCTCCGACCCACCAGCCAAAGGATGAAGTTACATTTATGCCAAGAATAGTTTTTCCATACCTTTTTCCACCAAGGAACATCTGTCAGATCATGCATTTGCCCATCTAAATTTGCATAACCTATAGCTACAGTATATTTTCCTTTCAGGTTGGGACTCCAAGCCAAAATATCTATATCTCTAAGAGATCTAAATAACTTACCTTCCAAGATTTTAGCCAACATAGCACGGTCCTCATCAGACCCCCCTAAGGGCCACTCTTGGGGATCCTTCCAAACCAACTTCTCCATCTGGCCTATACACCTAACCCTTTTAAAATTATCCACCTTAACCCATAATGCCTCAATGAAAATGTTGCATAGAGACTGAAGTTGTGGATAACTAGAAAGAATAGGAGGATGACCATCTCAAGGGTCCTACCAAAAGAGAGCTTTAGAACATCTATTACAAATCCAGAAAAAGCCATCTTTAATAAGTTGAACCCCCTTTTAAGAGTGTCCAAGATACATGATCCCCCACCCAGCAAACAAAAGCAAGGCACCTCTTGGCCAATAGCATCCGGAATATACTTGCATGTTAAAATATTGGCTCAGTCCTGATCTTGATTGTTACACCACCTCCAATACAACTTGGTTGCTAAGGCCTTGCAAACCAAAGTCATCGATCGAAGACCAAGTCCCTAGCATGCTTCGGTCTACAAATAGACTCCCATTTAACAAGGCTCCACTTAGAAGAGAGAAGACTTCCAGAACAAAGAAATTGCTGAGAGAGAGCATCAAACTCTCTCACAAAGCTGGATGGGGGACACTGCACAAAATAACTACACATAGGAAGAGCCTACACCACTTTCTTCAAAAGAGTCACTCTCCCAGCCGAGGATAACCACCTACAAGTCCAATGACTAACCTTGCTACAAAATTTGTCCAAAGCACCTTTCCAAAAATCTCTACGCTGAGTCCTCACATCCAAAGGAATCCCAAGATACATCAAAGGAAGAGACCCAATCTGGAATCTAAGGATTCTGACAATTCTACTCTAAATAAGTCGAGGAGTATTAATAAGTATATGGAAGACTTATCCTCATTGATTTTCTGACATGAGACATTCAAGTAGATGTCCAAGGCTCTTCTAAAGTTCATTGCCTCATTAACTCTGGCTCTGCCCATGAAACCTATGTTGTCCACAAACTAAAGATGAGAATAGGGAGATAGAGCATCACCCCAACTCCATCCTTGAATAAGACCATGTCTCACCTAGAAAGAGATCAATCTGCAAGACCCTCGACCATGATAATGAATAAATAGGGAGATAGAGGATCCCCTTGCCAAAGTCCCCGAGAAGCACTGAATAATTCTGAAGGCTCTCCATTACTATGAACTGAGAAAGAGGTAGAGGTAACACAACTAAGCACCTAATTCACCCACTCATCTCGAAAACCAAAGGCCAAAAGTATTTTTTGTAAGAATTTCCAATTCACCCTATCATAGGCTTTAGCCATGTCAAGTTTAATGAACATTGCTTTATCTTTTGAGTTTTCCATTGAGTGGATCATCTCCATTGCTACCACAATACCATCCAAAATTTGTATTTCCTCAACAAACCCACCTTGCTCCTTAGAGATCAGGGCACCAAGGAATGGTTTGAGCCTTTCAAAAATCAATTTAGTAACTATCTTGTAAACCACATTACACACAGCTATAGGCATAAATTGATCCAAACTATTAGCCCCCTCCTTCTTAGGAAAAAGAAGAAAAAATGTAGAACTCATAGATTTAAGCATCTACTTATTCCTAAGAGGTTCTTTTACCAGATCTAGAAGGTCATACTTTATAATCTCCAAAAATTCCTCAAAAAAATCAATAGGAAACTCATCAGGGCTAGGAGCCTTACCTTTTTTCATATGAAACACAACTTCCTCCAATTCAGGTAGCAAAATGGGACGCAAGAGAGCATCATTCATTTTAGTCAAGATTAGAGGGGGGATGTAATTCAAAATGGCCATCTCATCCTCCATAGCTTCAGAATCTTCTTTGGTGAACAAATTTGAGAAATACTTGATAGCTTTCCTAGAAATTCCTTCATAAAAGGAGAGAAGGATCCCTTGTTAAGAAATAAGACAAGTAATATAATTACCATATCTCCAGGCCTTAACAAAGTTATGAAAAAAAGTTATGTTTCTATCACCTTCTTGTAGCCAATCAACTCTAGATTTTTGCTTCCAAAAAATCTCTTCCTGCAATTCCCACTCTTCTAAGTCCTTAAGAGAAAGGGCCTCAACTTTACTAAGCTCGGTAGTCATCCCTTGATCCATTATCTAATGGGTCACATTATTCAGCTTGGACTGAGGAACCCTCTTCTGCACATGGAGATTTCCAAAGCATTGTTTATTCCACCTCTTCAACCTAAATTTCACATATTGTAATCTCTTCCCAAAAGTATACATAACCCTCCCATGGGTAGGCATCCCTTCATACCACCAATCAGCCATGAGATCCTTTAAAGATTGTTCCCGCAGCCACATCAATTGGAATTAAAGGAAGGATTTTTGGAGACTCTAAAAGAGGTAACCCAAAAAATTATGGGCCAATGATCAAACCCATGCCAAACAAGAATTTTTGAACTAATGGACCACCTGTCATTCACCCAATAGAAGGAAACTAGAAATCTATCATGTCTCTATGAAATATCCTCCACACCAATCCTCCTATTATTCCATGTTAAGACACCATTAACAGCCTTCACATCAATGAGATTCAAGAGACTAATATTATCCTTGAGCAGATTTGAAGAAGGATCGAGCCTGATTGCACCCCCTCTCTCTTTTCATCCAAACTTGTAACCGCATTAAAATCTCTAGCCAAAATCTAAGGGAGAAAAGGATTTAGGGACCTGACCAAATTAATATGGGCACATAAATGTGTCTTACCCAAAAGATGAGTAGGAGCATAAATATTAGAAAAAAGGCACCTTTCTCTCGACTCAAAGCTAGAAGCAACCAAAGAAATGGATGACTTGCTATAAATCCACGACATGGGGGAGACCTTCCATGGATTCTAGAAGCAAGAAACCCCCCATGAACTACCATGAGCACCCACTCCCTGCCAATGTCCCTGGGGCTAGACACGCATAGAATAATTGGCCAAACCATCCACTAAGAGCTTGGTTTCCTAAATAAAAACAACATCAGGAGAATGAGACTCAATTAATCTGTGAACAAATTTTTGTCTAGGGATGTTGTTCAACCCTCCTACACTCCATGAGATCACTATCATTTATGGAGTTGAGAGAAATGGGAATCAATGAGCGTTACAGATCTCGACTCAACCAAAGTATCACCAATAAGCTTAACCTTTTCCTTGTCTGTTTCCCACCCATTCCGTAAGGGTTTGTCATAAGAGCCCTATTTAAGAGGCTTATTTTGTAGACCAAAAGTTGGTGAGGCTTTATTACTCTTTCTAGCATCTGAGGCCACCTTTGTGGAAGAGGGATTAGGAGCCATGACAAGAGCCTATGACCCACTGAGATCCCTGTTATCCTGAACTTCCAGGGGCATGCACAAAACCATATGTTCTTGTTGTTTCTCCCCCATAGATACTGCCCGATCTTCTTCCATTGAGTCCACATCCTATTCCCCATGCTAAACTGGAGCACCCAAAGGCATTTCAGGTAGAATTACTTCCTCCTGGACCAAATCATCTAGAATATCAAACCCGTTTAGAGTGACATCATTTTGCCTGTTGAACCAGGTTCTCTTCTTTCCTTTGCCTTTATTTCAAGGCCTAATTGGAATGAAGCCTTCCATATCTGCATGACCCTCAGGAATGGGGATCTTCCCCTTATCCTCCACACAAACAGAGTGAGGAGGATCCGAGATTGCGGAGGAAGAAGATTTATTCCTGTGGCATCTCCGCTGTAAATGTCCATACTCATGACAAATACGACATCTAAATGGTAGTGTCTCATTATCTAGCTGTTGGATCCAAGAAGATGAACCCAAACAGATTTTGATAGGGTCTAGAAGAGTTTTATTTAAATAAACTTCTACACAAATGCGAGCGTAAGAAATTACCTTTCAATCTTGAGTTTGTGTAGCCGAACCCACAGGCTTTCCAAGAAGCAAAGAGATTGAATGAAGAATATCTTCCCTCCAGAATTCCAGCGGAAGCCTTGGCAATCGAATCCACACAGGCACCCGAGAGGGAAGCTCCTCTATAGAGTTGAAATCGATATGCCAAGGTTTGATAAAGAGCCCCACTTGATTGAAGAAATAAGGGCCGCCCTCAAAATACCTATTTCTATCAGCCAAGTTGGACAAAATAACCTAGAAAATAGTTATTGGTTGCCAGCAATAACTCCATATCTCCTTCGGGATTCCAAACTCGCCACACCCAAGATTCTAAGACCGGTAAAGAGACACGAAGACCCATGAATTTACATATGAGAGCATGATTACTCCAGTATTCAACTTCCTTTGAAACTTGCTCCAGTTGAATAACCAACATTGGACGATCCGAAGACCTCTCCAAACATCCATTCACCTTCTTCATTCAAAAAGACCCTTTTGAATAAGATCCCCTTTCACCTGATTGAGGTTTACCTAGGTGCTCCTTCCACATGCAAGAAACGATTAAGACGGATCGACCATTTCCAAATCTCTGGAGATCGCCTGAGAAGAGAGAACTCCTCTATTCTCCGTGGATTCCAGGCAAAACCTAAAACAAGAAAAGGAGAAGAGGGGCGGGTTTCCCTCAAACCCCAATACCCCGCACCCCACCCACAACACTTCACAGGGCACACGAATTAGACCGAGGCAGCAGCCACTCACCACGCCCACACCCCTACAAACCTAACAGACCC
Organism: Cryptomeria japonica; assembly: GCF_030272615.1. Lineage (NCBI taxonomy): Eukaryota > Viridiplantae > Streptophyta > Pinopsida > Cupressales > Cupressaceae > Cryptomeria > Cryptomeria japonica. The sequence continues at coordinate 567,668,701 of NC_081415.1, read as the reverse complement.
CCCACTAGAACAAGCAAACCTAACAGACCACCCTTTATCCTTTCAGACTCATCAACATGAAACACAACTTGACACTAAGAAAAGTAAAGAAAAATGCATAGACCAAATAAACTTAAAAATACACTAAATGAAAAAAATATATATATAATTTCCACAACATTACACTGGTCAGATTGAACAAATTATAAGAACTAAAAACATCAGAAGCATATTGTTGATCACATTTAATGTTTATAAATCATAAAACTTTATAAGAAAAGACAAGGCGTCCAACTCTTCAAACAAGTGGATAACTGGGGCATATGAGTCACATGATCAAGGCTGATAAAGAATAAATGTCGTGATTTATGCAAAAAAAAAAGTTCTTCTTTTGTTAAAAGTCTAAAAGAAAACATAGCTTAATAAGAAAATAAAGGCATATGAGGCACATAATCAAATGTGATTAAAGAAAATAATCGTGATTTTAATAACCATCAAATTGCATTAATCTCATGCTGCAGGGTGCAGGCTGGAGGGCTTCTGGCCTGACATTTTAAGTAGAATGCGAGTGTTTACAGAAAAGATTATTTAATTAGTTTTTTCTTTCTTTATACCAATTTCAATATCAAATATAGTTCAGTTTTGGTTAAAACTGTGTTCCACTGCTTTAATCTGTTCTTAATAAAATTATTACCAATTCAATCTTTAAAATATATATTTATATATATAATTAAATGATTTACAGCTATTTTAAATATAGAAGTTAATTAGAGAACTGTTAATTGATGGATACAGTTAACTTGAAATATTGAATATTCTTACCAGAATAATAAAATGTCAACATTTAACAAAAACAAATTTGCCTATCGTTTCCAAATTTATAAACATAAATGATTATAGAGATTGTTGTACATATATATCAACTATAATGATGATCCAGTAAAAATCGCTTATATAGTTGCACGGTTGTAAGAGTAATATTTAGTGAGAGAGGTCTCAAACACGTTCATTTGATTGTCAAAATGATTTATAAAATTGGAAGGACGGAATGGTTTTCAATGTATAAGATTATTAGTATTAAAATTATCATATGCAGTACAATGCATTGGAAAAGACAAGGGTTAATAATTGAGGGCCGAAGTTATTCTGGTTCCAAAACAGATCTTTTGTACAGTGTGATAGCGACGTGTTAGTCAATTACAGTCGTTTATTGCAAAATCGATGGTGTAAAACGCGCAACTAACATGCATGTTAGTCAATCCGTACTGCCATTTTGGAGCCAGAATAGACGCGTCCATAATAGAGATAGTGTTTAAATGGAATTTATCTCATATAAAAATTAATGTTTAAATAAAAATATTAAATCATAACAGATGACTTAAATAATTTAATTATACATCCTCCATTGAATTTATTGACAAATGATATTCCACATAATCTGAATGTCTTTCATCCTATTTACTGATATGATTTCAAATAAATATAACATAGGTTCTCAACATAGAGTTTCCAGCTACTATACTCTACCCTATAACATTTCCTCCTCTAGAAAATATTAATCAGAATTAAATAGCTTTACAAATACCTTCCAAGTAAAGTACATCTAGCCTTTCATTTTGTGCCAAAGATAATAGATATTTAGTACTTTGCACCATTCTAATGTGGTGCAGTCTGGATAGTTGCAGGTCAACTATATAACCACTTAGATTTAGTATTCTAAACAATTGTCAAATGGTATGTAAAGGTTTGTGCTCTATTTCAATTTATCTAATTAGAACAATTTTCAATTAACATTCTTATTTTTGATAAAAATAATTAGTTATGAACATTTATCTTCATAAGCTTACAACAAAGAGAACCTCAAGAATGTTGGAAAGCATTAAAAAAAACACGAATTCTACTGTCACATCTGCTCCTGAAGCATGCACAAACCCTGACCATTCCTGCCCATATTCCCAATGACAGCACAATTGCGTGAAAACTACATAACCAGCTGTTGCAATGTAACTATCGAAATAAAGCTATGTTTAGCCACCACAAATATCGGCAACATGGAAAGAGATTTTCAACATGGACAAATGATAGTCTTCTTTCATGTGTCAAATGCATTCAATGTGTGATCAAGCCCTGAAAAAAGTATACATATCTGTATGATACAGCACGCACACTCAGCACATAATAATATCTTCAATTTCTGGGTCTTCAGGAAAACTATCTCCCTTAAAATTACTTGCCTTTGCTTTCTTTTCGATATGCACACAACATATACATTCGAGCAACGATGTGCATAGCCTAAATTGGTTGTGTAGTTTGTCAATCTTGTACCAATGAGTTAACCATCACCTAGCATGCCCTTAAAAATTAAGGGCTTAACATTTATGCAGCCCAGATCCACGCTTAAGAGAAAAAAAACTTCCTGATCGGCAAAACATGTCGAAAGCGACTCCAAAAATATTGGCTTAGGTATCTGTATCATGACATTCTAGATCCTCTAGGCTTTAAACTTGATATCATGACATTATATATGTTATTGCTCAAAACTGCATCCTATAATTCTAAACTACAAATACTGAGCCAATCTTAGGAAAGAATACTTAGTTAGAATTATGTTAAATGCATGATTAAATTGCAGATGGCTTCGGTCAATAAAAAGAGTAAGTAAATCATCTTCAGTTTGGGTTTTAAAAAATCAAGGGGCATTCTTTGAGATCCTATTAAGACAATTAAAGAAATGAAGAAAAGACTCCTTATGCTTAGTTGGAATTGTGCTAAATGTATGATTAATTTGCAGGTAGCTTCGGTCAAAACTAAAAAAATAAAAAATCATCTTCATTTTGGGTTTTACAAAATCAAAGGGCATTCTTTGAGATCCTTATAGGATAATCATATTTCATATAATCATATTCTTTGTATAAGAAAATCTTCAGTATTTCTTATTAAATATTAATTATAGTAATAAAGAAAATAAAGTTACACATGCAAATAGAGATGTGAAATTGATTCATATCTTTAAAGATAAATTTTTTTATATTTTTCCAGCATAATTTGCAATGTGTAAACAATCTGCATAACTATCCAAAGATACATTAGGCATGATCTTTCATACATTTTAACAACATTATATATTATCAAATTATACATATTAGTACAACTTACCTAAACTAACCTACTAAAAAAGAAGGATGAAGATATTTCAATTAGGAAAATGATCATTTAGCCTTTTGTGACTAGTTATTTGTTTGAAAATAGAGTCAAAAACTAGAAAGGGTGAATATATTAATGTGAATCTAGAATAGAGCACTATAAATCCATACAAGACCCCATTAGCCTCCCTAAAATTTCATTGTCATAAAATTTAGATACTCAAGAAAATTCTAATAATGATTGAACACAACACAAGATACATCTGTGTGCCAAGATGCCTTAATTTATAGGACATGTAGAAATAGAATAAAATTTTGGCAAAGTGTAATACTATCAGAATATTCCTTATATAACAAGCCACTCTATGATATATCTCCAATATTGTAATATCGTATCCTTTTGTTCATAATATCTCATTTTTAATTGACATGTTTCATCCCAAAAATATGAAAAGAATTTAAATAGTATGGTTGACTTAAGTCATTATAAATATGATGTCATGGCAAATGAGTCGACCATCCATGGTTGATCCTAATAGCAGTTTTAGAATGATAGTACCCAAATCCCATCCTTATCTATAATTTAACATACCCAGGTGATTTTGTTCATTAATGTAACGATTCTTCTTTATCTTTCATGAATGACTATTACTTCTATGATTCAATAAGTAATTAAAACAACAAATTATACATCCTTCCTTTCAATAAAGTATATTGCTTGGAAATAATTGTAACTTATGTTCACATCATATTTGCATTCATCACTTATGTTCACATCATAATGCTATGGTCTGCTACCTGTGAATTTAAAATGAAATGAATTCAGATTTTTGAAGAGAATGAATCATACAAACTCTAAGACGTTGTTGAGATAAATACCTTGGCATGTATGGTGTGCAAGATTTTTTCGTTTGTTACAGAAGAAGCAGATTCTGATTCTGGATCGAGTTTATGTATACCTGAAATGCAGCTGAACCGAATGACTTTATTTTAACTGATGGGAAACCCTCATCTGATTCTTGGAATTCGAGAGGCTTGGATAATTCAACGCCCTTAAAGCAAACTGCATGAGTCTTTTGCCTGTCTCTTTCCTTTGTTAGATCTTTGAGCTGTTGCTCTAGATAACGAACGTAGTTAGCTGCTTCCTCTAGTTGGTCTGCTACTGAACGCTTTTCCTGCCAATATCGATTCAAATCCAATTCATATAGAATAAAACCCACCAAATAAGACTATTTCAGCTCTGAGATGAAATAAGATCATACCCGAATGCTTTCATGCGGAATTAGTGACCACAGCTCTGAGTAGAGTGAATTCATTTCTTTCCGCCGCTTCCTCTCAATCAATTTGTGAATAATCTGTTTTGTGAGTTGTCCGCCTGCCTTCTTCCCAAATTTATTTAGACATCTGCCGAGCATTCCCGAATACAGAAATCGAGGGCATTTATGTAGGATTTGTCTGGTTGAAATGAGATAGAACTGAAATTCGACAGCTCAAATTCTTTAGTTTGGTGCAAATTCATTGTATGGAGAAAATTGGTCATTAGGGTTGTTGGGTTTTGAGCCCTGACTCGCAAGGAGATTTGTTGCAGGAAACATATATGATTAGGTACTTTACCTGGGTAGATCTGAGGTTAGATATGCTGCAGAGAGGATATCTAATTAGGTACTTGACCTGTTCAGATCTGAGACGAGAGGATAAAGGAGTAGGGTTGATAGAATATCGTACAAACTACAGATTGCAAGATCTGTACAAACTAATCTTGCACTGGGTCCAGATTTTCTCGATTCATAAGAAAACAAGAGCCGAATCAAAATAGATCTTTGTGGACTGGTAGGAGTGAATGCAAAAGCGTTCAATAATGTAGTATATTAGAGCTCCATGAAATAGAAACGTGTGAATGAAGAAATGTTCCAATGCATGAATGATTGCAACACATAAATTGATTAGTCTAAAATTGTAGAATTTTTAACCTGACCTATTCTCTATGAACCAACTGATTAGCAAACAATAACAACAAAAAGAAGAAATTGCAAAAAGAAATCACAATTTAGAATGAAAAACAAAGTCCCTTGTTTTTTTGGAATTGCACACACCAATATCTTTATTGAAGCTTAATTAGAAATAACATAGAGGTTGTATATATAAAGAATTTGCAGTCTAGAAGAATTAATAATAACTACAGTTCTAAATATATTCCTAGCATTGCATGGAAAGTTACTAAGGCTCTCAAACTAAAAAAAGCAAACTACTCCCTAAATTAAGAATACAATAAGTGCATGCACAACATGCTTTATTTACTAAAAACAAATTCATGCAAAAAACAAAACTAAAAATAGTCCTAAGGATTAATGCATGTTGGAGTACATGCTTTATTTGCATGAATAAACAAAAAACTATTAACTAAACTAATCTAGTTGCATGCTAGAGCAGCATCAGTTATCAACATACTCCCCCTTGATGCTGAGAGGGCTAACAATCTTATCTTGTAGTGCTATAAACTAAGCTTTCGCAACCGCTTTGGTGAATATATCTGCTAGCTGATCCTGGGTGTTGATGTGCTTCAATTCGACATCCTTTTTCTGCACCAAATCTCGTATGAAGTGATATTTCAAATCAAAATGCTTTGTTCTGCTGTGATGAACTGGATTCTTGGCTAACTTGATGGCACTCACATTGTCACAATAAATTACTGTAGGCTGAATTTGTTTTTCTCCAATTTCTTCCAAAACTTTTCTGAGCCAAAGAGCTTGTGTACCTACTGAGGTAATTGCAACATAGTCTGCTTCTGTAGATGAAAGGGCAACAATACTTTGCTTTTTTGAGCTCCAGGTAATCAAACCAGAACCAAAAGAAAAACAATTTCCAGATGTAGATTTACGGTCATCCATACTACCTCCCCAATCTGAATCACTAAAACCTACTAGATTGAACTTTTCAGAAGAGTAGTAATGAATACCAAAACTTAAATTCCCTTTCACATACCTCAAAATCCTCTTGGCTACCTTCATATGTATTTCAGATGGATTTGTCATATACCTTGAAACAAGTGAAACTGAATAGGCAATATCAGGCCTCGTGTGGATTAGAAACATCAATCTCCCCACAATACTTCTGTAAGTTGTCTCATCAACTAAATCAGCACCATCATCTCTACATAACAAATCTCCATGAACACTTGGAGTGGAGGTAGGGTTACAATCAGTCATATTACATTTCTTCAGCATATCCTATGCATACTTTGTTTGACAAATGAAAATCTCATCCTTACTTTGATAAAACTCCATTCCTAGAAAATATTTCATTAGACCAAGATATTTCATCTCAAATTCTTTCATCATAGCAGCTTTGAATTCATCTTTCATATTAGAACTACTATCCATATACAAAAGATCATCAACATACAAACTTATGATGAGAATATCAGCACCTTCTTGTTTGTAGTAAAGGGTAGGATCACTCTTACTTCTCTGGAAGCCATTCTCCTGAAAGTATCCATCAATCCTGGCATACCACGCTCTTGGTGCTTGCTTGAGGCCATACAAAGCCTTCTTCAACTTGTAGACATAATTATCTTTTCCTTCCACTTCAAAACCTTATGGCTCCTCCACATATACTTCCTCTTCTACGTACCCATTCAAGAAGGCACTTTTCACGTCCATATGATGTATGCTCCACTTCTTCTGAGATGCTAATGAAATCAGCATTCTTATGGTCTCCTATCTTGCTATTGGTGCAAATGTCTCTTCATAATCAATTTCATACTTTTGTGTGAAGCCTTTAGCAACTAATCTTGCCGTGTGTCTTTCAACATTCCCATCACTGTTAAACTTTGTCTTGTAGACCCATTTGGTGCCAATTCTTTTTTTGTCATGTGGAAGTTTTGTTAACTCCCAAGTGTCATTCCTGTGAATGGAATCCATCTCTTCTTCCATGGCTTTCACCCAAACCTCATTAGTACATGCATCTTCAAAACATGATAGTTCAAAATCAGCCTTGGCTAATAAAGCAAAATTCACTATCTCACCTATTGGGTTTTCTTCATGTACTTGATTTTCACTCCTCTAGTAGATATCACTCAATCTCCTTACTTTCCTTATAGAACTTGGAGAAGAAGCTGGACTTGAACTTGGTACTGAAGAACTTGATGAAGGGCTGCTTGGTGGAATTAAACCACTAGATATAGAAACATTAGTTGGCTGCTCATGATCAATATCAGCAATTATATTATCACTCAAAACAGATTTTGGTTTCTCAATATGGCCTTTTTGATAACCATAAACTCCCCCTTCATCAAAAATCACATCTCTTGAGACAATAAGCTTGTTAGTGAGGAGATTATACAATCTATAAGCCTTGCTTTTCTCACTATATCCATTAAAAATACATGACTCACTCTTTGCATCTAACTTCTATCTATTTTGATCAAGTACATGCACATAAGCCAAACAACCAAAAACTTTGAAATGATTAACATTAGGCCTTTTACCATATCAAGCTTCATAAGGAGTCATCTTTTATAGTGCACTGGTGGGACTACGGTTGAGGATGTACACAGTTGTAGCAATTGCATCTCCCCAATAAGAATTGCTCAATCCCTTGGTTTGTAACATGCACCTTGCCATTTCAACCACAGTACGATTCTTCCTTTTAGCTACTCCATTCTATTGAGGTGTGTATGCAGTAGTAAGTTGCCTCTTGATGCCATTAAAATCACAATAACTTTGGAAAGCCTTTGAGCAAAATTCTCCTCCACGATCAATCCTTAAACACTTGATCTTGCACCCTTTCTCATTTTCCACAAGGGCTTTAAACTTCTTGAATGTATCCAAGGCTTCATCTTTGGCCTTCAAAAAATATACCCAACAATTTCGTGAGTAATCATCAATAAAAGTGATGAAATATGATGACTTACCCAAACTCTTAGTCTGCATAGGACCACACATATCTGAATGAACAAGCTGAAGTGGGTGATGAGCCCTCCATGCATTGCCCTTTGGAAACTTTTCTCTTCCATTCTTTCCTTTAGCACAACCTTCACAAACCTCCTTGTGTTCCTCAACCTTGGGCAAACTAGAAACTAATGCATGTGAGGTTAAAAACTTCAAACTATGAAAATTTAAATGCCCATACCTGAGATGCCATAACCAACTTGAATCCTCATAAGCCATATTTGACAAACTGTTGTTATGTTCACCAAACATCAAGGGGAACATCCTATTTCTTGTCATAGGAACAATAGTGATCACCCTATTACCCTTATTCTTATCATAGATAGTACATGTCTTATTCTCAAAGACTATTTTATAATTTTTCTCGCATAGCTGCCCAACACTTAACAAATTGTGCTTCAATTGTGGAGTATAATAAATATCATGAATACACTTTATACCTTCTTTTGTTTGGACCTCCATAGCTCCTTTGGCAGCAACCTCCAATGATTTATCATTACCAAGCTGGATCTTGGATTTGAAACTTCCATCTTTTGTTGAGAACAACTTCTCATTCCCTGTCATATGGTTAGAGCATCCAGAATCTAGGTACCAAACATCTTTACTAGTATTTTCACCCTTGGCATAAGATAAAAATAAGTGATTGGAAGGATTGTCACTACTTTCTTGAGCATAGTTAGCACTTTTACCTTCTTTCAATCTGCATTCTCTTTCAAAGTGGCCATACCTATTACAATGGTAACATTGAACATTTCTCTTATCAAATCTGCCTCTACCTCTTCCTCTGAAACCACCACTTCCTCTTGAGCCACCTCTTCCTCTACCTCTTGAAGAATTTGGGTTTTCCCCTTTACCTTGGCCTTGATTGATTTTGGTACTACTGCTGCTTGCATCTTCATTTTTTGTGATTAGCAATTTAGAGGAAAATGCTTTCTCTACACCTTCTAAAGAATCTTTCAATCTTTCTTCATGAGATATCAGGGATCCAACTAGTTGATCAAACTGTAGTTTTGTCAAATCCTTATTTTCTTCTATGATTATTGCTACATGATTCCATCTGCGTGTCAAAGATCTCAACACCTTTTTTTATCAAAACTTCATTGCTTACAATTTCCCCAAGTGTAGCCATTTTATTGACCACATCTTTGACTCTAACACAATAATCACTTATACTTTCGGCTTCTTGAAATCTTCAAATTCTCGAACTCTCGCTTCAATGTTTGAAGCTTGACCACTTTAACTTGATCACTACCCTGGTAAGCTTCTTGTAGAGTCTTCCAGGCATCTTTGGCAGTTGTTGCTGCTGATATTCTTGGAAATAAGCTCTTATAAAGAGCTATCTGAATGTGAAACAAAGCTTGAGCATTCTTTTTCCTTGCTTCCTTTCTAGCTATTTTGTCATTGGTTGTAAGGGCATTCCAATCAGCGAGCTCTTCATAACCTAATTCAATAATCTCCCACAAATCTTTTCCAATCAAAAAGGTCAGCATCTTAAAGCACTAATAATCATAATCATTCCCATCAAATTCTGGAATGGGCATATGGTTAGAATTCGACATGATTAACCTTGGTGAAATTCCAACAATAAAACATTAACCCAAAATAATTTTACCTGCTCTGATACCACTTGTAGAATTTTGAACCTAACCTATTATCTCTGAACCAACTGATTAGCAAACAATAATAGCAAAAAGAAGAAATTGCAAAAAGAAATCACAATTCAGAATAAAAAACAAAGTGCCTTGTTTTTTTGGAATTGCACACACCAATATCTTTATTGAAGCTTAATTATAAATTACATAGAGGCTGTATATATAAAGAATTTGTAGTCTAGAAGAATTAATAATAACTGCAGTTCTAAATATATTTCTAGCATTGCATGGAAAACTACTAAGGCTCTCAAACTAAAAAAAGCAAACTACTCCCTAAATTAAGAATACAATAAGTGCATGCACATCCTGCTTTATTTACTAAAAACAAATTCATGCAAAAAACAAAACTAAAAATAGTCCTAAGGATTAATGCATGTTGGAGTACATGTTTTATTTGCATGAATAAACAAAAAACTATTAACTAAACTAATCTAGCTACATGCTAGAGCAGCATCAGTTATCAACAAAATTCAATATTTTAAACTTCTCTTTGTGATGTACACAGAATTACCAACGATGGAATCTTAGCCTTACACTCTACTATTTTTAATTTTAATTTTACTTGAAGAGCTCTTTAGATTTCTGATTAAAAAGAAAAGGGTTCACCTTCATAGGCTTTTCCAAAAGAATGATTCATAATTAATACATAATGGTAAGTCGGTATACATTTTCATGATATGTGGAAAACAAATAATTGTAAACGTCGTTTAACTAATAAAAATGGACTGGTTAATTTTAGGCTACCGACTTACCATTGAGTATTCTCCGTCAACAATCTTTATTTTGGAGGATTTGTCCTCCAAATTAACAAACAATTAGCAGTGACCTCAATGCCTCCACTTTATAAAACGTTCATCCTGTCGCAATAATGGTCAGAAATTCACTGCGCTGTTATTAATTTTTAATCTTATTTTGGGGAACAATCATGGGAAACGTCATTAAATTAATTAAAAAAACTGAGTATACGAATGTCCCTTAGTGAAAGCAGCAATATCATTTTAAATAATAAGACCACTTGCTTATTACAGAACGTATTCTTGATTTGATATTTGTCAAATCCTTCTTCCTTAATGTCTACTATAACAGCAAATCAGTTGATCGTCAATCGTTGTAAGCAATGCGTTGTAGTTTTGAGATTTGAGGATAAATAAGTACGGGAGAGGGGCAGTAGTTATGTAGGTTAATTTTGTGACCATATGATAGTTATATAGAATATTATTTTTTATGTTTTAATATTTTCAAAAGGTCTTTCCTTGATATCGATTGGTTAAAATCGAATTTTGATGGTTCGTCAAGAGTAAACTCAGGTCGAGCGTTTGGGGTGGGGTAATAAGGGACTCAAGTGGCAGATTGATATATTGGAAATCTTAGAGTTCAAACCATCATAGAGGCTATTCTAATGGCATCGTAATGTTGCTTAAAAGGAAAGCTAGGATATATTGGAAATCTGAACACCTTATCTTGAAATGATCTGATTTTCTTCCTATGTTAGACCATATTAGAATTAATCACAGAGAAGGAAATAAGTACAGAGAAGGAAATAAGTTCACAGACAGACTAGCTAATTTTGGCCCTTTTTTCAGTCATCTTAAAATATGTATGGCTTTGCACAAAGTACCCGAAGATATTTGTGCTATTATCTTGGCTAACATAAGTCCTAATGATGTAGAATAATTCTCAGATCGTCATTTTACTTCTTGTCATAACCACCTTATCTGTCAATCATTTATTGTTCTAGAGGTGAGTCTTTCATACTGATGTCTTGATACACCGGGTCACACACCACATACACTTGGCAACCCTCAAAACCATAGGAATTCAAATTTGTAGAGTATGCACTAACGTCTGTTTATTCATACCATAACTTCATGTCTGATGTTATTTAGATTATTTAATCAAAAATTTTAACTTTTCTACACTACTCATTTGATAAGATTATGTCTTATTTTTATTTATGTTTCTACGAACTTTATTACCTAATTGTAAATAGAAAATTAAAATAAAATTATATCTGAATAAATTATGTTCCTCTCTAATTATTCTATGTGAAAGTAAAAAAGATCTAATTTAATAATATTAAATTTATAGACAAAGTACTTGTTGAAATATGAAATAGAATGAATAAATAAAAAGTATAAAGAATAAGAAGCTAGAGCTCTCTATTTGGGATGTGGTTACATTGCATTGTAGTCCAACTTACATAATGTAGTCTAGAGTATGCATTGTCATCAAAAACTATTGCAAAACATAAATATTAAAATTCTTCTATATAAAGGATGAGGACAAACACAAAAGTAGTCTAAAATATATAAACTATTATGGTAATACTAAAACAAAGTTTAGTCGATGGAAAAATAAAAATAGAAAGATAATAGAAGAATTAAATTTGATTTCTACACATCCATTATTTTTAAAAACTTGCTAGCTTGGACAAAGAGGAAGGTAATTTCTAAATACGATCTTAAGTCAAGAATATTCAAGACCTTATGTTTCTCTTTCAACCTCCATGGGAAACTAACTATGAAAAGGGAATGAAATAAATGCATTTTCCTAGCCTACTTGAATAGATAGAAAAATGGAAAGAGAAAGAGAAGAACAAAACCAAAATTCTATGCATTCATTATTTTTTAAAACTCGTCTTGGACAAAGAGAAAAAAAGGGTCTACATAGGAGCTTGCTAATAATAGTGAAGCCCCCATCTCCCCCTCTCAATCTCCATTGGGAAGCAAGGAAACAAAGAAATGAAATACATTTCTTCTCATATCCTATTTAATTCTAGAACTAGCACAAAATATGTAAATATAATGAAAATTGTTCAATTTTTACTACAAGCAAAAATCTAGTGTATATGAATTTCAAGGCTAGAAATGCCAAAAAAGTACCAAGAAAATAGTATTAATTAAAAAAATGTTAGAAAAAATAAAAATAAAAATAAGGTTGGAAATAACCTCACACCATGAATGAAAGTAAAACCTATAAGAACCACAAACTACATGCCTCAAAGATGCAAAGGATGGCAATGAAATCATCCTAGACAACAAAGTGCTCAATGACTTTTGGTATGATAGTATTATTTATAATAGTAGATAACATAAGAGCAAGAGAGCTTGATAGATTGTTCAAGAGTTAGAGTGAGAGATTTCAAGAGGTGAACTCAAAGAATAGGAGGAGAGATGAAGACATTAGTGGCATGAATTGCTTATTACTATTCAATACAAGTTAGTTACATAGTTGGTCACCAAGAGAAAGGTGGAAAACGCTCATAAAAGTTGTTGTTGTATAAAAAATAGGACCATTAGGGAATGATTGAGAATCAGGATTGTCGTATAACTCTTGAATGTGAGTCCAAAAGGTATGAGCGAACTCAGAAGAAACAAGTGAATCCAAGATGTTCTCATCTAAGTGTATAAAAATATCTCATAAGACTTGAGCCCTATTGTATTTCCAAACAAGATTCTAACATGGAGTGCAAGGAGGAGGAACAAGATTGTATAAATATAACAAAAACTAAAGCTCATTAAATTGAGTGATTATAAAATTTCTCCATTGCCTATAATTCCACTCTCCAAAGAAAAACCCATTTTCAACTGTGACAATACTTCAAATAGTCAAAGATATAACCATCACATCATAATATATAAACTTTCAAAAAGAAATATCCAATGGTGAAATAGAAATTTGATCGAAATTTGAAACGCCAACATATTGCCTTGAGGTAATAAACAAAAGAGTACCAGATAAGTTGAGAAAAAATTAGCAAAAACAATGTGCTCTAATTAGGGCGATGAGTTGGTGGGTAAGCGTGCCAACTTTCAATGTCAGCTCAAATTCTGCAATCAATAGTCATAGTCAAGAAACAACACGAGCTAAGCAACAAGCACATCAAAGAACAAATTATGAGAAAAATAACAAGTGTAGTAATTTCTAAAGAAGAATAATAACACATAACACTCAGATTTGCATGGAATAACCTAGTAAAAATATAACAGTAAAAAACCATGGACAAATTATCTTTTGTATTGATTCTCAAGAATTATAGAGTTACAAAAATCTTCAAAAACTGTACATCAAAACATGATTTTGAGCAGCCTAAAACAACCGAGTTACGGAGTACTACTTGAAGACAACTTACTAATTATAGTAAGTATGACTCGCACAACTACATATAAAACATATGCTGAAATTACTATTTATAGTAAGTTTCCTAACAAAACTTTCTATTTATAATAAGTCTAAAAAAATTTTGCACCTCCGATAGGACACCTAACTGTGAGCGTATAACAGTGCACTAGCTAAGAAGTCCATGATGACTCAACTGCTGCTAGATGAGAATCCATGATGACTCAATCACTACAAAATGAGAATTTAAGATGACTCAATCACTGCAAGATGGGAATCCAGTTTGAACTTCACATTCCAACACAGATCTCCAACACAGATCCGAGAAAATAATTTTTGATAAAATTATAGACAAAGCCACGAAATAAAGCAGATCACCATGGCTTCAAAGAATAATTCTTGGAAAAATATACGCTCTCCAAGCTGAATTTGAGCTAACAATCCAATGCAATAGACCACGAGCTAGATATAGAGCCACTTGTCTTGCATACAAAAAACTGCTACCGACATCAGACCTTTCAAAAGAAAATTGCCAATTGATTGGAAATGGAATCCGCTAAAAATTAAAATGCCTCCAAAAAATTCAAAGCAACCACCCGATTGTAAAACACTACCAGTGGATTTCGATAAGGAAACAAGCGTTAAGCCTCAAAGTACCCACCAAAAAGACATAATGATGCAGCAGCCAATGAAACACAACACTACACAGATGAATACTGCCTTCTCTGGAATGTCAACTGGAACCAAATAGGTTATCAATATATGACAACCAAATGAACTAAACATGTGATGCCAAGAGAATAATTGATCATCCTTGTGCAAGAAAGAGGGCCGCCAAATAATAAATGTGATCCTCCATGAAATGATCGGTCAACCTCTAAGAATAATTATACAGGCGAATAGAAAGAAACTTGTGCTATCAAATAGACTATGCGCTGGTACTAGAAGTGACCGCTAGTCAAAGGTACAATCACTCAGCTAATTATACGAGCCTGTCAATTTGAGATGACCTGATCCAAGCAAAGAAATTGCATCAGAATCGGCAACTAAATAAAAAAATGTTGAGCCAATATTAAAACCAGTGATGGAAAAATAATAAAGTGAAGACATGCATCTGCCAGTAGCTTTGGCTTCACAACGACACTACGACACTAGTAGTTTTTATTTAGCTGCAAGAAACTATTTTTGGTCGATTTCAACTACAATTACCACTGTTAAAGATTACTGCTTTTTTTCCTATTGGTGCTTAAATAATCTGCATGTATGCAGACCGTATTTCGGTTGTTCTCTAGTTTTTTATTTTTTCAGAACAGTCTATTAAGCTTCAGTTCCATTTCATAGAATCTTTCTATAGAACAATAGTTTGTTTTCAACCGAGTGAATCAATAACAGTGATCAATTTTCTTTCTCTGCTACACACACAACTAAGAGTTTCATGCTGAAATTTATATTATTTCAGTTATTGCAAAATATAATAATTTTATTTAGCTCTCTTTTTAGCATAGTGTAAGAGGTATTAATCATTTATCCTTTCGATTGGTAATAGAACCATCTTGTAGATTATTTCTTTGTGCAGATAGCAGTTCTTTTGAAGAAATTTCAATGGCAAACAACAACAACATACCATTGGAACTTTCGTTGTTCACCAGAGAGAACTATGAATATTAGAGCAAAGGATGAAGACTCAACTAAAGTCCCAAGATCTCTAGGAAGTAGTAGAAGTTGGATACACTGAGCCTGCAATTCAGAATGCTTATAATGCATTGAATCAAAATCAACATAATCAGTTGAGAGAAGATAGGAAGAAGGACAATCGTGTTCTCTTCAACATCCAATCTGCATTGATATTTCAATTTTTCCTCATATTGTAAGCATGAAAAAAGTCAAAAGAGGCATAGGAGGCTTTACAAACTGCACATCAAGGATCTTGTAATAACCCACTTTACTTAACCCAACAAAATTTGACCACTTTTTTTTTTTTGTTTACTTTAATCATTTGTGTTTGATTCAATCGCATACTCTGGGCATCCATCCACTAGGATTAGGCATTCATCCATTCGGGATGAGCATCTAACCATACGGGCTAGGCATCTGTCCATACGGAGCAGAAGGTTTCATCTATCCAATATGGGATAGGCATCTACCCATATGGGGTAGGCATCTATCCAATTGGGATAGGAGGTGCTCTGGCCAGAGACTTAGACTCATTGTGACCATTTGGGTCCCGAGTCACTCACTAAGTACTACACTCCTCTAATAGGAGTGCACCGAGGTCGCCGTCCTTAGGAGAAATCAAAATAACATCATACAAGCTTGAATTCCGCCTCGGAATTTGGCCTAAAGCCTCGGGAAGTGAAGCGAATCCATACGAGATTCCTTCTGAGTATGCATTGAATTACTTTTTCCTTTTATTATACGTATCTTTCAAATTAGGATTCTTCTCAATCCTTCTTCTTACCAAATCCTAGACCCCATCCATGAACGCTTGAGTACTAGGGACAACTCTGTCCCGAGACTTCCTACATACCCGTTTCGGCACGAGATCAAGGCGTAAAGTATGTAGTTTTGTCTTCTACTCTATGGTTTGATGTAAACTAATTAGTGGGTATGCAACCCTTTCTAGGGTCAATGTATGGTGGTAACACTTAAGAAAAGGCTCAAGATGGCCTATTGCTTGTGGCCTAAAATTATTAGATCCTAATACCTATCATAAGCGTCACCCTTGACCCAATTGTCAATCGTCAACATCTCTTCAAGGTTAAATCAATTTCATAAAAGCATTTCACTCAATCAACCCTAAAGGGGGTTTACTATGGTTTAACTTAGCAGATGTAAAATCATTTAAGGATTATCTTATTAAATTATCGATCCAAGGGGGATTACCCACCCCTTGGATTTTAACTTCCAAGTGTCCCTTATTACTCCCCGATGATTTATAGGGACGATGCCACAAACGTCATTGATGCAACTTTATTAGGCATTAAGTGTAGTAGTTCAACATGACGGCATTACCCGTAAGCGTGTTCCAGAGGCACCATAAATACCGAACGCTGCTAGGTTTTGGTTTTTTGGCTTCCTTTATTTAGTTTTCTTAACTAAGAAGCTATGAAAAACATCATGCTTGAAAACAATTATGAATTGAACGTGCATAATTAGACATTGCAAAACTTAATTAATTGAAATAACTACTTGATGAACCACGTGGAATAAAAACCATAACTAAATTATTTAATATTCAAAACTTGAAATATAACTTGCATAATAATGACAATTATGAAGCTCTCATATTAATAATTAAACGTGTAACTTGCATGAAGATGAAGAAAATGTAACTTTGTCATCAATAAATGCAAATAATGTAAAGTAATTCGCATGATGCAAGAATAGTGTAGGTTACATGCAAGGTTAAGCAATGTTTTATTTCTACCATGAGAATAATCACTTATAGAGTCACTGGTTCCAAAAATTGCAATTAGTTTAGACATTTGACAATTTTGGTTCAAATCATATTAATATGAATTAATTGTTTTTAATGAATCTAAAATGTCAATTAAGTGACCCAATGCATCTTAAATAGATTGAAAGATTCTAATTAGAAAATTTGATATATTTTAATTTACAATTATAAATTGCTAAAGATAAATTAATTATAAATTCACTAAAGATAATTATAAATTTACCTAAATTAAATTTTATTAAACTAAAATAATTTTTTTAACAAAATTGAATTGCCAAAAATTTAAATGTTAGGTAGTGGCTTTTTAAAGCCAAGTGGGAGTGGGGGCCACAGGTCCCATCACCACTGCAGACCTACGGGTGCAGGTCCGCAGTGATGAGGGGGCCGCCATGGTCCCCTCCACTCCCCTGCGGCCATTGTTGTAACAGTGACCGCAGGGTAGTGGAGGGTACCACTCCTGGCGGTAGTAATAACTTCACCCCCTGCATTGGCCCATTAATCCATGCAACATAAAAAAAAGACGAAATTTATTCTTCAGACTTCTTCGTACTATTTTGCATATATATTTTTTTTGTATAAATTTTAATAACATATATATATATGGTTTCCATTCCAGTTTATTTAATAATATATATATATATATATATATATATATATATATATATATATATATATATATATATATATATATATATATATATATATATATACAAAAAGAATGTTATTATAAAAATGAGAATAAGAATTTAATCATAGGGATGAAATAAAATAGAGAAATTTGTTTCAGCAATATATAGATAACTAAATTATCACGGAGATAGGTAAATGCTTAAATTTTGATTCCATGGTGAGCATATCCAACAAGTTTGCCCTTATGTTGAGATAAGCAAAACTTTCTTTCAGAGATTTTCAGGAAAATAATATTCACAGAGAGATTTGTGGAATAAATAAATAACAAAACAATAATGAGAAGAATTCATTTTTGATATACTATTTCTCATAGTGAGATTTCTCAATACAAGTGATTTTATGCAAAGAGAGAGAAAATATCTGGAGAGATAAAAGAATTTGAGTTTTTCAAAAAACAAAACGATAGAGGTGTTGAAAAACATGACTTATTTATTTTTATTTCCAGATTCGAGATTTTCTCTAGATTTCAAAAAGAAAAACAGAAAAGTAGAATCTAATTTCTTTCTTTTAAATAGATTAAATAAATAGATTAACAAGTAAAAGAGAAATCTGCATTTGCATTTTAAAAAGAAAAGAAACTTTTATCAATGTATTTCTTAAATGAAAAACATATTTCCTTTCTAATTAATCTATGTAAAAAAAAAAGATTTCCTTCAGAAAGCTATATTCAACTAAAGAATCTAAGAGGAGATATTTCCCTTGAAAATATAAAAAATTTACATAAGGAATTAACAAATGCAAGGAGGGAACCTGGAGAAGTCTTTTGATGTTGAATCCTCTCCAAATCTTCAAGCCTAGCCTTCCTTGATCCTTCCTTGCAAGCTTGGAAAAATTTCTTCAAAACCACCTTAACTATTCTCCAAATGAAAATATGACTACTAAATACAAACTATTTGAGAAAACTTTCTTCAAAGAATAACCAACTCCCTCTTTTGAAAACTTGCATACAGTGAATCATAGAAACATCTAGTGATGATATTGTGACTGATATGGGCACTATGAATTTGAATTCAAACAGAAAAAACCTCACTTGAAAAATTCAAGAGCCAACTATGCTGAAGAGTCTTTTGAAGAGGCCAAGCACTGAAAATTCTTTGCATGCAATTTTGCAAAGGAATCTCAAACAGATGTGTGGTTCCTAGACAGTCGCTGCTCAAATCATATGGCAGGTAAATGTGATTTTTTTGTCAAGTTAGATGACTCTGTGAAAAGTCAAGAAACTCTTTGGACTCTATAATGCACTTGCTACCTTTCAACAAGCTATCCTCACCATGTTTGTAGACTCGACAACATGTGTGGAAGTGTACATGGATGATTTCACTATCTATGGGAAGGCTTATGAAGAGGCATTGAGTTGTCTAAACCAAATATTGAAGATATGTAAAGACCACAAATTATCCTTGAATCATGAAAATATTTTATTAATGATGATGGAGGGCATCGTCTTGGGTCATCGCATCTTTGAAGGAGTCACGATAGACTCTATAAAGGTATAAGTTATTCAATGAATCCCAATACCCTAGAATCAAACTAATATAAGGAGTTTTTTGGGCCATGCAGGTTATTATAGGAGATTTATTTAAAGAAAGATACAAAATTCACCTAGACAAAAGACTATCAAGAGTCTTTTGGAGCCTTTAAACAAGCCTTGACAATTTCTCTTGTTATAAATGTACCAATGTGGCAAAAACCATTTCATATTCACGTTGATGCATCCAATACAATAATTCAAGTTGTCCTCAGTCAAAAGGATGAGTCTAGAGCAATGCATGAAATCTACTAAATCAATAAGAATCTCAATCCAACTAAAATGAACTACACCTCAATTGAAAAATAATTATTGCCAATTGTTTTATGCAATTAATAAATTTAGACATTACATTATATTGGTTACAAATTTTTTGTCAATACGGACCATGCAACTATTAGGTATCTAATGAACAAGGTTGTAATAGGAGAATGTATTATTAAATGGTTACTAATACTTCAAGAATTTGGCATAGTCATTATTGATAAACTAGGAAAAGATAATGTCACAGTTGATTTTATATCATGAATGATTCTATAAGATAACGATGAACCAATCAAGGATACATTTCTAGATGAGCATTTGTTTCCCATTTCTATCCAAACACCTTGGTTGATATTGTAAATTATTTGGTGATGGGGAAGTGTCCTTCTTAATTTAGCTCAAAACAAAAAATGAAACTAATTTGTAAGAGTTGTAAGTTTAAATGAATTAATGGCTTGTTGTTTAAAATGTGCCTTGGCCTTATTAGAAAGAACACTGAGATATAAGTGAAAATTATATCACGAATTTACATATACAATTTAGGATGTGAGGAATATACAATACTGCAAGTTGACCTAACTCCATGTTTAATGCATTATATGATTTAAAGTTCATGTGAATATTCACAAATTATCAATTTTACTTATATCTTCTTGTCTCAATGCTTTTTAACTCAAATTTTCAAGAGACTCAAGCCCATATCATTGTCCTATACCTATTGTTTCCAACATTTTGGTTCCAATGTGAAGACTTTAGTAAAGTGATAAAGGAAAGGTCGAATCAATACATAAAGCAAATGTCAAATCAATACTATCATTTGTGATGATAAAATACATTCATAAAAGATTATTTAAGACACAGAAAAATAAATAATGGGTAGAAATAGAATTACTACACATATGTATCACACTTTTATAAAGAAAACAATCAATACACATACAAATTTTCAAATTCAAAACACCTAAATGTGACATTTATTATTTGAATTTTAAATTGTTGTAAACAAATTTAAAATGTAGTTTATAATATACATTTAAAAATAGCTGGATTTATCATTTTTTTCTAAAATTTTAGAAAACAACAAGGTGGATGCGACATCACCGAGAAACAAAATCATTTTTCTCCTCATAGATTACTGGAAATCTAGTGCATGAAAAAAAAGAGAAAAAAATCAATGCTTTTTTTAATAATTTTTAAAGATAAACTTAATCAAAACATTACAATTTTCATGAGATATCAATTTTCATTTAAATTTTTTATGATTTAAAAAATGTAAACTTGGAGAGGATTCTCTCCTCTAATACACTCTATGCTTATAAAAAGATCTAGATATATTTGATATATATTTACTAATAATTAAATCGAATATGTTGGCCAAACGTGAACACAATGTGACTTCTTCATCTAATTAGAGGAAGAAAATTTGATGTACTTATTTCTTTTAATAAGGACATAAAAGAATGAGTTTCTTATGATGAAAGGTGTGAAAAGAGATAGAGACACTTCAATCGATTATGAATCTAATGTAAGAAATTTACAAACAATTTGTATTCAGAGAATTAAATATGATCTTCCTCATTGAAGTCAATATGTTCCCAAGTTGAATCTGATTCCAAACATGGATTTTTGCCCATTAAAATATGTCCAACATCAACATTTTCTAAGTCATGGACATCAATTGGAAATCCAATCTTAGTGGGACTTTCAATCATTGCACCATCTTCAAGTAAAATATTTTCCCAACTTGAATCTAATTCAAAGCACAAATTTTCCTCCAATGCAAGCATGGCATCAACATTTTCTAGTCCATCGAGATAAATCGAAGATCCAATACTAATGGGACTTTCAGTCATTGCACCATCTTCTAGCAAAGTGTTGGCAGTATAATTTGATTCACAACAGCTCCTAGGTTCTTGTAAATCTCTAAATTGACCTTCAATTTGTTTGGTTTCTGCCTCTGCATTTGGTTTCCCAAGATTATTAGAAGTAGTATTCAAACTAATTTTATGAATAGGCTCCTCACTAATATTGTTTTGGGAAATAACATCATCTTCATACTTCTTGACATAAATTTCACCTATGTATAATCCATCATCCAAGTTTGGACCCAAGTTCAACTCAGGTAGCCAATCACTTCTCTCCTGTAAAACTGGTGAAAAAGTGGAGTGAAAGCCATTTTCATTTATAACTAAATTCACTTCTGAACAACTACAATTATTTACATCATTCCTGTATACTAAAGTTTCAATGTCTCCATTTTCATGTGTACCTGGTTACATGTAACAAAACAAGTTAATATCAATATTAAACAAAAAACTTGACAAAGACCACGAATAAAGTACTATACCATGTTAAATTAGGGAACGAGAAATTTTAGTCGAGGGTAGAGTGCCCCATGATCCAGTCAGTCTTAAACCATACACACTAAGCAACATATGAAGTCTAAAAGTATATTAAGCCTGAAAAATGTCAGTCAACTCTCAATGTTTAACACTTTTGAGCCTAAAAATATAAGCTTCATGTGTATGATTTAAACCATTACTCAACACCCTAACAAGCTAATGGACAATGCTTAGATCTAATTTGATCCTACTGTTTGGCCAGAAAATATGTAGTACTGATTGTAGATTGTTTAAAACTTGTGTATCCAATTTAATGGTGGGAAACTTTTGTATCCAATTTATCAGGAAGATGTAAACCTAACATTATGGATTGAGAAGCTTGAAATCTTTAAATAATGGGCTCCTCTTGTTCAAGCAGAAAATATGCTAATTGCTACATCGAAGCTTTGTAAAACGACAATGTTCTAGTTCAGGGTGTTTTAAAGCAAATGAGGACCAAGAAAAGATTCATACCCATTACAGGTCGCTGGTCCAAATTGTAATTTTGTTGGTTCTTGGGCTTGAACTGTGCACCATTCTTCATTCTCTTGGTTGGGCAATCCCATATTAAATGATCCAGCTTGCCACAACAGTAACAAGTTCTCTTTCGAATTTGGTAGCTCTGTCCATAATCATTCTGCGAAATTACCCTCTCTTTTCCTGATATATGAGCCTCCATTCCCGACTTGACCGGAGTTTTAAACAAAATGATTCGCAATTTCGCTCTACAAAATAAGAAGATAAACTTAGAGAATTGTGAACAAATATTTTGCTCCGAGCTCGGTTATTTATTTGATAATTTCTAAAATAATGCTGTAGCAGTGACACCCACAAGGGTAATGGACGCATCGATTGGGTCTATAAGTTAAAACGTAGTTTTCATTATATAATTTTTTAAAATAAGGTTTTACTAATTATAGTGGCCACTGTAATGGATATATTAACCTCATTTTAAATTAATCAGATATAGATACATATTAAAATCTTGTTAATAATTAGCAATCACACTTTAGTGGGCGATGTTGAAGATGTGTAGAAAGTCAATTAGGAAGAAAGTATATTTTTTACATATATTTTCATAGTCCATGTGGTCAATTAATAGATAACTTTTATGCAACAAAGGTCTTAATAGAGAAGTGATATCTCCCAATCAACTCTGCATATGTTTACAAGGATATGAACATGATTGAAATAAAGCCTTTAAATTAGGAAGATAATCAAGATCAATTACCAATAGGATCATGTTATGTTTGCAATAGGGAGTGAAGGAGAGAGAGGGATACAAAAGGATGGAAATGAGAGATAGAGGGGGGAAGAGAGAGAGCGGGATTAAGGAGATAGAAATAAAGGATGGAGGTAGAAAGGAGGCTAGAGATAAGATGGAGATAGAGATGGAGATGGAGGTGGAGAAGAATATAGCTATGTAGAGAAGGAGGGGGAGAGATGAGGAGAGGCAAGATAACTAGATAGATAGAGATGGAAGAGATAAATATAAATAGAGAGAGAGAGAGGGGGGATGATGTGAAAGAGATAGAAAGATCAAGATAGAGATGGGAAGCGACATAGAGAGAGGTGGAAAGATACCAAGATAGAGATAGAGGGAGAGATGGAAGAAAAAATATAGAAAGATTAAGATAGAAAGGCAAAGAGATATAGGTGTAGAGATGTAGGAATAACGAGAGGGGTGGAGGATACATATGTAAAAGAGAGGAAGAGATATAGATAGAGGGTGATATAAGGAAATAAAGAGGGATATGGAAAGAGATTGAGAGATAGGAAGAGTGATAGAGAGATAGGGAGATAGAGAAAGCCACAAATAAAGATGGAGAAAGACAAAGAGAGAAATGAAGAAAAAGAGATATTGAGAGAGGTAGAGAAATAGAGAGCCCAAGAGGTAGAGGGGGAAAGATAGACTAATAGTAAAGGTGACATGTTTAAGAATCCATATTATGCATGCATGTCTACCAATGTAGTTGTGATATATGTCATACTCTATCCTAGATCTCTCTTTTTGGTACAAGAAAGGAGAAAGTAAGAAAAAGTTGTAGAGATTCACTTTATATATGTCAAATGCATTTGTTTAAAAGTTTATAAGTAATTTTCAACAAATCCATTTTGTGTAGTTTTTGCAATTATAGCAAGGCATGAGATGAAGCTAGAAACTAAGTTGTTATTTGAAACTTTTGACAAACTATCTCATGATGTGAGACATCATGCTAGCCAAACATTTGTTTTTGATGACTCTTTTGTACATTCTTCTGAATTCCAAGCATGTATGATTCTTAAGTATATAGGAAAACAAATAAGAGAACTATTGAAGAACATTAACCAAAAAATGCATCCACAACTATTTAAGGAATTACAAGATGAAGTAGATAAGGAAATGGAAGAGATGATCCCTTAAAAGAAAAGAAGATTATTGTAAGAAGAAGGGGTCCTAATCCTACCTAGATGGGATATTAGTTCAGCCATAGGTTTTGACTACTTAAGGAGCAATTAGAACATGAAAGTTAAATTGAGTGTTGAAGTTGCAGATAAGATCTACAGTGGATCAATATTTCACCCTAATAATAAGTCTTTGTATACTTGGGCTTTATCTCCACCACATAAAAGGTCTCTCAATATTGAGGATCCATGTCAAATATATGGATATCTTGTTCATAGATTAGAAGACATGAACCTTGTTGAGGTTGCAGACCTGACACTTAATGCAACAAATTTTACGAAGGCTCATATTGAAAAACTAATGAAAGAAAACACATGGTATAACAGAGAAAATGAGCACTTGAGAGAACAAAATGTGAAGTTTGGAGATAGATTGCCATCTTATTCAAGGACTACTCTGTTGCCCATTATTGATGCACCGGATCATGAGAAAAGACTAATGAAGGTTACTTCAAAGAGGTCTTATTGGAAACTAGAAGTAATAAAGTTAGAGAAAAGAATCAAACGGATAGTTCAATAGTGGAAGGCTTTAAAAGCCAATCTTGTCATAGAGTTAATGAATGACATATTTGAAAAACTATAGCTACATGTTGACAGATTTTGGACTGTATTTGTTGGAACATACAAGGCCATTAAAGAGCATGAGAGGTTACAAGGAAGGTTGGAATTAAAAAGAGAGGAAGTCACACAAGATCCTATTCAGGAGAAGTAAAAATATGTAGCGAAACAAGTTGACAAATGAATAAAAGTAAACGGAAAGTTTAATAAGAAGTTTCAATCAAATAATTAAATAGATGTGATCAAATGAAAGACACTCACTTCCCCTCATTCCTTAAGGATACTTATAGTAGTTTTAAAATTCAAGAAGAGTGGAAAATGAAGATTATCTAGATGTTACCACGGGCCACAAGTATTTTCCTTATTAATGAGAAGTTGTTGAGAATACGAGTGTTAAATTGAATAAAATGTTTTCACTAGAATTTGGAATGAAGCATGTCAATGGACTCAATGGTGTATATGCTAACCAAAAGTATATTTAATATTTGTCACAACTAAATTTATTTCTAACCTACACAAAATGAAGGAGAGAGCACTTAGAGACTATTCTCCACTTAAATAGAGCCTTGTCAGACCCAATGGCCACTGGTGTTTATTCAAGAGTGAGGAAAATGGGGTATCCTCTACATGCATTCAAATATGTCAATCTTCTCAATATATTACATCTTATGTTTTATTTTCTTTGTTTTCTAATATTTTAGTTGGAATAATCCATGTCAACAAGTTGGTTAGATGGAATCAACATCATCAGGGTTTGCAGTTTTGTTTTTAAATTCACTCTAGCACTGAGTAAATATTTGTGCTTTATGAGAAATGTAAAGATTCTTTTAGCTTATATCTAGTTACAAAAGGAATCAAATAAAATATTGCCAAGTGTGCCAATTGATCTGAAGCTTGTTGCTCTCTTGTATTATAAATGAGAAATCAAGATCATTGGCAAAGGTTCTAGAATAGACATTTGGATGGGTAGCTTGTATTTAGTCTAAGCTTGTTGCTCCCTTGTATTAAAATTGAGAAATCAAAATCATTGGCAAAGGTTCTAGAATAGACATTTGGATGGGTAGCTTGTATGTAGTCTAATTTTATTTTAGTAATGGAATGCAATTTGGAAAAAAAGTTTATATCTATGATATTGTATCAATCATTTTGAAAAATTAATGAGAATATGCTTTAGGATTATCTCTAACTTGTGTCATCTTATTCACATGAGCTAGTACATTGAGGATGTATTGGTTTGTTTCTGTTCTCTTTGTGTGAATGTGTAATGCATTTCATAAGTTTCTTTCAAGAAGAGAATTTGTCTTTAAGGACATTGTAGTGAATATGAGTAATGTGTTGTGATCATTGAGTAGAATTGTGGGTGCATATCTAATTAACATTTGTATAATGCATAAGTGTTGGGATCAGATAGTTGGATTTAAATCAATTCTGGATATAAAATATATATGCTATTTTACTCCATGGCCCTAGGAATCAAGTACCAATCTATCTTTGTTCCAAATTTGTTTCAGAAACATCTCAACTATGAAGATCTCTTTTAAATTTATTTTGTAGGATTACCTTTAGTTTAGGTTTTATTCCCAATTGTTAAGTTGATGATGATAATAAAGAATGCAGCCACATTCTAAGAGAATTAATCAATTCCTTGGTATATTTTCATTGAAATATATCTTCTATATATGCAATATTTGCAGATTATCTGTATGGAAAATTTGAATTTTGCAAGGTATACTCACTTAGGTTTAGTAGAGCCTAAAGAGTAGGCGATTACTTAATCCTCTAATTGAAATCTCATTCATTGGCCACTAACCCAATGGTTTGAGGATTGAAATTGACTATTTCGTAGGAAATCCTTAGGCAATCAAATGAAGTAACCAACAAATAGTAGTGCTAAGACTTTCTATGAATTTGTAACCTAGTGATATATAGCTAGCAAAACCATCTTCAATAAGCCTCGACTGAAATAATTTTATATGGGTTACACCTGCATAGTCCTATGATCTATATAGGGGTTATTGAGGTAGCAAACTATTTTTTGTTCAATGACATTCTTTAGGGCTAAGTCAACAAGTTGGGTTTGATTTTCGTTATAGTGTAATGGTCAATTTTGTTCAAATTTATATATATTAAGGTATTTATCTAGGAATACCCTCATGAATCTAAGTTGAATTCAAAATTTAGGAGATATAACCCAATCTCGTAGAGTTGGCCTCTAACCCTCCATGATCTATTGATGAGATGATTTCACTTGCATGAGTACAACCCTAGCCTTACGAGTTGATTTTAGTTCTAAGAAGTGGAGCAACAATTTTGGGATCCAAAAGGATGGACAAAGGTATTAATATTGGGTTCACATTTAAATATATACATTGTAATATTTTTTTGTCAAGGATGTTAGCAAGAGCAATTATGTTGTAGATTTTGCATGGTCCTATCTATATGGGTAGGGTCATGTCTACTCAAGGGTACTACCACCCTCCTAGTACATTGGAGTCTTGTACAGTACAAACAACGTCTCTACAAGTTTTGTGGTATCTTTTACAAGTGCACCAACATCCTATATAAGTTTAGCATCATAATTTATGTTGTCTCGAAAAACTAACAAAAGTATTTTTATTTAATCCTATACCAACATGTTTAAAAAGGACAAACTTGGTGCCTAAGGCACATTTGGGGGATCTATAGTAATCAATTCCTTGGGTTGATTCAATAATAATATATATTGAAATATGTTGTAAGTGTCTAAAAATACCTATAGGTGAATGTGTAGGTTGTTTCAAAACAATGGTGAATTGTGATGTGTTTTCCTGGAGGATATCTCATATGCTCACATTTGGTCTTAGATTCGTGTGTGTGTGCACAAGAGAGAGAGAGAGAGAGAGAGAGAGAGAGAGAGAGAGAGAGAGAGAGAGAGAGAGAGAGAGATCTTTTAAGCTTCTTAGATCATTGGAGGTGAATTAAGATTTTGGGGTAGAAAATGGAAAGTGTTGTGGTGAGAAAGGAAAACTTTGAATTGGGAGATGGTAGGATGTGCAATTGTGTCCATAAGAAGAGAGAGAGAGAGAGAGAGAGAGAGAGAGAGAGAGAGAGAGAGAGAGAGAGAGAGAGAGAGAGAGAGAGAGAGAGAGAGAGAGGTATTTGATGGTAGAAACATTGCCGGTGAATGGAATTTTTCAATTCAAATGTGAGTTCAAATGGGAGGAGACAAATTGGAGATGATTCACACTATATGTTCATTAAAACCAATTAAATTTATGCTTATTGAGAAAAAATGTCAAAAAAAATAAAATAAAAAATATTAGATATGTATATTCCATCGTTATAATTGCATAAGCTACTTATAAATTAAAAATAAATTTCTACCAAAAAATTTATATATATATTTCTTATATAAATTTTATAGATTCAACCAAATTATATAAATAATAAGGTCCCTATTCTTATAAAGACCAAATAAACTTCAACACAATCTATTTATAAGAAAATAATGATATTGCCCATTATCATACACACTAATTAAACTCAGCCCCTTCCATGTTAATAATATCTTATAATTAATTGCAATATACAATATGCCAATTAGGCTCAACTACTTCAGTAAATAATATTTTCGGTATTAATTACCCTTTGGAAGCAAGAAGATAAATCTTGGTATCAGGTGGGGCCATTTCACCTA
Organism: Cryptomeria japonica; assembly: GCF_030272615.1. Classification (NCBI taxonomy): domain Eukaryota; kingdom Viridiplantae; phylum Streptophyta; class Pinopsida; order Cupressales; family Cupressaceae; genus Cryptomeria; species Cryptomeria japonica. The sequence continues at coordinate 567,639,860 of NC_081415.1, read as the reverse complement.
CTACCTTTAGCAAACAACCACACAACTCATGCCTAATGGCCCACATACATAGTGGATAACACAGTCACTTTTGATGGGGGCGTTTTGGAAAAAATGAGATCATTTCTGGAACTCAATAACCCAGACTCCATTAACACAACAAATTGGCTTCACACCTCCTGCAAATACTATTGCTTTTGAAGGGTCTTTGAACTCCTCCTCTGTATGCTCTTTGGCAAGGTAATCAAATGTATTCACCCCATGTACCTTGGTGAATGGTTGGCTCCCTTCAAGAATAGCATCCTTAAGATAATGCCAAGTGTCTATGAACACCTTGTCCTGGTTCATCAAGGCCAGTTGTGCCAAGGACAAGCCATCCTTGTTCTGCACAAGGTATTTGTAGAGAGGAGTCAGACCATAGAGCCTCTTAGGCTTTCCATTCTTGTATGTGCTTACAGAACAACTGAGGAGGGAATGACTTGCTAGAACTCTCAGAATCATATCTAGAGTAATTGATGCATCTGGGTTTGTTACATTTGGAATTTGGGACACAATGTGAGCAGGGGAAACTTGAAGGCCATCACCTGCATTGGCCATGATCTGTAGCGCAACAAGCTCTATTACATCGTTGATGGCCACAGGGAGGTAGGTGAAGAAGCCTAGCTCCATAGCCACAAGCCATTCTTCCTCGTTGATAATGGTGGCAGTAGTAGATTCTGAGGCACATTGACAGAGCTTTCTATATGATACACTAAGATAGATTTGGTGAGCTCAATGTTATCTCCACAGGATGCCATCGAGTGCATTCTTACGGCGGTTATTGCTACAATCCATAACGCCCTTCTGGGCAAATACCGCGAGTAGCCCATGCTGGGCGAATATCATGAGCAAGTCGCCGTATGTGAGATCGTATGTGAGACCACCGACAGTTTCTAGTACCAAGCTGCCAAAATCGGTTACATCTTCCCCAGCCGTTAGGTGTGCCAGGGCCCAGAAGTATGATTCGCTCTCAGATTTCTCATGCCTATTGCAATCATATTGTAACGGCTTTGCAGGCTCCATCATTCCCTCCGTTTCCACGTTAGCACAGACTTCCACATTGTCACCACGCTGAATCTGGCCTTTGCCTCCATTTCCTATCGGAGAATTTTTAAAAGCTTCATCAATAATCAGAAGATCAGAGAGAGCGCTTATGGTTTCACTAGCACTCTGCAAGCCATCGTAGCCATTTCCATAAGAGTCTGTCACGATGTATTCCATGAGAGAGAACTCTACACTGTCGTTGCCACTCTTCGATATCAATATCGCCACGTTCTTCCGATGGGTCACCACCGACATGGAGGAGTTGGAATTGCTGGGTTCGAGCATTCTGTATAAGTTCCCTGAGTTCCTCATTGCAACTGTATATTTTCTAGGAGATCTTTCCACCTGTATAAGTCCCCTGAGTTCCTCATTTCCGATTCACCTTCTTCTTTGTAAGGCCTCTGTCTGAGAAGGGATACGAGCTTCTCAAGGTTCGGCGCGATAAGGGTAAGCTCCATGTTACCGGGAGTGAGTTTAATGGGAATATCATCGGGTACCAGACAAAATTCATTATCTATAGGAACGAGGCATTCAACACAGCTAGTATCATTTTCATCGCCGCTCTCGGGGGGAAGGCGAACACCATTACCACTATAGTGAGTATCAGCGTGGTGAATTTTCCTTGTCGGACATAAATATTGCTTATGCCCCGACTCACCAAAAAATGACAGATTTCATTGTCTCCTAATGTGCCATTCAATACCGTAAATTCACTCACCTTCTCAACTCCTTTTACTTCTCCAAACTCCGAATCTGGTTTTGCCTCTTCAGTTTCCATGAGTGAAACAACCTGATTCTGTGCCTCGTCTCCAAAGTCTACATCACGCCTACCATCCTTATGTCTCCTCCATTCTGGAGCTCTTGACAAACCCTGCACACGGGTTGACCATTTTCTATCATCACACCACCTCCATTTTGTCTGCTCCTGCCCAAGCTGGCGTCAAACCTTATCAAAGGGATGCCTCTCTGTATACCATGATCGTGGACCTAGCAACTCAAAAACCCGTAATGCTTCTCTAAGTTGTGCATCGTCGGGCCACTTAATATCTCGATATGGCTCACATACCATATCTGCCTCCACCAAGGTGTTTCTTCCTCGCTCCTCTGCTCAGGTTTGAGGGAATGGCAGTCTTCTTGCCGCCCATCTCACAATCCGAGAGAATTTTGGTCAGTGACTGGAGGCTCGATACGCCTCTAACCCTCCATGATCTGTTGACGAGATGATTTCACTTGCATGAATACAACCCTAGCTTTACGAGTTGATTTTAGTTCTAAGAAGTGGAGCAACAATTTTGGGATCCAATAGGATGGACAAAGGTATTAATATTGGGGTCACATTTAAATTTTTACATTGTAATATTTTTTGTCAAGGATGTTAGTAAGAGACCTATCTAATAGATAGGGTCATGTCTACTAAGGTTACTAGCACCCTCATAGTACATTGGAGTCTTGTACAATACAAATAATGTCTTTACAAGTTTTGTGGTATCTTTTATAAGTCCACCAATATCCTATATAAGTCTAGCATCATCATTTATGTTGTCTCGAAAAACTAACAAAAGTTTTTTTATTTACTCCTATACCAACATGTTTAAAAATGTCGAATTTGGTGCCTAAGGCACATTTGGGGGATCTATAGTAATCAATTCCTTGGGTTGATTCAACAATAATATATGGCAATATGTTGTAAGTCTCTAAAAATACCTATAGGTGTAGGTGTAGGTTGTTTTAAAACAATGGTGAATTGTGATGTGTTGTCTTGGAGGATATATCATATGCTCACATGTGGCCTTAGATTCATGTGTGTGCATGAGAGAGAGAGCGAGAGAGAGAGAGAGAGAGAGAGAGAGAGAGTATTTGATGGTAGAAACATTGATGGTGAATGGAAGAAATTCAAATGTGACAAGGTTCATGTTCAAATGGGAGGAGACAAATTGGAGATGATTCACACTCTATGTTTATTAAAAACAATTAAAGTTATGCTTATTGAGAAAAAATGTGAAAAATTTAAAATTTAAAATTTAAAAGTGTTAAGTATGTATTTTCCATCTTTATAATTACATATCTACTTCTAAATTAAAGAGAAATTTCTACCAATTTTTTTTTTTTTTTAATATAAATTTAATAGATTCAACCAAATTATATAAATAATAAGATCCCTATTCTTAAAAAGACCAAATACACTTTAGGACAATCTATTTATAAGAAAATAATGATATTGCATGTTATCATACACACTAATTAAACTCAACCCTTTCCATGTTGATAATATCTTATAATTAATTGCAATATACAATATGCCAATTAGGCTCAACTACTTCGGTATTAATTACCTTCTGGAAGCAAGAAGATAAATCTTTAGGTATCAGGTGGGGCCATTTCACCTACTACCATTAGCAAACAACCACATAACTCATGCCTAATGGCCCACATACATAGTGGATAACACAGTCACTTTTGGTGGGGGTGTTTTAGAAATAATGAGATCATTTCTAGAACTCAATAACCCAGACTCCATTAATGCAACAAATTGGCTTCACACCTCCTACAAATCTTGTTCCTTTTGCAAGGTCTTTTAACTCCTCCTTTGTACGCTCTTTTCCAATTGGGTTGAATGCCAACATGAAAAGATCAACATGAAATGTTTGCTTGGCATAGGAAGAGGTCTCTGCAGCCACTAGCAAAATGGAATCCACTACATTCACTTTTCCATTCTCTGGGAAGGCCTTGTGACAATTCTTCAGAAGCTTTATACAATGATCATCACTCCACTCGTGCAAAATCCAGTCTTTCTGCTTGAGCTTTGCACAAAATGCATCTTGAGGGCCCTTCAAAGCCCATTTTAGTGAACCTTTCTGCTATGAGGATCCTCTTTTTGAAAGCCAACCATTCAAAGATTCCTTCTTTTGGGATAATCTTGTTGCTCCAAAATAGTTTTAGTGGAATATCTTGTTCCTCTTGATTCCCAAAGTTTGCAAGAACCCTGTAGCCATCTTTACCATTATATTGTCCTGTTTTAGAACAAGCCTATATAAGAGAATCTTTCCCTCTTCTAGGATTAATATTTCTTTCTCTAATGAGGTCTGATAGCTGGTTGATTTCAACAGTAGGAATAGGCAATCCCTCCAATTGCTTCTAGCTCCATCCTTGCATTCTAGTAGCCCTGTTCAAAACTAAATAATCACTAACTCGAGATCCCCAATGTTGTTGAAGCTAATGCTTAGTTGTTGGGAAATTGAGAGAGATGTAAATGCTTGGATATCATCCCCATGAGTCTTCCAAGAAAAGGCTAGAGGATCCATCATGGATATCCCAAGATAAAGAGTTTGCAATTAAATTTTTGCATGTCACAATGAAATTCCAGGTCCTAGATCCCTTTGGATGAGAATTAGATCATAGAAGATTTTGAGGATCCCCATCTATAAGGTATTTTGTCGCCATTATCCTTACCCATATTGCTTTCTGGTCTTTAATGAACTTCCAAACTAGTTTAGCTCCCAAGGCTTTGTTTTGCAAGTGGAGATTTTTTATTCCTAGACCCCCCATGGACTTGGGTTTGATGATTTTATCCCATGCAATTAGAGAAATTTTATGTTTTTCTTTAGTCTTTTGCCAGAAGAACTTTCTCATCTTTTAATGGTGAAGGAATTTGCACTAGCAGTGAGGGATAAAATGGATAAAAGGTAGATGGGTAGAGCAGAAATAATTGCTTGGAGCATTACTAGCCCACCAGCCCATGAGAGCCAATTCCCTTTGTAGGAGTTAATATTCTGATCCATCTTTAACTTCAGAGGATCCCAAAGTTTTGAGTTCCTCAATCCTCTGTCAATTGGGATGCCCAGATGAATACAGGGAAGAATGCATGTTTTATAGTTCAAAATAATTTGGATCTTAACCTCTAACGGGGTAGGGGTGGAGAAGAATTTTTATTTTTATTTTTCTTTGTTGATAATTTGGCCTAAGGCCTTCCCAAAGGATTCCAGGAGCATTTTCAGCTGAATTTCTTCCTTGATCTTCGCTACACCCAGCAAGAGGTTATCATGTGCGAATTCTGACACTAGTCAATGAAACATCTGACGAGGATGTTGTATATCCTATGGCATTCTCTCGTCAGACGGGTGTCAAAATTCCGACATCCACCTAGGAAACATCCAACGAGGATGTTGTATGCCCGACGAAATTCTCTTGCAGAATGAGCGATAATGGCTACCATCGAAAGAGTCCGAGGTATCATCGAAATTTTGATGTCCACCCAGGAAACATCTGATGAGGATGTTGTATGCCCGACAATATTCTCTTGCTGGATGAGCGGTCATGGCCGTCGTCGGAAGAGTCCTGGGTGCCCTCAAAATTCCGACGCTGGTCAACAAAACGTCCAACGAGGATGTTGTATGTCCTATGGCATTCTCGATGTTATCTTTTGTGGATGGTTGGTAAATATTATGTGGTTTATATTTATGCTTAACTATTATATCTATTGTTCTGTTATTCAATTCATTTATTCTAGTAATAAGGTTTCAATGCTTAAAGTTCTATAATCTATTGACAACTGATTCGCCCCCCCTATCAGTTGTCCTACGGTTATTTGTGTTGTCTAACAACAACAACATGCTAAATATGGTCTAAAGTTTTTGTGGAATTTTTTTTAGAGTGGACATGGAAAAGGAGAGCATGATGGAGCAGGAGCTTGTGTGAAGTGAGATATTAGAATGGTGCAAAAATAATTTTGGTGCATGTGACACAACATAAAAAAAATGTAATTTTTGGGAAGTTAACTATATTGATCGATCATAATTGCCAAACAATTAATGGAATTAGAAGTTTGCATCAAGTGATGACTAAAGGAAATAGCAAACCTCTTGTGATTCAGGTTAGATAAAAATCATGTTTTTGTATTGATTGCATTGAAAACAATGGAAATATTCAACAATGTCAGAACATTGGAGATGGATTTGTTTTAGAATGGAAGATGAAACATTTTGTCACAATGCCTCCTTTTGAAGATAGTGACATTGTAGATATTCATGATCCTATATATTCAATTGATTATGAACATGTTTCTGATTTAGTTGTGCTAGGTACACTTGCATTTTATTTTAATATACTTACACTTTTTCATGTACTTTGTTTAAATTTTAATTAAATGTGAATTATTTTTACATTCCACCATATACTTTATAATTTAATTGTTTGTATTTTGCCATGTACAGGTGATATTTTTCTTGTGCTTGCACATCCTAACAATGTAGAAGTTGGTTGACTATTACCTACCATGATGCATAAAACCAAAATGTAAATTGTTAGAATCAGTGGAAGATGTTTATGGGGAACAATATCCCATTGGATCAATCATTGTTGAAGGTACTTATTATCAACAAACGAAGATAGATAACAATGGTGTTACATTTACTAAATATATGCCTGACCAAAATGTTTTGCATTATAGTCATTTAGTTATAGCAACAAGATTACATTTTGAAACTTTACAAAAAATAGTTTGTGTCCCCCAAAAGTAGAGGTTGCCTATCGAAGATCATGAAAGGATATTAGAGATAGTAAAAGATAGAGAGGATCCAGATTTTATGTACCATGAGCTCACTTAATTTATTAGAAAAAGTGAACTCGTGTATTTTTTTGACCATGATACATGTCCATACATGCATATATATGTATACATACATGTATATAGATGCATATATATGTATGTGCTATTTTTTTAGATCATCATACATATGTACGTATGTATGTTCAAGCTCTTTTTTGGATCGCTATACATATGTACAAACATGTACATTTGAGTTATTTTTTGCAACATATATACACATGTACATTTGAGTTTATTTGTTGCAACTGCTTTGAAATCAAAATTTGCACAATTTGAGTTAATTTGTTGCATGCTATCTTATATTGATTTCAATCACTTAGTTGAATTGAATTAATTAATTGATTTGATTTGATTTGATTAAATAATTTGATTTAATTTGATTAAATAATTTGATTTGATTTGATTAAATCATTGGACGTATTTGAATCACTTAATTGAATCATTTTAATTAATTCATTGGATTGATTTGAATCGCTTAATTAATTGATTCATTCATTGGATTGGTTAATTAATTGGATTGATTAACTCATTGCATTAATTCATTGGACTGATTAATTGATTTGAATTAGTTTGATTAATTTGATTAATTCATTGAATTGATTTGATTAATTGATTTCAATTAGTTTGATCATTTCTTTGAATTGGTTTGAATTGATTTGAATTAATTTGATTAATTTGTTGAATTGATTTGATTAATTGATTTGAATTAGTTTGACTAATTCATTGAATTGGTTTGAATTGATTTGAATTAGTTTGATTAATTCATTGAATTGGTTTGAATTGATTTGATTAATTACTTCGATTAATTCATTGAATTGAATTGATTTGATTAATTCAATGAATTCATTTGATTAATTGATTTGAATTAATTTGATTAATTCATTCGAGCTGAATTGATTTTATTTGATTAATTGATTTGAATTAATTTGATTAATTCGGTGAATTAATTTGATTAATTGATTTGAATTAATTTGATTAATTGATTTGAATTAATTTGATTAATTCATTGAATTGAATTGAATTGATTTGATTAATTGATTTGAATCAGTTTTTGAATTGAATTGATTTGATTAATATAATAATTAAATCAACAATTCAACTAACTAAATCAAATCAACAATTAACAATTCAACTAACTAATTAATTTAATAATTCATTGGTTTGAATTGATCTGATTAATTGATTTGAATTAATTTGATTAATTCATTGAATTGAATTGATTTGATTTGAATCACTTTTTTATTTGAATTGTTTTGATTTGATTAATTGATTTGAATCAATTTTTGACTTGAATTGATTTGAATTAATTTGATTGATTCATGGAATTGAATTGATTTGATTAATTGATTTGAATCACTTTTTGATTTAAATTGATTTGATTAATTTAATAATTAAATCAACAATTCAACTAACTAAATCAAATCAACAATTAATAATTCAACAAGCTAAATATCAAGATTTATCATTCAAAATAACGTGATAAATTCTGCTTGAACTAATTATAAAAATATAGCATAGACACATAGACATGTGTAATAAACAAACAACTAATCTCATCAAACAAGTGTGTCTGATATATACAAGTGTTAGATACATAAAAAAACATGCACAAGTATCCGATATGTATATAATCTCATGAAACAAGTGTGAGATACATATATGTAATTTTTTTTACATGCATTGTACATATAATCTCATCAAATAATGATAATGTATAAACTAAGTCGGTCGACCCTCCACTAACCCATGCCCTGAATATTGTCCCTACAAAAGAAAGTACACTTGCAATAACATGTATATATCAGAACATGCAAATATTATCTAACTATAAGTATGCAAATTTTACTTCAACATAAGTACATGCAAATTTTACCTGGTCTGTTCCATCATCTGCACCACCAGAGTGTGCATGGGCCACACGTATCCAAGATGAAGAACTCAAATGTGTACCTGACTATGACAATGTGCAGGAGCAGAAGGTGGCTACAAATCTACTAATGTCTCCAATGTAATAGGACACTATATATAATTCAAAATTCAAATTGTGTTAATAATTTTCAGGTTGAAATTGACTATTTAAAATCAAATAAATAATATGACCTTACAAAGAAAAAAAAGTATACCTCACAAGGCTTGAAGGCTCTCTTGTTCCTGTTGATCTCAAATGAATGGAAGGACACGTGGTTAGTGTCTATATCCAACAATGTATCCTCTAAACTGTCAATAAGCAGACTAGTATAGTGACCATGAGCACAAGCAGGAGCTATAAAATTAATAGGTGGTAGCAATGTAGGTCGTGGTGGCTCGAGTGTTGGATTGCTTGGTGTAGGCTAAGGAGGAGGTGTGGGATCAAGTGATGTATGTGTTGGAGGGGTTGTAGGATGCATTTGAATTCCCTCATCTCTCCCCATATCATCGTGAGATTCTCTACCACCATGGCTCCTAGATCCACCTCCGTTTATATGTTGTCTCACCCGTGTTGGTACATCCTCAACTGGGATCTTAAGAATCAAAGAAATAAGTGTGTATGAATCCAATAAATATTTAAACAATAATGCACTCATCCGCTACAAAGGATCAACCTCTGTCTACCATGCAGCATCAAGTGGAGATGGTATATCTACATGGGCATAAGGATCAACACCACTACTAGAAGTCCCATATATAGCTTGTGGAATTGTTCCTTGCGATCACAACAAATATCTACCTACATGATCAGATGTCATCTAGTCAACCTGAGTGGCAATTTGTGCAATGCTAGAGTAGATATGTCACCTAGCATTATCAGTTGTTGCATCTGATGCTTGTGATAACTCCAAACATTTTGGTAGAACCAAAAGGTTTGGACCAACTAATTCTCATTTATTAACGAGCACTGGTACATCAAATAGTCTAAATTTATCATTGAGCCTCTGTCTCCCCTACCCAGCATTCACTGGTATAGATGTATAATCAATGTCTAAGCCCATATGAAACTCTGCAAACAATTGTTTGCAAAAATAAAGTGGCAACTCATCCTTTTGTGGCCACATATGATGAGTTCCCAACCATCTAGGATATATGAATGGTGCCACAACTGGATCAGTGCATCTGGTAACTAAATATCCTCTAATATTACGTTGTCTCAGACTTTGATAATGGGGGAACATAGTATGGACCTATGTAGAAGATACATCCCTCCTCATGACTTCTCATTTTACTGTAAGAATTATATGTTTGAATAGTGTCAATCATATGTAGAAACTCATCTCGAATAATCTTTTCCCTTTCCTTATTAGGTCGGCTTGTGGAAAAATCTAATTTGGATGTAAGATGGTCTAGTGCACACTATAGGGCCTAAGTGTTTTTGGAAAAAAGTCAAGCCCTGACATCACTATCACTAGACAACATTCGACTAGACTATCTAGATGTTTGGTTAGTGCCCTTGTGATGAACTCTACCATCTGATGCTTGATCGGCCATGTGAAAAATATCTGTATGTACATAATTATAAAAGCGAAGAATTTGAAAAATAATTATTCAAAACTATTTTAAACAATTCAAACTAATTTTGAAAACTATTTTAAACTAAGTCAAACATATTTCAAAATGATATATAATTGTAATTTAAAGTACAATTCGAAGTAATTGAAACATTTGATACAAATTACTTTAAAGAAACATTAAAATTAAATACATGTGTATAGACACATACACATACACATACACATACACATACACATACACATACACATATACAAATTAGTTTAAAGAAACATTAAAATTAAATACATGTACATGATACACACACATATATATACACATACACACATCCATGTGCATACACACATACTGTACCTACATACATACATACAGACATAAATACACATGTACATACATATACATGTACACACACACATACACCCACATACACACATACACATACGTGCATGCATGTATGCATACATACACATACATGTACATGTACACACACACATACACGCGTATATGTATATGTGTATGTGTGTGTACATGTGCATGCATGTGTGTATGTGTATGTATACACATGCATGCATGTGTATGTGTAAGTGTGTATGTATGTATGTGTGTGTATGTGTGTGTGTATGTATGTATGTGTATATATATATGTATGTGTGTTTATATATGAATGTGTGTATTTATGTATGTATGTGTGTATGTGTATGTACATGTATGTGTGTGCACATGTGTGTATGAATCTATGTATGTCTGTATATATGTATGTCGATGTATGTATGTATGTATGTATGTATGTATGTATGTATGTATGCATGTGTGTGTGTGTATGTGTATGTATGTGTTTGTGTATACACACATACATACACTCACATACACACATACACCCATACACACTTACACATACACATGCATGCATACATACACACACATACACATACACATACACATACACATACACATACACATACACATACACATACACATACACATACACATACACATACACATACATACATACATATACACAAACATACCCGCACATACCCATGCACACACATGTACATTTATGTATGCATGTGTATACGTCTGTATGTGTATTTGTGTGTATGTGCACATGAGTCTTTGTGTGGGTGTGGGTGTAGGTGTATGTGTCTATGTCTTTGTATGAGTACGAGGATTTATTTTTTATGTGTAGTGTATTAATTATATTTTTTTATGGTATATATGTAAGGGTAATGAGAAAATGATTTTTTTAAAAATTATTTAATAGGTATATGTGCATATTTTTTTAATAGTTTCATAGTGTTGGTTTTCACATTTTTCTAGGTTTAATTTTTTTTTACATTTTTCTAATGTTTTCCTTCTAAAATTTTTAAAAAATTTGATAAACTATTCAATAAATATAATTATAGCAATAAATATATTAATTTTTTAAATTACAAATACAAAACCAAAAAACAAGGAAAAAAATGAACCTTCCTAGAAAAATGTGGGCTGAAAATAAGCTCCTTGTGAGTTCGGCCAAACTCCCAAAGCTCGTTAGGGTGCAAATGGGGGTCAGTGGGGAAAATATCAGTTTATATAACCGATAGTTCGGTCGGACTCCCGACACCATTTTAGCGCCACACAAGCGCCATGTAGCCCGGGTGTAGTCTGGTCGGACTACCCACTACTCTTTGGACTCTATAATGAACTTGCTACTTTTCAACAAGGTATCCTAGCCATTTTTCTAGACTCGACAACATGTGGGGAAGTGTACGTGGATGATTTCACTATCTATGGGAAAGCTTATGAAGAGGCATTGAGTTGTCTAAACCAAATATTGAAGATATGTAAAGACCGCAAATTATCCTTGAATCATGAAATATTTTATTAATGATGGTGGAGGGCATCATCTTGGGTCATCACATCTCTCAAGGAGTCACGGTAGACTCTATAAAGGTAGAAGTTATTGAATGAATCCCAATACCCTAGAATAAAACTAATATAAGGAGTTTTTTGGGCCATGCAGGTTATTATAGTAGATTTATTTAAAGAAAGATACAAAATTCACTTGGACAAAAGACTATCAAGAGTCTTTTGAAGCCATTAAATAAGCCTTGACAATTTCTCTTGTTATAAATGTATCAATGTGGCAACAACCATTTCATATTCATGTTGATGCAGCCAATCCAACAATTGAAATTGTCCTTGGTCAAAAGGATGGGTCTAGAGCAATGCATGAAATCTACTACATCAATAAGAATCTCAATCCAGCTAAAATGAACTACACCACACTTGAAAAATAATTATTGGCAATTGTTTTATGCAATTAATAAATTTAGACATTACATTATATTGGTTAAATTTTTTTTGTCAATACACACCATGCAACTATCAGGTATCTAATGAACAAGGTTGTAATAGGAGAACACATTATTAAATGGCTACTAATACTTCAAGAATTTGTCATAGCCATTGTTGATAAACTAGGAAAAGATAATGTCATAGCTGATTTTATATCAAGAATGATTCTGTAAGGTAATGATGAACCAATCAAGGATACATTTATAGATGAGCATTTCTTTCCCATTTCTATCCAAACACCTTGGTAGATATTGTAAATTATTTGGTGACGGTGAAGTGTCCTTCTCAATTTAGCTCAAAACAAAAAGCAAAACTAATTTGTAAAAGTTGTAGGTTTAAATGGATTATTGGCTTGTTGTTTAAAATGTGTCTTGGCCTTATTAGAAAGAACATTGAGATATAAGTGAAAATTATATCACTATTTTACATATACAATTTAGGATGTGAGGAATATACAATACTGCAAGTTGACCTAACTCCATGTATAATGTATTATATGATGTAATGTTCATGTGAATATTCACAAATTATCAATTTTACTTATATCTTCTTGTCTCAATGCTTTTTAACAAATTTTTTCAAGAGACTCAAGCCCATATCCTTGACCAATACCTATTGTTTCCAACATTGTTGGTTCCAATGTCAAGACTTTAGTAAAGAGATAAAGGAAAGGTCAAATCAATACATAAAGGAAACATCAAATCAATACTATCATTTGTGATGGTAAAATACATTAATAAAAGATTATTTAAGATATGGAAAAGGAATAATGGGTAGAAATAGAAATACAACACATATGTATCACACTTTTATAATCAATACACATACAAATTTTCAAGTTCAAACACCTAAATGTGGACATTTATTATTTGAATTTTAAAATGATGTAAACGAATTTCATATGTATTTTATAAGATACATTTAAAAATAGTTGGATTTATCTTTTTTTTCTACAATTTTAGAAAACAATGAGTTGGATGGGACATCACCAAAAAAAAATCATTTTTCTCCTCATAGATTACTTGAAATCTTGTGCATGAAAAAAAAGAAAAAAAATTCAATGATTTTTTTAATAATTTTTAAAGTCAAACTTAATCAAAACGTTATAGTTTTCATAAGATATCAATTTTAATTTAAATTTTTTATGATTTAAAAAATATAACCTTGGAGAGGATTCTCTCCTCTAATACACTCTATGTTTTTCAAAAAATCTACATATATTTGATATATATTTACTAATAATTAAATAGAATATGTTGGCCAAACATGAACACAACATGACTTCTTCATCTAATTAGAGGAAGAAAATTTGATGTACTTATTGCTTTTAATTAAGACACAAACGAATGAGTTTCTTTTGATGAAAGGTATGAAAAGAGATAGAGACACTTTGATCGACTATGAATCTAATGTAAGAAATATGCAAACAATTTTTATTCAAAGAATTAAATATTATCTTCTTCATTGAGGTCAATATGTTCCCAAGTTGAATCTGATTCCAAACATGGATTTTTGCCCACCAAAATATGTCCAACATCAACATTGTCTAAGTCATGGACATCAATTGGAGATCCAATCTTAGTGGGACTTTCAATCATTGCACCATCTTCAAGTACAATATTTTCCCAACTTGAATCTAATTCAAAGGATGGATTTTCCTCCAATGCAAGCATGGCATCAACATTTTCTAGTCCATCGACATAAATCGAAGATCCAATACTAATGGGACTTTCAGTCATTGCACCATCTTCTAGCAAAGTGTTGGTAGTATAATCCGATTCACAACAGCTCCTGGGTTCTTGTAAATCTCTAAACTGACCTTCAATTTTCTTGGTTTCTGCCTCTGCATTTGGTTGCCCTAAATAATGAGAAGTAGTATTCAAACTACTTTTATGAATAGGCTCCTCACTAGTAATGTTTTGGGAAATAATATCATCTTCATATTTCTTGACGTAAATTTCACCTATGTATAATCCATCATCCAAGTTTGGACCCAAGTTCAACTCAGGTAGCCAATTACTTCTCTCTTGTAAAACTGTTGCAAAAGTGGAGTCAAAGCCATTTTGATTTATAACTAAATTCACTTCTGGACAACTGCAATTGTTTACATCATTCATGTATTCTAAAGTTTCAATGTCTCCATTTTCATGTGTACCTGGTTACATATAACAAAACAAGTTAATATCAATATTAAATAGAAGCCACAAATAAAGTATTGTACCATGTCAAATTAAGGAACGAGAGCTTTTAGTTCAGGGTAGAGCGCCCCAACATCCATTCAGTCTTAAACCATACACACTAAGCAACATATGAAGTCTAGAGAATATTAGTCAACTTTGAGTGTTTAACACTTTTAAGTCTAGAAATGTATTAAGCGTAAAAAATGTCAGTCAACTCTTAATGTTTAACACTTTTCAGCCTAAAAGTGTAAGCTTCATGTGTATGATTTAAGCCGTTACCCAACACCCTAACAACACCCTAACAAGCTAATGGACAATGCTTAGATCTAATTTGATCCTACTGTTTGGCCACAAAATATGTAGTAGCGATTGTAGATTGTTTAATACTTGTGTATCCAGTTTTATGGCGGGAAACTTTTGTATCCAATTTATCAGGAAGATGTAAACCTAACATTATGGATTGCAGAAGCTTGACATCTTTCAACAGTATTAACGGGCTCCTATTGTTCAAGCAGAAAACATGCTAATTGCTACATCGAAGCTTTGTAAAACGACAATGTTCTAGTTCAGGGTGTTTTAAAGCAATTGAGGACGAAGAAAAGAATCATACCCATTACAGGTCGCTGGTCCAAATAGTAATTTTGTTGGTTCTTGGGCTTGAACTGTGCACCATTCTTCATTCTCTTGGTTGGGCAATCCCATATTAAATGATCCAGCTTGCCACAACAATAACAAGTTCTCTTTCGAATTCGGTAGCTCTGTCCATAATCATTCTGCGAAATCACCCTCTCTTTTCCTGATAAATGAGCCTCCATTCCCGACTTGACCGGATTTATAAAAAAAATGATTCGCAATTTCGCTCCACAAAATAAGGAGATAAACTTAGAGGATTGTGAACAAATATTTTGCTCCGAGCTCGGTTATTTATTTGAAAATTTCTAAAATAAGGCTGTAGCAGTCACACCCACAAGGGTAATGGACGCATCGATTGGATCTATAAGTTAAAACGTAGTTTTCAATTTATAAATTTTTTAAAATAAGGTTTCACTAATTATAGTGGCCACTGTAATGGATATATTAACCTCATTTTAAATTAATCAGATATAGATACATAATAAAATCTTTTTAATAAGTAGCAATCACATTTTAGTGTGCGATGTCGAAGAGGTGTGGAAAGTCAATTAGGAAGAAAGTATATTTTTTACATATATTTTCATTGTCCATGTGGTCAATTAATAGATGACTTTTGTGCAACAAAAGTCTTAATAGAGAAGCGATATCTCCCATTCAACTATGCATATGCTTACACAGATATGAACATGAATGAAATAGAGCCTTTAAATTAGGAAGATTATCAAGATCAATTACTAATGGGATCATGTTATATTTGCAATAAGGAGTGAAGGAGAGAGAGGGATAGGTAAGGATGGAAAGGAGATATAGAGGGGGGAAGAGAGAGAGGGGGGTTAAGGAGATAGAAATAAGGGATGAAGGTAGAGAGGAAGCTAGAGATAAGATGGAGATAGAGATGGAGATGGAGGTGGAGAAGGATATAGCTATGTAGAGAAGGAGGGGGAGAGATAGGGAGAGGGGGGACAAGTAGATAGATAGAGGTGGAAGAGATAAATATAAATAGAGGGAGAGAGGGGGGGACGATGTGAGAGAGATAGAAAGATCAAGATAGAGATAGGAAGCCACATAGAGAGAGGTAAAGAGATATAGTGGTAGAGAGAGATGGAGAGATACCAAGATAGAGATAGAGGGAGAGATGGAAGAAAAAATATAGAAAGTTTAAGATAGAAAGGCAAAGAGATATAGGTGTAGAGATGTAGGAATAAGGAGAGGGGTGGGGGATATAGATGTAAAAGAGAGGGAGATATGTCTAGAGATAAAGGGTGAGAGAGTAAGATAGAGGGGGAGAGGAAGAGATATAGATAGAGGGTGATGTAAAGAGATAAAGAGGGATATGGAAAGAGAATGAGAGATAGGGAGAGTGATAGAGAGATAGGGAGATAGGAAAGCCACAAATAGAGATGGAGAAAGACAAAGAGAGATGAAGAAAAAGAGATATTGAGAGAGGTAGAGAAATAGAGAGCCCAATAGGTAGAGGGGGAAAGAAAGACTAATAGTAAAAGTGACATGTTTATGATTCCGTATTATGCATGCATGTCTACCAATGTAGTTGTGATATATGTCATAACCTATTCTAGATCTCTCGTTTTGGTACAAACAAGGAGAAAGTAAGAAAAAGTTATAGAGATTCACTTTATATATCTCAAATGCATTTGCTTAAAAGTTTATAAGTAATTTTCAACAAATCCATTTTGTGCACTTTTTGCAATCATAGCAAGCCATGAGACGAAGATAGAAACTAGGTTCTTATTTGAAACTTCTGACCAACTATCTCATGATGTTAGACATCTTGCTAGCCAAACATTTTTTTGATGACTCTTTTGTACATTCTCCTAAATTCCAATCATGTATGATTCTTGAGTATATAGGAAAACAAATAAGAGAACTACTGAAGGACATTAACCCAGAAATGCATCCACAAGTGTTTAAGGAATTACAAGATGAAGTAGATAAGGAAATGAAAGAGATCATCCCTGAAAAGGGAAGAAGATTATTGTAAGAAGAAGGGGTCCTAATCCTACCTGGATGGGATATTAGCTCAGCCATAGGTTTTGACAAATTAAGGAGCAATTAGAACATGAAAGTTAAATTGAGTGTTGAAGTTGCAGGTAGGATCTACAGTGGATCAATATTTCACCCTAATAATAAGTCTTCGTATACTTGGGCCTTATATCTACCACGTAAGAGGTCTCTCAATATTGAGGATCCACTGTAGGTCTCTCAATATTAGAAGACATGAACCTTGTTGAGGCTGCAGACCTGACACTTAATGCAACAAAGTTTACGAAGGCTCATATTGAAAAACTGGTGAAAGAAAACACATTGTATAAGAGAGAAAATGAGAACTTGTGAGAAGAAAATGTGAAGTTTGGAGATAGATAGATGGGTCTACTCCGTTGCCAATAACTAATGCACCGGATCATGAGAAAAGACTAATGCAGGTTACTTCAAAGAGGTCTTATTGGAAACTAGAAGTAATAAAGTTAGAGAAAAGAATCGAATGGATAGTTCAATAGTGGAAGGCTTTAAACGCCAATCTTGTCATAGAGTTAATGAATGACATATTTGAAAAACTATTGCTACATGTTGACAGATTTTGGACTGCTTTTGTTGGAACATACAAGGCCATTAAAGAGCATGAGAAGTTACAAGGAAGGCTAGAATAAAAAGAAGAGGAAGTCACACAAGATCCTGTTCAGGAGAAGTCAGAATATGCAACGAAACAAGTTGATAAATGGATAAAAGTGCATGGAAAGTTTAATAACAAGTTTCAATCAAAGAATTAAATAGATATGATCAAATGAAAGACACTCATTTCCCCTCACTCCTTAAGGATAGTGATAGTAGTTTGAAAATTCTAGAAGAGTGGAAAATGGAGATATGTCAATTAAATAGATATGATCAAATGAAAGAGTTGTTGAGAATACAATTGTTAAATTGAAGAAAATGTTTTCACTAGAATTTGGAATGAAGCATGTCAATGGCCTCAATGGTGTATATGCTAACCAAAAGTATATTGAACATTTGTCACAACTGAACATATTTGTAACCTGCAAAAAATGAAGGAGAGAGCACTTAGAGACTACACTCCCCAATGGCCACGGTTGTTTATTGAAGAGTGAGGAAAATGGGGTATCCTCTACGTGCATTCAAATATGTCAATCTTCTCAATATATTACGTGTTATGTTTTATTTTCTTTGTATTCTAATATTTTAGTTGGAATGTCCCATGTCATCAAGTTGGTTAGATGAAATCAGCATCATCGAGCTTTGCAATTTTGTTTTCAAATTGCCTCTAGCATGTGGAGTAAATATTTGTGCTTTATGAGAAATGTAAAGATTCTTTTAGCATATATTTAGTTACAAATGGATTTAAATAAAATTTTGCCAAGTATGCCAATTGATCGGAAGCTTGTTGCTCTCTAGTATTATAAATGAGAAATCAAGATCATTAGCAAAGGTTCTAGGATAGACATTTGGATGGGTAGCTTTTATGTAGTCTAATTTTGTTTTAGTAATGGAATGCAATTTGCAAAAAAAGTTTATATCTATTATATTGTATCAATCATTTTGAAAAATTAATGAGAATATGCTTTAGGATTATCTCTAACTTCTGTCATCTTATTCACATGAACTAGTACGTTAAGGATGTATTGGTTTGTCTTTGTTCTCTTTGTGTTAATGTGTAATGCATTTCATAAGTTTCTTTTAAGAAGATAATTCATCTCTAAGGATATTGTAGTGAATATGAGTATATGTCTTGTGATCATTGATTAGAATTGTGGGTGCATATCTAATTAACATTTGTATAATGCATAAGTGCTAGGATTAGATGGTTGGATTTAAATCAATTCTGGATATAAAATATATATGCTATTTGACTCCATGGCCCTAGGAATCAAGCACCAATCTATCTTTGTTCCAAATTTATTTCAGAAATGTCTCAACTATGCAGATCTCTTTTAAATTTATTTTGTAGGATTACCTTTAGCTTAGGTTTTATTCCCAATTGTCAAGTTGATGATGATAGACCAAGAATGCAACCACATTCTAAGATAATTAATCATTGCCTTGGTATATTTTCATTGGAATATATCTGCTATATATGCAATATTTGCAAATTATCTATATGGAAACTTTGAATATTGTAAGGTATACTCACTTAGGTTTAGTAGAGCCTAAAGAGTAGGATATTACTCAATCCTCTAATCGAAATCTCATTCGTTGGCCACTAATCCAAGGGTTTGAAGATTGAAATTTTCATTTCATAGGAAATCCTTAGGCAATCAGATGAAATAACCAACGAGTAGTTTAGGGTTAGGAATTTCTATGAATATGTAACCTGCTAATATATAGCTAGCAAAACCATCTTTCGTAAGCCTAGAATGAATTCATTTTATGTGGGTTACACCTGCATAGTCCTATGATCTATATAGGGGTTATTGAGGTAGCAAACTATTTTTTGTTCAATGACATTCTTCGGGGCTAAGTCAACAAGTTAAGTTTGATTCTTTTTATAGTGTAATGGTCCATTTTGTTCAAATTTAATATCTATTAAGGTGTTACTCTAGGAATACCCTCATGAATCTAAGTTGAATTCAAAATGTAGGAGATATAACCTACTCTCGTAGAGTTGGCCTCTAACTGTCCATGATCTATTACTGAGATGATTTCACTTGGAAGAATACAACCTTAGCCTTACGAGTTGATTTTAGTTCTAAGGGGTGGAGCAACAATTTTGGGATCCAATAGGATTGACAAAGGTATTAATATTGGGGTCACATTTAAATTTTTACACTGTAATATTTCTTTGTCAAGGATGTTTACAAGAGCAATTATGTTGTAGATTTTGCATGGTCATATCTATATGGGTAGGGTCATGTCTACTCAAGGGTATTGGCACCCTCATAGTACATTGAAGTCTTGTACAATACAAATAATGCCTCTACAATTTTTGTGGTATCTTTTATAAGTGCATCGACATCCTATATAAGTCTACCATCATCATTTATGTTGTCTCGGAAAACCAACAAAAGTTTTTTTATTTTCTCCTATAACAACATGTTTAAAAATGACAAATTTGGTGTCTGAGGCACATTTGGGGGATCCATAATAATTGATTCCCTGGGTTGATTCAATAATAATATATGGCAATATGTTGTAAGTGTCTAAAAATACCTATAGGTGTAGGTTTAGGTTGTTTCAAAA
Source organism: Cryptomeria japonica (assembly GCF_030272615.1). Classification (NCBI taxonomy): domain Eukaryota; kingdom Viridiplantae; phylum Streptophyta; class Pinopsida; order Cupressales; family Cupressaceae; genus Cryptomeria; species Cryptomeria japonica. The sequence goes on along the minus strand of NC_081415.1, from coordinate 567,619,349 downwards.
TAATTGTGAATTGTGATGTGTTCTCTTGGAGGATATCTCATACACTCACATGTGGTCTTAGATTCATGTGTGTGCACGAGAGAGAGAGAGAGAGAGAGAGAGAGAGAGAGAGAGAGAGAGAGAGAGAGAGAGAGAGAGAGAGAGAGAGAGAGAGAGAGAGAGAGAGAGAGAGAGAGAGAGAGAGAGAGAGAGAGAGAGAGAGAGAGAGATGTAAGTATTTGATGGTAGAAACATTGACAATGAATGGAAGAAAGCAATTCAAATGTGACAATTAAAGTTATGCTTATGAGAAAAAATAGAATTTTTTTTTTTTAAAAGTGTTAAGTATGTATTTCCCATCTTTATAATTACATAAGCTACTTCTAAATCAAAAATATATTTCTACCAAAAAAAATATTTTTCTTTCTTATATAAATTTTATAGATTCAACCAAATTATATAAATAATAAGATCCGTATTCTTTAAAAGACCAAATACACTTTAGCACAATCTATTTATAAGGAAATAATGATATTTCTTGTTATCATACACACTAATTAAACTCAACCCCTTCCATGTTGATAATATCTTATAATTAATTTTAATATACAATATGACAATTAGGCTCAACTACTACGGTATTAATTACCATTTGGAGGCAAGAAGATAAATATTTAGGTATCAGGTGGTGCCATTTCACCTACTACCATTAGCAAACAACCACACAACTCATGCCTAATGGCCCACATACATAGTGGATAACACAGTCACTTTTGATGGTGGCGTTTTCAAAATAATGAGATCAATTCTAGAACTCAATAACCCAGACTCCATCATTAACACAACAAATTGGTTTCACACCTCCTGCAAATCTTGTTGCTTTTGCAAGGTCTTTGAACTCCTCCTCTGTATGCTCTTTTCCAATTGGGTTTAATGCCAACATGAAAAGATCTACATGAAATGTTTGCTCAGCATAGGAAGAGGTCTCTGCAGCCACTGGCAAAATGGAATCCATTGCAAGAACTATGACCAGTCTCTTCCTTCAACTGATCTGGGTTTACTAATAATATTGTATAATCATAGACACAATTTCCACTCTTCTATTTTATTCTGAGCTTTTCTTAAGTGTTGGGTCAAATTTCAGAATCCATTATCAAGAAGCAAAAAGCAAAAGAAAAAAAAAGTGTTAGAATTCAAACTATAGATCATAAAATTTGATCTGAAACATAAAAAAATTACCACAATCAAATCTCAGACAATATAAAGAAAAGATGAACCAAAATTGCATGATTCATAGAAGACTTCCTGCAAAACTGCATCTGAAGAGAATTATGAAGAAGAATCACTAGGATAGCTAAGTATGTTTTTTTCCACAAAAGAACAAGTTGAATAAACATAATAAAATTAAATAAATAGTTGGCAAAAATCTTAATGAGCCATTTAAACAAGTAGATTTACTATCTAGGAAATGAAAAGATGTCTCATACATTCATAAAAATAGCCCGACTAGATGGTACATTGTCGAACATATCTCCCCCAACATGTGTCACCCCTGAAACAAAAAAGTCATCACAAAAGGGCTTTTACTGCGAAAGAACATTCCAACCAAAATCCTATCTTAAAAGATGTCATATCTCTTTTCACTATTAATCTAAGCAATCATTAACTGCCTACAGGTGTCCCTGGATCTCTAGAAACCATGGGTTTGGGGCCTGAATTTAGTAGTCAACTAATATTCCATTGGAGAACACTCACCTAGAAACTAAGGAGTAGCTGCCAAAACATGAGGTTTATCAAAATTCACTCCCCTTATACGGGGTACTTAGAACTATAAGATTGAGAGTAGACCCAACTCCACCTCCTACATCCACCAGCTCCTCCAAATCCTTAAAACCCTCATATGTCTCCAGAATCCTCCCCATCATAAGTGTATAGTTCTCATCCATATCCCTATTAAAAACCCTATTGAATCTCTAGTCTTTGGTAGGGTACTCAAATGCATTCACCCCATGTGCCTTGGTGACAACAACATCCTTAAGATAATGCCAAGTATCTATGAACACCTTGTCTTGGTTCATCAAGGTAAGTGGTGCCAAGGATAGGCCATCCTTGTTTTGCACATGGTATTTGGAGAGAGGAGTCAGACCATAGAGCCTCTCATGCTTTCTATTCTTGTGGTTACAGAACAACTGAGGAGGGAATGGCTTTCTAGAACTCTCAGAATCTTATCTAGAGTAATTTCTACATACGGGTTTGATTTTTCTTGGTCGATAAAAGGAAAAGCCAAAATAATATATTTATTTTAAAGAAAATTTACATCAAGAAACCATAGAATTCTAAAATGGCCCAGTAGGGCATAAACACTGTGAAAATAAAGATATGTCCATGAGTATACACAAAAAGAGAAAACCACATCCAAAACCCTCAAATTATCTGAACTCGGAGTGGGATTTGAGTGTTGATTACAATTCATTTATCCTTTTCAAAAATCTATTAAAGGTTTTTCAAAATTTATAAGTCTAATGCTATGTCTAAGTTTCTTTGTAAGTTTAAAATTAACAGAGAAATAAAAAATAACCAACTATGTGCTTTATACCAGCCTCAAAAAAGAATAGACCAACTGAAAACCTATCTGTTTAATCCTCTCCTTGAGGCATGGGAAAATGCATTGGGGCACGACCTCTTCTGAGACCCCTTTGTGGAGGATGACCCCTTCCTCGACCAGGAGCACGACCATTACCTCAGCCACCACCTTGCCTACTCTGCTCCGCTTGGGGACCCCCTGCTTCTATTTTGGGAGGCATAAAACCATTGAGTTTAGAAAAGTTTAGGAATTCTTATTCCCTGCCCGTGTCCTCTGGATTGTCCCCCAGAAACCTCCATTTTAAAAACTCGAGGGCCATGGCAGAAAAGGATCTGTGCTTTTGTAAGTCCTTTCCTGTCAAGTTTAGCAAAAAATGATATAATTTAATTATCTCTCCCGAGACATTGAAGAGGATTCTCTCACTCAGACACGGAGCGCCAGAATCATGTCGCACTTTGTTTAGGACTTCTTGCAATTCAAGCAAGATGTCACCTGGGAAGAGTCATCTCGTGAGGTTCCAAACTTCATGTTTATCAAGCTTGAGGTCCATCAGGGAGGTGATAACCTGAGATGAAATGTTCGTATTGTCTTGGGGGTATTCATCTTTGGTAATATGCCCACTACTAAGAATGAGCTTAATGGACATGATGACTATTGGCTCAGGAACTAAGAGGAGCCTCTTCAATCTTAGGTCTGTGATTTATCTAAAAGAGACTTGGCAGGTTGAGGTAGAGAGAGAGAGATGGAGGTATCCACTCCAAAGCATGAGATTGGTGTTAGGAAGACACTCATTATAAACCCGAATGATGCCTCCCTAGACATCACTTAGAAACCTGAAGCAGCTTTAGCTTCTATGAAGATGGTTGCAAAGAGAATCCGATTGATAGTCTTGCAGAGGAAGCCAAATTAAAGCTAATAAATGTTGTCCTCAACATGAATTTAAGGAAAAATGCCTTGCAATGAATTAGCCTGCAAAAGTGGCAAGGGATATCTGTCTAGCATCATGCCAAATATTGAGCTAAAAAATTGAGCTCTTTCCAATGGATAGCACATGCCTCGTACTTGCAATGATGATGGACCGCAGGCTATCTTTTCAGGATGAAAGTGGGAAAAATTTATTTTAGAAAGGCCAAATTAAGATGACGCCATAGTTGACATGACAATTTCACTTTTGATAAGCTGGCGAAAAAGTTTGAATTTGAAAAGATAGTAATTTAGACCAAGCTAGTGAATTTTTTTTATGTCTGAGGTATGAAAAACAAGAATCCACTACTGAGCAATGTTGATATACTCTTTGTAGCTTTAACCATGATTAATGTTATCCTTCTCCCACCAATGTAAAGAAAGGTCTTCTGCTATAGTTTTAAAGAGACAGTATGCTTCTCTGTTAGCCTCTTTGTAGACATGTTTAGCCTCATATTTCTCTAATTTGATCAAAAAATCAGTTATGTTGTCAAAAATCGCCTATAGCCGTCAGTTTGGGGTTCTTCTCTATTTAATTTGCATTTATTTCTAACTCTGAGTCTCCCTCTACTATGAGGTTTCTTATCCCATGTTTGTGGCAATCAAGTAAGCCTAGGAGAAAATCTTTTTATTCTGTTATATTGTTAGTATCCGGTGGCAGTGGTATGGCCATCTTTCCAATTATTGTTCCTATATGATCTCTAACCACATATCCTATACCTGAAGCACCTGGGTTTTCTTTGGAGGCTTTATCAAATTTTAGCTTGAACCAACCCTATTTAGGGGGAGACACTATAGCATCCTTTCTTACACTAGGATTTCTCCCAAATGAAGGAGGAATCTTGATCCCTTGCCAATTGTTTCTTATACTATCATCCCAAGTAGAATATTTTTTGCTAGAATCTATTGAGAAGGCTAGTTTACAATTTACTACCTCAACAATTGATGTTTCAATTGAGGATAAAACTTATTCAAATCTTCTTGCTTTGTCATAAAAAAGTCTTCAATTCCTTTCTTTCCAAATTTTCCAAACAAAGCAAGAAGGAGAGATTTCCAAAATATGACTTAAAGTTCTTTCCGTAGAAGGAAGTGGCCAGGATTAAAAAAGAGTGACTATATCATTAGGGAGGGTTTTTATACAGCCAAGTTTTGCACAAAACCATCGCCAATATTTTGAGGCAAATGGGAAGTTTAAAAGGAGATTGTCTACTATTTCTGCTTGAGATTTGCACAAAATGCATCTTGAGGGCCCTTCATAGCCCATTTTAGTGAATCTTTCTACTATGAGGATCCTCTTTTCGAAAGCCAACCATGCAAAGATTCCTTCTTTTGGGATAATCTTGCTGCTCCAAAATTGTTTTAGTGGAGTATCTTGTTTCTCTTGATTCCCAAAGTTTCCTAGAACCTTATAGCCATCTTTAGCATTATATTGTCCTATTTTAGAACAAGCCCATATAAGAGAATCTTTTACTCTTCTGGGATTAATATTTCTCTCTCTAATATCTCTGATAGCTGGTTGATTTCAACAGTAGGAATAGGCAATCCCTCAAATTGCTTCCAGCTCCATCCTAGCATTCTAGTAGCCTTGGCCAAAACCAAATAATCACTAACTCAAGATCTCCAATGCTATTGAAGCTAATGCTTAGCTGTTGGAATATTGAGAGAGCTGTCAATGCTTGGATATCCTCCCATGAGTCTTCCCAGAAAAGGCTAGAGGATCCATCATGGATATCCCAAGACAAATAGTTTGCAATTAAATTTTTGCATGTGACAATGAAATTCCAGGTCCTAGATCCCTTTGGATGAGAATTAGATCTTAGAAGATTTTGAGGATTCCCATTTATAAGGTATTTTTTTACCATTATCTTTACCCATATTTATTTAGGGTATTTAATGAACTTCCAAACTAGTTTAGCTCCCAAGGCTTTATTCTAAAAGTGAAGATTTTTTATTCATAGACCCCTCATGGACTTGGGTTTGATGATTTTATCCCATGCAATTAGAGCAATTTTATGTTTTTCTTCAATGTTTTGCCAGAAGAAGTTTCTCATATTTTTAATGATGAAGGAATTTGCACCAGAAGTGAGGCATAAGAAGTTTAAAAGGTAGATGGGTAGAGCTGAAATAACTGCTTGGAGCATTACCAGCCTACCAGCCTGATAGGGTTAAACATACCTTGCTCACACTTCACCTAGTTGGTGTTACTCAATTCCACCAACCTCACCAGGTCTAGCTATGCTCCAAGACCTCCAAGTCCATCCCAATCTCTGCTAGGACTTTCTCTTTGCCAATCTCAAGGTGTTTGCAACAAGTGTTTGACTAAAAACCCTACCTTCTCAATTTGTTTCCCATATGCACAATCTTGCAATATTGACAACATGTTATCAATTTCTCACTTTTCACCCCCATACTATTGTGAGTCATTGCAAAGGTGTGGAGGTGGCATTTACCATGGAATGAATTCAATTTGGTCCATTTGAGGTTTTCCAATCACTATCTTCCTTACCAATTTCATAAATTTGCCTAGAAATAAGGCTACATGGATGAGCCCCAATTAGGCCTCCTAAATCCGATTTTCAAGGGTTTTGAGGGAATCAGTCCAAATGACCCTGCAACAAGGTTTATTTTTTTTCAATCACTCACCCATCCCCAAGATATTTTGTTAGTTTTAGTCTTCCATCTTGCCGTACAATTCCCTAACTCAAAAATGAGGGTTTGCTAGGGTTTCTAGGCCTTAAGTAGCAGTGACTATCTAACTTTGTGAAATGAGCATCTAGAGAACTTGTCAAGTATTCTCCTTACAGTTGCAAATCTATATGAATGTCATGAACCAACCCAAATTATTTGGTTAAGGTTTTGTATTCACCCCTGCAGTATGCATTCAGTTTACACCCTATTTTCTCTAGCCGGGTTGCTCTTGGACTCACCTAGAACAAGGTGGAAACTATGATGAATTCCACTTTTAGAACTCCTCCCTCCATATTTACACTATACATAGGGTTTCCTTCCATGTCCCAAGAGGCCGTGATGGTAGCACAGAGGTATTTAATGGGCAACCATTTTACATAAATTTGCTATTTGCAAGCCAAAATTGGTTGTTTGGAAATAAAATAGTAAAAGTACTAACATACACTATCTACAAAACATGAAATGAACCAAATAGTACTGGAACAAACCAAAGAACCACTATCCAAAACTAGACTAATGGATTCAATTAATTTGTGTTCACTTTCTATGCAAAATAAGACAAAAATTGTGATAATAGTCTGAGAATGAGTAGTTTCAGTTTGTTATTCATAAAATTTAAAACTTCCAACCTTGGTAACCATGCAAGAGGAGGTTTAAATATCCTTCCCCATGTGTGGAGGCATCCTAGGTCAATGCGCTAACCCTAACTCCACCGCTAATCTCTTTTAGGACCAAAGTTGTCATGACAACTTTTATAACTTTACACATTTTGTCTTTTCAACTTAAACAACCTATTTCAAGTCATTATTCATGTCTTTTTCAACATTCTTGAGACTATTATAAACCTCTCTAATGGTCACACCAACTTTTGCCTCTTTTGACCATCAAAAAGGCTATTTACCTACTCAAACTACCACCTACTCACAAAGTGCAAACCTAGAAAGGAAACTAAGACAAGTAGGCCTACACTTGACTCAAATAAAACATTACACACACACCTTGGACCCTCTTGGAGTCCTTATTAGAAACCTGACTTGGCTAAGGTTAGTACAAGTCAAAATTATAGAAGGAATATGAGCCCAAGTCCTTGGTGCTCCTGCACCATTCTCCAAAAAAAAAGAAAATTAAGTCACCTCTTTGGTGATCAGATTTTGATCAATGCCTAACTTCTTGAACTCTATCTTAGGCACCCATGTAGCCTCAACATCATCCACACCCTACCACTTGATTAGGTGCTCCCAATAAATCTGGTGCCTTGTCTTCTTAGCCATCCTTGAACTCAATACCTTTCAACCTTTGGAATTTTTTTGTTGGTACTTGAAGGTTATTTACATCATCTGCTACCTCTAAGTGACTGCAATCTGAACCTAGAATTGGTCCTTTGTAAGCAACTATGTCTGCTATGTTGAAAACCAGTGACAATCCTATTTCACTAGGTAGGTCCACCTTGTTTGCATTTTCTCCATACTTTTCTAGGATGGCACATGGAACCAGCCTTCTCATCTACAACTTATTAGGTACTCCTTTCTATAGGCTTGCTTTTTTAAGGTGCACCATGACAAGATCACCTACTTGGAATTGTAGGTTCTTCCTTCTCTCATCAACCTTTTGCTTGATCTTACTTGTGTTCTCCATCAATGCTTGCTTGACTGCTTCATGTACCTCCTTCATTGACTGAGAAAAATCTTCAGCATATCCACTCCTTGTTGCTACATTTCCTAAATCCCTTAACTCCAGTATACCCCTTGGGTGAAGACCATAGACCACCTCAAAAGGACTCTTGCCTATGGTTCTATTAATTGTGTCATTGTAAGCATATTTAGCTTGTGATAACACTTGATCCCATGTATGACCATAATCCTTGGTAAGGCACCTCAATAAGTTTCCTAAGCTCTTATTAACCACTTTGGTCTGCCCATCTATTTGTGGATGGTAAGCTTCTCCAAAAGACAGGTTGGTGCCAAGATTTTGCCAAAGTGTCTTCCAAAAATGACTCATGAACTTTGAGTCCCTATTTGAAACAATGCTCATAGGTAAACCATGCATCCTTATCACTTCCTTGAAAAACAAATGAGCTATATGACATGCATCATGAGTAGTCTTGCAAGGTAAAAAGTGAGACATCTTACTAAATCTGTCCGCTATGACATAAATGTTGTCAAATCTCTACTTTGTCCCTGGTAAACACACTACAAAATCCATACTAATGCACTCCCAAGGTCTATTTGGTATGGGAAGAGGTTGGTATAAATCGACATTTGAAGAAATGCCCTTGGCCTTTTGACAAACAATACAAGTTTCCACATACTTCCTAACATCTTGATTCATCCTAGGCCAATAGTAATACCTTTGAACTAACTCTTGAGTCTTGTTGACTCCAAAATGACCACTAAGACTGCCATTATGCTTTTCTTGTATGAGATTTTCTCTCATTGACCCTCTAGGCACACAAAGTTGCCCTCCTCTAAACAATAACCCATCTTGAAAGGTAAAATATGAATAATCACTATGAAAATGATTTTGATACTCTTTGCATACCTTGTAGGCATTTGAGAAGTCTTCATCATCTGGGTATAGGTCTCTAAAACTATCAACACCTATGCTTCTTAACTGAATTTCTTGGACTGTGAAGAGTCTCCTGCTCAATGCATCAACAACCATATTTAGTTGACCTTTTTTATGCTTGATTGTGAATGTGTAGGCTTGCATGCATTCTACCCACTTCATGTGTTTGTGACTGAGTTTGTCTTGTGAGTTTAGAAAGCTTAGAGCTTGATCGTCTGTGTAGACTACAGATTCCTTAGGAAGGATATAGTGTCTCCACTTCCTCAAAGCCTGCACTAAAGCATATAACTCCAAGTCATATGAGGAGTATTTCCTCTTTGCATCACTTAGCTTCTCACTATGGAAAGCTACTGGTCTTTCTTCTTGACTTAGGACAGCACCTACTGCAACATTGCTTGCATCACATTCCACTGTGAAGAGTTTTTCAAAACTAGGCAACACTAACACGAGTTGAGTATCTATCTTTTCTTTCAAGGTTTCAAAACCTCTATTTTCTTATTCATTCCACTAAAACTTTTCCTTCATTCCACCTCTAATAGTGTCCAACATTGGTGCACTTATAGCACTAAATTGCCTAATGAACTTCCTGTAATACTGAGCTAGTCCATGGAAGCTTCTCACCTCTATTATTGACTTAGGAGTGGCCAATTTACTATGGCTTCAACCTTTCTAGGATCCATATTGAGATTCCCTTGTGACAAAACAAGCCCAACATAAACCAACTCCTACTTAAAAAATTCACACTTGTCCAAGTTCATGGTTAGCTTCTCTTCATACAATCTTTGTAGCACAATTTCCAAATGATTAACATGACCTGCCCTATCCTTACTAAAAATCAGAATATCATCTAAATATACGACCACAAATTTACCTATGAAGTCCTTCATCACCTCATTCGTGAGCCTCAGGAAGGTTCTTGGAGCATTAGATAAGCCAAATGGCATTATAAGCCATTTATAAAGACCCTCTGTTGTCTTGAATGTTGTTTTCCATTCATCACCCTCCTTAATCCTAATTTGGTGCTATCCACTTTTAAGGTCAATCTTGGTAAATTATTTGGCTTCACCTAAACAATCCATTAGGTCTTATATTCTAGGAATTGGAAACCTATATCTAATGGTGATTCTATTTATAGCCCTAGAGTCAGCACACAATCTCCAAGTACCACCTTTCTTTGGGGCTAAAATGGTAGGTACAACACAAGGGATAATGCTTTTCCTAATTAGGCCTTGGTCTAAAAGATATTGGATTTGTTTGGAAATCTCAACATTTTGTTGGGGAGTCATCTTGTAAGCTGCCTTTTTAGGTAAGGATGCTCCAGGTATGAAGTATATTTGATGGCTTATGGTTCTTTTAGGAGGTAGGGTGGTTGGTTGTCCATCACTCATTATCCCTTTGATCTGTTTCAGTAGGTCTTGAACCTCTACTGGCAAATCTGGCTTCTCTTTCTTGTCTTCCTCTTTAGGTTTCATCACTAATGCAAACCCTATACCTTCACCTTCCTCAAGTGTCTTCAAGAACTATTTTTCACTCACTAAGAGGACAGTAGGACCTACTGCTCTCTTTTCACCTTCCTGAAGGATAGATTGGATCTTGAATGGGACTCCATCTTTCTTGAATGAATATGCCTTCTTGGCTCCATCATGAATAGCTTGTCTATAAAATTTCCATGGTCTTCCTAATAGAATATGGCATGCATCCATGGGTAGGACATCACACAACACTTTGTCCTTATACCTCCCAATGGTGAAATCCACCCATGCTTTCTCATTGACTAGGACATGTTGGCCTTTTTTGAACCAAGTGACCCTATATGGGTTGTTGTGAGGTATCCTTTGTAATTTAATCTTACTCACTACCTCTTATAACACAATGTTGTCTATTGACCATGAATCAATGATCACTTTGCAAACTTTGTCCATAATCTTGCATTTGATCCTAAATAATGACCTCCTTTGGCTAGGCTCTTCTCTGACAGGTTCCTTTATCAAAGTTCTTATTATCATCAGATTGTCACCTACCTCTGATTCTAAGGCAACCTCTGAAGTCTTTTTGCTTGTAGTCTCTTCTTGAAGATAGTTCACTCTCCTTTCACTACTCTATGATGATGATCCCTTCTCTGGACACCTTTATGCTGGATGACCAAGTTGATTGCAATGGTAACACTTCATTGAGGCAAAATATGAGTAACCACTACCTTTTCCACTATACCTTCCTCTATTGAATCCTCCTTTACCAGTGCCACTTTCTTGTTGCTCAGTGAGCTTAGACTCACCTTGTGTTCTTTGCTCTGAATTTCTTCCTCCAAAGCCTCCCCTATAGCATCTATTTTCTTTTCCTCTACCTCTGCCCCTATTACTACTTGAATCATGTTTTCTTTTAGATTTTTCTTCCACTTTAAGGGCAAGTTGATAGCTTTGATGAACTGTCTTTGGGCTCATTAGACTGATTTCCTCTTGGATGTTCCATCTTAGTCCATTTAGGTACCTAGCTACCTTAAGGCTTTCTTCTTCCACCGCATGAGATCTAAGGATAAGTTTATGAAACTCCTCTATATAACCACTTACATCAAGGTCTTTTTGTCTTAGGTTTTTTCTTTTCCTATGAATCTACACTTCATAGTCATCAGGGAGATAGGCTTCTTTGATTTTGACTAACATCCCTTTCCAAGAAGAAATGGGAGTTTTAACCGCACTCTTCCTCTCATCCTACACAAATTTCTACCATGTGAGAGTGGCTCCCCTCATCCTAGTCTTGGCCATTTTAACTCTTTGAGGTTTATCTATGCATTCACATTCAAAATGGTTCTCCATACCCTCTATCCATTCTAGAACCACTTCTGCTTCTATCTTACCAGTAAACAATGGCAATCCTTCTAGTGATTTACCACTTAAGGCTTTCAATGCCTTTTGGAAAGGTTCTTGTTCTAAAATAGGATCAAGTTTAGGTACTTTGTCTACTTCTGACACCTCTTTTCCCTTCCCTTCTGCTCCTTCAACCTTTACCAACACTTCATCTGCCTTGGTTTCAATCTCACCAAGCTTACCTTTTAATTCTACCAATTTTTTCTTCAAGAGTCTATTGTCTTCCTCTTGATCATCCACTTTCTTTGCCAACTCTACATTGGTCACATTGGTGTTGTCTCCTATAGATTCCACTAAGGACATCTACTCTCTTAGCCCAAATCTTATAGGCTCTGATACCAATTTGATAGGGTTAAACCTAGCTTGCTCACACTTCACCTAGTTGGTGTTGCTCAACTCCGCAAACCTCACCAGGTCTAGCTATGTTCCAAGACATCCAAGTACTTCCCAAATTCTTCTAGGAATTTCTCTTTTCCAATCTCAAGGTTTTTGCAACAAGTGTTTGACTAAGAACCCTACCTTTTCAATGTGTTTCCCATGTGCACAATCTTGCAATATTGACAACAACTTATCAATTTATCACTTTTCACCCCCATACTATTGTGAGTCATTTCATAGGTGTGGAGGTGTAATTTACCATGTAATGAACTCAATTTGGTCCATTTGAGGTTTTGCAATCACTATCTTCCTTACCGATTTCATAAATTTGCCTAGAAATAGGGCTACAAGGATGAGCCCCAATTAGGCCTCCTAAATCCGTTTTTCAAGGGATTTGAGGGAATTGGTCTAAAGGACCCTGCAACAAGGTTTATTTTTCTTCAATAACTCTCCCATCCCCAAGAGATTTTGTTAGTTTTAGTCTTCCATCTTTTCGTACAGTGCCCTAACCCAAAAATGAGCGTTTGCCAGGGTTTCTAGGCCTTAACCGATAGTGACTGTCCAAATTTGTGAAATGGGAATCTAAAAGACTTGTCAAGGCTTCTTCTTTCAGTTTCAACTCTATATGGACCTCATGAACCAACCCAAATTATTTGGTTAAGGTTTTTTATTCACCCCTGTAGTATGCATTCAATTTACACCCTGTTTTCTCTAGCCGGGTTGCTCCTAGACTCACCTAGAACAAGGTGGAAACTATGATGAATTCCACTTCCAGAACTCATCCCTTCATATTTAAACTATAGATAGGGTTGCCTTCTATGTCCCAAGAGGTCGTGATGGTATTACAGAGGGATTTTATGGCCAACTATTTTACAAAAAATTTCTATTTACAAGCCAAAACTGGCTGTTTGGAAACAAAACAGTAAAAGTACTAACATACACTATCTACAAAGCATGCAATGAACCAAATAGTACTAGAACACACCAAAGAACCACTATCCAAAGGTGGATCAATAGATTCAATCCATTTGTATTCACTTTCTATGCAAAATAAGACAAAAATAGTGATAACAGTCTGAGAAAGAGTAGTTTCAGTTTGTTATTCATAAAATTCAAAACTTCCAACCTTGGTAACCATGCAAGAGGAGGTTTAAATATCCTTCCCCACATGTGGAGGCATCCTAGGTCAATATTCTAACCCTTACTCCACCGCTAAGCTCTTTTAGGACCAAAGTTGTCATGACAACTTTTACAACTTTACACATTTTGTCTTTTCAACTTAAACAACCTATTTCAAGTTATTATTCATGTATTTTTCAACATTCCTAAGACTATTATAAACCTCTATAATTCTCACACCAAGTTATGCCTCTTTTGACCATCAAGAAGGCCATTTACCTACTTAAACTACCACCTACTCACAAAGTGAAAACCTAGAAAGGTAACTAAGACAACTAGGCCTACACTTGACTCAAATCAAACATTACACACACGCCTTGGACCCTCTTGGAGTCCTTATTAGAAAGATAACTTCGCTAAGGTCAGTACAAGACAAAATTGTAGAAGGACTATGAGCCTAAGTCCTAGGTGCTCCAACACCACTGCCCATGAGTGCCATTTCCCTTTCCAGGAGTTAATATTCTGATCCAGCTTTAACTTCAAAGATCCCAAAGTTTTGAGTTCCGCAATCCTCCGAAAATTGGGATGCCCAAGTGAATACATGAAAGAATGCCTATTTTACAGTTCTAAATTCTTTGTATCTTAACCTCTAAGGAAGCAGGGGTGGAGAAGAATTTTATTTTTTATTTTTCTTTGTTGATAATTTGGCCCGAGGCCTTCCCAAAGGATTCCAAGAGCATTTTTAGCTGAATTGCTTCCTTGGTCTTTTCGACACTCATCAAGAGGTTATCATCTACAAATTTTGATGCCAATCAATGAAACATCCGATGAGGATGTTGTATGTCCTATGGAATTCTCTCATTGGACATGTGTCAAAATTCTCACGTACACCCAAGAAACATCCAACGAGGATGTTTTATGCCCAATGACATTCTCTCGTCGGATGAGGGGTCATGGCCGCCATCAGAAGAATCCTAGGTGTTGTTGAAATTTTGACGTCCACCTAGGAAACATTCAATGAGGATGTTGTATGCCCGTTGATATTCTCTCGCAAGATGTGTGGTCATGGCCACTGTCAGAAGAGTCTTGGGTACCATCGGAATTTTGATGACAGTCAAAGAAACATCCGACGAGGATGTTGTATGTCCTATGGCATTCTCTCATCGGACGAGTGTTTGAATTCTGACATGCACCTAGGAAACATCCGACAAGGATATTGTATTCTTGATGGAATTCTGTCACGGGATTAGCGGTCATGGCCGCCGTCGGAAGAGTCTTGTGTGTCATCAGAATTCTGATGCCAATCAAGGAAACATCTGATGAGGATGTTGTATGTCATATGGCATTCTCTTGTCGGATGGGTGTCATAATTCTGATGTCCACCTAGGAAACATCCGACGGGGATGATGTATGCTCGACGACATTCTCTTGCCAGATAAGCGGTCATGGCCACCATCAGAAGAGTCTTGGGTGCCCTCGAAATTCTAACACTAGTGAAAGAAACATTCGACGAGGATGTTGTATGTCCTATGACATTCTCAATGTTATCTTTTATGGATGGTTGGTAAACGTTCCATGGTTTATATTTGTTCTTACCTATTATAGCTATTGTTCTGGTATTCGGTTTATGTATTCTAGTAATAAGATTTTAATGCTTAAAGTTCTCTAATCTGTTGACAATTGATTCACCCTCCCTCTTAGGTCTCCTCTAATTATCTGAGTTGTCTAACAACAACAACAACATGCTAAATGTGGTCTAAAGTTTTTGTGGAACCTTTTTTAGAGTAGACATGGAAAAGGAGAGCATGATGGAGTAGGAGCTTGTGTAAAGCGTGCACTTCGCCAATATAAAATTGGAGGTAACAACATACGAAATTCAAGTGAGATAGTAGAATGGTGCAAAAATGATTTTGGTGCACATGAGACAACATACAAAAAATGCTATTTTTGGGAAGTTAAAGATCTTGATCAATCATAATTGACAAAAAATTAATGGCATTAGAAGTGTGCATCAAGTGATGACTACAGGACATAGCAAACCTATTGTGATTCAGGTTAGATAAAAATTATGTTTTTGTATTGATTGCATTGAAAACAATGCAAATATTCAATAATGTTAGAACATTGCAGATGGATTTGCTTCAGAATGGAAGATGAAACAATTTGTCACAATGCCTCCTTTTGAAGATAGTGACATTGTTGATATTCATGATCCTATATAATAAGCTGATTATGAACGTGTTTCTGATTTAGTTGTGTCAGGTACACTTGCATTTTATTTAAATATACTTACTATTTTTCATGTACTTTGTTTAAATTTGAATTCAATATATATTATTTTTGCATTCTACCATACACTTTATAATTTAATTGTTTGTATTTTGCCGTATACGGGTGATATTTTTCTCATGCTTGCACATCCTAACAATGTAGAAGGTGTTGACTATTACCTACTATGATGCACAAAACCAAAATGTAAATTGTCAGAATCAGTGGAAGATGTTGATGGGGAACAATATCCCACTGGATCCGTCATTGTTGAAGGTACTTATTATCAACAAACAAAGATAGATAACAATAGTGTTACATTTATTGAATACATGCCCAGCCAAATTTTTTTACATTATAGTCATTTAGTTATAGCAACAAGATCACATTTTGAAACTTTACAAAAAAGAGTTTGTATCCTCCAAAAGTGGAGGTTGCCTATCGAAGATCATGAAAGGATATTAGAGATAATAAAATATAGAGAGGATCCGAATTTTATGTACCATGAGCTCACTTTATTTATTAGAACAAGTGAACTCATGTATTTTTTTGACCGTGCTACATGTCTATATATGCATATATATGTATACATACACGTATATATATTCATATATATGTATGTACTATTTTTTTGGATCGTCATACGTATGTACGTATGTACATTCGAGCTCTTTTTTGGATCGCTATACATATGTACACACATGTACATTTGAGTTATTTTTTGCAACATATATACACATGTACATTTGAGTTTATTTGTTGTAGCTTCTTTGAAATAAAAATTTGCACAATTTGAGTTAATTTGTTGCATGCTATCTTATATTGATTTGAATCACTTAGTTGAATTGAATTAATTAATTGATTTGAATAAATAATTTGATTTAATTTGATTAAATCATTGCATGTATTTGAATCACTTAATTGAATCGATTTAATTAATTCATTGGATTGATTTGGATCACTCAATTAATTGATTCATTCATTGGATTGGTTAATTTATTGGATTGATTAACTCATTGAATTAATTCATTGCACCGATTAATTGATTTGAATTTGTTTGATTAATGTATTGAATTGGTTTGAATTTATTTGATTTAATTTGATTAATTCATTGAATTGATTTGATTAATTGATTTCAATTAGTTTGATTAATTCTTTGAATTGGTTTGAATTGATTTGAAATAATTTGATTAATTCATTGAATTGATTTGATTAATTGATTTGAATTAGTTTGACTAATTCATTGAATTGGTTTGAATTGATTTGATTAATTGATTTGAATTAGTTTGATTAATTCATTGAATTGGTTTGAATTGATTTGATTAATTTCTTTGATTAATTCATTGAATTGATTTGTTGATTAATTTAGTGAATTCATTTGATTAATTGATTTGAATTAATTTGATTAATTCATTGAATTGAATTTATTTTATTTTATTAACTGATTTGAATTAATTTGATTAATTCGGTGAATTCATTTGATTAATTGATTTGAATTAATTTGATTAATTCATTGAATTCATTTGATTTGATTTGATTAATTGATTTGAATCACTTTTTTATTTGAATTGATTTGATTAATTTAATAATTAAATCAACAATTCAACTAACTAAATCAAATCAATAATTAACAATTCAACTAACTATTAATAATTCATTGGTTTGAATTGATTTGATTAATTGATTTGAATTAATTTGATTAATTTAGTGAATTCATTTGATTAATTGATTTGAATTAATTTGATTAATCCATTTAATTGAGTTGATTTGATTTGATTAATTGATTTTAATCACTTTTTTATCTGAATTGATTTGATTTGATTAATTGATTTAAATCAATTTTTGATTTGAATTGATTTGAATTAATTTGACTAATTCATTGAATTGAATTTGATTTGATTAATTGATTTGAATCAATTTTTTATTTAAATTGGTTTGATTAATTTAATAATTAAATCAACAATTCAACTAACTACATGAAATCAACAATTAATAATTGCTACTAGATTTTTTAATCTTAAAGATGGGTCCTCCTCGGTCATTTCCAACATCTATGCTCCTAATGGGAGATCAGCTAGGAAATCTCTATGGTCTTCCATTTGCCTTGCCAGATCTCTCTTCCCTAATGAGAAATGGATCCTTCTAGATGATTTCAATACCCCTCTTTCTAATCTGGAAAAATCTGGTGGTTAACCAATTTCTATTGATAGTAGACAAGACTTGGTTGACATGATCAACTCTTTGAGCCTCTTAGATCTTGATGTTATTGGGGCTAAATTCACCTGGTCCAATAGACGCAGTGGGGAGGAACTTATCCAAGTCAATCTTGATAGGAGTCTTATTTCTTTAGATTGGCTTCATCTGGCCTCCTGCAGACTCAATGCCTTAGCCCGTGTTGGATTAGATCACTTTCCAATCTGCCTCTCAGTCTACCTCTCAGTCTCTCCATTGTCTGGCAGAAAGGCATACCCCTTTAGATTTGAGAAAATGTGGCTCATGGCCCTAGAAATCTAGGATAAAATTTTGGAGTGGTGGAATATTCATATCCAGAGAATGGTTATATTTCATAGAGCCAAGAAGCTCTCCAATGTTAAGTCTAATATCCAACGCTGGAATAAATCCACTTTTGGCAACATCTTCAAAGCTAAAGAGAAGCTCAAACTGGAACTTTTGGAGGTTCAAGAGCATATCCTAGCTTACGGGTTTGATATTGATGTCTCGAATAAAGAAATTGATATTTTCACCAAATTATATGATATTATCTCAAAAGAAGGAGAATTTTGGAAGTAGAGATCTAGAGTCTTATGGCTCAAAAGTGGTGACAAAAACACTAAGTTATTCCATATGATGACTCTTAAGCACAGGGCTACCAATAGAATAAACAAAATTGAGATTGGACAGAGATGGGTTGATAAGCATCATGAGATTTCTCAGGAAGCCATCAATTTTTTCTCCAAACTCCTTTTTGTGGATGATCCTCTTGATCCTTCAGGTTAGATTGAAATCTTGCAGCAATTTCCCTCCATCATCTCTAGGGACATGAACCTTGAGCTTACCAGAATCCCCTCCCCTAAAGAAGTTTGCAATGTTGTTTTCTCTTTTGAAGGTAACAAGGTCCCCGAACCTGATGGTTTCCCTCTTTTTTTCTTTCAAAAATTTTGGCATATTATCTTCTCTGATGCGGTTGCTACTACTCAAGAATTTTTTGGATCACGCTATCTCCTGAAGGAACTAAACACCACCTTCATGGTCCTCATCCCAAAGAAATATGGCGCCTGCTCTTTTCAGAATTTTAGACCTATTAGCCTTTGTAACTCTATTTATAAAATCTTCACCAAGATTCTTGTGCTTAGACTTAAGATTTTCATCCCCTCTTTAATCTCTAAACATCAAAATGGGTTTGTGCTTGGGAGGTAGATCCTGGATTCTGCTATTGTGGTTCATGAGAACATCCACTCCCTTTGTATTAACAAAAAAATGGGTTTTCTCTTGAAACTTAACCTGCTGAAAGCTTTTGATGGAGTTAATTGGTGCTTCCTTCTCAAAATCCTCAAGGCCTTTGGATTCAGAGATAACTTCATCCAAATTATTGAGAAATGTGTTTCCACCCCAAAATTCTTTGTGTTGATTAATAGATCTGCCTCCGATTTTTTCTCTGGGTCTAGGGGCATTTGACAAGGGGATCCTTTATCTCCTTTCCTTTTCATTCTGATGAGTGGAGATCTTAGCAGAATAATTTAGAGGGAGGTCAGAAATGTCAATATTATGGACCATCGACCCTCCTCTTAGGCCCCCACTTGCTCTCACCAACAATTTGTTGATAATACTCTCTTGATGGGGGAAGGTTCCATCAAAGAAGCCAAGAATTTAAAAATGACTCTGAATATATATGAACATGGCTTGGGACAAAAAATTAGCCTGGATAAAAGCTCCATCTTCTTCTTTAACACCCCTGAGCATAGGAAAGTTAAGATTGCCTCAATTATTGGCTGCAAAATTGGAACTTTGCTTGATTCCTATATGGGCCTTCCCCTCTACTAAAGTCTAGCTCCTGACTCTTTTTGGGTGAATCTTATAGACAAATTTTAGAAAAAATTTGTTGGATGGAAAGGCGCCTTGCTAAGCCAAGCTGGTAAACTCCAATTAATCAATGCCTCGCTTCAAGGCCTTCCGGTTTATGCTATGAGTCTATTCAAAATCCCAATTAAAATCATGGATAAATTGGAAGGAATTCAAAAAAAAAATTATGGACTGGAACTGAATTCAAAAATAGATTACACCTTGTGGCTTGGAATCAAGTTTGCTTGCCCAAACTCATGGAAGGTCTGGATATCCAGAATTTGAGAGATTTCAATAAAGACCTGATGTCCAAGCAACTATGGAGATGTCTTAAGGAGACTAATGAATGGATTTATATATTGAAACTTAAGTACCAAATTCCTAATATCCAAAACACTCTGAAAACTTATGAGCTCCCCAACGCGGTTTCTGATTTTTGGAGCAATTTCTTTGGCTCCTCCAAATTTATCTTGCATGACAGTAGATGGATGCTAGGTAATGGTAACAGGATCAGGTTTTGGTATGACTAGTGGACTAGTGATGGCCCCCTATCAGACTTTGTTTGGGCTCCCCCCTACAAAGAATTATGCCTCAGAAGAATTGGTGCCTGGGTGGCTGATTACATTAGAAATGGAGAATGACTGGACCTCTCTTCTGTTGATAATGATCTAAGACCTATGCAACCTTGGTTGAATTGCATCCACATCCCCCACTCTCAAGGGGAGGATAAAGTGTTCTGGAACTTCTTCTCTTCTTAGAAGTTCAAAGTTGTTGATGCCTATAAGTTTATCTCTAGATGCTTCTCCCCCCCCTATTGGGTAGGTATTTGGAACAAACTCCTAATTCCTAAAATTAACATCTTTTTTTGGTTGTTTATGTGGGGAAAGATCTCTACCATTGATAATATTTGCAGAAGAGGTATTCATCTCTCTAATAGATGTTTTCTCTACAAAGAGGCAGAGGAAAATGCTAGCCATCTACTGCTGCATTGCGCCCATGCCAAAATATTAGGAATCACTTCCTTAACATTTGGAACATTGCCTGGGTCTCCCCTGTTTCTACTCAATGAATGTGGTTTGAATGGAAATGCCCTTCTAATAATCAGGCCTTAGGTGTTCTCTGGAATTTATCTCTTCTTCATATTGACAAGGGCATCTAGAAAGAAAGAAACAATAGAGTTTTCAGGGACTTCGAAACTCCTCCTTTTCTTGTGGCTGTTAGAATTCATAATGCTAGTAAAGAGAACTTTATCCACTCCTACCCCAATAGAAAGAATGAATCCCCCATTCCTACTCTCTAGGAGGATTGGGATACTATCAATCAGTGGAAAACTGATTGGAACATTGCCAACCCAGTCCACAAAACCAAGTAGTGTAGAAAAAATGTTGTATGGCATCCTCCCAATATGGACTGGATAAAAATAAATGTGGATGGGGTGGCTAATAGAAATCCTGGACCGACTGGGTGCAGGGGAGTGGCTAGGAATCACTCTGGTTTGCTGGTTTCTGTGGTGGCACTCCCCCTGGGCACCTAGACTAACCACTATGCGGAAGCCAATGCTTCCCACATTGGGATACGCATGGATAAAAGAGAGGGGTTTACTAAAGTGTGGCTAGAGTCCAACTCGCTAAACACTGTCAACTACCTGAGTGGCTGCACAAATCCTAGCTGAACGATTGCTAGCTTGATCAAGAACTGCTGAAATATATTTAATGAACTGATAGATTTGAAAATCTCACATATATATCAGGAAGGTAATAAGGTGGCGGATCTACTGGCGGTGGGATACTGGGCAACCAACAAGTGGAGTAGCAGGGATGCTTTCCTCAAAAAATCTGTGCGATGTGGCACGTAATGATTACTATGTTAATCAATGATCCCTCATCATGACATGACTGAGTTGATAGGGAAATGACTCTTTCTGGTTTTCCCTAATCAAAATTTTAGAAACCTCCTCGGTGACTAGATTTACTATCTCATTTTGTGGTTTTTCTGCTAATGTTCTGATATCCTTTGGGTGTGGCCCATTTTATGTGATTGGTTGGTGACAATGAGCCCCTTCTCCTATAATTTGGTGACCACGAACATAATGGGAGGGGATAAGAACAGACAAGAGCCCTCTACTTGTGAGAAGTTGAAATAGAATAAAGATGTTTGGTAGGAAGTCGTCGATTGTGGTCTTGTCCCCTACCTAGACTGGCTTCATGGCCCCTCTCCTCAATTACAGAGGCCTTTGTTAATGGATGGAAAAAAAGGAGTCTTAGGGCTTATGGTGTTGATTATTAGATTGATGAAACTTTAGTGGTGATGGTCATTGGTCTGGTTACGACTGGAAGAACATTTTACAAGGATAGAAAAATTGGGCAAGAGGACATGTTGAGTTTCTTTGACAAAGACAAGGAGTTCTCCAGAGTCACCAAGATGGCCGATGGTGGCTATAATAGAAAAGACCTCATGGTCCCATGGTCTAACATAGCAGATTTTATAATGAGGTATATCACCCTAGATGGAAGGTATGCATGCATCTTCTCCTACCATTTCACTATCCTAAATCATTTTCATCACGATAAAATTATCTTTGTTCCCTACTATCTTGCCTCCTCCCTTGAGAATAGCCTCGAAAAGAACCTGGAAAACCTTAACAACCCTTTTCTTCATGAGGGACTTATTGTCCTTATCATGGAACATGCCAAATCACTTGAAATTGTGCCTCTGCTTGCTGAGATTGGCCTGCAGATGGAGGTCCAAGATGCCTCTGATTCGGAGATGGACCTAGATGATAGTGGGGTTCCTATTGATGACTCTGAATACGAACTTGTGGATGAAAAGTAAAAGATGGTCACTCCTTAGATGCCCGGCAGAAAGAATCCCCCCAGATGGGCAATTAGTAAATATAAAACCAACAACAAGCTGATCTCCAAGGCCGAAGCCATCACCAAAAAGAAAAAGCTAGCGGCAAAGGATCATGTCCCAAAGATTACGGACCAAGCGATTAAACTGGACATCCCTATCAATGTCCAGAAAGATAATTGGGGGAAGGATGGTAGTCTAATGAATCTTGTCATGGAAGCCACTAGAAACTAGTAGTGCTATTGGAAATGGGTCGAGCACGAAATTGACACCCTCAAAATGGTGGTCAAAGAAATAATTGACATTTTCACTATTTCCTATGAACCTAGCAAGCCGTAAAAACTCTGATCATGACTCAAAAACTCTCTCAGAATGTTGAGGTAATGAAATGTAACCACAAACAAAGGATTGATAAGGTGGAACAATCCATGGTTGAGATTAAGAAAAATCTCAAGAACCTGGTCGACATTAGTAAAGAAGCCATGAACAACAACATTGAGGGGCTTGAAAATATTAATGACATGGTTGTTGACTATAGATCCTTCAACAATGACCCAGTGGAAGATCTTGGAGGAGATGATCTGGATGCTGGAGAAAGCAAAACCATTGGACCCAGTTCCAAAACCAGGAGTAGAAGAAGCAACAAGGGTACCTCCAGATTCATCATGGAGGAGCTTGAGGAAATCAATAGGATTTCCATCCAAAAGAACAAAGATCTAGTGCTCTCGCTTAACTGAGAGCTTTTTTTTCTTTGGCTTGTTTGTCTATGTTTCTTTTGTTTTTATTTCTATTTGGGGTTGCTCCCTATTTTGCTGTTGTTTCTTGTTGTTTTGGCTGTTGGCCAGCTATTGTAAAACTTTAGGTTTTAGGTCCCTCTAAAACCTTTTTATCCTTATCAAAAACAATTAATAATTCAACAAGCTAAATATCAAGATTTATCATCTAAAATAACATGACCAATTCTACTTGAACTAATTATAAAAATATAACATAGACACAGACACGTGTAATAAACAAACAAGTAATCTCATCAAACAAGTGTGTTAGATATGTACAAGTGTTAGATACATAAACAAACATGTACAAGTATCTGATATGTATATAATGTCATCAAACAAATGTCAGATACATATATGTAAGAAAAAACTACATGCATTGTACATATAATCTCATCAAACAATGATAATGTATAAACTAAGTTGATCGATCCTCCACCAATCCATGTCCTGAATGTTGTCCTTGCAAAATAATGTACACGCAAGAACACATATATATAAGAACATGCAAATTTTACCTGGTCTAATCCATCATCTGCACCACCAGAGTGTGCATGGGCCACACGTATCCAAGATGAAGAACTCAAACGTGGTCCAGGAACCTGGATCATATATAATTTAAAATTAAAATTGTGTTAACTAATAATTTTGAAGTTGAAATCCACTATTTAAAATCAATTAAATAATATGACCTTGTAGAAAAAAAACAATATGTACCTAACTATGACCATGTGCAGGAGCAAAAGGAGGCTACAAATATACTAATGTCTCCAATGTAATAGGACACTATATATAATTCAAAATTCAAATTGTGTTAATAGTTTCTAGTTGAAATTCACTATTTAAAATCAAATAAATGATATGACCTTATAGAAAAAACAATGTGTACCTCACGAGACTCGAAGGCTCTCCCAATCCTACTGACCTCAAATGAATGGAAGGACACGTGGTCAACTTCTATATCCAGTGATGTATCCTCTAAAATGTCAATAAGAAGACTAGTATAGTGACCAGGAGCTCGAGCAAGAGCTGTAAAAGTAATAGGCTGTAGCAATGTAGGTCGTGGTGGCTCAAGTGTTGGATTGACTCGTGTAGGCTGAGGAGGAGGTGTGGGATCAAATGATGTATGTGGTGGATGGGTTGTAGGATGCACGAGAATTCCCACATCTCTCCCCATATCATCGTGAGATTCTCTACCACCAAGGATCCTAGATCCACCTCCGTGTATATGTTGTCTCACCCGTGTTGGTACATCCTCAAGTGGGATCTCAAGAATCAAAGAAAGAAGTGTATATGAATCCAATAAATCTCTAAACAATAATGCACTCATCAGCTGCAAAGGATCAACCTCTCTCTACCATGCATCGTCAAGTGCAGATGGTATATCTACATGAGTGTAAGGATCAACACCACTGCTAGATGTCACATTTGTAGCCTGTAGAATGGTACCCTGCGATCGCAACAAATATCTCCCAACATGATCAGATGTCATCTAGTCAACCTGAGTAGCATTCTGTGCAATGCTGGAGTAGATATGTCGCTTGGCATTATCAGGTGTTGCATCTGATTCCTGTGATAACTCCAAACATTTTGGTAGAACCAAAAGGTTTGGACCAATTAATACTTGTTTATTAACAAGCACTAGTACATCAAGTCATCTAAATTTATCATCGAGCCTCCCTCTCCCCTACCCAACATTCACTGGTATAGATGTATAATCAATGTCTAAGCCCATATGAAACTCTGCAAACAATTCTTTGCAAAAATAAAGTGGCAAATCATCCTTTTGTGGCCACATATGATGAGTTGCCAACCATTTAGGAAATATGAATGGTGCCACAACTGGATCGGTGCATCTAGTAACTAAATATCCTCTAATCTTACATTGTCTCAAACTTTGATAATGGGGGAACATAGTATGGACCTATGTAGAAGATACATCCCTACTCATGACTTCTCATTTCACCGTAAGGATTATATGTCCGAATAGTGTCAATCATATGTAGTAACTCATCCCTAATAATATTTTCCCTTTCCTTATGAGGCCGGGCTATGGAAAAATTTAATTCGGATGCAAGATGGTCTAGTGCATGCTATAGGGCCTAAGTGGTTTCAAAAAAAAGGCGAGCCCTGACATCACTATCACTAGAAGGCATTCAACCAGATTGTCTAAATGTCTGGTTAGTGCCGTCGCGATGAACTCTACCATCTAATGCCTGATTGACCATGTTGAAAATATCTGTATGTACATAATTATAAAAGCAAAGAATTTTAAAAATAATTATTGAAAACTATTTTAAACAATTCAAACTAATTTTGAAAACTATTTTAAACTAATTCAAACATTAAAATTACTTTAAAGAAACATTAAAATTAAATACATGTGTACATACACATACACATACACATACACATACACATACACATACACATGCACATATATAATTTACTTTAAAGAAACATTAAAATTAAATACATGTACATGATACACATACACATATACATACACATACACACACACACATGTGCATACACACACATACTATACCTACATACATACATACACACATGCACACATAAATACACATGTATATACATATACATGTACACACACACACATACACCCACATACACGCATACACACATACACATACGTTCATGCATGTATGTATACATACACATACACATGCATACACGCATATGTAAACGCATACATACATGTGTACATGTATGCGTGTATGTATGTATATAAATATGCGTGTATGTGTGTGTACATGTGCACATATGTGTGTATGTGTATGTGTGTATGTGTGTATGTGGGTGTATGTGTGTGTATGTATGTATGTGTATATGTATTTGCATATGTGTTTATGTGTGCATATGTGTATGTATATATGTAAGTGTATGTATGTATGTGTCTGTGTATGTATATGTATGTGTGTGCACATGTGTGTATGAATGTATATATGTATGTATATATGCATGCCGATGTATGTATGTATATAACATGTATGTATGTATGTATGTATGCATGTATGTATGTGTGTATGTATGTTTATATGTGTGTGTATATATGGAAGTATGTGTGTGTATGTGTATGTATGTGTCTGTGTATACACACATAAACACACATACATACATAAACACATACATACACTCACATACACACATATACTCATACACACACATATACACACATACATACATACACACAAACATACCTGCACATACCCATGCACACACATGTACATATATGTATGCATGTGTATGTGTGTGTATGTGTGTTTGTATGTACGTGCATGTGAGTCTGTGTGTGGGTGTGGGTGTAGGTGTATGTGTTTATGTGTTTGTATGAGCACAAGGATTTATTTTTTATGTGTAGTGTATTAATTATAATTTTTTATAATTTATATTTAAGGATAATGAGAAAATTATTATTTTTTTAATTATTTAATAGGTATATGTGCATAGTTTTTAATAGTTTCATAGTGTCAGTTTTATTTTGCTAGGTTTAATTATTTTTTAACATTTTTCTAATGTTTTGCTTCTAAATTTTTTTAAAAACTCGATAAATTATTCAATAAAAATAATTATAGCAATAAATATATTAATTTTTTTAATTACAAATACAAAACCAAAAAAAAAAAGAAAAAAAATTGAACCTTCTTGGAAAAATGGGGGCTGGAAATAAGCTCCTTGTGAGTCCGACCAAACTCTAAAAGCTCCTTAGGGTGCATATGGGGTTCACTAGGGAAAATATTAGTTTATATAACTGATAGTCCGGTCAGACTCCTGACACCATTTCAGCGCCATGTGGCCCAGGTGTAGTCTTGCCGGACTGAGTCGGGTTAGACTACCCATAGCTGGCTTAAAGTGTGACAAATGTTCATGCATTTACCCCCTGGGTAAAAGTACAAACCTGTGTCACACCTTTACAAAGGAAAAGGCTAACACAACAATAACTGTTGAATTTCGTCGCCATAAAAGTGTCATTTGCATTTTGAATTGAAGATGATGTAAACTGATTAAATGTGTAAAATTGGTTGAAGTTTAAGTCTACTATTTTTCAAAAAAAAATTGTCAATAATTTATATATTTTTTTAGCTTTGAAGTCCATTTTTTTATTGCTGAAAAACACTAAAAAACAAGGGGTTTAGTTCCCACCTCAAAAGAAAATGTAAATCAACTTTTTTTTCCGATTTTGATATCCGTTATAGATCACATATTTATATAGTGCATGAAATTTTTTATTTTATTTTTGATTTATATTTTCTTTGTTATAGCATTTGGAAGTCAAATACACAAGAATTTGACAGTTTTTGTTTCCCACCACAATTTGTCTATTCAATTTATGATAATCAAAAAAATAAAAATATTCTTTTGGAGAAGACTCTCTTTTCTAGTGAACCATATTTTTTTCAAATTGTTTTGAAGTGATTCCATATTTGTTTTTGTTTTTCAAAGCAGCCTGTTATTAAATAAAAGAATACCTAGTTGTAGTATTTTTATTTTTTTATATATTAAATGTAATCAAAACATTAAAAAAATTATATGAGTAGAATCCTGACTTCGATATCTACAAAACAGTATTTTTAAATTTTTTAATAAGTTTAATTTACCTATTGAAATTTGTTGCAGAAGTGACAAGTTTGAGAAAATCATGATTTTTTTTTAATGTGGTTGCCACTTGGCATTCCACATAGTGTGTTCCGACCGGAACCGTGAGGGCCGACGCGACCGATCACTTGAACCACATATAAAAAAGAAGTAAATTATATTAGATAGGTCTTATTTTTATAAACTCATATATATATTTAGATATTTCTAGAAATGTGTAGCAATTTGGATAAGTCGTGGAAATTTAGTTTTGTTGATGCATTTATTTTACGTTTTATATGTTGATTTTACATGTTTTATTCTTAAATTAAAAATTTTGTGTCTATGCATTGAACATGTATACATATTGATTTTAATTTTTAATTTTATTTGTGTATGGATTCACTTCATTACATGTTGTCTTAAGGGGTCATTTAAACACATTTATGGATTCATTTATAGTTGTACAAATGCATGGATTCATTTTATTCATCTATGTATTCATTTAATTTATATTTACACATGTATAGTTTCATTTAATTATATTTTATATATAGTTATGCATGTATATATAGTTACACAGGTGTCTTGAATTTTCAAGATATTTGTCTTAAGCAGATATTTGTGTCATGGATTCATTTAAATTTTTACACATGCATGCATTCATTTTATTTATCTATGTATTCATTTAATTTATATTTACACATGTATGGTTTCATTTAATTATTTTGTATGGATTTATTTAATTATGTTGTTGTAAGGTGTTTTAAGTGGTCTTAAGGGGATTTAAGGGGATATTTGCATCATGGATATATGTTTATTAAATTTAAATATATAGATATAAGTTCATTAAACATACAAAAACACTTAACTAAAATGAACAACTAAATTAAATTTTAATGACTAAATTTGTATGCTTAAGGGGATTTAAGGGGATTCAACAACTAATTATGATGTCTTAAGGTGTTTTAAGTGGTCTTAAGGGGATTTAAGGGGATATTTGCATCATTGATTATTTTATATTATTACACATGCATGGATTTGTTTTATTCATCTATGTACATTCATTTAATTTATATTTACACATATATTGTTTCATTTAATTATGTTGTTTGGATTCATCTAATTATGTTGTCCTAAGGAGTTTTAAGTTGTCTTAAGGGGATTTTTAAGGGGATATTTGTGTCATTGATTCTTTTTATTCATCTATGTACATTCATTTCATTTATATTTACACATATATTGTTTCATCTAATTATGTTGTTTGGATTCATCTAATTATGTTGGCCTAAGGTGTTTAAAGTGGTCTTAAGGGGATATTTTTGTCATGGATATAAGTTCATTAAATTTAAATATATAGATATAAGTTCATTAAATTTTTGAAGTAAGTTCATTATACATGTACATAAACACTTAACTAAAATGAACAACTAAATTAAATTTTAACAACTAAATTTGTTTAACAATGAACAAATAAAATATAAATAAACACTTAACTTTCACATACACATACAATTAACTAGAACACTTAACTAAATTCAAATGACTTAGAGATTCTATCATTTAAACACTTAAATTTCAAAAATGTAATCTATATATATGTGCAAAGTAGTATGAAATGTAGATCTATCTAGCACATACACATATATGTCTATCTATCACATGTACACATGTATTAAATGTCTAGTACACATACACACATGAGATATGGAAAATAAATATCTAGTACACATACGCATATGAAATGTGTACAGTACACATGTATGAAATGTCTAGTACATATGTACAAATATGAAATGTCTAGAAAATTTGTGCACATGCACATATATATAAACAATGGGTCAGTCGAGGCCCTATCCTGAACTATGTCCCAATCCATGCGCCTACAATAGAGTATGCACGAATAAAATCATACATTAAACATTTAATTCATGTACTAGAGTAAAAAAATTTAAGTAACATATATTAAGAGAATTTGCACATAGACAAACATACCTTTCAAGAGTCTCTACCATCACCACCATGTGCATGCAGGATTGTAGGGCATCTATGTGACGAGGAGCTCAATCTGCGTGATAGTGGTGCATCCTGCAATGTTGAAATTTTGTTAGATATACATACACATATATTTATAACTTGGAACCTAACCCTTTAAAAATAGAACTTAAATATTTAAAAAAAACAATTAATTTAAAGTTATAATGTATACCTATGTCTCCTGGTGAACAGGGCCGGTGGCAATGTGAAAATCCTCAAACATCGCCCCATGTGCCTGCAATAGAGTATGCACGCATAAACCCGTATATTAAAAACATTTAATTTAAATACTAGAGTGAATTTTTTTAAGTAACATATATTAAGAGCATATGTGTAGACAAACATACTTCTGAAGGGTCTCTAACATCACCACCATGTGCATGCAGGATTCTAGGACGTCTATGTGATGAGGAGCCCAACCTGTGTAATAGTGGTGCATCCTGCAATGTTGAAATTTTGTTAGATATACATGTACACATATTTATATCTTGCAACCTAACCCTTTAAAAATAGAACTTAAATATTTAAGATTGAATTAATTTAAAGTTATAATTTATACCTGTGTCTCCTGATGAACAGGGTCGGTGGCAATGTGCAAATCCTCAAACATCGCCCCTTGCATCTGCAATAAAAATTACACAGGATCTCACATATACATTATATATATATATAATTTATTTTAAAGATCAAACCGAATCTACATCAACATGTACATGTACGTGGTTGTAGATAAACATACCTCGGGGTCTCTAACACTTCCATCGCACGCATGCTGGACTCTGGAATGTTTGCAAGATGAATGACTCATCTTGCACAATGCTCTCTCATCCTAGACAATGCACACATTTTGTTCGATATATATATAATTTAAATCACTTGAAATTATTTAATCAACACCTAGATATCCATTTAAATAGAACTTAAAAACAAAAAAATAATAATTTAAACTTTGTATATACCTGTGTCTCTTGATGAACAACTGGGTTAGTGGTAGCATCCAAATCTCCATACATCGACCCTAACGTGATACCCTATATAGTTCAAAAAATACAATCCAATATATATAATTAATTTAATCTATGCAGTTCATGTGTACAATAAAGTAGCTATATAAAAATTTTAAGTTAAAATTAGTACATTATATATTATAATTCATACCTCTCCTGCAGCATGTAAGGCTCATCTAATCTTCCTAATGTCAAAATCATGCAAGGAGCCCACTGCAACATGATCCCCCTCACTATCTAGCTCCATAATAATTGTAGTGAATATCCCCAAAAAAACTAGTACCAGGTATTGTGGCTCGATCAACTGATGTATAAATAGGAGGAGGAAGTGTATCCTGACAAACTATTGTATGCTATGGTGGGACAGTAGGATGTGGAGCAACAGTAGGCTAAGAATCTATATGCTCACAACCATGGCCACAAGCACCCGGTCTACCAAGTACATGCCTAACAAATGATGGGACATCCTCTAGTGGGATCCCATGCTCTATAGCAATGACCTGATATGAATCCAAGAGATCACTGGATAAGCATGCGCTCATATCCTGTAAACGATCTATGTTATGCATGCATGCAACATCCATCGACGATGGTATGTCTACTCGAACATATGGATCATCTCTCATTGATGCATTAGGAATTCTAGTATGAGAGCGCAACAAATATCTACCCACCTGATCTGATGTCATCTCATCCACTTGTGTGGCTATAGTAGCAATACTGGAAAATATGGACTGTCGAGTGTCATTTGGTACACTATCTACAACATGTGCTAGGTCCGCACTCTTGGGAAGAACCACAAGGTTTGGACCAATCAATAGTCATTTATTAATGACCAGGGGTGCACCTAGTCATCTAAATTTATATGAAAATCTTCCCTTCTCTTGCCCAACATGTTTCAAAAAATCGGTGTAATCAACATCATCCAACAAATGAAACCCTGCAAATAATTGTTTGCAGAAATAAAGGGGCAACTCATCCTTTTGAGGCCACCTATGATGAGTGGCTAACCATCTAGAATAGATAGAAGGCTCTACTAGTGTATCTGTGCACTTGGTAGGCATATAACCCTTCACCGTACCAAAGACCTGATAATAAGGAAACATAGTTTTCACATCAGCTGTGGAAACCCTATCATTCACTATGTCCCAATTCACCACACCATGTACACTGCATGAAAGGATCTATAGAATTCCTCTATGTTGAACTTGTCATATGGATTATAATTGTCAACGAGGTCGATCATATGAATTAGCTCCTATCTAATAATCTTACCCCTTTGTTTATTTGTTTGATCATGCATGTTTCCCAATGTGATATTTAAATGATCTAAGGCACGTTGGAGTGCCTCTGCTGTCTGATTGTAGAGTTGTTGCCTCTCATGTAGAGTTGTGCCAGACCTATATGATGTCTGATCACTCCCACGAGGATGAACAATAGGCTCAGAACTACTAGTGTTATGTGATCCAGGCTCATCAGACATGACGTGAGTCGGTAATATATATATATATATATATATATATATATATATATATATATCTGCACATGTGCATGTATGTAGTACACATTAAACAATAATTAAAAAAGTATACATATATTTAATTCATTTTAAACATATTTAAACATGTAAATTAAAAAAATTAAATATACAAAAAATAAATTTAAACGTCATAAATGCATACAAGTTAAAATTTTCTAGATATAAAGATAAATTTAAGATAAATTTATAGAACTATGCACAAAAGAAATTTAAACAACAACAATAAATTTAATTTTAAATTTGAATATATTTCTAATTTACAATTACATATATTTGCATATATAATATAAATTTAAAAATTAGACAAATTAAGTCAAATTAAGACAAATTAAGTTAAATTAATTTAAAATTAATTCACAATTGCATATACAATTTAATTAATAGGTCCTAATTTTCTCTTATATGCTCCTAATAGATCCTAAGTGATGTAGATGTGTCATAAGGGGCCTTTTAAGGTCCTAAAGGGTCACCCATGTTTTAGAACACATGTGTGACCCCTTAGGGCCACATAAGACCCCTTTCGACACCATTTGGTCTTATGAGGTCCTAACAGGTGCTAAGGGGAGCACATGTGTCGTAAGGGGACTTGTGTAGTCCTAAGGGGTCACCCATGTGTTAGAACACACGCGTGACTCCTTCGGACCACAACAGACACCTTGCGACACCATTTGGTCTTATGGGGTCCTAATAGGTCCTAAGGGGTGCACATGTCTCGTAAGGGGCCTTGTGTGGTCCTAAGGGGTCACCCATGTGTTAGAACACATGTGTGACCCCTTAGGACTACATAAGACCCCTTTGGATACCATTTGGTCTTATGTGGTCCTAATAGGTGCTAAGGGGTGCACATGTGTCGTAAGGAGCTGTGGGTGGTCCTAAGGGGTCACCCATGTGGTAGAACACATGCATGACCCATTAAGACCAAATAAGACCCCTTGTGACACCTTTTGGTCTTATGTGGTCCTAATAGGTCCTAAGGGATGCAAATGTGTTGTAAGAGGCCTTGTGTGGTCCTAAGGGGTCACCCATGTGTTAGATCACATGTGTGACCCCTTAGGACCACATAAGACCCCTTGCAATGCCATTTGGTCTTATGTGGTCCTAATAACTGCTAAGGGGTGCACATGTGTCATAAGGGGCCTTGTGTGGTCCTAACGGGTCACCCATATGTTAGAACATATGTGTGACCCCTTAGGACCACATAAGACACCTTGCGACACCATTGGGTTTTACGTGGTCCTAATAGGTCCTAAGGGGTGCACATATGTTGTAAGGGGATTTGTGTGGTCCTAAGGGGTCATCCATGTGTTAGAACACATGTGTGACCCCTTAGGACCACATAAGACCCCTTGCAACACCATTTGGTCTTATGTGGTCCTAATAGGTCCTAAGGGATGCACATGTGCCGTAAGGGGCCTTGTGTGGTCATAAGGGGTCACCCATATGTTAGAACAAATGGGTGACCCCTTATGACCACACAAGACCCATTCCAACACAATTTGGTCTTATGTGGTCCTAATAGGTCCTAAGGGGTGCACATGTGTCGTAAGGTGCCTTGTGTGGTCGTAAGGGGTCACCCGTGTGTTAGAAAACATGGGTGACGCCTTACGACCACATAAGACCTGTTCCAACACCATTTGGTCTTATATGGTCCTAATAGGGCCTAAGGGGTTCACATGTGTTGCAAGGGGCCTTGTGTGGTCCTAAAGGGTCACCCATGTGTTAGAATACATGTGTGACCCCTTACGATGAGTTAAGACTCCTTTCAACACTATTTGGTCTTATGTGGTCCTAATCAGTGCTAAGGGGTGCATATGTGTCGTAAGGGACCTTATGTAGTCCGAAGGGGTCACCCATGTGTTAGAACACACACATGATGCCTTAGGACCACAATAGACCCCTTGGAACACTATTTGGTCTTATGTGGTTCTAATAGGTCGTAAGGGGTCCACATGTGTCATAAGCGGCCTTGTGTGGTCCTAAGGGGTCAGCCATGTGTTAGAACACATGCGTGACCCCTTAGGACCACATAAGACCCCTTTTGACACCCTTTGGTCTTATGTAGTTCTAATAGGTGCTAACAGGTGCATATGTGTCATAAGGGGCCTTGGGTGGTCCTAAGGGGTCACCCATGTGTTAGAACACGTGCGTGACCCTTTAGGACCACATAAGAGCCCTTGCTACACCATTTAGTCTTATGTAGTCCTAATAGGTCCTAAGGGGTGCACATGTGGCGTAAGGGGCCTTGTGTGGTCCTAACGAGTCATCCATGTGTTAGAGCACATGTGTGACCCTTTAGGACCACATAAGACCCCTTGCGACACCATTTGGTCTTATGTGGTCCCAATAGGTTCTAAGGGGTGCACATGTGTCGTAAGGGGCCTTGTGTGGTCCTAACGGGTCACCCATGTGTTAGAACACATGTGTGACCACTTAGGACAACATAAGACCCCTTGCAACACTATTTGGTTTTATGTTGTCCTAAGAGGTCCTAAGGGGCAAATATGTGTCATAAGGGGCCTTGTGTGGTCATAAGGGGTCACCCATGTGTTAGAACACATGCGTGACCCCTTAGGAGCCCATAAGACCCTTTGCGACACTGTTTTGTCTTTTGTGGTCTTAATAGGTCCTAAGGGATGCACATGTGTTGTAAGGGGCCTTGTGTGGTCCTAAGGGGTCACCGAAGTGTTAGAACACATGGGTGACCCCTTACGACCACATAAAACCCCTTCTGACACCATTTGGTCTTATGTGATCCTAATAGTTCCTAAGGGGTGCACATGTGTCGTAAGAGGCCTTGTGTGGTCCTAAAGGGTCACCCATGTGTTAGAACACATGCGTGATCCCTTAGGACCACTTAAGTCCCCTTTTGACACCATTTGGTCTTATGTGGTCCTAATAGGTGCTAAGGGGTGTACATGTGTTGTAATGGCCCTCGGGTGGTCCTAAGGGGTCATCCATGTGTTAAAACATATGCGTGACCCCTTAGGACCAGAAAAGACCCCTTGCAACACCATTTGGTGTTATGTGGTCCTAATAGTTCCTAAGGGGTGCACATGTGTCTTACGAGGCCTTGTGTGGTCGTCAGTGGTCACCCATCTTTTAGAACACGTGTGACCCCTTAGGACTACATAAGATCACTTTCAACACCATTTGGTATTATGTGGACCTGATAGGTGCTAAGGGGTGCACATGTGTCGTAAGGGACCTTGAGTGGTCCTAAGGGGTTACCCATATGTTAGAATATATGTGTGACCCCTTAGGACCACAAAAGACCCCTTGCGACACCATTTGGTCTTATGTGGTCCTAATAGGTCCTAAGGGGTGCACATGTGTCGTAAGGGGCCTTGTATGGTCCTAAGGGGTCACTCATGTGTTAGAACACATGCGTGACCCCATAAGACCACATAAGACCCATTGTGACACCATTTGGTCTTATGTCGTCTTAGTAGGTGCTAAGGGGTGCACATGATGTGAGGGGCCTTGTGTGGTCCTAACAGGTCACCCATGTGTTAGAACACATGCATGACCCCTTAGGACCACATAAGACCCCTTGCGACACCATTTGGTCTTATATGGTCCTAATAGGTCCTAAGGGGTGCACATGTGTCGTAAGAGGCCTTGTGTGGTCCTAAGGGGTCCCCTATGTGTTAGAACACATGTGTGACCCCTTAGGACTACAGAAGACCCCTTTTGACACCATTTGGTTTTATATGGTCCTAATAGGTCCTAAGGGATGCAGATGTGTCGTAAGGTGCCTTTTGTGGTTCTTAGGGGTCACTCATGTGTTTGAACACATGGGTGACCCCTTAGTACCACATAAGATCCCTTTCAACACCATTTGGTCTTATGTGGGCCTAATAGGTCCTAACGGGTGCACATGTGTCGTAAGGGGCCCTGTGTCATCCTAAGGGGTCACCCATGTGTTAGAACAAATGAATGACCCCTTAGGAGCACTTAAGAACCCTTTCAAAACCATTTTCTCTTATGTGGTCTTAATAGGTTCTAAGGGGTGCACATGTTAATAGTTATGCCATCTGCACTGAGACCATTTTGACTGTTACAGAAAAAACAAGAAATGTGCATACCCAGTCTGCCTAGGGCATCAACTATCTCAGAAAATAATCAACCAATCACATTGAAATTGAATTAATTTGAAATAGAATTCAAAATTATATCAAAAGCCAAATTTACAACTATTTCCAATGGTGCAATCAAAATATATTAGTGAAACTCTCCACAAACCCCAATTTGGAGGGTTTTATGATAGTTTTATGAAAAATCATCCATTCTCCCTTCATGGTTCACAGATAGGGATCAAATATTTGAATCAATTTTGGTGTTAGTTTAATACATTTATCTATAGAAACATGCATTGAAATAGGGAAACAACGTGTTGCTACAGAGATAATCAATGACATTTGAACAAAAACCTTATCTTCCTTCATTGAAACTCGAACAAAAATACATTAAAAATGAAGTACATTTCACATACTTCCCTTTCCACTCCTTCTATTATCCTTACATGTAGATTTTCATTCAAACAATGGACCTACAACTCTGAACTGTGATCTATCCTATAGAATAATGTGACAGTTAGAGGTTTTTTTTGAGGATTTAACTTTGAAACACCTCCTCCAACTTTGCCACCACCTCCAAATAAACCATTTCAGCCTTTTATAACATATTTTGTAGTTACTAATGACTCAACCAACTTTAGACCAAACAACCACCCTTTTACAACTTTGCAAAACATGAGTTTTTTGCTTGACAACATTTAATGCCACAAATGACAACTTTGATGAATATGAACTCCAAACTTGTAAGACTTCACATGAACCTTCCAAATACATCAAAATTGACTTAAAATGACCTTTTACAACCTTTTTATCCTTTCATGAATCATTTATATAAATTTGACCTCATAAATCCAATCAAGACCTTTTTAGGACAACTTGGACAACTCATTACAATTGGCTCTTTTAGCCTTACATATGACCTCATAATGACTCAAAATACATTAAAATGACCATATAAACTCAAATATGAGTCAAATGACTCATGGCATGATTTGTAACCTCCTGGTATACCTTTGGCTTAGGTGCTCCTACACCACAGGAACAAAACCATTCTGACGCTTTGAAATCAAAGAGGGCAGAAAATGTTTAAGCCTAAACACAATGATCTTGGTAAATATTTTATAGATTGAGTTACATAAAATAATGGGGCTAAAGTCCTGAAAGGAACTAGCATCAGGTTTCTTAGGGATCAAGACAAAAAAAGGTGGCATTCAGTTACTTAAGAAGCAATCTGGAACCAAGAACTCCATCAGGTTTACTTAAGAAGTAATCTGGAACCAAGAACTCTCTTGCAGCATCCACAACATCCAAACCAATAATCTGCCAAAACGATTGAAAAAAGAACATTGGAAAGCCATTAGGGCCAGAAAATTTATTACCTTCAAAGGAGAGGACCGCATATCTAATTAGCCTCATCATGAGATTGGATTCTGGTTAACTAGATTAGTTGATTAAAAGTAATAAATAATATTTTATTTTATTTTCATTTGGCGAGATATCTTGTTACTAACAATGTTATGATGTTGACCTCATTTGGGGAGTATTTATGTGCTCAGTATTTTAGAGGTGTAATATTGATGATGTTATTTATGTAGCTAGATAGGTGACATTATTATTATGAAGTTTAACTAGTAATTAGGTGTGAAAGAAATTTAATCGTATCATTTGATTTTTATGGGAATGCATATGATGTTAAAATCCCCTTCAATGGTTTAAGTTAATGTAACCATTGTGTATATGCATGCATTGGTAGGTACACTCGATGTGTGAATATTTCAATGGCAATAGGTATAGGTCATCGACTTCACCTCGCTCGAGAGGTGTAAGAATCCGAACTTCCCCGGTGATGGTTAATTGGAGATAACACACTAGCCAAAATAACCTGAGCCTAAACTCATGTTCTTGATAAGGGTAATTTCCTTGGTTTGATTATTTAAATTATTGTAATATTTGTCATCATGTTGAGTTGGCCTAAATGACTATCTATGCATAATCAATGAATTTTGATATGGCATGCATTAATGGTAATTCAATTTTTATATGTGGAATTAGTATTATATGTATTTGATTTAATTAGATTTAAATGATAATTTTGAGGAGGTCTTTATGGAGTTAATTGGATTATTGGATTTAAAATTCTTTTTTATTATTTTATTCTTACTCCTAAAAGTGATTTTATATTATGTAATTGAGTCATTTTTCTCAACACTAAGTGTACTTTTCTTGTTTGGCTCTTAAAAACCCTCTTGTTTAAAAATGATGATTGTTGAGATAAAAAAGATTCTTGAAAGGGAGATTTTGTGGGTATGGAATTATTTTAATTGGTTTGTGGATTCTTTTTTGTTACCCAAATCTGGTGAGCATTGGCGGAGTATGGAAAGAACGATTTAGATTTGAATGATTTCCCCATTTGCAAGTACGATCTTCCTCCATTTCTCTTTTATTTTCAATTTGAATCTTGCATGGGTGTATATGATGCATTAGGGAATGTGTTTTGATCATGACGTGAACATGTTTTGATGCTATGTTTGGTTTTTTTATTGGATTTGCTTTTGTGTTGGGAAATTGATGTAATTTGGGAGTGTTATTGGGAGAACACTATCAAATTTACTCTGGGGATATTTTTTGGTTGATATTTTTGTATTATTGGGATGTCTTGGGGGATTTCTCAAATGCGCTGGTTCTTGTTTTGGCATCACATACTTTATTTTTGGTAAAACTTGATGCCCTAGGTAGTTTCCTAGAGTAGAATCTTGCATCTAATTTTAGAATTTTGTGATTTACAATTGAATATAATAGTTACTAATATAAGTTAATAATTTCTCACTAGATTTCACATTTGCACTCAGAATTATACAATTGGCAGTTGTAATATGTTGTTTTTTTTTTTTTTTTTTTTTTTTTTTTTGGCTCTTTTCATGCATCCATTGAGTTGTCCTGCCTACTTTCCTTCGTGTATGAGTATAATTGACTTGTGATATGATTATTTGTGATGTCTTGACATTCCTCCATATGATTTCATAAAGTAATCAGAATTGTGTTTGTGGAATAAAATATTCTCAGGATTGAACTCTTGGCTCAACGACCTAGAAGTTGGTCCTTGAGATGTTGATTGATATGCATTGTGTTTATTACCTCTTTAGTTATTTTTATTATATTATATTTATGAGCATGTGTATCTATTCTTGATATGATTCACTTGATGATTGGCATGCTTGTTTTCTTGGGAGGTGCTAGTGTTGATATTGTTGCTTGACCGGTGCCTTCCCAACTATAATGAATTTGATAGCTCTTGATATAAGAATTTAATATGATATTTAGAGTACTTATGGATATTTTAAATAGATTCTCTAATAATATTATATGATTTTAATTAAAGTGGATCCATTCTCATGGCATTCATACCAATTGAGTATTCCTTGTATCAGGTTGATATGGCATTATGTAAAAGAAACATTTGATGTTATTGAGTATATGGGATGTGAATCGTTATATTATATTTCAGTTTGATTCCTTATTCATTTGAATGTGATGGGCCTAGGTCTAGGTACTAGAGTGTATCATGGGAGTGGCACTCATTGGGGGCCAAGGACCAAAGTTCCTATCAAGGTAACTCAACGGACAATGAGAGTAAGACAAGTGATAACACAATAATAAATTTGGATTGTGGTGCAGGGGCACCTCATGACTAAGATAATCAAGGAAATGGTGGCCTAAAGGTCACACATGGGAATGTGACCTTTCAATCTATGTAATAGGATAGTTTTGTTTGATTTTTGTAATAAACCCCACTTTGTTACCCAATGACATGGATTTGGCAAGTTGATAAGCTACCATGGGCATATGGGCATAGGGGTATTTATTTGAGTATTTTATAAGTACTTATGTGTTGGAGATGTCTTAGGAAGGTTTAAGAAATGTTGGAACAACTCTAGCTATGCGGACTTAACATATGTCAAAGTTGCTCAAACATGACAACTTTTGATGACAACTTTTGGTTACAAGGAGCAACTTCTCTCCAACAGTCACCTTAGTTAAAAAGCTGGTTGATAACCATTGAGTAAGAAATAAAAGTGTAATTCCCAATCATCATTGGAGAGAGAAAAGACTGTTGTAAATAATTGGCATCATTGAAGCAATAAAATTATGTCAATTTCCTGCAATTTTGTCATTCTGAGCACGATACGGTACTATAAAAACATTTTAGGATTAGAAAACTAGTGGGATGTGTTAGAGTGGCCAATGACCTTTCATATGCATTAAGTCTGAGGTCTTAATTGACCAAGACAAGGGAGAAACTGGTCATTTTCTGGAAGTGGTCTACATTTGATACTTTTACCTAGGGTTTCACAAAGAAATGACCTCATCTTGCTGATCCTTCATTGGTGGTCTATGGCTCTGGAGGAGATGCAAGTATGGCCAAATTTATTTTAAGATTTTGAAAACCGTTTGCAAGTTAGGACCGGTTGGAGGCAAGGGTTTGATGCATTAAGGTGGGCAACTCCATGCGGCCACCATGCAAGTGCAAGCAAATAGGTCTCAAATCTGATGTTAGGAGTTTGATCATAGCCTAAAACTTAGGAATTGGTGGATTTACCATGTCCTAAGAGTGTTCCTTGTGTTGGTTTGATAAGATATGGTCTGTGCCTACCCTCTCCTA
The DNA here is from genome assembly GCF_030272615.1 of Cryptomeria japonica. Taxonomy (NCBI): domain Eukaryota; kingdom Viridiplantae; phylum Streptophyta; class Pinopsida; order Cupressales; family Cupressaceae; genus Cryptomeria; species Cryptomeria japonica. Next base: position 567,578,340 of record NC_081415.1, on the reverse strand, counting down.
TGTAAAATAAGCGTAATTGGGGCTATTAGGTCTGCTAGCCAAGATAGGGTTTGGACTATTGTGTTCCCAAACCGTTAGAACCCTTGGGATATGTTTTAGAACCCTGTAAAGGGTATCCAAATTTGGAATTATCTATCTAGGTCCTTTGGAGAAATAAGGAGTTAGTTGTGGAAAATTGGTTTGGCAGGGCTACTAGGATTTGTAGGCCTTATTGTAGTAGTTGGCTCAAACCATTAGAGGGAACCTAAATTGGTGATTGAAAGGAGTCTTCCATACCTAAAGGACTTCAAACCAAGCCTAGATAATAATTGATGAATTGGAGACAGGACCAAACCATTTTTGGACTATAGGGTCCTTAAGAATCACTAGAAGACCTTGTGAAACACTCAAGGTAAGTGACCTTGTGAGGAATCATTTAGGAAGGTAAGGATGTGGGACTTGTCAAATTGATCCTTCTATACCCCTAAGAGCCTTTTGTGATTGCTGGAGTCCTTGGTTTATCCTTGGATTGGGGGAACCTATCCTATACCTATACTAGGGCTCTGCATCAAATTGGTACCAGATCGTAGGAGGAATCCTTTTGGGAAGGAGAATAGTACATGTCAGTAGAAGAATCAGAGGGTGAGGCTAGAAGAATGCATCAAAAAGTGACAAATGTCAAACTTACTAGGATGGTGCAAGAAAACAAAGAAGAGAATGATCACCTTATAAAGTTGATAGAGAACTTGGAAGGCAAACTATAAAGAGGCAGACCTGATGGCTTAGAGGAAGTGGGAGAAGAAGAGGAGAACCCACAAGGGAAGGAAGAAGAGGAAGTTCCTGTAGAGCATAGGTACCTGGTCAATTCCTTGAACTCTATGGAGAGAAGAACCATGGACTAGAAGTCAAATCTCCCTATTTTCAGTGGGAAGATGAATGTCGATGGAGTGATAGACTCGATACAGTCCTTGAACAACTTCTTTGAATGTGAAGACATTATTGACAATCAAAAGGTGAATATTGTCAAGTCAAAAATGCAGGGAGAAGCCCTAACATGGTGAAATTATGTGCAAGGGGAAAGAGTAAAAGAAGAAAGAGGAATGATCACCTCTTGGAAGAAGATGATTATAGAGATCAAGAGAGTATATGTACTTGAAGACTATGAGGTCCAGTAGATGCCCAGAAAAGATGGGGAAAAGGTCCCAAGGAGAAAGGAGAACCAACCTAACCCAAGAATCAGATTACCAAGGTGGGAGTAAACCTGATTCATATGGTTATCCAGAGATAGGAGAGGCACTAATGCTGAGGAGAACCCTCTTGAAGGTACCAACACCTATGGAGCCACCTCAAAGGAAGTATATCTTTTGCACCACTTTCCAATCAGGAGGAAAGGTATGTAAAGTTTTGATTGACTCAAGGTCCACTGAGAATTTTGTATCAATAGAAAGGGTAGAGAAGTTGAAATTGAGGAGGATACCCCATCCATACCCCTATAAGGCATCTTAGCTCACAAAGGGGAAACAAGCACTTGTAGAGGAGCAATAATGGGTGGAATTCTAGATAGGTGCATATAAAGACAATATTTTGTTTGATATTGTTACCATGGATGCTTGTCACCTCTTGTTTGGAAGACCATGGAAGTATGACCTCAAAGAACACCAGGATGGCTTTAGGAATACCTACTCAATCACAAATAATGACAAGGTCATAGAGTTACTACCCCTGACTGGAAACAATGAAGAACAAAAAGAGAATGAGTCCAAAGTGATGATGATGGAAGACAAACCATTCCTCAAGGAGATAAAGATGGAGGATGGAATATATTTTTATTTTCTTCCAATACCAATACCAAAGGAGAATCCTACTACACATGATAGGGCAAAAGGAAAGGAAAAGGATCTCAGATCAGAAGTGAAGTAGATCATTGGTAGATACCAAGGAATAGTTGCAGATGGAGTGCCAAGGAGTTTGCCACCACTGAGAGAGATCAGTCATTGTATTCACTTGATCCCAGGGGATACATTGCCTAACAAGGCTGCATACAAACTCACACCATAGAAAAATGAGGAGATGGCAAGGAAAATTCAAGAGTTGCTAGATTCTGACCTGATTGGAAAGAGCCTTAGCCCATGTGCAATCCCTGTAATTTTGGCACCCAAAAAGGATGGAACATGGAGGGTTTGTACTAACTCAAGAGATCTCAACAATATCACCATAAGGTATAGATTTCCAATGCCTAGAATAGAGGATTTACTTGATTGTTTGAGGGATGCAAAATATTTCTCTAAAATAGATTTAAAGAGTGGAGACCACCAAATTAGAATTAGGCCTAGTGATGAGTGGAAAACAACCTTCAGAACAAATGAAGGGTTGTATGAGTGGAAGGTTATGCAATTTGGTTTGTCTAATGCCCCAAGTAAGTTCATGAGACTCATGAATGAATTTTTCAAAGAGTTCATAGGGAAGTTTGTAATAGTGTATTTGGATGACATACTAATATTTAGCAGGACAAAGGAAGAGCACTTAAGGCATCTAGACATGGCTTTGAGAAGATTGAGTGAAGAGGAGTTGATGATCAATGTGGATAAGTGTTTGTTCATGCAAGAAGAACTCACCTAACTTGGATTTTTGATCTCTAAAGGTCACTTGAAGATGAATCAAGATAAGGTAAATGTAATTCTCTCTTGGCCTACTCCTAGGACTATTGGTGAGGTTAGAAGTTTCCATGGATTAGCCACATTTTATAGAAAGTTCATAAGAGGTTTCAGTCAGATATGTGCTCCAATGTTGGAAACCAGAAAAGGTGGTCAAAAGTGTAGGTTCTCTTAGACAAAGGAGGCGGATGAGGCATTTGAAACTCTCAAGAAAAAGGTAGCTCAGCAACCGATACTTGCCTTACTTGACTTTAATAAAGTGTTTTAGATTGAATGTGATGCTAGTCATGTGGCCATAGGAGAAGTCATAAGACAAGAAGGAAGACCTATAGCATTCTTTAGTGAAAAGTTGAATGAGGCAAAGAGAAAATATTCTTCTTATGACCTAGAAATGTATGCATTAGTTTAGTCTTTGAAAAAATGGAGGCAGTATCTACTACCAAAATAATTTATGGTCTATACTGACAACCAAGCCTTGAGTTTGATTAATAGTCAAGAAAATTTAAGCCATAGGCATATGAAATGGGTAGAATCCCTCCAAGCCTACACCTTCTCCATCAAACACAAGAAAGGAGTAGCCAACAAAGTGGCTGATGCACTAAGTAGGAGAGTGCTAACTATATCTGAAGTCTAATTAGAAAGAATTGGGATTAATGCATTGAAAGATATGTATGTTGCAGTTGAGGACTTAAAGGAGATCTACAAGGTATGTACTGAATTTGATGAAAGGTATCATGTAGCATTTTTTGATTTTATGATCCAATAAGGACTTCTCTTCAAAGGTTGGCAATTGTGTATACCAAGGTGCTCAATCAGGACTAATATGTTCAAGGAAAAGCATAGTGGGGCTATGGTGGGTCATTTTGGCTTGGACAAGACACTTGAAGTGGTAAGGAGGCACTACTTTTGGCCCAAATTATAGGTTGATGTAAAAAGGTTTGCAGATGCATGCACTATTCGCCAAAAGGCAAAAGGAAGAAGAACCAATATTGGTCTCTATCAACCCTTACCTATTCACTCAAGAACTTGGGAAATTATGTCAATGGAATTTGTAATGGGTTTACCTAGAACACAAAAGGGGTTTGACAATGTATTTGTGGTAGTGGATAGGTTTAGTAAAATTGCACATTTCTTGCCATGTAAGTCCACTAGTAATGCATCTTATATAGCAGATTTGCATTTTAGAGAAGTAGCAAGGATCCATGGACTCTCATTGACTATAGTGTCTGACAGGGATGTCAAATTTGTTGGCCATTTTTGGAGAACTTTGTGGAGGAAACTTGGCACCAATTTTTCCTTCTCATTAGTCTATCATCCACAAACGTATGAAAAGACAAAAGTAGTAAATAGATCATTAGGGAATTTGTTGAGATGTGTTACAAGACAACATGGTGACAAGTGGGATTCAATTTTATCTTGGGCTGATTTTGCCTACAATGACACTGTAAACAGAAGCACAGGGAAGTCACCATTTCAGACTATGTATGGGTTACATCCAAGAGGGATATTGGAGTTGAGAAAGCTACCCCATACATACCCCATAAGTGAAGATGGGAGAGAGATTTTTTGAATCCATAAAGGAAGTCCATGAGAGGGTCAAGATGCAACTTCAAAAGTCATTAGACAAGTACAAAGAACATGCAGATCAAAAAATCAGATAAGTACAATTTTAGATTGGAGATTTGGTTAGGGTAAATTTGAAGAATGAAGCTTTGCCCAAGGGAAAGCACACTAAGCTTATGCAAAGGAAAGTAAGACCATCTAAAATGTTGGAGAAGTTTGGCAAAAATTCCTATGAAATTCAATTACCACCTGACCTTGGCATATCTCCTATTTTTAATGTTTGTGATCTAAATCCTTTTAAAGGTGATTCTAATGCAGGTGACTCACAACAGGTCCTAGAAGATGCAAGAGATATAGATCTTCCCAAACATGAGCCACCTAAACTTGAGAAAGTGTTGGACACCAAGGTTGTAAAGAAGACCAGGAGCAATGAGTATAAATAATACTTGGTTAAATAGAAAGAAAAACCAGATTCTGAAGCCATTTGGTTGGATGAAGATCAAATCAAGAAGCATGGCACTACATTACATTACCTCATCTCAAGTGGACTTGAGATTAATTCACCTTGGGAGTATGGTGCAGGGGCACCTCATGACTAAGATAATCAAGTAAATCAAGGCCTAAAGGTCAAACATGGGAAGGTGACCTTTCAATCTATGTAATAGGATAGTTTTGTTTGATTTTTTTAATAAACCCCACTTTGTTACCCAATGACATTGATTTGGCAAGTTGATAAGCCACCATGGGCTTATGGGCCTAGGGGTATTTAGTTGAGTATTTTCTAGGTGTTTATGTGTTGGAGATGTCTTAGGAAGGTTTAAGACATGTTGGAACAACTCTAGGTATGCGGACTTAACATATGTCAAAGTTGCTCAAACATGACAACTTTTGATGACAACTTTTGGTTACAAAGAGCAACTTCCTTCCAACGGTCACCTCAATTCAAAATGTGGTTGATAACCATTGAGTAAGGTATAAAATTTCATTCCCAAACATCATTGGAGAGAGATAAGAGCTTTGTAAACAATTGGCATCATTGAAGCAATAAAATTCTGTGAATTTCCTGCAATTTTGTCATTCTGAGTGGGGTATCGTACTGTATGAACATTTTGGGATTAGAAAACTATTGATATGTGTTAGAGTGGCCAATCACTTCATATGAATCAATTCTAAGGTCTTAATTCACCAAGACAAGGGAGAAACTAGTCATTTTCTAGAAGTGGTCTAGATTTGACAGTTTTACCTAGGGTTTCACAAAGAAATGGCCTCATCTTGTTGATCCTTCATTGGTGGTCGACAGATCTAGAGGAGATGCAAGTATGGCCAATGTGTTTTAAGAATTTGAAAACCTTTTTTAGGCTAGGTTCGGTTGGAGGCAAGGGTTTGATTCATTAAGGTGGGCAACTCCATGTGGCCACTATGCATGTGCAAGTAAACAGGTCTCACATCTAGTGTTCGGGGTCTGATCACCACCTAAAACTAAAAATTTGGTGGATTTACCATGTTCTAAGAGTATTCCTTTTGTTGGTTTGATAAGATAAGGTTTCTGCCTACCCTCTCCTTTGTAAAATAGGCCTAATTGGGGTTATTAGGTATCCTAGCCAAGATAGGGTTTGGACTCTTGTGTTCCCTAATTGTCAGAATCCTTGGGATATGTTTTGCAACCCTCTAAAGGTTATCCAAATCTTGAATTAGCTATCTAGTTCCTTTGGAGAAATAAGGAGTTAGTTGTGGAAAACCAATCTGGCACGGCTACTAGGATTTGTATGCCTTATTGTAGTAGTTCGCTCAAACCATTAGAGGGAACCTAAATTGGTGATTGAAAGGAGTCTTCCAGACCTATAGGAATTCAACCCAAGCATAGATAAGAATTGATGAATTGGAGAGAGGACCAAACCATTGTTGGACTATAGGGTCTTTAAGAATCACTAGAAGACCTTGTGAGACACTCAAGGTAAGTGACCTTGTGAGGAAGCATTTAGGAAGGTAATGATGTGGGACTTGTCAAATTGATCCTTCTATACCCCTAAGAGTCTTTTGTGATTGCTAGAGTCCTTGATTTTTTCTTGGATTGGGGGAACCTATCCTATACCTATACCAGGGCTATGCATCAGGTTGGGATAAAAATTAATTAAGATAATTGGTTCCCCAAACATGCCTTGAGTGCTAGTTTGAGGCCAAGGATGACTTGGTAAGGCACTCCCACACATATAGAGATTGTAACTTATTCAGAGAGACATGCACACATGTGGTGATTAGACTTACATGGTTGACATTTTTAGCTATATGAGATAATGCTCAGTTTTGTGTGGTGCATCCTGATGAGCACACATGTTGACACTCCTTGCACTTAGAATTTTAGTATATAGGTCCTGGTAGTTGAGTAGTACCTTATGGATTTATTGTTTCTTTAACTTTTTAGTTATCTTGTTGTGATATAAACCCTATGGAAATTTGTTGTTGCTCTTGTGGGTGCCTCATTTTCCTTACTATTTCCAACTGAGGATGCTTCCTCTTTTTTTTGGTATTTTACTTGTTGATTGTCCAGGCATATTTTATTACTTCATTATTTCTCATTAATGTGAGTTATGAATTTTTGTCATTTTTATCTTGTTGTGGCTTATGAGTCTTTCTAGGATTTTACATGTATGTCGAGCATTTTATCCATGTTTGGCTCTTGTGTAAGCCCAATATTCCCCCTTGTTTACTGGCATGATTATCTGAGGCATGTGACTATCTCCACAAGCATGGTGGTGTGGACATTAGGGTACCACATGATTTGGTGCAATTTCCAACCATTATTGGGGATTGAAGGACTTGGTTGGTGATTGGATCGAAGGATTCTACCTTCTTCCTCAATGTTGGATCCTTCTCATTTTCTCTTCTCTTTCTTGTAAGATGTAAGCATTTGTATATTGTATCCTATTATGTAACATTTACAATGTATGTATTGATTTCTCCTATTGGATATGGATGTAAAATGGATCTACTAATGGCAATGGAGACCCTAGATAGGGATCCAAATAATGTGTTTTCTAGAAATGAAGAACAAGATGTTGAAGTGCATCTTGAAGAATAACTTAATTGTCCTCATAGGGATATCAAGTAATTTAAGAAAATGATTGAAAAAAAAGGATTAATTTTTTTAGAGGACATTAAAATAAGAAAAATTATAGAAGTTCATCATAGAATTGAAATATGAGTTGAAAGAAGAAAAAAGGAGAGATGATGACACAACAAAAATTCCAAAGGCTAAAGAAAAGGACTATGAAATAGTTGAAGCACAATTGGTATTCTTGAGAAAGGATTCAGAGAAAGTAAACAACCAGTTGACCAAGAATTTAATATTTAGAAAAATTACTGAAATTATACACAAGCTTATACACTATCATAGAGTGCCACACATCAAGACATAATAGATTCAATGAAGGATACTGATATTTGTTGGCATTTTTGATGTTTATGTTGTGTTTGTCATTGATAGACACACACTTGCATTGAGGTCCTCTTTATATGTATGAGTTAGAGCACAACCAGTACTTGTTCCAACCGGTATGTTGAATTATAGTTTTTAGACTATTGATGTTTTGCAGAATGTGTTTCCTGGTCTAGAGTGGTATGTTGACCCCAAGCAATATGAAGGACCAAAGCGGCATAACACATTTTTACCAGTCTTCATTTTTGTCAAACTGGCAACCGACATTTTGTATGAACCGGTAATACTCTACGATGAGTTACCAACCGGCATTTTGTGATGACTTACCATCCACCGATTGTTTTACAATGCCGACACATTAACGGTGCTTTTTGTGTCATGGCACCAAGTATGTCCAGGTTCATTAAACCTAGGAAATTGTAATGTAATCCTATTGGACAGACATGAAATCAGATTCCTTTGTAAGGGCATCATGTCTAGGGTTTTATGTTGTTGATGATGTCACAACAAAAGTCTATATTGTTGCTAGAGTTTAAGGTTGTTGAGGAGCTGGAAAGAATATGAATGTGTAGGAGACTGTGGTAATGCAGGAGTGCATTAAGAACGAGCTATCAAGGATCTAATCGAGCAGTCCATGCTATTAGATAGATCAAACACTTGTTGATTACTCACATCTTTGACAAGTCTGTAGCCATTAATTGGGTAGGCCCAAAAGCCTTTTTGTAAATACTCTAACAAGGTGGTTCACATCTGTGGATCAGAAATCCTCTAGAAAGGTAGTCTTTAATCAGACTTATCTCCTAACGAAGATTGAGATTCCTAACAGGATCTGTTTTGGTAAAGAACATTGTAAGACCTTAACTGGTCTGGTTCCTTTTTTGTAGATAGTTACTTGTGAGTTCCATCTCACCGTGGTTTTTCCCATTTGGGTTTCCACGTCAAAATCTATTGTGTTATGGTGTTTGTGCTTCTATGGGTGAATGCATTATTAGCTATTTGGATTGCATGTTTGTTAACCGGTTTGTCTGTTAAACTATTTTACTAGTTTACTGCTAGTCTTGCAAAGTGTTTAAGTGCAAATATTTTTGGCATACTAATTCACCCCCCCTCTTAGTATTCATCAATTGGTATTAGAGCCAACCTTTCTATAAGTTTAACCACTTGGAAAGTGATATGGGGGAATACACTTTGAGGGAACTTACCCACCGGCTCACTCAGTCTGAGCAAGCCTATGATGATCTTATGGTCAAATACAAGGCATCTCAAGCAAAAAAGAGAGAACATGTAGAAAAACTGATGGAGCTATTTGAAAATAGTTCTTCAGATGAAGCAGACATGGAAGCCCTAATTGCTGAAGTAAATAAGTTGAATGAATCAAACTCCAACCCAAGAAAGGAGTTGGAAGGACTGACTATCCGGATGTGTCAAGAGCTTGAGAACTAGAGGAAAGCTAAAGATCTGGTGAAAGAAAGGGATCAAGAGATCTCCAAGCTGAAACAAGAGATGAGTGCCCTAAATGCTCAACTCCATGCAAGCAAAGTGGAAAAGGAAGACATGCAAGGAGAACTGAACACTGCCATCTCTAATAATGAAAACTTGTTGGAAACAAATGTTGCTATTTCCAAAGAACTCTTTGAGTCAAAGGAAATACTTGCTAAGTTCAACAAGAGCACTATCAAGCTAGAGCAAAAGCTTGAATCTACAAAACCGGTCAAGAATACCAATGGACTTGGTTATTCTGGTCATGATGAAGGTGAGACCTCTGGTACAAATGCTGGAACATCAAAGAAATAGCTGGCATCAAAGGATAAAGGTAAGCAAAAGTTTAAACCTGTTTTCTTTAACTATCTTAAAGAAGGACATACTGCAAATGTGTGGAGTAAGGCTTACAACAATTTTTCTTATTTCCTAAATGATAAGCCTAGATCCTATAGATTTGATGGTAACTATTATGCATGCAACAAGTATGGGCATAGAGCATCTGAATGCAGGTTTGTTATGAATAACATTGGAAGATATCCTCAGAGGACCCAAGGAGCTGGTCCTAAACCTTTTGTGAACCGGAATCACAACCGTTTTAATGGATTCAATCATCAGCCAAGAAGAGGTGGTTATCAAGTGGCAACCAGATGGAGAGAAAATTGTATCATCTATCATGGTCATGGTCACACTACTACAACATGCAGAAGGAAGAATGGAAACCTGAACAATGGACTTTGGAGAGCTCCTGGATTGGTCTGCTATCATTGCAACAAACCGGGTCACATTGCCAGATTCTGTAGATCAAGAAAGGACATATCTAATGATATACCGGTCACTCTGGAAGGAGACATTGATGTTGACACTGTTCAAGCAGATATGAACAAAACCTGGAAGAAGAAACCAGTGGTGTTACAAGAGGAACAAGTTTTTGCACCTAGTGTGGAAATCATGAAACCGACAAACTAAGCTTTAGAAAAGCTTAGGGGGAGCAAACGGCTAAATGTTTTGAACCCCCGGTTTACACCGATAAAAGACCTTATCTGGTATGTGATACCTGTCATTTGGCAGAAGACCAGAAATGGTAAAAAGGCAAATTAGGGTTTACACCCTAATGGAGGAGCATTAATGATGGTAGGTGAGGAATATGTTTAAAAGCATTTTTCAAATCATTTCTCACTATTAGTTTTCGAGCGAAGAAATTTTTTTCAAAGAGCAGAGCGACGAAAAGGTGATTTGAGAAGAGATTTTGAGAAATTGAGAAACCACGAAGGAGATTCATAGTCAAACTGGAAATGTTCAAGTGGAGAACACAAAGCGGTGATTCAACAACCAACGAAGTGTGAAGTGAAGAAGAATCGGCAAGCCCTAATTTCAAGTGTTTCAAAAGGTATTTCTACAGTTCTTAAGATTTCTATCATGGCTTCTACATCTCATACTAGTTCTAGTGCATCTGTCGAGTCTGCAAGTTTTATTCAAAGGAAGTCCAAGTATAATACCCTATCACAAGTTCTAGCTGGTGTAATAGTAGAAGAGGGAATTTATGACTACATAGATTGCAAGATAGAAGACCTAGGGTCTCTAGCTATCCACACCCAGTTAGGTTTATTTTGTGGAAAAGATAAGAAGATCAAACCGGAGTTTAATATTTTGGAGAAGAAAAAGCTCCACAATGTTGTTTACTTCCTAGAAGATTTCACAGAGGATCATATAAGGATCATTCTGAGCAGAGTCCATGATGATAAGATGTACCTGGAGAGAACACATGATATCACGCTACAGGCAATTCATGCAGTCACTGGATTCTACAACACAGGGGAAGTGTTAGCCCTAAGAACTGTAAGCAAAACTGAAATGTCCAAGCTTACCGGTTCAGTGAGTGACACACGAGGCATGACAGTAAATTCTATCAAGGATGATCTGGTTAAGTATGCATGTATGGTGAATGGATACTGGACATTCTAAGCCAGTAGAATTAACTCTGTATCTGTTGTAGCGGTAAATGCCACTTACCGGATGATAAAGGAGGATGCATCATTTGATCTGTGCACTGGTATGCAGAGACAACTCCTGTTGAACCTAAAATTGATCAAACAGGATAATGCACTTAGGTTCAAGTTTGGACAACTACTGGCTAAGTTGTTCTTCTATTTCCAAGGCTACTTTCTAGGAGTAGGAGATGTCCAATGGTCTGGTGACCAACCGGTGACTAAGAAAATCAAGGAAAGCACTGAAGCAATTGGAATCGACTACCCTGATGTTTTGAACAACTATTTTGATGAGTTCATAAGGAAAATGAGCCAAAGAGTGAGGATATCAGGTGACATCATCAAGAAATATGAAGACGATATCTGCATCACCATCCAAGTAGACAAATGCATAATGGAGGCTGTTGAGCCTAGATAGGAAGAAGTGGAGCCAATGGGCTATGAGGTGATGTATGATATGCTGGAAGGGTATGCCTCTACCCTTATTGCCTCACCTCTTGATCCTAAGGCAAAGAGAATCGGCACCTACCTAGAGAGGATAGCACCAGTTGAGGAACCACCAGCAATGAAAGAAAAAGAACTGGCAGTAAAGAAGGCAAAGGCAGTGCCTCTTGCATCTGCATAAGTTACTACTACAACTCCAAAAGTGACCAAGTGGTCACCAACCAAGAAGAAACTAGAAGCAGCACCGACTAAAGTGTTGGAGAGGAAGAGGAAGACAAGGAACACCTCTCTAGACTCAGAAGAAACTATGTCTGAGGAAAAGCCAAAGAAAACACGTCAAGCAAAGAGGAAGACAAAGAATGAACTAGCATCTTCTACACCGGTAAATATAGATATCTCTTCCTACAAACCTTTGACACATTGTCAAAGAACAATAAAGAATATTAGGAGGAAAGTGCTAAATGACTTAATTGAGTGTTTTGATGACTTTAATGATGATGAAAAGGAAGCAATTGAAAAGAAAATAATTTAGTATTTATGTGCTAATGACCGGTCACCCTCAGAGATTAAGTCTTAGACACCGGATTCTTTATATATGTCATTAGATAATAGATGGTGCATTGCCATAGAAAAGGAACAGGAAATCAGGGAGAAAGTTTTTGCATAGTACTTTCCTGACCTGTCAAATTCTGAATTGTTTGATATTATTGACCAAAATAAAGGACTCTTCTTCACTAGAAGAAGAAGACTTTGCCTATTAGAAGGTAGAGTTGCTGATGTTGAAAAAGACACTCATCTGTATATGAGAACTACTGTCCAGTCTCACAAAGCGCGTCTAGCCAACCGACAAGCTGAAGAAGAACCAATTATATCTAAACTGGATGAAGAATTTGATGATGAAGGAAATCTGGTTGTTGAACTGATCGACACCATTGATGTTGATGCTCTGGAGTTAAGGATGTTACTCAGGAAACACCATTTGAGGCAATAGGGTAGGAGCAACAGGCTAAACAGGTTGATAAGAAAGCCAAGGATAGACAGGAAGTGGCAAAGGAAGAGGTAGAGCAAAGGAAAAAGGATGAAGAAGAGGAGAAGAAGATAGATGAAGAGGAGAAGAAGAAGAAAGATGAAGAAGAGAAGCGGAAAAGAGATGAAGAAGAGAAGAAGAAAAAGGATGAAGAGGAGAAGAGGAAAAAGGATGAAGAAGAGAAGCAGAAAAGAGATGAAGAAGAGAAGAACAAAAAGGATGAAGAGGAGAAAAAGAAGCAAGAAGAAGAAAAGAAGAAGAAGGAAGCAGAAAGGAAGAAGAAGGAAGAGGAAGATAAGGAACAGGAGAAGAAGAAGGAAGCAAAAAAGGAAAAGGCTGAGGAAGACAAGGAAGCAAAGAAGAGGAGAGAAGCGGAGAAGAATAAAGCGGCAGAGGACAAGATAGGAGAAGTGGAGAAGAGCACCCAGATGGAGACTCTGAAGGCAACCGAGAGTCAAGCTAAATCAGCTGATCTCACAAGTCCTATCAATCTCTAGTTTGCAAGTGAAATGGAGCTAATGCAGAGCATCAAGGTAGCTCAAGAGCACCTTGAAATCATTTGACGGAAGAAGGAGCATGATGTAATTCAAGTAGTTATGGATACGCTTACTGGTTTGATACCTAGTACAAACCTTCCCAACACTGATTCATCACTTGCTAAACTCAAGCTCCTATGCATAATAGTGGATGATCAGGTGCAGAGCCTTGAAGAGGCAGTAGAGGCCAATGTCAAGAAGGAGCATCAAAAAGATCTTAATATAGCTCTAGTGAAGAAATTAAATGAGCTCCAGGCTGAACTGAAGAAAGAACAAAAGGATATAAGGGACGCTCTAGATGAGGGGAATCTGCTACTCAGCTAGATCTGCCAACCCCATCTTTTCTATGATGATGTGCTAGCTCTGTGAGATTTTTCCAAGATCAAGAGCTCAATGAAATGTACAAAATAGAGACATAATATAGGACAAGAATAAACTGTATTCTCATCAATAGAAAATGATCAATAATATCCAATTACATACAATGTAGATGAGCTTGCTTATATAGGCAAGGCTAGGGATATGTGAGCACACAAACATGACATGTGGCTCAATAAGAAACAAGGGTAGGTAGGAAATAGGTGGGAGTAGTTAGGAGAAATAATATAATAGTCCACATGATGTGGATCACCCACTGAATGTGGAGTGTAACAACAAGATCAACACCATAAAAGGTGGAATTTCTCCTACACACACTATCCAAATGTGGCACAAACACCCAAGTTTCTCATACCCAAACTACTATGAAATGCATTTCCTAAGTAAACTTAAGTAAGTGTAATAATATCCAGGATGAATAATTATTTACACCAACACCCCCCCTTAAGTGCAACTTAGGGGAATGCACTTAAGTCTACAATGCAACTAAGCAATGCAAGATGGGTCCCGGCTACGAGGCCATGTTAGGTACCCATGTACAAATGCAAATGCCTGAAAACCAATGCAATGAAAACTCTCACAAAGTGGGGAAAGAGAGAAAAACCCAATGGGAAAAAACCCTCCCCCAAAAGAGAGATGAAAAACTAGATACAAAGAACTCTCATAGAAGTATGTGAAGGACAAAACCCCATGTGAGGAAAAAGTCCCCCCCATATGAGAGAAGAAGAGAAGCTAGGAAGCCCCCCCTTAATGTGGAATCTGCACCAATGATAGAAGCTTGATGTATGAAGAAACTGCTCCACGAATGTCGAACAACATTCCTCCCCTTAGGAAGAAACAAAACCAAAGGTGTATCCATGAAGTCTCCCCAATCATGAAGGGAAGATGTATGAAGAAAACTCATGATGAAAGGAATCTCTAAAAACTGCTCAAGTTTCCCCATGTCGATGCTAAAAGATACCCCCTCCAAAGGTGGTAAACTGTGCCACACTGCTGAAAAAGGCACTCCAAGATCTAGTGGAGATGGATGTAGAACATGTCCCAAAGACTCACATGTCTCCTCAAAACATAAAGAGACCTCCTCCAACTGTTGTACATAAGTATCCACAATCATGTCAACCTCGAAAGAATGATCATGTAGAGAATGAACAAGAGGGTCAGAGTGTTCCCTCGCAACAATCGAAGAAGGATCACCTTCATCAAAGAGAAGATGAATGTCATCAATGATGTCTCCCAAATCTGCAATGTAGGATTCCACAAACAAACCTGTAATATCTGTCAAGTAATCATCCCATGAATCTGAAGCTGGAAGACAATGAATATCCTACTGCACTGAATCACATGAAGGCAAAACTGTCGCACTATCTGCATCATCAGGTGCAATAGGTGATGTGATATCAATATGAGGAGATGAAATACAAGGCTCAAGAATGGGGTCACATGTGAGAATCCCCATGTTCAAGTGCCCAAAGTTTCCCTCAAAATCTAAACCATCACAAGAAATGTGATCATCAAGTATAGAATCATCAAATGTGAAATCATCATCATCAACAAAATCTGAAAAGGAGTATAACCGAGATGCATGATCAACCAACCCAGTCGCAATGATAGCTCTAGTCTCCAAGTCTCTAATGAAAACTGAGTCGGGTGTGAACTCCACAACTCTCTTAGTTGCGCCATGTGTGATTTGATAGATAGAAAGGAGATTGTTTGTCAAGTGGGGTACACACAACACATCATTGAAGGAGTTATCCCCAATGTCAATAGATCCTTTCCCAATCACATCCATGTATGTATGATTGCCCATCAAAATCTGTGGCATGGTGCACGGCTCAAATGTAGAGAACATAGACTGCGAAGATGCCATATGATGAGAAGCCCCTAAATCTAAAAGCCATCTCTCTGAATCATGACTGATAGTAGCACATAGAGCTTTTCCTTTTCTTGTTCCAAAAGAGTGAGTCTTTCCACTTGTAGAAGCCATGAATGCTTGCCCTTTTCCTTTTGAATGTGAGGAAGTGGAAATTAATGAATCATCCTTCTTGTAGACTTTAGGCAAATCAATGTTATGCTTTTTGATGATATGTGTGAGCTCATCAATCTTCTTAGAATGGCAACGATGCTCCTCATGACCAATCTTTTTACAATAAGCACAAGTAGGTCTCTCCCTCTTTGGTGAATTATCTCTCTTGGAAGAGGATGAATCTCCTTGTTGTGGAGAAGATGGTGCTTTTTCCTTAGGCTTTGATTGCCATTTCTTCTTGTTTGAGTTGTCCTTTCCTTGATTTCCTTTGTTCCCTTGATTTGCCACTAATGCTTGAGACTTAGAAGCCTTAAGAATGCCCATGCTTATCAACTTAGTTTGTTCCATCATCAACATTTCATTGAAAGCATCAAATGTAGGCATTGTGTAGCTTGAACCCATTGTCATCCTATGGGTTTGGAAACTAGAAACAAATGTTGCATATTCTTGTGGAAGCTTGCCTATCAAGTTGAATATCAATTGAGTATCCTTCTTATCAATGCCACAATCTTTGAGTTGTGCCCTTAACTCATTTGCCTTAGTGACATAATCTTGTATAGTATCAAAGTTCTTGGGATCTAACATGGTGAGCTCACTATCAATTTAATATCCCCTAATCTCATCAACATGACCATACAAGTCTTGAAACTTTTGCCAAGCAACCTTGATTAGAGTACATTTCTCAATATGAAAAATGAGATCCTTTGATACATACTTTCTTAAGGTACCAATTGCCATGATATTTTTAGTGAGCCAATCCAAGTGACCAACTGGATCAACCTTAGGATCAGCGGGAGCAACAATAGTTCCATCAATGTAATGAGTGAGTCCTTTTTCCATAAGTTTACTTCATGCATCAATTTTCCAAGTAGCATAATTATGAGGAGTTAATAGAGAAAACTTAGAAGAACCCATAGTAGCAAAAAGGAAGGAACACAAGAGAAAAAAAGCACAAGAGACACCCCCCCAAAAATGATGATTTTGGCACTTTATATGTAGTGCGTGTACAATAGGCCACTTGCAAACAATGGCAAGGTGGACTTCTGATTTTGTTTTACAACTGCTCCAATAAGCTGAGAACTACAAAGCAAAAGATCAAAAGATAAATATATGCAATACAAATGCCAAAATTGGCCAAATAAGACCATATGATGAAAATACAATTTCTACCCACAATTGCTGCAAACTGATATGATATTTTGAGAGTAGACAAAAAATAACGTACTTTCAAAAAAAACGGCACTTGAAAAGGAGTCCGTATGAGCCCGAACGGAGACGTGGAAGTTGCAGAAACAGGGATTGGAGAAGTAAAGTCACCAAAAACTGAGAATTCTAAAAAAATTGTCCATCAAAATCATAAAATAATTCCACCATGTGAAAGTACACGAAATTCTATCCCATTTCAAAAAAATTTGCACCCAAAAAGGAGCAAAAATGAGCAAGTTATGGCC
The DNA here is from genome assembly GCF_030272615.1 of Cryptomeria japonica. Taxonomy (NCBI): domain Eukaryota; kingdom Viridiplantae; phylum Streptophyta; class Pinopsida; order Cupressales; family Cupressaceae; genus Cryptomeria; species Cryptomeria japonica. Next base: position 567,561,382 of record NC_081415.1, on the reverse strand, counting down.
ATTTTAAGTTGAACTGCAAAATCAAAAAGCTCAATGAGAGGGGCTTGCAAAAAATTTTCAAAAAATGCTGATGTGGCACTGATGTCAGCAAGTCACTATGTTAAATTTGATAGCTGTATGACCGTCGCAAAAACTTCGCCTCCCTACTGACTGGGCATACGTAGTGTACGGACTGCTGACTGGGCAAGTGACTGTGTAGTATGGATGCTGACGTGGCACTGTACAGTGGCGTACTGACGGAATATGTGGCATAGGTGACGTGGTGTATGGAAGTCAACTTTGAGCCAGTGGCCGCCTGCCACGTGGCGGATGCGGGTTCATAGAATTAGTTGACCGCCGGGGAGGGAGGCGCTGCCGGAGGCGGTAGAGACCAGCGGGCCCGGTGCCAAGAGGGCCAGTGGTGGGCTGGGAACCGAGGCAGCCGGCGGGGGAGCTGAGCTGCTGGTGGCGGTGGTGAGCAACTCCGTCGCAGTGGAGGCGGGCGACATAGACCTGCATGAGCGGCGGCGACGACATGCTCAGGCGGTACACTGCAGTGGGAAGACGCGTTAGTGGCGACGGCGGCGGGTACAGGTACGCAGCGCTGATAGCAGCAGGTCCGGACCTGCAACACCTGCGACATGCAGGTATGAACTGCACAGGGGGGGGGGTCTGCAGACCCCCAAAAACAGCACAAAAAACCCCTCTTTTTTTTTTGATTTTTTTTTTTGCTTTGTTTTTTTTTATTTTTTATTTTTCGAAAAAAAAAAATTTTGAAAAAAAAATTTTTTTAAAATTTTTTTTTTTGAAATCCATACGATAATAGCCAAAATGGGGAAAAGATTTTCTCACCAAAATAGGTCGACTTTATAGTCGAAATTTTTGGAAACGGCCATCTGAATGCAATGACGAGGTCGGATCTGGTCTAGGATGCCTCCAAAAGATGCTGCTCCTTAGATCTGCCTCTTGATGTTGCAATAATGCCTCTTCAAGATGAATCAATGAAGCCCCAATGGCTCTGATACCATGTGAGATTTTTCCAAGATCAAGAGCTCAATGAAATGTACAAAATAGAGACACAATATAGGACAAGAATAAACTGTATTCTCATCAATAGAAAATGATCAATAATATCAATTACATACAATGTAGATGAGCTTGCTTATATAGGCAAGGCTAGGGATATGTGAGCACACAAACATGACATGTGGCTCAATAAGAAACAAGGGTAGGTAGGAAATAGGTGTGGGTGGGTAGGAGAAATAATATAATAGTCTACATGAGGTGGATCACCCACTGAATGTGGAGTGTAACAACAAGATCAACACCATAAAAGGTGGAATTTGTCCTACACACACTATCCCAATGTGGCACAAACACCCAAGTGTCTCATACCCAAACTACTATGAAATGCATTTCCTAAGTAAACTTAAGTAAGTGTAATAATATCCAAGATGAATAATTATTTACACCAACAAGCTCAAAAGCAAAAACTTGAAAAGGACTTGTAGTCCTACTTGAGCACATTCAAGCTACCTTATAACTCCATTACAACTTATGGGCAAATTGTTCACTGGTTTCACATCCAGTCAACAAAAATGGAGCAAGAGATCAACACTCGGTCTAGAGATTTGCAGGAGCTACAACTGGTTCTACTCCCATGATTGCAAATTCTTCAGAAGTTCTATCTGAACCTGGATGCCTTAACAGTTACATAGGAGATGAGCATAATTGATGCCATGGAAGAACAGGTCTCCCAGATGTAGACAGAGCAAGAAGTATCCACCTCCCTACTTGAGTCCTAGTCTTTGTCGATGAAACAATTCTTGCAGGACTTTAAATCTATTTTTGACAAGTATCATTCCTTGTTGTCATAAACTTTTATTATTTTAATATCAAATGAAAACAGGGTTGTTCAGCTGGACTTTGTCATTGTTGGCAAAGGGGGAGAAGAATTCTATTTGGAGAAGTATCTGGTAATCAAATTTTTGATTATATGCTCTGAATATCTCAATGTTTATACTCTATATGCAAAAATGCTATATATTGTATTGTTAAAGGGATAGTGTATATGCTTAGGGGGAGCAATTTTGCTAATAGCATGATTTTGTTGTAAAATATTTAGATGTCAAAATTTTATTTTCCTAAGTGTTGCCATCAATGCCAAAGGGGGAGATTGTTGGCATTTTTGATGTTTATGTTGTGTTTGTCATTAATGGACACACACTTGCATTGAGATCCTCTTTATATGTATCAGTTAGAGCACAACCGGTACTTGTTCCAACCGGTATGTTGATTATAGTCTTTAGACTATTGATGTTTTGTAGAATGTATTTCCCAGTCTGAAGCGGCATGTTGACCCCAAGCAGTACGAAGAACCAAAGTGGCATAACACATTTTTACTAGTCTTCATTTTTGTCAAACCGGCAACCGACATTTTGTATGAACTGGTAATACTCTGTGATGAGTTACCAACCGGCATTTTGTGATGCGTTACCATCCACTGATTGCTTGATGGTGCCGACACATTAACAGTGCTTTTTGTGTCATGGTACCAAGTATGTCTAGGTTCATTGAACCTAGGAAATTGTAATGTAATCCTATTGGACCGACATGAAATCAGATTCCTTTATCAGGACATCATGTCTAGGGCTCTATGTTGTTGATGAGGTCACAACAAAAGTCTATATTGTTGCTAGGGTTTAAGCTGGTTGAGGAGTTGGAAAGAATATGAATGTGTAGGAGACTATGGTAATGCAGAAGTGCATTAAGGACAAGCTATCAAGGATCAAATCGAGCAGTCTGTGGTATTAGATAGATCAAACACTTCTTAATTACTCACATCTTTGACAAGTCTGTAGCCCTTAACCGGGTAGGCCCAAAAGCCTTTTTGTAAATCCTCTAACAAGGTGATTCACATCTATGGATCTGAAATCCTCTAGTAAGGTAGTCTTTAATCAGACTTATCTCCTAACAGAGATTGAGATTCCTAACAGGATCTGTTCTGGTAAAGAACATTGTAAGACCTTAACCGGTTTGACCTTAACCGGTCTGGTTCCTATTCTGTAGATAGTTACTTGTGAGTTCCATCTCACCATGGTTTTTCCCATTTGGGTTTCCATGTCAAAATCTATTGTGTTATTGTGTTTGTGCTTCTATGGGTGAATGCATTATTAGCTATTTGGTTTGCATGTTTGTTAACCAGTTTGTTTGTTAAACTATTTTACCAGTTTACTGCTAGTCTTGCAAAGTGTATAAGTGGAAAGATTTTTGGCATACTAATTCACCCCCCCGCTCTTAGTATTCATGAATATTTCCATAAGGATGACTATAAATAATTTGGATGAGTATGGCTCTAGAAGTTCATAATCTCCTTAGCCCAAAAGTGACGAAAGATCACAAAAAGGAATATGAAGCATTCATTCATATTTATAGATAAAAGAGGAGATTTAGAAGATAAAACCCAAGAGGACCAACATATAGTACCCACTTGAATCATTCTTTCTCTAGTTATTGGTTTAATCACAATCTTTAGGAGAATTAGGTAGTACATTATATAAGGTTTCTTATAAGGAATAATAATTTTGTGAGAAAAAGGCTTTTTCTCTTTTGGTTCATTTGAATGTAACTTGTTATGAGTGCAATAACTTTGGACACTTTACAATACATTGTACAAGTGGTTTTGCTAAGGCTTCTAAACTAGATTATGAAAGGATAACATTATTTAGCAAGCCTATTATGAATAGCTACAACACAGAATGTGAATAGCTTAGTGAGATCAAGGAAATGGAATTCCTTCTATGAAAGAAAGATGAATGTTGGCCATGGTAGAAAAAGTTAGAGTATGATAAAACTTTTGAGTATTTTAGATAGAAGATGAGAGAGAGAAATCTCCTTTTTTATTTCAGGGTAACTTCAAGTTAAGGGGGATTGTTGACTCCCTACTACAAGTATACATGATGGTCTTATAGAGAAGCATAGATTATATTAGTGCATCGATTACTAAAGATAGGGGAAGTGAAAGTATTAGAGGAATGATCAAAAAATTCATTTTCCACTGATGTCAAAGGTAAATAGAAAAAGACAAAATAATAGTTAGATAGAGATTATTGACAAAGAAAAGTATCATTCACAAGGGAAATATTTTGAGGTTTTCTATCAATAATAAAGGGAGATATTATTGAAGAAATATTTTTCATTGATGTTAAAGGACTTGTTCATGTTACAATTGATGTGAAGGTATCTCAAGTTCATATATTTTTAATTACTTATATCATAACATGTAAATAATTTGAAAGAAAGATTCAAGTATGCTTGATAGCTCTCTTAATTTTAAAATTAGATGAAGTGGGAGTGAGAATGCCTATTATTAAGACAAGGAAAACATAACAAAAAAATATAACTAGCTAAAAGATAGAAAATAAAACTAGACACAACCAAGACTAAATGCATATAGCATAGAAAAATACCACCCATCAAAGGTAGAAAATGATAGTCTATAGTGTGGCGATTTTGATATTTTTTCAATCCTAGATAATCTCCTTAACCTTTTCATGAAAAGAAAACCCTTTTATCATGCCCTTTGCAGTCTATAGTGTGGCGATTTTGATATTTTTTCAATCCTAGATAATCTCCTTAACCTTTTCATGAAAAGAAAACCCTTTTATCATTCCCTTTGCAGGAATAGTAGAACGAAACTCAATTTTTGCCTTGACAATGATACTAGTCAACTGCAAGGAAATACCACACATAATCTCCATGGACCTGTTCTTTTTTGCATGTATCCACTTAAGCTTTTCCTTGATAACCTACATAGAAATTAAATTTTTGGGTGCCATTTTACTTCCATATGCAACAATCTCTTCAAATTTTCTTTTTAATATTTAGTTTTTGCACTATAGGTCAAAGATAGCCATAGCCAGAGCCATTTCCTTTCTTTCTTCTTTCTGGGATGCCTTGTAACTTAGGGCTTTAACCTCCTTGTCTATATTCTCCCATCTCACAAGCCTCTCTGCCAGAGCATTAGCAGCCATCCAAACTTTTTCATCTTTGACCCCCATCTACCAGTTAATATCCCTAACCTCCACCTCCACAAAGACCTCCAATCTATTAATTTTCTTTAGAGTCATGTAGATCTATGCTAGGAGTTAATGACTTATTTCACTTATCTTTTTATATGTGATGCAAATTCCATTAAATTTTTTCACTATCTCTGGTAATTCTCAATTGCCATGGGATGAAAGATGGGAAGGGTGAGGGAAACCTAGGGTTAGTGTAGAATAGTTAAGGGAAAAATCAATATCATTAGGGAAGGAATTATTAGGGGTCCATTTTGAGCCCATAGTCTAGGAGGAATAGTAGTTCTTGAAGATAACCTCCTTAATGTTCAACCTTTTGACAATTTTCTCTTTGTGAAGTTGGGTTTGAGGTTCAATATTCTTCATCTTGGCAATGTGTTGGGCATTGACCTAGTTTCCCATGTTTTTGGAAGGGTTGGTGACCATAACAAAGCTAGAGGCACCATTACAACTGGTGTCTAAGGTGTTAGATAACTCCATAAACATGATAGGATTTGGAAGGGGGCCAATAGAGTTTATACTAGGGCTTCTAGTAGAGAACATAAAAAAATTTAAATCATTGAACCTAATAACTAACCCTTGGTAAAGGTGAAGCATAGCCTTATAATTAGCCATAGCCATAGATTGAGCTAGGTAGAAATGATCCAAAATGGAAAATTCTATTTCACACCATGTCTAAAATGATTTAGTATAGGGAACAATTGGGAGTGGAATCTTTTGTACCATCCATCAAAGATGATGTATTTCATTAGGTCTGGTACCACCTCCTACCATTTTCCCAAGATATCATATGTATTGAATTTGTTCTTTGAATGAGATACTCTGTTGTAAGCATCCAAAAATCTCTTGAAGTCATCTTTATATTTGTTTAGTTTTTTAGGGAAAGTTGCACCTTCAACCAAGAGCCCAATAGTAGCTTCTATGAATACTATAGAAACTATGAAGGACACATCACCTATGATAAACTTTCCTTCAGCCTGTGAGCAAGAATATTGTTTAGAGAGAGAAGGATTTAAGACTTTCATACCCTCAACATAGGTGGAAATATTTCCCCTCTCAATTGTAGACCAAAAAACTTTGTCCTTCTTAAAACTATCACATTTATCTATTTTTTTCTAAATAAGACCTCTCCATGGTAATTCTCAAAAAAATAATGATAGTGGTTGAGGAAGGGTAAAACAATGCTAAAATTGGAAAAGGCTAGATAGACAACAACAAAAACAATTTTTGGAAAGGTATTCCTTTCCACAAATATAAAAGGCAAACTCTTCATTATTTAATATTATAAAATTTTGAAGAGAAGGCCATAATTAAAATAGAAATCCTTATATTTTTACACAATATTTATTCTTATGTCATCCTAGATAGTAGCACAAACATATATTGGGAACTTGTCCAAGGTAGTCCACATTTGAAGACGACTAGTGTAGGGACCCATACTTTCTTGCCCATTAGCAGATTTTTCCCCTACCTGAGGGTGTGGGTGAGTCTAACATGTCCAAGAATTAAAAGAATGCACTAGTATCTAACAATGAGATCTTTTGTGGGCATCTTGGGGATGCTTTACCACAGAGAAACATATGGTCCTCTTAATTATATCACTATGCTTTAGTATCATTTTTTTATAGTTGACTAGCATATCTACTATTGCTTGGAACTATCTATGGTATTTTTCTAAGGTCTATGGCTCATTAAGAGTATGTGCACATAATTGTATTGTCTTACTATTTTGTACCACATTCTACCTTTGTTGAGAGTTATAACTTACAATTTTGAAGTAAAATAATGTTGTATATGATGTATTTTAGTCTTGAGTTTCAAAGGTCAAACTTCAGAGGATAGAAAATTAGAAGTAAACGAATGTTTACTATGCTAGTTGGTTGACTATATTGAGGTTCATGATGAATGCACCATAATATTTTAATATATACTAGTTAGGAAGTGTGTGAAGGATTTTTGGGACCAGTTAATCTCATATTTGGTAGTTTGTAGTGTGTCACTAATCATAGTATAACATTTGTGCTTTAGTATCAATTTAATTAGATGTTTAGTTAAGAGATTTTCTTATCTCTGAATTAAAGATTTTGTAAATATGTTATAGGCTCACATAAGAATGCAACTTTATTATTGGAATGCATATCACATTTATCTGTTCTCATTCCAATGAGTGTGTGTTGGATAATGTGGCAAAATTCGTGTAATATATTTACTAAGTAGGTAACAAATATAAATTAAAGTGTGCAAATCAAGTTGTCGACCATATACACATTGAGAAAGTGTTCTAATGCAATTTAGATCAGATAGATGTTGAAGGTTGAGTTGTGAAAGTTCACATAATATTTTCTTTGTATCAAATTTCTATATTTGGGGTTGTTGCCTCATAATTTGAGTTGATGTTCAATTCTTTGGATTAGGGGATTGGTGTGTCTTGTAGGTTGGTTCCTAAAAACTTTATTGGGGATTGGTTTCTCCATCTTTACTTGTAATTCCTTTGGGTGTGTGCCTATAAAATATTTCAAGTTCATTATACCTTTTTGAGGCTATATTTGGCTAGTGCATCTAAGAAGTTATTTCCACTTCTATTTTTCCATTCTAGGTTACCACATATATCTAGTTTTCTCATGTTTTGATGTGTGATAGTTTCTATAATTTTATTATCTTATTTTATGTTAAAGTGAGATCTATCAATAATCCTAATGATAAATTTTATTGAAGTTTTCTCTTAGTATATATGTCTGATTAACATGTGTATGAAATATGTGAGATTAACAACTATTAGATGGTAAATTCTCTTACTATATCATTTATTATTTTCTTATAGTACACCAAGTCAATGAATGTGACCTAAAGACTATTCATCATTTGGAAGAACTAAATGAAATAGTTTTTACTATTTGATTGATAGAATGAATGAAATGATCAAATATAGAAAAATAAATTCAATGCAGTAGTTTTCAATGACCATGGAAATGGATCTTCTAGCTACTTATATTGGAAAATAAAATCACTCCATAAGGAAATAAAAATATTTATGGCTGTCCTTTGTCACTACAATTTTTAAATTATGATTCCTCAACCCCAATGGCAAATAGTATGGCGAAGATATTACGTGATAGTATATTAATATGGTAATTGTTTATTTTAAATATGAATCCTATTTGTACACACTAATAAAGCCAACTAGTAACCTAGATCTATAAATTAATTCAACCCAACATCAATAGAGATCTACCATGCATGTAAATAACAAATATTATACCATTCACATTTAAAGTAGGCTTGTTTTCATTGTTTTCCTATCCTCCATGATCTTGTATTTTCTATGGTTGCTCTCATATTTGTGTTGCATTTGCACAAGAGATCAAGGAAGAATGGATATGATTGTGATAATGCATAGTTATGATGCAAAGATGATGTGATGATGTATTGCTAGAGTTATTTTCATAGAATATAGGTATGCTCCAAGTATTCTATATTGAAAGGGAGAGAAGGAACCCTCTATGATAGAGATCATCCTAAGAATGGAGGGTTTTGATCACATAGATGAAAGAGACTCAATAATATTTGAAGGTAGGTAAAGATGAAGGGAGTAGATTAAAAGGTGGAAAGGTAAAAGATAAGGGTGAATAGAACTAAGAGGTTAAATTGAAATAAAGGGCTAATGTTGAGGAGTAGGTAATTGGGGAGATGTGTTGTCATACAGATAAGAAGTAAAAGGTAAATGAATTAATTAAATAAACAAAAAAAAATTATTTAATTAATAGAGGAAAGGCTAATAAATTAAATATTTTTTAATTTGGGAAAGAGGGATGGAACCATTTTTTTATTTGTTTTGATAAAAGTGGCGAACCACTAAATTTTATTAATTTTTATAATTTTTTACAACCCGATTCAAAGAGCATCGGTAGGGAAGAAGCAAGTAAAGAAAACCTCTGATCTTTCTCATCCATAAAAACCAGATAAGAGGCCAACCCAAGATTACATAATCGGCATAATGGGCAACAAAAAACCCAGCCCCCTATAATGAGTACAAAAATTTTCTGGCTGAGAGAATTACATTAAGAATGTAGAAACCATGAGCTAGTACTTTCCAACAGAGGAGAAGAAGGGGGATAACATCATCATTGAGATCTGTAGGAGGCACTATCTGAAGAGGAAAAACTGAAGTTGGCGAAGACATTACTCCTTTCATCGAGTCCAGGAGAAAGTGAATACCTGAAAATACATTAACAGTTGTCGCCAAACAATCTAATGAGAGATGATCTAACGAAGCAAACAAGACAAACAAAGTATCATCATAAAGGTTAGAAATCAAGCCATTCCTTTATATTGAAAGAAGTTCCCCATGCTAGCCAGAAGATAGTAATTGAGAACGAGGTAGGAAACCACCATAATCAAAATTGCCAAATTCAAAATGATAGAGAGACAATGCACTATCCAAATCAACAGCAGTATAGAAATAGGGATGGAATTATGCATAAAAAAGTGCCATAACCATAGAAGAATCTAGGATAAAGTCCATACAGATAGTGAAAAAACAAGATGCAACCTCAGGAAGAAAACAACCTACATTTTCCACCAGCCATCGTTTGCCCAAAACCTTACGAAAAGCCAAGAGAGAAATCCAGAGAATAAATTTGAAACAAATGGCCAAGTATTTCATCATCAAAATCATGAGAGTCCTGGAAGTCATGCTGCTTAATAGGCATCAATATTCTATAGCCCGCAGATGCCATAAAAGAGATAATGCAAAAACAAAGAGAATACGAGATTATAAAGACAAAAAATGTCATTATGAAAGAACAAGCTCAGCCACCAAAGGACACAACAGATAATATCATCACAAGCAAGCCCATAGCTAACGTGTGAAGAAACAACCACGGACCGCCACCTTTAGAAAAAATGATGAGAACTACTTCACAATAAACATGGCCATAAATAATACAAGATTGTCACATGAATGAGATCCCCCAAATGCAAAAGAAGTAATTCCAAGTCTACCACCACAAAAGAAGAAATGAAAACAATCATTAAAACTTCAAGAGAGCCACCTCGACAGTAGTACAAGCATCAAAGATCATCATAAATCAAACCTCGTGCAAGTTCTACAAGAAATCATACATCAAACAAACAAAAACCCAAGCAGCAACCACATGATAATATGTAAAGCAAGGTTTTTATTTTTAAATTTTTGAACTATGTAAAACAAGGTTACAAGGCACTCCCGCACCACAAACCCCAACCTATTAAAACAAAATATGCCAACCCATACCCTGGCTGAAATTACAAACAACAATGCAGACTTAGTGAGGAGATATGAAGACCAAAAAGGCCACCAACACCACATGCATACCTGAATATAATCAATAAATAATAAATATTTATTTAATCAGAAAGAAGAGGCTTAGTGAATTATAAATAAATAAAAGTATTTATTTAATTAATAGTAGAGTGGTACTGGAGGATGTATCACCCCAGTGTCATTGTTCACGTTAAAAAGTTTACCCAATGCACTGTAATTTATAGGGAGGTTGCTATACTCGATTCCTATTATCTAAAAATAAAAAATAAAAAATTAATTAAGTAAAAGTACTTAATTAATTAATAGAAGACACAAGGATACAATAATTAAATAAAGAAGAAATATATACAAATTTAGGTGTTTGCAGTAGTAATAAGTTCTATTTAGAGGATATAGGGTGGTAGGTAAGGATAAATATATCATGTTAACCAATTTACACTAGATATGTGGAATGAAAATTTTTAGTAGAAGTAAAATTAATTGTGACACTTGAAATGAGTTGCAAAGGAAAATTTTTGTAAGTAATTAAGAACAATAGTGGAATGACTAAGTAGACAAATTTGGCATACAAAGGCAATCTTGTAGAAATGAATAGGTTTTGTGCATTGAATCCTAAAAGAGGTAAGATATGCATTAATGTTTTGAATTAAAGAAGTGACCACATATGTAGTGTCAAAAATATAAAAAATTATAATAGGAAAAGAGATGGATAATTAGTTATGGGTGAAGTTATAATTGGATTCTTTGGCCTACTCATGAGTAACCAATGTGGAAATATTTTTGCTGATAATTAGGGCTAATCCATGTAAACAAAATAGGCCTTTAAGATAATGAGATAACAAGGTTTGTATGACATCTAAGATTGGTCCATTGACATTATACACACTATCATAATTATGGATAGGAAATTGGATATCTATGAGAGGCATGCCAATTTAATTGAGTCTATTTTGTCATACTGATAGTAGCTTCATAGTTGAAGCATCACCTAGTGTCATAATATGTGGTGGCAGGATAATTTGGTAGTGTAGAAAGATTTGTAATTTTTGGATCATATGATTTTTTTTAAAAATAACTCATTTGAATAGGATTAGTGAATAGGTGTAGTAAGTGAGTGAGGTTAGATAAATCTTTATAAAAAAATTAAAAATATTTTAGCTTAAAAGAGGTATTATATTGTGAAACTCATTAAATGTTTCATAATAAATAGTATGAAGTGTCAAAATAGATTGAAAATAAATGATAGGTTCATCAAAATATATTAGATAAAAATTGATATTATTTAGTTATTTTCATCTAAAATTTAACTTGTCTACACTACTGACTCGATAAGATTATGTCTCATTTTTATTTATGTTTCTATGGACTTTAATGCCATTTTTGTAAATAGAAAACTAAATAATAAAACTATAAAGATATTAAAGAATAAAATTAAATTTCTATGCATTTATTTTTAAACTTGTTAGCTTGGACAAAGAGGTTCAGGTAAGGTCTACATAGAATGAACTTCTAACAATAGTCAAGAGCATATCTCTCTTTCAACCTCCATGGGAAACTAACTATCACAAGGGAATGAAATATGTGCATGTTTATAGCCTATTTGATTAGATAGAAAAAATAGAAAGAGAAAGAGAAACAGAATAGAAAAATAAAACCCAACTTCTATGCATACATATGATTCTTATTCATAGTTTGAAAAAAGAGGAAAGTAAGGTCTACATGGGAGGTTTCTAATTATAGTCAAGCCCCTATCACCCCCTCTCAACCTCCATGGTCAAGAAAAGGAAAAGAGTGAATAAAATACATATTTTCTCTTAGTTTATTTTAAAATAGAACTAGATAATTAAATGCAAATACAATGAAAAATATTCTAGTTTTACTAGAAGAAAAAATATAGTGTATATGATTATCAAGTAAGATTAGAAATCCCAAAAAATTCCAAGAAAAAAATATTGAATTTACATATATTATCAAAATTAAAAACAAATAATGTTTGAAGTCTATAACCTCACACCATGAATTTACATGTCTGAAATATGCAAAGCATGTCAATGAAATCATTATAGAGAACAAAGTAGTCAAGAACTTTTGATATGATAGTATCATTTCTAGTAGTAGATCACATGAGAGAAAAGAGAGCTTTATAGCTGGTCGAGTTAGATTGAGAGAGATTGAAAGAGAGAAATTCAAAGAATAGGAGAGAAGATGAAGAGATCAATGTCTTCACTTGGTTGTTAGTATTCAACCCAAGTTAATTACATCCTTGGTCAGCAAGACAAATATAGTAAGAGGTCATTAAAGTAGTTGTTGTATGACTAATTGGTAGTAATATTTGCGGCTTGTGCTAAGGAAAAAAAACTAGAAATGCAACTTTAGTTTTTTGATAAAATGGGGTAAAAAATTATTCAGACAAAACAAAGATACATAGCAAAGGCCTCAGGCCCACCAAGAAAAGAACACAATGGAGCATCCAAAAGAATAAAACAACAAAGCCACTACATATACTTATCCTCCAAAACTAGCCTATCTAAGATCTCAAGATAACCAAAAGATAAACCATCCCTTTCACCAACATCCCATCCCTCCAGATTCTCAGAGGCCCACTTTGCCAGGCAATCGACCACTCTATTCCATTCTCTGGGAATATGACAAAAAGAAACAAAATCCAAGTATGTGCGGAAATGTAAAATATGTCTAACCATAGAAGCTAATTTCCAAACTAACATCCTCCAAGACTTGATTATTCAGCATATCAACAATCACCTGAGAATCCGACTCACAGATAATCCGTCTCCATCTGAAAGAGATGCCTCTCTCAAAAACAATCTTGATAGCAAGGGCCTCTATCAAGTTGTTAGAATATTGTCCTTTATAAATAGAAAAGAGAAAAACAACACATCCATCAACACCTCTACCAACACCTCCAATACCCACATGCCCTAGATTTCCACGAGAAGAACCATCTAAGTTAATTTTAAAGATCCACATAGGAGGAGGTAACCACTTTCCCTCTCTATTGATCCATTGCTTAACATGTTTGAATCAATTGCCAGTAGTACTACCCACTTTATTGTTCCCTAGCTACAGGTTCCTAACATTAGCATAATCTCCAAGATCAACATTTTTAGACATGTTACACCTTGCCGAGATAGTCTCTTGAAGCCTATTGACAATCTTCTACCACACCTGAGAACTCCCAAGTTGTCCATCACAAAATACCCTATGATTCCTTTTCAACCACATTCCATATAATAAGAGCATGCCCAATAGTCCATGCCACCTGAAGGAAGGAAGTCTTCGCTAGAGGTCTTCCCAGACTCTCCCCAAAATAAATTAAGGAGGAAGAATGAATACAAGCATGTTACCATGCCTCCCACCACCTATGCCGAATCTCCCTAGAAAAAGGGCATAGAAAAGAAAATAGGAGCAACACTCGTCACTATGTTTACAAAAGAAACAAATAGAGGGACCCTGAAAATCTCTCTTACGAAGATTCTCCCAAGTGAGGCATTTCCTCTGAGCCACCAACCAAAGGAGGAAGTTACATTTACTCAAAGAATAGTTGTTCTATACCTTTTTCCACCAAGGAACATCTATAAGGTCATGCACTTTCCCATCTAACTTTTCATAACCCGCGGCTACAGTATATTTTCCTTTCGAATTGGGACTCCAAGCCAAACTATCTTTATCTTTGAGAGAGCTACATAACCTACCTTCCAAGAATTTAGCCAACATAGCACGATCCTCATCAGACCCCCCAAGGGCCACTCACGGGGATCCTTCCAATAAAACATCTCCATATGGCCTATAGAGCTAACCCTTTTAAAATTCTCCACCTTAATCCTTCCTACCTCAGTGAAAATGTTGTGCAAAGAGACTGAATTTGTGGATAACTAGAAAGAATAGGAGGATTACCATTGCAAGAGTCCTGCCAAAAGAGAGCTTCAGAACCTCTATTACAAATCTACAAAAGGCCATCTTTAATAAGATGAGCCTCCTTTTTAAGAGTGTCCTAGATACATGATCCCCTACCCACCAAACCAAAGCAAGGCACCTCCTGGCCAACAGCATCTAAAATATACTTGCATGTTAAAATATTGGCCCAGCCTTTATCTTGATTATTACACCACCTCCAATACAACTTGGCTGCTAAGGCCTTGCAAACCAGAGCCATCGATTTAAGACCAAGTCCCCCTGCATGCTTCGGTCTACAAACATACTCCCATTTAACAAGGCTCCACTTAAAAGAGAGAAGACTTCTAGACCAAAGAAATTGCCAAGAGAGAGAATCAAACTCTCTCACAAAGATGGAGGGGGGAGACTGCACAAAACAAAACACCTATACATAGGGAGAGACTACACCACTATCTTCAAAAGAGTCACTCTCCCAGCCTAGGATAACCACCTGCAAGTCTAATTACTAACCTTGCTATTAAATTTGTCCGAAACACCTTGCCAAAAATATCTATGCTGAGTCCTCACATCCAAAGGAATCCCAAAATACATCAAAGGAAGAGACCCAATCTAGAATCTAAGGATTCTGGAAATTCTACTCTGAATAAGTCAGGGAGTATTAAAGAAGTATATGGAAGACTTATCCTCATTGATTTTCTGACATGAGATCCTCAAGTAGATGTTCAAGGCTCTTCTAAATTTCACTGCCTCATTAACTTTGGCCCTGCCCATCAAATCTGTGTCATCCACAAACTGAAGATGAGAATAGGGAGATAGAGAATCACCCCAACTTCATCCTTGAATAAGACCCTATCTCACCTGGGAAGAGATCAATCTACCAAGAACCTCATCCATGATAATGAATAGATAGAGAGATAGAGGATCCCCTTGCTGAAGTCCCCAAGAAGCACTAAACAATTCTGAAGGCTCTCCATTACTAAGAACTGAGAAAGAGGTAGAGGTCACACAACTAAGCACCCAATTCACCCACTCATCTCGAAAACCAAAGGCCAAAAGGATTTTTTGTAAGAATTCCCAATTCACCCTATCATAGGCTTTGGCCATGTCAAGTTTAATGAACATTGCTTTCTCTTTTGAGTTTTCCATTGAGTGGATCACCTCCATTGCTACCACAACACCATCCATAATATGTCTTCCCTTAACATACTCACCTTGCTCCTTAGAGATCAAGGCACCAAGGAATGGTTTGAGCCTTTCATCAATCAATTTAGTAATTATCTTGTAGACCACATCACGCAGAGCTATAGGCCTGAACTGATCCAAACTATTAGCCCCCTCCTTTTAGGAATAAGAACAAAAAAGGTAGAATTCATAGATTTAAGAATCTGCTTATTCCTAAGATATTCTTGTACCACATCTAGAAGGTCATACTTTATAATCTCCCAAAATTCCTCAAAAAACTCTATAGGAAACTCATCAGGGCCAAGAGCCTTACCTTTTTTCATATGAAACACAACTTCCTCCAGTTCAGGTAACAAAATGGGACACAAGAGAGCATCATTCATTTCAGTCGAGATTAGAGGGGGAATGCAATTCAAAATAGCCCTCTCGTCCTCCATAGCTTCAGAATCCTCTTTGGTGAACAAATTTGAGAAATATGTGACAACTTCCCTATATATTCCTTCATAAGAGGAGAGAATGATCCCTTCTGAAGAAATAAGACAAGTAATATAATTACCAGATCTCCAAGCCTTAGCAGAGTTATGAAAAAAATTTGTGTTTCTATCACCTTCATGTAGCCAATAAACTCTAGATTTCTGCTTCCAAAATATTTCTTCCCACAGTTCCCACTCTTTTAAATCCTTAAGAGAAAGGGCCTCATCTTTACTAAGCTCAACAACCATCCCTTGATCCCTTATCTAATGGGTGACATCATTCAGCTTGGACTAAGCAACCCTCTTCTACACAAGCAGATTCCCAAAGCATTGCTTATTCCACCTCTTCAACCTATATTTCACATATTGTAATCTCTTCACAAAAGTATACATAGCCCTCCCATGGGTAGGCATCCCTTCATACCACCAATCAGCCATGAGATCCTTTAAAGATTGTTCCCGTAGCCACATCAATTGGAATTTAAAGGAAGGATTTTTGGAGACTCTAAAAGAGGCAACCGAAAAATTTATGGGCCAATGATCAAAGCCACGCCAATCAAGAATTTCTGAATTGGTGGACCACCTGTTTCACCCAATAGTAGGAAACCAAAAATCTATCAAGTCTTTCTGAAATATTCTCCACATGATTAACTGGCTTCATGTCAATGAGATTCAAGAGACTAATATTATCCTTGAGTAGACTTGAAGAAGGATGGAGCCTAAGTGTGCCCCCTTTCTTTTCATCCAAACTTGTAACTGCATTAAAATCTTTCGCCAAAATCCAAGGGAGGAAAGGATCTAGGGACCTCAATATGGGCCCATAAAAGTATATTACCCAAAAGATCAGTAGAAGCATAAATATTGGAAACAAGGCACTTTTCTCTCGACTCAAAGCTAGAAGCAACCAAAGAAATGGATGACCTGCTGCAAATCCACCACATGGGGGAGACCTTATGCCAATTCCAGAAGCAAGCAACCCCCCCAAACTACCATGAGCACCCACTCCTTGCCAATGCCCTGGGGTGAGACACGCATAAAACAATTGGCCAAACCATCCACTGAGAGCTTGGTTTCCTGAATAAAAACAACATCACGAGACTAAGACTAAATTAATCTGTGAACAACTTTTTGTCTAGGGATGTTGTTCAACCCCCTTACATTCCATGAGATCACTATCATTAATGGGGCTAAGAGAAATGGGAATCAATGGGCCTCACAGATCCTGACTCAACCAAAGTATCACCAATAAGCTTAACCTTTTCCTGGTCTATTTTCCGCCCACTCCGTAAGGGTTTCTCCAAAGAGCCCTTTTTAAAGGGATTCTATTGTAGACCTAAAGCTAGCGGGGCTTTATTACTTTTCCCAACATCTGAGGTCTCCTTTGTGGAAAAGGGATTAGGAGCCATGACAACAACCTCCTTAAGAACCTGTGACCCACTGAGATCCCTATTATCCTAAACTTGTAAGGGCATGCCCAAAACCATCTATTCTTGATGTTTCTCCCCCATAGATACCGCCCGACCTTCTTCCATTGAGCCCACATCCTATTCCCCATGCTAAACTAGAGCACCCAAAGCCATTTCAGCTGGAATTCCTTCCTCCTGGGCCAAATCATCTAGAATATCAAACCTATTTAGAGTGACATCATTTTGCCTGTCCAACCAAGTTCTCTTTTTCCCTTTGCCTTTATTTCGAGGCCTGACTAGAATGAATCCTTCCATATCTGTAGGACCCTTAGGCATGGGGATCTTCCCCTTATCCTCTGCACGAATAGAGTGAGGAGGATCTGATATTGCGGAGGAAGAAGATTCATTCCTAGGGAAACTACGCTATAAATGTCCATACTCATGACATATACGACATCCAAATGGTAGTCTCTCATAATCTAGCTATTGGATCCAAGAAGATGAACCCAAACAAATTTCAATAGAGTCTGGAAGAGGGTTAATAAAATCAACTTCTACACAAATGTGAGTGTAAGAAATTACCTTTCGATCTTGAGTTTGTGTAGCCAAGCCCATAGGCTTTCAAAGAAGCAAAGTGATCCAGGGGGATAAAAATAGTTTCAAGATCCACATGGTACCAAGTGGAAAGCTCCAGACATAATGGTGGTGGTCAACTTGGCCTGTGGATAGGGCCGGTTAAAAATATGGGTAGGGGGATTCAAACCCCCAACCTATTATCTCCTATTTTAGTCTCCACTACTAGGGAAAGTGGCTTATTTAAAAATAATGTGTGAGCTATCGTATCTAAAGGCATATAGTGGATATCTGACATTATACATAGGGGTTGGGCAGTTTGAACCCAACCTCAATGCTTGCCACAATTCCCTCAACACCACTACACCCACGACAGTTTCGAAGCTAATAACAAAGGTAATCCTTTTTGTATGGAAAAGCCAAAGTAAAACCAAACCCAATAATCATAATACTTGCAAAGACCAAAATAGATATTTTGTTAAGATTTGTAAAATATGCAAGGCTCAGAATTATAAGAGCCATGGAATTAAAGGGTGAGGTTTATTTTAGAATATTTATATGTTGTAAAAAGGGGATATGATGGATTTTCCAAATCATATGGTTTTAAGCCATATTGGGTAAAATTTGTGTATAAAAAGGGGATTAAGTTGTGAGCATAGGGGTAGACATTGGAGATTGGAGAATTGTGAGAGAAGTGTGAGAGGATTTTTGGAGAGCTTGTGATAGTGAATTGTTTGTCTTCGTGCATTGGGAGCTTGAAGTCAAGTTTGTTGTACTTGAGAGAGAAGAACATTTGTAATTCATTATCGTCCGAGGAGACGCGAGGAGACTTTGTAACAATTGAAGACCTTGTAACCTCTTTCTGGAGCATAATCAAGGATCGGTCACTCCTTTGGAGATGGACCCGAAGATGTAGCCATTTGGTGAACTCCGTTATCAACTTGTGTTTTGTCCTCTCTTTTCTTTCTCTCTTCTGTTCAATCTATCGTTATTTGATTATTATGTTTATTTAAGCATTTTGATTGTAATTTTAAGACCTTCATGTAATCATTGCAAAAGTTAACATGTCACATGCAACAGTCATAGATCCTAACATCAGATCAAGTGGTATCAGAGCTTGTTTGACTAGTGTTTGCAGAGGTGGATGTTAACGTGATCTAAGAGACAATGTGGTGAAGGCACATTTGCAGAGTATAATCTTGAGATCGGTAAACGAAGGACCTTTCCACTAAAGATGTCAGAAATTCCAACTAAACAAGAATACCCAGAGCTCAGTGAAACAGACTTTCAGAAAGCTTTTTTTGAAATGAAGACTATGGTAGAAGTGCTCTAGAAAGAGAGGCAAGAATGAATGAAGCATGAAAAGGGAAAGTCATCGAAGGACCATGGAGATTGAGAGGATAAAGAAAAGAGATCGAGAGGTGGTGATTCACCACCAAAAACTCCTCCATCTCCTTCTCCTCCTTCTTCCCCTTCTTCTTCTACTTCTATTAATCCTTTCAAGATCACATCTAAGCCTATAATTAAACTGGATGTAAAATTTGAATTACCTAAGTACTGTGGGGAGTTAGATGCTGAAAAGTTAGATGATTGAGTCCAATAGGTAGAGGTGTATTGTAGGATATAAGACCTAGTAGAAGATGCCTCTAGGATCTAGTTAGCCACTCTCCAGTTGTGAGGAACAACTCTCACCTGGTGGGAGAGTAGGTCTAGAGAAGAAAGTGCTCACCATGGTAATGTCGGTATGACTTGGATGGAATTTGTTGCTGCTCTCAAGAAGCAGTTCTACCTTTTGGGACATATGCAACAATTGACAATGAATTGGCAAACCTTTAGGCAATCTAAGGGTCAGTCTGTCCAAGATTACACCCATGAGTTCAGAAAATGGGCTATTGCTTTGAATGTTCCATTGTATACTCAGGATACACTGCTTAAGTACATAGGTGGTTTGCATTCTTACCTAAGACATTCTATTTTGATGTTGAATCCTAGTAATTTGGATAAAGTTAGTGTTCAAGCCACACATCTAGAGTCTAGGGGTAAGAATTTTGACAATGATGATTTTGTACAAAAGTCATTTAAGGTTGCAAAAACAAAAAGAGAAAAGAAGACAACTACTGTTAAGAAAGAGTTCACATGTTCGCATTGTGACAAGAAAGGTCATGATGAAGAACATTGTTGGCGGTTGCATCTAGAATTGAAACCTAAGTGGGCTCAGAAACAAAAAGGTAAGGAGAAGTCTGCAAATGTTGTTATGGATCTTGGTTCGGAGTCTGAAGATGAAACTAAGATAACAACAATGGGATTGAAAGGTAAGGCTCCTATTGCCAGTGTTTCCTTTGATAGTTGTGCTTCTACTTCTCATGTTAATGATGTCCCTAAAGAGAAGAAAAGAAATGAGCTTTTTCATGTAAGGGTTGTTGCTAAACACAGTAAAGTTGATGCACTTATAGATAGTGGATCCCAAACTAACTTAATCTCAGAAGATGTTGTAAGGAATTTGGGATTGAAAACTACTCCACATAAGAGACCTTATCCACTAGGTTGGGTTTGTGAAAATAGTAAATTGCAAGTAACAAGGCAATGTACTTTAAGGTTCACAATCTCAAGTAAGTATGTTGATAAGGTACAGTTTGATGTGGTCCCACTAGATGTTTGCAGAATAGTGTTGGGTAGCCCTTATTTATATGATCAGAAGGCTATTTTCTACAGGGGATTAAATCAGTATCATTTGTTTAAAGATGGCATCAGGTATATTGTACACTCTCACAAGGTTAAGACTAATGAGTCCTTTGCAAAAATAGGGTAGTTAAAGAGGGTGATTAATGCAAGTAAAGATTTGTCTTTGATGTCTGTTAGATTAGGTGATTCTAGGCATGAACTTGAAGCAATCGAGGCTAATCAAGATCAGATGCCACAAGATATCCCAACAGTACAACATGAGGAGACAACAAATGAAAGCGTTGATGATCCATGGCCTCAGCTTATGGTTGAGAGTTTGGAGGCTCCCTTGGCTAAAAATGTTCCTATTGTGAAAGACCATTATGTTGTTGATTTGTTCACTTTTGTATCTACATTATTGCTTAGCTCGATACTAGTCAATGGTAGTTGGATAGTGAATATGACAGTTAATGTAGATGCTTATGGAAGTGATACAATGATGTACATGTTAACCAATATTGTTGTAGTCTTGATTGTGGTGATGAGCCAGGTGCACAGATGGACAAATGATACAGGACAAGTGGGGAGGCCATGTCCTCACTTAATTTCTAAATAAATGCAACTTTTGAAGGTTCTCCAGTGGGGAGGATTGATCCAGGAGGATAAAAATAGTTTCAAGATCCACATGGTACCAAGTGGAAAGCTCCAGACATAATGGTGGTGGTCGACTCGGCCTATGGATAGGGCCGGTTAAAAATATGGGTAGGGGGATTCAAACCCCCAACCTATTATCTCCTATTTTAGTCTCCACTACTAGGGCAAGCGGCTTAGTTAAAAATAATGTGTGAGCTGTCGTACCTAAAGGAATATAGTAGATATCTGACATTGTACTAGAGGTTGAGCAGT
The DNA here is from genome assembly GCF_030272615.1 of Cryptomeria japonica. Lineage (NCBI taxonomy): Eukaryota > Viridiplantae > Streptophyta > Pinopsida > Cupressales > Cupressaceae > Cryptomeria > Cryptomeria japonica. The sequence goes on along the minus strand of NC_081415.1, from coordinate 567,539,907 downwards.
TTGAACCCGACCTCAATGCTTGCCACAATTCCCTCAACACCACTACACCCACGACAGTTTCGAAGCTGATAACAAAGGTAATCCTTTTTGTATGGAAAAGCCAAAGTAAAACCAAACCCAATAATCCTAATACTTGCAAAGACCAAAATAGATATTTTGTTAAGATTTGTAAAATATGCAAGGCTTAGAATTATAAGAGCCATGGAATTAAAGGGTGAGGTTTATTTTAGAAGATTTATATGTTGTAAAAAGGGGATATGATGGATTTTCAAAATTATATGGTTTTAAGCCATATTGGGTAAAATTTGTGTATAAAAAGGGGGGTAAGTTGTGAGCATAGGGGTAGACATTGGAGATTGGAGAATTGTGAGAGAAGTGTGAGAGGATTTTTGGAGAGCTTGTGATAGTGAATTGTTTGTCTTCGTGCATTGGGATCTTGAAGTCAAGTTTGTTGTACTTGAGAGAGAAGAACATTTGTAATTCATTATCGTCCGAGGAGACACGAGGAGACTTTGTAACAATTGAAGACCTTGTAACCTCTTTCTGGAGCATAATCAAGGATCGGTCACTCCTTTGGGGATGGACCCGAAGATGTAGCCATTTGGTGAACTCCGTTATCAACTTGTGTTTTGTCCTCTCTTTTCTTTCTCTCTTCTATTCAATCTATCGTTATTTGATTATTATGTTTATTTAAGCATTTTGATTGTAATTTTAAGACCTTCATGTAATCATTGCAAAAGTTAACATGTCACATGCAACAGTCATAGATCCTAACATCAGATCAAGTGGTATCAGAGCTTGTTTGACTAGTGTTTGCAGAGGTGGATGTTAACGTGGTCTAAGAGACAATGTGGTGAAGGCACATTTGCAGAGTATAATCTTGAGATCGGTAAACGAAGGACCTTTCCACTAAAGATGTCAGAAATTCCAACTAAACAAGAATACCCAGAGCTCAGTGAAACAGACTTTCAGAAAGCTTTTTTTGAAATGAAGACTATGGTAGAAGTGCTCTAGAAAGAGAGGCAAGAATGAATGAAGCATGAAAAGGGAAAGTCATCGAAGGACCATGGAGATTGAGAGGATAAAGAAAAGAGATCGAGAGGTGGTGATTCACCACCAAAAAATCCTCCATCTCCTTCTCCTCCTTCTTCCCCTTCTTCTTCTACTTCTATTAATCCTTTCAAGATCACATCTAAGCCTATAATTAAACTGGATGTAAAATTTGAATTACCTAAGTACTGTGGGGAGTTAGATGCTGAAAAGTTAGATGATTGGGTCCAATAGGTAGAGGTGTATTGTAGGATATAAGACCTAGTAGAAGATGCCTCTAGGATCCAGTTAGCCACTCTCCAGTTGTGAGGAACAACTCTCACCTGGTGGGAGAGTAGGTCTAGAGAAGAAAGTGCTCGCCATGGTAATGTCGGTATGACTTGGATGGAATTTGTTGCTGCTCTCAAGAAGCAGTTCTACCCTTTGGGTCATATGCAACAATTGACAATGAATTGGCAAACCTTTAGGCAATCTAAGGGTCAGTCTATCCAAGATTACACCCATGAGTTCAGAAAATGGGCTATTGCTTTGAATGTTCCATTGTATACTCAGGATACACTGCTTAAGTACATAGGTGGTTTGCATTCTTACCTAAGACATTCTATTTTGATGTTGAATCCTAGTAATTTGGATAAAGTTAGTGTTCAAGCCACACATCTAGAGTCTAGGGGTAAGAATTTTGACAATGATAATTTTGTACAAAAGTCATTTAAGGTTGCAGAAACAAAAAGAGAAAAGAAGACAACTACTGTTAAGAAAGAGTTCACATGTTCGCATTGTGACAAGAAAGGTCATGATGAAGAACATTGTTGGCAGTTGCATCTAGAATTGAAACCTAAGTGGGCTCAGAAACAAAAAGGTAAGGAGAAGTCCGCAAATGTTGTTATGGATCTTGGTTCGGAGTCTGAAGATGAAACTACGATAACAGCAATGGGATTGAAAGGTAAGGCTCCTATTGCCAGTGTTTCCTTTGATAGTTGTGCTTCTACTTCTCATGTTAATGATGTCCCTAAAGAGAAGAAAAGAAATGAGCTTTTTCATGTAAGGGTTGTTGCTAAACACAGTAAAGTTGATGCACTTATAGATAGTGGATCCCAAACTAACTTAATCTCAGAAGATGTTGTAAGGAATTTGGGATTGAAAACTACTCCACATAAGAGACCTTATCCACTAGGTTGGGTTTGTGAAAATAGTAAATTGCAAGTAACAAGGCAATGTACTTTAAGGTTCACAATCTCAAGTAAGTATGTTGATAAGGTACAGTTTGATGTGGTCCCACTAGATGTTTGCAGAATAGTGTTGGGTAGCCCTTATTTATATGATCAAAAGGCTATTTTCTACAGGGGATTTAATCAGTATCATTTGTTTAAAGATGGCATCAGGTATATTGTACACTCTCACAAGGTTAAGACTAATGAGTCCTTTGCAAAAATAGGGTAGTTAAAGAGGGTGATTAATGCAAGTAAAGATTTGTCTCTGATGTCTGTTAGATTAGGTGATTCTAAGCATGAACTTGAAGCAATTGAGGCTAATCAAGATCAGATGCCAAAAGATATGCCAACAGTACAACATGAGGAGACAACAAATGAAAGCGTTGATGATCCATGGCCTCAGCTTATGGTTGAGAGTTTGGAGGCTCCCTTGGCTAAAAATGTTCCTATTCTGAAAGACCATTATGTTGTTGATTTGTTCACTTTTGTATCTACATTATTGCTTAGCTCGATACTAGTCAATGGTAGTTGGATAGTGAATATGACAGTTAATGTAGATGCTTATGGAAGTGATACAATGATGTACATGTTAACCAATATTGTTGTAGTCTTGATTGTGGTGATGAGCCAGGTGCACAGATGGACAAATGATACAGGACAAGTAGGGAGGCCATGTCCTCACTTAATTTCTAAATAAATGCAACTTTTGAAGGTTCTCTAGTGGGGAGGATTGATCCAGGAGGATAAAAATAGTTTCAAGATCCACATGGTACCAAGTGGAAAGCTCCAGACATAATGGTGGTGGTCGACTCAGCCTGTGGATAGGGCCAGTTAAAAATATGGGTAGGGGGATTCAAACCCCCAACCTATTATCTCCTATTTTATTCTCCACTACTAGGGCAAGCGGCTTATTTAAAAATAATGTGTGAGCTGTCATACCTAAAGGAATATAGCAGATATCTGACATTATACATAGAGATTGAGCAGTTTGAACCCGACCTCAATGCTTGCCACAATTCCCTCAACACCACTACACCCACGACAGTTTCGAAGCTGATAACAAAGGTAATCCTTTTTGTATGGAAAAGCCAAAGTAAAACCAAACCCAATAATCCTAATACTTGCAAAGACCAAAATAGATATTTTGTTAAGATGTGTAAAATATGCAAGGCTTAGAATTATAAGAGCCATGGAATTAAAGGGTGAGGTTTATTTTGGAAGATTTATATGTTGTAAAAAGGGGATATGATGGATTTTCCAAATTATATGGTTTTAAGCCATATTGGGTAAAATTTGTGTATAAAAAGGGGGGTAAGTTGTGAGCATAGGGGTAGACATTGGAGATTGGAGAATTGTGAGAGAAGTGTGAGAGGATTTTTGGAGAGCTTGTGATAGTGAATTGTTTGTCTTTGTGCATTGGGAGCTTGAAGTCAAGTTTGTTGTACTTGAGAGAGAAGAACATTTGTAATTCATTATTGTCCGAGGAGACGCGAGGAGACTTTGTAACAATTGAAGACCTTGTAACCTCTTTCTGGAGCATAATCAAGGATCAGTCACTCCTTTGGAGAGGGACCCAGAGATGTAGCCATTTGGTGAACTTCGTTATTTGATTATTATGTTTATTTAAGCATTTTGACTGTAATTTTAAGACCTTCATGTAATCGTTGCAAAAGTTAACATGTCACATGCAACAGTCATAGATCCTAACATCAGATCACAAAGAGATTGAATGAAGAATCTCTTCCCTCCAGAATTCCAACGAAAGCCTCGTCAATCGAACCCACATAGGCACTCGAGAGGGAAGCTCCTCTGCAAAGTTGAAACCAATATGCCAAGGTTTGATAAAGAGCCCCACTTGATTGAAGAAATAAGGGCCGCCCTCAAAAGCCCTATTTCTATTAGCCAAGTTGGAAAAAATAACCAAAAAATAGTTATTGGCTGCCAGTAGTAAGTCCATATCTCCTTCGAGATTCCAAACTCGCTGCGCCCAAGATTCTAAGACCGGTAAAGAGAGACAAAGACCCATGAATTTACATATGAGAGTATGATTACTCCAGTATTCAACATCCTCTGAAACTTGATCCGGTTGAATAACGAACACTGGACGATCCAAAGAACTCTCCAAACGTCCATTCACCTTCTTCATTCGAAAAGACCCTTTTGAGGAAGATCATGTTTTGCTCGATTGAGGTTTACCTATGTGCTCCTTTCCACATGCAAGCAACGATTGAGACGGATCGGCCATTTCCAAATCTCCGCAGATCACCTGAGAAGAGAGAACTCGTCTATTGTCCATGGAGTCCGATCAAAACCTAAGACAAGAAAAAGAGAAGAGGGGCGGGTTTCCCTCAAACCCCAATACCCCACACCCCACCCACAACACTTCGTAGCGCACGAACCAGACCGAGGCCACAAACACTCCCCACGGCAGCCAAGATACCCCGTCCACGGGCAGTCACCATGCCCACACTCTTGCAAATCTGATAGACCCGCCCCCACTAGAACAAGCACAAGAAAATGAAAGAGAGAAGGGTGAGCTAAGGCAGAGCAGCCCTAGCCCAAGACAACAATGAATGCAGCACTGCCCTCCATCCTTTAAGACTCATCAACATGAAACACAACTTAACACTAAGAAAAGTAAAGAAAAAGACACAGACCAAATAAGCTTAAAAATACACTAATAATTATTAACAGTAAAATAAATTCAAAAGATAATATAAAAATGAAAATATATATATATATATATATATATAATTTCCACGACATTGCACTGGTCAGATCGAACAAATTATATGAAATAAAACTATCAGAAGCATATTGTTGATCACATTTTTGTATTTGTCTTACAAGGTTTACCGCATTCTATTTCTTTCTTCATTCAGAATTCAATTTTGATTAATAAATTTGCTATTTGAAATTTTCAAAGTCCATTTTCTTCCAGCAGGTTGTAAGCAAGTGTTTTATTAGAATATCTCAAACTAACCAACTTCTTCCTTTCGCATATTGTACATTAGAACTCTATATAACCGAGGCGGCTCTAAGCATTTGTGTAAGCAATCGTGAATTGGATTAACGTACAAAAAGTAAAGTTCACTAAAAACACAGTTCTGAATAATAAAAAATATATACATTTTTTCAAAAGCAAAAGCAAACATAATTTAATGTTTATAAATCATAAAACTTTATAAGAAAAGACAAGCTGGCGTCCAACTCTTCAAACAAATGGATAACTGGGGCATATGAGTCACATGATCAAGGCTGATAAAGAATAAATGTCGTGATTTAATAACTAACTTCTTAATCTAATTTTTGAATTGACACACAAAAGATAGCATTCACTAAAAAACACCGATTTGATTATTTGTATTTATGCAAAAAAATCGTTCTTTTATGTTAAAAGAAAACATAGCTTAATAAGAAAATAAAGGCATGCAACTCGTCAAACAAGTGGAAAACTAAGGCATATGAGGCACATAATCAAATGTGATTAAAGACAATAATCATGATTTTAATAACCATCAAATTGCATTAATCTAATGCTGCAGGGTGCAGGCTGGAGGTCTTCTGGCCTGACATTTTAAGTAGAATGCGAGTGCTTACAGAAAAATTTATTTAATTAGTTTTTTCTTTCTTTATACCAATTTCAATATCAAGCATAGTTCAGGTTTGGTTAAAACTGTGTTCCACTGCTTTAATCTGTTCTTAATAAAATTATTACAAATTCAATCTTTAAAATATATATATATTTAAATGATCTGACGGCTATTTTAAATATAAAAGTTAATTAGTGAGTTAACTTGAACTATTGAATATTCTTATTAGAATAATAAAAAGTCACATTTCTGGGGTAGGCATGGTAATTTATGATCACAATGCAAATTTTATTTGAGCTAAGTGTCATGTTATTGGTTTTAAAACTAACAATTATGCGGAATTTCATGCTTTGTCTTTTGGATTGGATATAACAATCTCTTTGGGAATTAAGGACTTGACAATTGAAAGTGATTCTATGGTGATTATTTAGTGTGTTATGAATAAGAAATCGAATTGTTGGAATTTGCAGTATATACTTGATCTCATTTTACAAAAAATAGAATTGTTTGAATCTTTCTTGTTATCCCATTGTTACAAAGAAGTTAATAAGATTGCGGATTATTTGGCGAATTTAGTCATTGATAGCAATGCTAATCAGCGAGAGGTGGGTTTTGAGGAAATTTCTTCTAGGGTATGGGAAGGTTTGCAGCAATAGTTATGTGATTTTCTTGAGTAATGTTGATGTAAAATTTTATGATGATAATTATTCCCGCTTTCCCATTTCATTTCAAGTATTCATGTTCGTTATCTGGAGGAGAGTTTGAGCTCATGGTATTTGATACAATAGTGTTTTTCCAAAAGTTTTTTGATACTTTCTTTATTGGCAGGAAGGTTTTTGGCTCATGGGATTTGGCACAGGGCTTTGGAAAATTCTGTCTTCTTCCATTGATAGCAGCTATGGAAACTGATATTATATGTGTTGTGACCGCATTTTGTATGTGGTTTTGGGCGGAGTGTATAAACTGATATGCTAGATACTATAAGTTTATTTTATGAGCTGTGACTGGAGGTTTTCTTTCCAGGGTTCTTTCCTCTGATATGCTCTTTGAATCCTATGTAAAAAATAAAAAATATTAATAAAAAAGTTTAATGAAATAATCCACTTTTATTGAAATGTAACTATTCAAATAAAGCTATATTTAGGCACCACAAATATCAGCAACATGGAAGGAGATTTAAGGAGATTTTCAATATAGACAAATGATAATCTTCTTTCATGTGTAAAGGCATTCAATGTGTGATCAAGCCCTGAAAAAACATCTATCAACCTAACACGCTGCTAACAAAAGACTCTGCAGACAATAAAGTATACTTATCTGTATGCCACTGTCCCGTTCAGAAAAAACAAATAATTTCTTCAATTTCTGGGTCTTCAGGAAAACTATCTCCCTTAAAATTACTTGCATTTGCTTGGTTTTCGATATGCACACAACATATACATTCGAGCAACGATGCGCATAGCCTAATTTGGTTGTGTAGTTTGTCAATCTTGTACCAATGAGTTAACCATCACCTAGCATGCCCTTAAAAATTAAGGGCTTAACATTTATGCAGCCCAGATCCACGCTTAAGAGAAACAAAACTTCCTGATGGACAAAACATGTCGAAAGCGACTCCAAAAATATTGGCTTAGGTATCTGTATCATGACATTCTAGATCCTCTAGGCTTTAAACTTGATATCTGCCAGTTGATTGGATGTTCTATATCGGCTGCAATGAAGTGAATGTGTAATAACCTTTTTGAAAGAGGTGTTTAATAGATGAATTATATATGTTATTGCTCAAAACTGCATCCTACAATTCTAAACTACAAATACTGAGCCAATCTTAGGAAAGAATGCTTAGTTAGAATTATGTTAAATGCATGATTAAATTGCAGATGGCTTCGGTCAATAAAAAGAGTAAGTAAATCATCTTCAGTTTGGGTTTTAAAAAATCAAGGGGCATTCTTTGAGATCCTATTAAGACAATTAAAGGAAATGAAGAAAAGACTCCTTATGCTTAGTTAGAATTATGTTAAATGTATGATTAACTTGCAGGTAGCTTCGGTAAAAAATAAACAAAATAAATCATCTTCATTTTGGGTTTTACAAAATCAAAGGGCATTCTTTGAGATATAAGAAAATCTTCAATATTTTTTATTAAATATTAATTATAGTAACTTATTAGTCATCTAGGCCTACAAATCTCTTAATAAAGAAAATCATGTTGCACATGCAAATAGAGATGTGAAATAAGCCTTCTTATTTCTTAATAAAGAAAATAAAGTTACACATGCGAATAGAAATGTGAAATTGATTTATATCTCTACAAATAAATTTTCTTATATTTTTCTAACATAATTTGCAATGTGTAAACAATATGCATAACTATCTAATGATACATTAGGCATGATCTTTCATATGTTTTATCAACATTGTATATTACCAAATTATGCATATTAGTACAACTTACCTAAACCAACCTACTAAACAAGAAGGAGAAGGATATTTCAATTAGGAAAATGACCATTTAGCCTTTTGTGACTTGCTATTTGTTTGAAAATAGAGTCAAAAACTAGAAAGGGTGAATATATTAATGTGAATCTAGAATAGAGCACTATAAATCCATACAAGACCCCATTGGCCTCCCTAAAACTTCATTGCCATAAAATTTAGATACTCAAGAAACTTCTAATAATGATTGTACACAACACAAGATACATATGTGTGCCAAGATGCCTTAATTTATAGGACATGTACAGATAGAATAAAATTTTGACAAAGTGTAATACTATCAGAATATTCCTTATATAACAAGCCACTCTATGCTATATCTCCAATAGTGTAAAATCATATCCTTTTGTCCATAATATCTCATTCTTAATTGACATGTTTCATCCCAAAAATATGAAAATAATTTAAATATTATGATTGACTTGAGTCATTATAAATATGATGTCATGGCAAATGAGTCGACCATCCATGGTTGATCCGCATAGCAGTTTTAGAATGATAGTACCTAAATCCCATCCTTGATCTATAATTTGACATACCCAAGCGATTTTGTTCATTAATGTAACGATTCTTCTTTATCTTTCATGAATGACTGTTACTTCTATGATTCAATAAGTAATAACAACAACAAATTATACATCCTTCCTTTGAATAAAGTATATTGCTATGAAATAATTATAACTTGTGTTCACATCATATTTGGATTCGTCACTTAGGTCCAAACAACATTATTCATTATTACCTCAGCTAACAAAGTATTCAAAATTGATAGAAAATCAAAGTATTTATACTTATTAAACCAATATCATTCGAAATATTATCCCTATTAGATAGATCAAGATAAAAAAATTGAATCACTCATACTAATAAGTTTCAAAATAATATATCTAACTATCAATTCGATCTAATATTATTATCAAGAAGATTAAAAAAGCATGAGGATTAAGCACTCAATTTGAATGAGCTATATTATATTAATCAACATATTTAGTCAATTAGGATAACTCATTACTCTCCTCAATTTTGTGATCTTATAGATTAAGACTTATATTTTACTGGAAAAATATAGTCAATAATATGAATCTCTCAGATCAATTAATATGAATCTCTCATATAATCCAAACCATTATAAATAATAATAAATAATATTAACACTAATTCTAGATAACTGAAAAATCGTGAATGAAGTACCTAGTTTTTTGCATTGCCTCTCTTTACACCTAGATTTATCAATAAATTTGTTGACAACTGCTTAACTGAATACCTCTAAACAAACTTCAGTTGTAATCTCTTCACTTTCGTCTCATAGAACTGATTTTGTAGCACCACATTCTATGTGTAGCATCTAGAATATATCTCAAATAAAGGGAATATATCATCATAGAATGTTGCTCAGATTGTATATCTGAATTTATATGCTCGTCTCTAGAATCACTCTTGGATTTAAAATTCATCATTCTTGATATTATAGCAATTTGAACAATGTGCACAACCTAATAACGAACTTTTGGATACATATTAGTTTTGTCAAACTGAAAAACTTATTCTTGTTTTTTTTTTATCAAACGTTCCAAAATACAAAGCCAAACAAATTGTCTAATCAAACATTACATGCTCTAGAATACTGTCTACCTTAAGCATACCCTATCAGATGCTCAAGTTTAACATATAGTGTCTCGAAATTAATAATGATATGGTCTGTTACCTGTGAATTTAAAATGAAATGAATTCAGATTTTTGAAGAGAATGAATCATACAAACTCTAAGACGTTGTTGAGATAAATACCTTGGCATGTATGGTGTGGAAGATTTTTTCGTTTGTTACAGAAGAAGCAGCACTAACAACTTCAACTCTACATTCTTCCAACACCAGAAGAATATCGGACAAGGTGATCTGATTCGGGATCGAGTTTATGTATACCTGAAATGCAGCTGAACCGAATGACTTTATTTTAACTGATGGGAAACCCTCATCTGATTCTTGGAATCCCAGAAGCTTGGATATTTCAACGCCCTTAAAGAAAACTGCATGACTCTTTTTCATGGCTCTTTCCTTGTTAGATCTTTGAGCTGTTGCTCTAGATACCGAACGTAGTTAGCTGCTTCCTCTAGTTGGTCTGCTACTGAACGCTTTTCCTGCCAATATCGATTCAAATCCAATTCATATAGAATAAAACCCACCAAATAAAACTATTTCAGCTCAAGATGAAATAAGATCATACCCGAATGCTTTCTTGCGGAAGTAGTGACCACAGCTCTGAGAAGAGTGAATTCATTTCTTTCCGCCTCTGCCTCTCAATCATTTTGTGAATAATCTGTTTTGTGGGTTGTCCGCCTGCCTTCTTCCCAAATTTATTTAAATAGGGGTAGTCAAAGCCATCTGCCGAGCATTCCCGAATATAGAAATCCAGGGAATTTTTGTAGGATTTGTCTGGTTGAAATGAGATAGAACTGAAATTCGACAGCTGAAATTCTTTAGTTTGGTGCAAATTCATTGTATGGGTAAAATTGGTCATTAGGGTTGTTGGGTTTTGAACCTTGGCTCGCAAAGAGATTTGTTGCAGGAAGGATATATGATTAGGTACTTTACCTGGGTAGATCTGAGGTTCGATCTGCTGCAGAGATGATATATGATCAGGTACTTGACCTGTTCAGATCTGAGACGAGAGGATAAAGGATTAGGGTTGATAGAATATCGTACAAACTGCAGATTGAAAGATCTGTACAAACTGATCTTGCACTGGGTCCAGATCTTCTCAACTAAGCACCCGAACCAAAATAGATCTTTGTGGACTGGTAGGAGTGAAGGCAAAAGAGTTCAATAATGCAGTATATTAGAACTCCATGAAATAGAAACGTGTGAATGAAGAAATGTTCCAATGCATGAATGATTGCAACACATGAATTTATTAGTCCAAAATTAATATTTTAAACCTCTTTGTGATTTACACAGAATTACCAGCGATGGAATCTTAGCGTTACCCTCTACTATTTTTATTTTTCATTTTACTTTTTACTTGAAGAGCTCTTTAGATTTCTGATTAAAAAGAAAAGGGTTCACCTTCATAGGCTTTCCCAAAAGAATGACTCATAATTAATACATTATGGTAAGTCGGTATGCCCAAAAGTAATCAGTCCATTTTATTAATTAAACGACGTTTCAATGATATGTGGAGGTTAATTTTACGCTACCGACTTACCATTGAGTATTCGTCGTGAACAATCTTTATTTTGGAGGATTTGTCCGCCAAAATTAACAAACAATTAGCAGTGACCTCAAAGCCTCCACTTTATAAAACGTTCATCCTGTCCCAATAATGGTCAGAAATTCGCTGCGCTGTTATTAATTTTTAATTTTATTAATAATCGTTAAATTAATAAAAAACTGGGTATACGATGCCCCTTAGTGAAAACAGGAATATCATTTTAAATAATAAGACCACGTGCTTATTACAGAACGTATTCTTGATTTGATATGTGTCAAATCCTTCTTCCTTAATGTCTACTATAATAGCAAATCAGTTGATCATCAATCGTTGTAGTTTTGAGATTTGAGGATAATTAAGTACGGGAGAGGGGATATTATTTTTTTTGTTTTAATATTTTCAAAAGGTCTTTCCTCCATATCGATTGGTTAAAATCGATTTTTGATGGTTCGTCAAGAGTAAACTCGGGTTGAGCATTTGGGGATGGGGCAATAAGGGACTCAAGTGGCAAATTGATTCTAGCCTATGTGGCTAATCTTAGAGTTCAAACCATCGTAGAAGGCTATTCTAATGGCATCGTAATGATGCTTAAAAGGAAAGCTAGGATAAATTGGAAATCTGAACACCTCATCTGAAAATGTTTTGATTTTCTTCTTATGTTAGACGACATTAGAATTAATCATATATAACGAGAAGGAAATAAGTTGACAGACAGACTAGCTAATTTTGGCCCTTTTTCCAATCATCTTAAAATATCGATGGCTTTGCACAAAGTAACCGAAGATATTTGTGCCACTATCTTGGCTAACATAAGTGCTAAATAATTCCCAGATCGTCATTTTACTTCTTGTCATAACCACTTTATCTGTCAATCATTTATTGTTCTAGAGGTGAGTCTTTCATACTGATGTCTTGATGGGGGTCACCACTGACGACAAACCCTCAAAACCATAGGAATTCAAATTTTTAGAGTATGCACTAATGTCTTTTTATTCATACCATAACTTCATGTGTGATGTTTTATAGATAATTTAATCTAAAATTTTAACTTTTCTACACTACTCACTTGATAAGATTATGTCTTATTTTTATTTATGTTTCTACGAACTTTATTACCTAATTGTAAATAGAAAATTAAAATAAAATTGTATCTAAATAAATTATGTTCCTCTCTCTAATTATTCAATGTGAAAGTAAAAAAGATCTAATTTAATAATATTAAATCTATAGACAATGTACTTGTTGAAATATGAAATAGAATGAATAAACAAAAAGTATAAAGAATAAGAAGCTAGAGCTCTCTATTTGGGATGTGGTTACATTGCATTGTAGTCCAACTTACATGTTGTAGTCTAGAGTATGCATTGTCAGCAAAAACTTTTGCAAAACATAAATATTAGAATTCTTCTATATAAAGGATGAGGACAAACACAAAAGTAGTCTAAAATATATAAAATATTATGGTAATACTAAAACAAAGTTTAGTGGATAGAAAAATAAAACTTGAAAGATAATAGAAGAATACAATTTGATTTCTACACATCCATTAGTTTTATAAACTTGCTAGCTTGGACAAAAAGGAAGGCAATTTCTAAATACGTTCTTAAGTCAAGAATAGTCAAGACCTTGTCTTTTTCTTTCAACCTCCATGGGAGACTAACTATGAAAAGGGAATGAAATAAATGCATGTTCCTAGCCTACTTGAATAGATAGAAAAATGGAAAGAGAAAGAGAAGAACAAAACCAAAATTCTACGCATTCATTATTTTTTAAAACTCGTCTTGGACAAAGAGGAAAATAGGGTCTACATAGGAGCTTGCTAATAATACTTAAGCCCGTATCTCCCCCTCTCAATCTCCATTGGGAAGCAAGGAAACAAAGAAATGAAATAAATTTCTTCTCATATCCTATTTAATTCTAGATCTAGCACAAAATATGTAAATATTATGAAAATTGTTCAATTTTTACTAGAAGCAAAAATCTTGTGTATATGACTTTCAAGGCTAGAAATGCCGAAAAAGTACCAAGAAAATAGTATTAATTAAAAAAATGTTAACAAAATTAAAAATAAAAGTAAGGTTGGAAATAACCTCACACCATGAATGAAAGTAAAAATTATAAGAACCACAAACTACATGTCTCAAAGATGCAAAGGATGGCAATGAAATCATCCTAGACAACAAAGTGCTCAATGACTTTTGGTATGATAGTATTATTTATAGTAGTAGATAACATAAGAGCAAGAGAGATTGATAGATTGTTCAAGAGTTAGAGTGAGATGGGTCTGTAATAATTTTATATGTAATAAAATAATAATAAACTCTAACTATTTACTCTAACAACACCCCTTAAGTGTAACTTACCGGAAAAAGTATGCATCATGCAATATGATATGATGATGGGTCCATACAACTAAGCCATGTTAGGTACTTATGTACAACTAATCATGCAACTAATCTCTTACACATAGAGAAAAGAACAAAACCTCATGGGACATAACTCTCTCCAAAAAAGAGATATGCAAATCAAGAAGTGAGGAATGGAGGTCTCCATAATGTTCCCCAAAAATAACATCCATCATGAAAATACAATATGTTGATAATCACTCTCCAATGACAGGAAAGATAGAGACAACATTGCTCCCCATGATTAATAATCTCCTGCAATAATCCTAAGAGCTTGAAGGAAAAACATGATCCAATGCTTACAAAGAACTTGTCTCCCCTAAGGAAGAAATAAAACAATGTAGAGATGCAGGAATGCTTTCCATTTTGGATAGGAATGGGTATGAAGTGGAATCCAAATGTATGATGATGTCACTCAAAAATGCTCATGAGTTTCCTTGTTCATGAAAGATTATGATGCCACACTCCAACCAAACAAATAAGAAGGTGTGTAGCTAGAACTATGTGAAAAATAATATGGAGCAATATCCAAATATGAAGATGATGTGACAACAAAAATAAAATTATTGTCATCAAAGAGGAAAGAAAAACTCTCAAGAGTGTCCTCCAAATCTGAAATGTGAGACTCTAGAAACAATGGACCAATGCCTGTCAAGTAGGAATGTCAATCAGAAGACAAATAGTTACTTGTGGAAATGAATTACTAATAATGTGTTATTTAGCCAAGTCTAAAAGACAATGATGCTCTTTTTGATTAAGAATGATGGAATTATCAAGTGAAGGTTCATCAACTACCTCTAATGAAGAATCGGGAATGTTTAAATAAATTGAAATTAAAGTGTCATAAACCTTTAAAGGATCACAAACATGCGTTATCTTCTATAAAGAATGAAGAGGCTCATTATCATAAAAAATAGGACCATTAGGGAATGATTGAGAATCATGATCACCTTATAATTGTTGAATGTGAGTCCAAAAAGTATGAGCGAACTAAGAAGGAACAAGTGAATCCAAGATGTTTTCATCTAAGTGTATAAACATAACTCATAAGAATTGAGCCCTATTGTATTTCCAAACAAGATTCTAACATGGAGTGTAAGGAGGAGGAACAAGATTGTATAAATGTGACAAAAAATGAAGCTCGTTAAATTGAGAGATTATAAAATTTCTCCATTGCCTATAATTCCACTCTCCAAAGAAAAACCCATTTTTAACTATGACAATTATTCAAATAGTCAAAGATATAACCATCACATCATAATAATAGAAACTTTCAAAAAGCAATATCCAATGGTGAAATAGAAATTTGATCAAAATTTCAAACGCCAACATATTGCCCTGAGGTAATTAACAAAAGAGTACCAGATAAGTTGAGAAAAAATTAGCAAAGACAATGTGCTCTAATTAGGGTGATGAGTTGGTGGGTATGCGTGTCAACTTCCAAAGTCACCTCAATTTCTACAATCAATAGTCATAGTCAAGAAACAACACGAGCTAAGCAACAAGCACATCAAAGAACAAATTATAAGAAAAATCAAAAGTGTAGAAATTTCTAAAGAAGAATAATAACACATAACACTCAGATTTACGTGGAACAACCTAGTAAAAATATAATAGTAAAAAACCACGGGCAAATTATCTTTTGTACTGATTCTCAAGAATTATAGAGTTACAACAATCTTCAAAAACTGTACATCAAAACATGATTGTGAGCAGCCTAAAACAACCGAGTTACGGAGTACTACTTGAAGACAACTTACTAGTTATAGTAAGTATGACTTGCACAACTACATGTAAAAAAATGCTGAAATTACTATTTATAGTAAGTTTCCTAACAAAACTTTCAATTTATAGTAAGTCTAAAAAAAATTTGCACCTCCGATAGGACACCTAATTGCAAGCGTCTAGGAGTGCACTAGCTAAGAAGGCCATGATGACTCAACTGCTACTAGATGAGAATCCATGATGACTCAATCACTGCAAAATGGGAATCCAAGATGACTCAATCACTGTAAGATGTAAATCCAAATTGGACTTCACATTCCAGCACAGATCAGAGGAAATATTTTTCTATAAAATTATAGACAAAACCATGAAATAAAGCAGATCACCATGGCTTCTTTGGGAACAAACGCAGTGTGGCATGGAAGTAGAATAACAATGGAAGGAGATTCACTCAAGGGCGTTTTAATAATGGTGCGAATCATGGGGATTCTTAGAAGCAATTCAAGAGATTTTCGAAGAAATGGTCTTTGGATCTTGGCAATCAGTGAACGTTTGCTAGGATTGTTGGCTTGGCAAATAAGGAGACTATGGCTAGGGTTTCTGTTTCTTCATAGCAAGTGGGAAATAAGGTAAATGTGAACCTCAAGGAAGATGGTTTGGAAAAGGTAAGTAAGATTCCATCTGATCCTATTATGCCCAAGGTTTCTTCATCGCAAGTTTGGGCTCCTATCCCTTGTATCTATCTTTTAGGTTCTTATGTCGATAAGAAAGTGAATTCTTTGCATACGAATGCTATTTCTAGGGAAATTTGGGGTGATCAAATTAGTTTGTTAAAGCTTTATCATAAATTGTAGAAAAGATGGGGGGATATGCATTATTTTCAATTATTGTCTGTGAATGCTTTTATTATTGTCTTTGATTCTCCTTCTTTCAGAGATGAGGTATTAAGAACTTCGCATCATTGGTTTGGAAAACATTTAATTTCAATTGCGGCTTGGAAACCTTTTTTTGTTCCTTCTTGGTCTAGTTGGAAACTTTTTCCTTTCTGGTTTGGTTTACCTAAAATTCCTTTTGAATTTATGGATCCAGATGTTCTTTAGAAAATTGGAAATACTATTGGAGTTTTTTTAACATCTAAAATGGACTTTATGGAGGGGGAGGTTCTGGTAAAAATTTGTGTTCTTATTAACCCTAACAATGTTTGCCCCCGTACTTGTAATATCAAGTCTCATGATGGTATTTGGCACCAGTCAATTGAGAAATCAGATATGGAGCTTCTTAAGTCTCCTTTACTTTTGGATGCTCCTTTACTTATGGATTTTAAGAAAAACCAGCATGTTGTTGACTCTGTCCCTAAATCCCTTAATAAAGATAGTTTGTCGGTGGGACCTTCGATTGAAGGATGTGGAAATGTCTCTTCGCATAAATTGGTAGAAACAAGTCACATTAATCTTGAAAATAATCCATTGTGTCGTAGTTCTGGGAAACCAAATGATCACACTTCGGGTTTGGTCTCACTTTTGTCTTTACTGAAGATATTTTCTAATAACGGGGGTATAGTGGATGGTAATCCCCTGACGAATGGAGTAGATCACCCATTGATGATAGATTGCCCTAAGATGCCAAATAATCACACAAAGGATAAGGATGACAATTTGTCTTCATGCACTCAAAAGGAGGTTTTGGATTCTTCAAAGAATGTGAATTTAGATAAAAATACAGTGGTTGATATGGAAACTATTAAATAGGTACCTACCATAGGTTTTCCTACTGATGCTTCTTTAGTTTAGGAAATTAAGAATTTTGTGTCTAATAATTCCCCTCTAAATGTTGAAATTAATATGGCTAATGAATCTTCCTTAGGGAATAGTAATCCATCAGAGGTTGTCCCTGTTATTATGCCAGATGAGAATCTGGTTCAACAAGTACATGATATTTTTAACAGTCATGCACATCAAATGAATGAGGGTATTACTAATAGAGTTGTTTGTGTTGAAATGTGGTGATTGATCAGCAAAGTACTATACACTCAGCACGTATCCTTGCTGAGGTATTTTTTTGGGTATATTTTTGTTGATGAAAAATGACATTGTAATAAAACCCTAAAAAGGCCGACTTTGTTTTTGCCCTAAAAATGCATGTTATAAGCTGCTGGGATGCTTAAGGCATTGTAAGATTGATGTATTGTTTTTGCTGGATAATAAGAAAGATTGGATGACTCTGTATGGTGGACGTAACCCATTCTAGGTGAACCACGTTAAATCTTTATGTTATCTATGTCCTGTTTTATTTCTTTATTTTTTGTATTTAAATCTGCATATAATTATTAGTTCATATTTGCTTCAGATCTGCTTGAAACCCTAACAATTGGTATTAGAGTGAGGTTTTCAGTAAAATGGCAGGACTCTCAGATTTAAGTGGGAGCAATGGAGGATTCCAAATTCAAGGTCAAAAAGTTTAACAGCTAGAACTATCAGTTATGGAAAATGCAGATGGAGGATTACCTGTATCAAAAGGATTTGTGGCGACCATTGGAAGGAAAGGCAAATAAAGTGACCACAATGTCAGATGAAGAGTGGGACATTTTAGATAGAAAAGTACTGGGATCCATTTGATTGTGCCTTGCACCGTTTGTAACATTCAATATAACAAAAGCAAAAATGACTATAGATTTGATGGCGACATTGGCAAAGTTGTATGAGAAACCTTCGGCTTCGAATAAGGTATTTCTTATGAAGCGTTTGTTTAATTTGAAAATGAGTGAGGGAGGATCTATAGCAGAGCACTTAAATGAATTTAATACAATTACCAGTCAACTGTCTTTGGTAAAAATTACGTTTGCAGAAGAGGTTAGGGCTCTCTTAATTTTATTTTCTTTGCCAGAAAGCTAGAATAGCTTGGTTATGGCTGTAAGTAACTCTGTCTCTGGTAAAAATACTCTGGTATTTGATGATATTGTTGGTGTTATCCTAAGCGAGGAAATGCGAAGGAAAAGCACAAGTGAGACTCCAATATCATCGGGTAGTGTTTTGAATGTGGAGAATAAAGGAAGATCAAAGGAAAGAGGAAACGGCCCTGGGAATGAGAAGTCATGAGGGAAGTCAAAGAAAGGACGCTCTCAATCTAGAGGAAAGAAAGAATGCTGGTACTACGGAAAGCCTGGTCATCTAAAGAAAGACTGTTGGTCTCAGAAAAACAAAGAAGGAGACAAAAATGAAAATGACAGTAAGGAAGCTAATATTGCAAGTAATACTTTACAAGATGCTTTAATGTTATGTTTGGATAATGTTAATGATTCCTAGGTAATAGATTCTGGGGCTTCATTTCATGCTACACCCCATAGAAAATATTTTCTAAATTATGTTCAAGGTGATTTTGGACAGGTATATTTGGGTGATGATGAGCCCTGTCAAATTGTTGGAAAAGGAAAGATAAAGATCAAGTTGTAGAATGGAAATGACTGGTTTCTACAGGAGGTAAGACATGTTCCTAATTTAAGAAGAAATTTAATTTGTGAAGGGCAACTAGGTAGTGAAGGTTGCATAGTTACCTTCTGAGACAATATGTGGAAGGTCACTAAAGGATCATTAGTAGTAGCTAAAGGTGTGAAGGTAGGCACAGTATATCGGTGTACTGGTAACACTTACTCTACCCTAGCTGCTACAGATAAAGTTACTATAGGGACATCAACAATAGATGTTGTAAGAACAGATTCGATAATGTGGCACCATAGGCTTGGGCACATGAGTGAGAAAGGGATGAAAATCCTTCACTCCAAAAATCTATTGCTAGGACTAAAGAAGATTGATTTAGACTTCTGTGAAAACTGCGTTTATGGTAAACAGAAAAGAGTCAGATTTCTCAAGGATGGGAAAGAGAAGAAGAGTGAGAAGTTAGAGCTTGTGCATTCAGATGTATGGGGACTAGCTCAGGTATCATCTCTTGGTGGCTCTTGTTATTATGTTATTTTTATTGATGACTCAACCAAAAAAACATGGGTATATTTCCTAAAACAAAAATCAGATGTTTTTGAAACTTTTAAGAAATGTAAAGCTTTGGTTGAGAATGAGACAGGAAAAAAGTTGAAGTGTCTCAGATCGGATAATGGAGGTGAGTATTGCAGCAAAAAATTTGAAGATTACTGCTCCTGAAATGGGATTCGAAAGCAGAAGACAATTCTAGGAACTCCACAGGAAAATGGTGTGTCAGAGAGAATGAATAGGAATATCATGGAACGCGCGAGGAGCATGAGATTGCATGCTCGATTGCCCTTACATTTTTGGGTAGATGATGTACATACTGTTGTCTATTTGATAAATAGAGGACCTTCAACCCCTTTGGATGGTGGTATTCCAGAGGAGGCATGGACTGGTAAAAAGGTAAATTATTCTTTTTTGAAAACCTTTGGTTGTGAAGCTTTTGTCCATATTGATAAAGAAACAGAACCAAGCTTGATGCTAAATCTTAGAAATATACCTTCATTGGATATGGGATAGATTAATATGGCTATCGGTTATGGGATTTTGAAAATAAGAAAATAATTAGAAATGGAGATGTTATATTCAATAAGAAAGTTATGTATAAAGAACAGATGTAGGAAAAGAAGCATGAACAAGACAAACAAGAATATGTGGTGTTGGATGAAATTCCTGAAACTGAAATGCCACAGGTACCTGATGCTCAGCAACAACAGATTGTCCCACAAACTCTTGCAAGTGTTAGATGTTCTATGAGGTCAAGTAGACCCCCTGAAAGATTTTCTCCTTCTTTGTATTCTATTTTATTAACTGATCCTGGTGAACCCGAAGAATATGAAGAAGCAATGCAGGTGGATGCCAAACAACAATGGGAGCTAGGCATGAAAGAGGAGATGGACTCCTTGATGAAAAATAAGACTTGGGACTTAGTCCCTTTACCTGCAGAAAAAAGAACTTTGCCTAACAAATGGGTTTATAGGCTGAAGGAGGAGGAAGGAGGTCAGAAAAGATATAAGGCCAGACTTGTGGTAAAAGGTTTTGCATGGAAAAAGGGTATAGATTATGATGAAATATTTTCTCTAGTTGTAAAAATGACTTCAATTAGAACTGTACTTAGTCTTGTGGCTGCAGATGATTTACATCTTGAACAATGAGATGTCAAAACAACTTTTCTCCATGGAGATTTGGAGGAGGAAATTTACATGTTGCAACCATAGGGATATGAGGTCAAAGGTAAGGAGAACTTGGTGTGCAGGTTGAAGAAAAGTTTGTATGGCCAAAAGCAAGCACCCCGACAATGGTATTTAAAAGTTGATAGTTTCATGGCTGAACACGGTTATCATAGATTTCATTTTGATCATTGTGTATATTTTAAGAGATTGGATAATGGCAGTTATATTATCCTATTGCTTTATGTTGATGACATGTTTGTTGTTGGGTCTAACATGCAACATATAAATGATCTTAAATAGAAATTAGCCAGGTCATTTGCTATGAAGGATTTGGGTGCAACTAAGCAAATTCTCGGTATGAGGATTACACGAGACAGGAAAAATAGAACCTTGAATTTGTCCCAAAGTGAGTATATAAAGAAGGTGTTGAAAAGATTTAACATGCAGGATGCAAAAGCAGTTAGTACACCTTTGGCTAGTCATTTCAAATTGACTAAGGAGATGTGTCCAAAGGCACAGGAAGAGGTTAATAAAATGTCTAACATCCTGTATTCATCAGTTGTTGGCAGTCTGATGTATGCAATGGTATGCACAAGGCCAGATATTGCACATGCAGTGGGAGTTGTGAGCAGGTTTATGAGTAATCCAGGTATGGAACATTGGAATGCTGTGAAATGGATCCTTTGGTATTTGAAAGGAACCACTACGAAGGTATTATGTTTCAAAGGATATAATGCTGCTCTGAGTGGATTTGTTGACTCTGATTTGGCAGGTGATACTGATTCATGGAGGAGTACTACAAGGTATGTTTATACTATAAGGGGAACTGTAGTCAGTTGGATTTCTAGGCTGCAAAAGGTTGTTGCACTTTCAACCACTAAAGCTAAGTATGTTGCTGCTACATAAGCCAGCAAGGAAATGATTTGGTTACAATTTTTTCTAGAGGAATTGGGTCAGACACAGGAGGATCATCCATTATATACTGATAGCCAGAGTGTCATTCATCTTATGAAGAACTCTGCTTTTCATTCAAGGACAAAGCACATTCATCTCAGGTACCAGTTCATCCGGATTGTTTTGGAGGAGGGTCAGTTACAACTTGAGAAGATTCACGCAAGTGAGAATCCTGTCGATATGTTCACGAAGGCAGTTCCACAAGAGAAGCTAATTTCTTCATCAGTTTCTGTTGGTCTTCTTGATTGATAATTGTGGAATTTATATCAGTCGAGTCCTACTGTTTTATCCAGCAGATGTTGCATGTATAGTGGTGTTGTGTAGTATCCATCTCCAAGTGGGAGATTGTTCAGTGTGGAGCCTGATCAGTCTCCAAGTGGGAGATTGTTGAAATGTAGCGACTGATCAACAAAGTATTGTACACTCAACATGTATCCTTGATGAAAACCGACATTATAATAAAACCCTAAAAAGGCCGACTTTGTTTTTGCCCTAAAAATGCATGTTATAAGTGGCTGGGATGCTTAAGGCATTGTAAGGTTGATGTAATGTTTTTGTTGGATAATAAGAAAGATTGGACGGCTGTGTATGGTGGACATAACCCATTCTGGGTGAACCATATTAAATCTCTGTGTTATCTATGTCCTATTTTATTTCTTTATCTTTTGTATTTAAATCTGCATATAATTGTTAGTTCATATTTGCTTCGGTCCTGCTTCAAACGCTAACAATTTCCTCAATTGAGAATGATTTGGGGGATATAAACTCGACCCTTCCAATTTCTGCATCTACTATTCCTTTTGCGGTTTTGGCTACAACAGAGTTGGGTTTTGAAGATAATCCATTTATCCTAGCTTCTCCAAACTAATGCAAGAGTTTCCCAATTATCCAAACAACTCCATTTTTTTCACCATCAATGGTTTCTCCTAGGAGAGGTAGGCCTCCAAATAATCTTAAGACTCAAATGGAAATTGATGCTGGAATTCAAAAGACTTTGTCCCTTTCTCCTGCTGGTGGGCAAGGGAGGCATTCGGTCTCTCTTGGTAGGCCTAAGAAAACATGCCTAAATCCTATAAGTGTAAAAAGAAAGAGGAGTAAAAGACTCATGACTAGTCCACCTGTGACAAGATCAGGGGCTGTGAAACGTAATTTGCAAGGTTGCTTTGGGGAAAGTAAAAATTCTCTGATTATTGGGAAGAGGGGAGTTTTGGCCTCCCCTCGAGGACAATGAGAATTATTTCTTGGAATGTTAGGGGCTTAAATGCCCCTAACAAGAGATGCTTAATTAAGTCCCAAATGGACTTAATTAAGTGTGATATTTTTATGTTGCAAGAAACAAAGTTGTCAAAGGAGTCTGCTGATTTGGTTTTTTCATCTTGGAGAAGGTGGAATTTTCTTTTTTCCTTGGCTTGTGGTGCTTCAGGGGGTTTGGCACTGCTTTGGAATAATTATAATATTGAGGTACAGTTAGTGGCATCTGCTAAAAATTGGATGTTGGCTTTAGTTATAAGGAAGATTTCGAAGGTTAAATTCTCACTTTTTAACATTTATGCTCCGTCAAGAATTCATGGGAAGAGTAAGTTATGGGGTGAATTAAAGAGGATTTCTTCTCCCTTCAAACATGGTTCCTTTATTATCTTCGGGGGCGATTTTAATGCTATCATTGATTTAGATGAGAAAAGAGGAGGTGTTTTCCCTAATAAAAGGATTATGGATGACTTTGGGGATTTCATTTCTGATATGAGCCTTTCTTTTTGTAAGTCTCAGAATGGGGTTTTCACATGGACAAACATGATAAGGGATTTTTCTCAAATTGCTGAGAGATTAGATCGGTTTTTGTTATCTGAGAATTAGATTGATTTAGATTTTGAATTCTTTTCCTCTATTCTACCGGTCTCAGGTTCTGATCATTTTCCAATTTCCCTTTCAGTTATTGAGGATAGGGCTTCTTTTAAGTCTCCATTTAAATTTGAGCCCATGTGGTTTAGGGATTCTTCCTTTTTTCCTCTGCTTATGAAATGGTGGAATTCTGCTCCTTTTTGTTCTGGGTCCCATATGTTTCAGATTGCTAAGAAGTTAAGTTATTTGAAATTCAATATTAGGGAATGGAATATCTCGCATTTTAAGAACATTTTTCAGGAGAAACAAAGGATTCAAGATACGATTGAGTGTTTTAATACTCATGTGCTTGAACATGGTATGGTGCCACAAGTTTTTGATAAATTGAAGTCACTAAAATTATAGCTTGAGGAGGTGTTAGCTAGAGAGGAAATCTATTGGAGACAGAAATCTAGAGAGTTATGGCTTTCAGATGGTGACAGGAACACAAAAAATTTTCATTAAAAAAAAATTCAATGCGACCACCCGATTGTAAAACACTACCACTGGATTTCGATAAGGAAACAAGCGTTAAGCCTCAAAGTACCCACCAAAAAGACATAATGATGTAGCAACCAGTGAAACACAACACTACATAGATGAATACTACCTTCTCTGGAATGTCGACTGGAACCAGATAGGTTATCAATATATGACAACCAAATGAAGAACCCCACCAAAAATAAAGTCAAAGGCCATGGATCATGTGTAGACCCTGTGAGACTTTGGCTCCAAGACATGGAGAATGCGTACACCTGTGAACAAGGCTCACCAGCGAACGAAAAGCACAATGTCAATGACAGCAAATAATGGCATCAATAAGTACATGAACCTACCAATGTAATGAAGCTCGATGAACTAAACATGTGATGCCAAGAGAATAATTGATCATCCTTGTGCAAGAAAGATGGCTGCAAAATAATAAATGTGATCCTCCATGAAAGGATCGATCAACCTCTAAGAATAATTATACAGGCGAATAGAAAGAAACTTGTGCTATCAAATAGACTATGCACTGCTAGTAGAACTGACCGCTAGTCAAAGGTACAATCACTCAGCTAATTATACGAGCCTGTCAATTTGAGATGACCTGATCCAAGCAATGAAATTGCATCAGAATCGGCAACTAAATAAAAAATGTTGAGCCAATATTAAAACCAGTGATGGAAAATTAATAAAGTGAAGACATGCATCTGCCAATTGCTTTGGCTTCATAATGACTCTACGACACTAGTAGTTTTTATTTAGCTTCAGAACAGTCTATTAAGCTTCAATTCCATTTCATAGAGTCTTTCTATAGAACAATAGTTTGTTTTCAACCGGCTACTATTTCTAGTTTGTAGTCTAGCTATCAAGATTTATAAATTACTTCTTTATGTACACTTTCAGTGAATCAATAACAGTGATCAATTTTCTTTCTCTGCTACACACACAACTAAGAGTTTAATGCTGAAGTTTATATTATTTCAGTTGTCACAAAATATAATAATTTTATTTAGCTCTCTTTTTAGCATAGTGTAAGAGGTATTAATCATTTATCCTTTCGATTGGTATTAGAGCCATCACTAGTACATTCGGAGCTGATTTCTGATGGCTGTTTGTCGGATTTTTGATGAATTTTCATCGGAGTGTCAACAAAATCTACCATCAAAAACTCGGTGTTGGATTGGTCAATGATGCCATGCCCATTGGAAATTCGACAATCCAATGGACTCTACCAATGGTCAAAGAAGTCATCGGTCGAAAGCTTGGTATTCATCGTAATTCCGACGATGATCATTTTTATTAAAAAAAATATATAAAAGAGCCATCGAAGGAAGGAAGTTCTTTCAATTTGTTTTAAATCCTAAGGGGTTCAAGGTTTAGGTTTAAAGTCACTTCAATACTTGAGAAAACCCCTTTTGGTTTCTAATTTGGCATTACTTTATTCACTTAAGCGATGGGTCCATTTATCATAAAAGTGTTCTCCCCTTGTCATTTACCTAGGCGGTCCCTTTAAATATTTTATTCTTGTTCTCTTTTAGTCTGCCTTTTCTAATGTCTGTCGGGCCTTATAAGTATAATGCAATTTTCTATTGATCTGACGGCCCGCGTTGATTCGCAACCAAAAAGTGCTCGAAACTTAGTTTCCATGAAGTAGCGAAAGGCGAAGGTGGACTTGGCATATAGGTTTGGACCAAAGCTAAACACTGATCAAGTTTCATCTGATCGGACAGATAGCGTGGCTTTGTGAGATCAAGCTGAATGTGTTTTAACCTTCGCAAAGTGGCGAAAGGGTTTGGCGGGTCCCAGAGATAAGCAGTCTTCTTTGGTTAAAGAATGATCGGGTTGGAAAAAGATCAATGGCTTCTCGTTGTTTCATGGCTGGTAGATGCACGAGCTATACCTTCAGCAAAAAAGCAAAAAGGTGGAGGGTCCTGCTAAGAGTGGTAGTAAATGTGGTAACCCCAGTTGGCGATGACATGGTGGTGACAAGGCACTCAGTTGGCGGTATGCAATGGGTTCGGGCAAGGTTGTCATAAACAGAGTAAACAACGAGCAAGTTCTTGAGATCTAACGGCTCGCATGAATTCGCGAAGATAAGATGCTAGCAAGTTAGTCATTGTGAAGTAGCGAAAAGGCCGATGGGCCCAAGGGACAGGCATGACATGAAGTTAAAAGTAGATCAGGTCTTATTTGATCTAACGGTTCTCGTGGTTTCGTGGCTACAAGCCAAATGAAGAATAATGTTCGCGAAGTCATGAAAGATAGGTGGAAATCACATAGAGGAGTGAGCGTGGCATAATAGCTGCCACTTTTTGTAGAGCTTGATAGTAATGTGTCGAGTGACACATGGTTTAAAAAAGTGGTTGAGGGCCCGCCTAGGTGTAACCGGCAGTTATGTGGGAATAGTAAAAGGGAACACGTGGCAGATTAAGGGTGGAACCAAAAGGAGTTTCCAGGGCTAATGGCCAACTACCATGTGGCATTTTTTATTCGGTGAATAATTGGGGTAAGTAATTCCCAGATAAAGGGCCCACTTAAAAGGCATTCATCTTAAGATTGATCCAATGCTTCTCATTGTTTCATGACTTGAAGATGCCCATAGCTTAACCTCAGTGAAATGGCGAAAACCATTAGCTGTCAAGATGAGGCGCGGTTAGTTAAAAGGATTGACAGTCCTAGTTGGAGTTAAAGGTCGGGTGATTTGAGTTTGATCTAACACTTGGCACGGCCTCGCGAAGGAAAAGTGCACGACTGTTAAACTTTGTGAAGTGGTGAAAAGGAGGTAGGGCCCGACACTAAAGCAAAGAGATTAAACAAAGATAAAGGTGATGTAAGTTCTCGAGATCCAATGGCCAGCATTGTTTTGTGAAAGAAAAGAGCACGGGTTTTATGTTCTGTGAAGTAGCGAAAGAGCAAAACAGAGGAAAGACTTAGAGAAATTATGACTCGTTGGAGCCAGTTTTGAATTCAATTTGGCGAATTCAATTCTGAAAAGAAAGCCAAAGCATGCGGAGTTAATTTCTAAAAAATTAAATGCCAACTTGCCCTTTTGATTCTGCATCAACTTGATTGCTCAGTATTATTTCATCAAAGTTTGTTGCAGAGCGAATTGTTGCAGAGCAATTTTCTTCAGGTGAATAATCAGGTTTCTTGTGTTTTTCTTGATAACTCTTGGTTTGTTCTCAAAAGCTGTTGTGTGAATTACTTCATTAGAGGTCTGTGCTAGCTTCTAGTGGTATAATTGTTTGACCAGAATGGCACCCAAAAGAGAATTAACAGGGAAAGTGAATTACCAGGACCAAAATATCTGTGATGATTTTTTAGAGCAATTAACCATGTCCACCAATGTTGGGGCTAAGGCCAAAGAGCTAGTACCTAAGAACCCTTGTCTAAAAATTGGAGATGGCCTTTATGATAAGGGTAATTGGTTGAGGGACTTTGAAATAGGATTGTCAGGCTTAGGACTCTTCAAAGTCAGTTTTGGGCAGAGGAATTCCCCAACTCCTTTGAATGGCATATGGGAGCAAGATGTAGGAAAGCTTGTGGTCCTAGGTATTTTTATGGGTGTAGATCTATTAGCCGTGATTGCACAGAATTATGACTTTGTGGCAAGATGCATCTGAAACATAAAGGGATCAGTCTTGATTGAGATAAATGAAGATAAATTCAGGAAAGTGTTTAAACTCAGTGAGTCCTCCAATTTGTTAGAACCTATTGACTTTGAGTCATTAGCCTAGGTTTACAACACACAGAGGGATCATCTTAGAAGTGGCCCATTGAAAGAATTCTTTGTAAAGATAGGGGGGTTAATAGTTGTAGGCCCCAGCACAATGGAACCATTCTCTCTCAACCTATTCACTCTAAGAGCTAAGGGTACGTATTGGGCATTATGCTAGATTTTTGGAGAGGATGCTGAAAAGAATATGCCAACCCATTATATGTTAATGATTGCACAAATTCTAAACCCCTCCCTAGCAATAACATTTGATTATGCCTCATACCTTGCTGATGCAATTCATAAAGGGCTAGTAGGAATAAAAAATGGTAAGGTGGATAGGCCATTTGGATGGTACTCCATGTTAATGCATATGTTTCTATTCAAAGGGGCTGATTATTTTGGAAAGGAGATGGACCTGATTAAGGTCAAGGATAAAGAGGAGATGCCAGTGCAATTGTTGAGTACTGTTCTATCTTGGAATAGAGAAGATGCAAGTTATTTAAAGTTTGATAGATGCTTTGCATATAAAATTAGGATTCTTCTATGCAGAGAAAACCCTATAATTCCTAAGGCTCTTTTGGAGTTTCTCAGACCAAAGGAGTTTGCAAAGGATATCAAGATTGTTCAAAATTGGGGAGACATATATTTGTACCCTATGTCTACTGTTTTTAGAGTGTTTGGATTTAGAGGCACCCCCTTTTTACTACCCTATCAGGTCCCATTGAAGATAGGGATTTTAGAAGTCCTGAGACAAATTGGGGGAGTACAAGAAGTAGAGCTAACCAATAGAGGTAAAGGGACTATTTTCCCAACTATTAGCATGGCTCACCATTTTGTGATCACTAAGGGTGGATGGAGATTTTTGAAGAATTCTTTAAGCCATATAGGTTGTCTACTGCAGTGTCAAGATGTGTAGACCCTGAGGATTTTTTCAATGGCATGTTCAGAAAAAGAGTAGTGTGCAGAGGTAGGCCACATCAATTTCAGTTCCTAGAAGATCTGATTATAAATGAATTCAGCTTAGATGAGCAAGAACTAAGGAAGGAGAACTAGGTGGCATATAAGAAAGCCCTTGATTTTATCCATCAATTTGACATTGGATATGACCCCCTTTCTAGCTTCAATCCATTTGAGGAGAAAATAAAATTCTTGATTCTTTATTTTGAAGATCTCATCCAGACCTTAAAAGAAAAGAGGGAGGCCATAATGCAAAATGAGCCTAATAAGGCTAAGATGGTATTGGCTAAGCCTACCTTTGCTAGTGATATCCCACATGGTGACTATGTAATGCACAAAAGGTCAAAGTACATTGTGATAATGCTAGTGACAGGTGAGCCTTCCACTTCAAAAGGGAAGAGAAAAATTGAAGATGTCATTGACATCCAGGATTCCCCTAAGAAGCAGAGAGTGGGAAAGGGAATTGAAACTGATGAGCCTCAATATTCTCCATCTCAGTCTCCTATCAACATTGGAGAAGAACAAGCTATGGCTGAACAGTTATTGCAGTTAGGGAGTCTCGGTGAGATTGCCTATACCTATGAGGAGACCCAAGAGGGGATGCTCGAAGAGCCACCTAATGCTGAAATGGATTTGACTGATGGTGTGTTAAAGGGCCAAGAAATGGACCTTACTATTAAGCAAGCTAGTGAAGAATTCCTAGCTGACAGTAATTTTGTCACATCAGGAGCTTTTATACAGTTTCTATGGAAGCAAAATATTGATCAATTCAAGACTAGATGTGAACAAAGGGAAAGTGAATAGCCTCTTAAAAATACAACTCAGGTAGAAGAAGAGGTTAAGAAAGAAATGATGGAGGAGTTCAAAGCAATCACTCCTGAGAAAGGAAGAGAAATGGTAGCAAAGGCTGGTGTGTTGATTCTCCCTGAATGGGATATAGCTGATGCCTTAGTGCTTGATGTAGTGAGGAAAGAAACAAAGCCTATGGAAGGAGTGACATTCAACAAAGATAATGTTGCTCATGTCATGTGGTCTTTAAAGAAGGATGAAAACAAAAGAAGGAAGGATGCATCAAATTCTAGCCTCTTAGGAGGCATGATAGTTAAAAGAGTCCAAGACACAGGGGTAGTGGAAGCTGGAAGCACAATCCTAGAGACTGCAAAATTTAGTGTTGTGTTGGCAGAGAAAGAGGCACAAGAAAAGGCTAATCTCTAATTGAAGTTGGAAACTATTTTAAAAGCTTACAATGATGCTAAAGAAGGAAGAGCCAACAGAGACTGCATAATTGCTAGACTCTAGAGTCAACTAGCAGGTCAATATCATCCTGGTGAATCTTCTACACTCATGATAGCCTCCTCTCTAGCAAGACCCCCTCCTACTAGTCCCATCATTGAATATCCCCCTTCTCCTATGCCTTCTAGTTCCCAATTACTTGAAAATGTCCAACATGAGTTGGAAAAATTGAAACAAGCTCAGACATTGTATGCAAACAAATATGAGGAGAAGGTGAAAGCCACCATCTTGAAGTTTGCTGACTCAGTCAAAACCTCCAATGTATACATAAATATGAAGAGGATTCTTAAGATTTTGATCAAATTAAGAGAAGAAGAAGCCACTTTGGAACCAATCCTGAATAAGTGGGTGCTTAGAGGTAAAGAGTTAGAGCTCATGTGTTCTTCCCATGCAAATGCAGAAGAGAATGACAATCTAAGGTCCAAATGTGAGTTTATAAAAGAGATGAATATTCTTGCAGTGGAAGGAGTAGGTATAAAAAGAAAAGCCCAACTTTATAGGAAAGAATATTCAAATCATAAATTTGAAATGTTTCCAAGAGGTTTCATTGGTCCTATCCAGCTAAAGGAAGAGAAGACTTGGTTAAAGGAGGTGGACCAAAATTTGTCCCTAAGGATCAATCAGATTATTAGTACTGATGACACATCCTTATTTATCCAAATAATTAAGGAAGTTGAAAAAGTGAAATCTCATTATGGTTTCATAGAAACAGAGATTAGGCATGTATGAGTCACTTGGAAGCAGCAAGAAGATATGAAACAGAAGATTACTAGTTTTACTTGGCCCAGTGATGATGTGTATCAGGAGTGGAAAGATAAGTATATGGGATAGAAAGAAGATGCTCTGGAGAAGTTACAGGAGGTTGCAACAGAACAACAAGCAGAGGAAGCCGCAGATGCTGAAAAGGACTTATAACCATTTCTTGAAAATGACAGGTTGTTTGTAACAAACTTTCTTTTGAAGGGTCCAAAGCTTGTATGCATCCATACTATTATAAATGGATACCAGGACTCCTAAAAAATGATCGCAAGTAATTGTAGGAAAATGCTACAAAAATTTATCTAAGCTTTTTTCTAGTCTTATGGAGAATACTCTGAGTTTTGTAATATTTTCTCAAAATTAATATCAATATACAAACTAGAAATAGTGTATATACATAAACTTCAAGCATAGAAATTGAATAATTTCTACAACAACAAACTTGAACTCATCTTCTATATCTCCATCCTGGGAATTTATGCAATTTTGAGATAGGAGGAAATCAGATCAAGATACTTAATCTGCTATAAAAAGCATTAGTCATTGAAAACAACTAGTGAGTAGGTATACCCGCCTAGGTCCTGCAGAGCCTAAAGTGAGAGAGTTAGTAACAAAGTAGGTTCACTCTATAAGCTGGCCAAGTTAATTGGAGGGTTTGATCATAGGAGTTGGCATTTCCTTAGAACCTATCCAATCTGTTGATTTGAGACCCACACATTCATTAATTGTTTTGGACATTTGAAGTTATGTTTTCCTAATAGATGGTCAAGTATAGAACAACAACATTCAGAAAATACAATCTAGAGAGATTGCAGTCTACAGTAAAGCCAGTAGGCAGTCATACCTAGTACCAAATAAAATGACAGTAATCAAGTCTACTAAGTGAAAAAGAGCATGGTATAAGTTTCTAAAAGGTCTTTTCAAACCTTAACAACAAATAACATGTTATTGTTGCAGCATTGTCAAAACTTGACAAGAACAACACCTTATTACCTCAAGAGGCATAGCAGTCATAGGGAAACTCATGTCAAATGTGCAACTCAATACAATAAATAATCTTAGTTTGTATCCCTATAGCATCATAATGCAGTCCTTGACCAGGTATGCATACAAGAAACATCTAGTTCTATTAAGGCACAAGCATCAAAGTCAGAGGCTATGACAACTAGTGAAAAACATCAAGAAAAAAAAATTTAGTCTCAAGAATTAGGAGTTGTAATTAAAAAACTTACAAGGATGAGGCATATTCATAACTTTTGTAGTCCCACCTTGGATATCAACACTAGAAGTAACTCATATTGTTCGTGTACAGACAAGACAATATGGGAGTTCATTATACCCAGCAACTCATGGTGTTGTTGTTCGTGTTGGCTTTGTTGGACCCTGCAATTAAGGTTCAATATACATTATTCAATAAGATTAATAGTGCAACATAATGAAATATTGAAAAGTTTGTTACCTTGTTGAGCTTCGCTTGGTTTCAAGAATAGTTTAATATTCTCTACTTAACAGGGCCAACCATGTGAAGGTGGAAGCTCATTTGGTGCCTCCCCCCCACCCTAACATCACTCTAAATTCCCCGTTAACATCTTATAACATTCATTCATTAATTATTTCTACCATTAATAAAATATAGCATTCATTCATTAATATCACATAGCGTTCATTAACACATAACATTAATTAACATTAATTAACACACAACATTCATCAATATTAATTAATACATATCATCCATAACCATTAATTAGCACATAATTACATTCACTAACACATAAAAGTCATTCATTATCAAATAAGTTAGATTACAATCATTTCTTTCTTTGTTTTTTCTTTGAAGCTATGAAAAGACTAAGTGGAACATCGGTGTCTTCATCATTTCCCCCCTCTACAGATGTTCCACCAACTGCTCGTGATCTCAGTGTATGCCTAGTCCTATACTGAGGATGAGGACACTAAAGTGAAGGGGGGTCCTCTGCAATAACAAAGAAATGGGTTAAATTCAAAAAAACAAATTATTATTGTTACAAGTATTTCATTAATTTAGAGAAAATAATTGTTGTGCTCTTTACCTAATGGGGCCACATCATTTTGTGTAGCCTCAACCTCAACATGTTGAACACCACAGTCCTCTTTACCTGAGAGGGAAACATCATGTTCTCCACTTGCTCACTACTGACTACATGCTCTAAAATATTAACAAGAAAGGTTACATTAATTACTACTCTAATTACAAATTAAGATGTTTAATTGTATTAATAGCTAAATAAATAAATTTGATAGGCAAATGAATACCTCCACTACTGGGATGCACATCTGGACCTTCATGTGAAGGTGGTGTTTCACAATTAGCAGGCTGCGTTCCAATGACATGCACATTGTTATCATTGCTTGCTTATTTAAAACACATATAGTCACTTTATGTTGGAACTCAACATCAATTAGATTATTGGTAAAGTATTCAATTTGAAACAACTTCCATTTAGCATACTTACCTGTGTGATGGATGCACGCAAATGTTGTGTATGCCCACTCAATTCTCGTAGCCGATCAACCATGACTGAATAGCCTTGTTGGTAGGCAATTCTCTTGTCATCTTCTGTGGGTGCTCTATTGAATTCAGAGCCCTGCATTTTTTCTTGGTACCATGAATTTTGCTTGCATTGTTTGATAAAAAAAAAACATTTGCAATTTATTAATATTTTGAGACAATATGGGAGTTTACATGAGATACTTACAATTTGTGCAGCAAGTTTCATGTAACCACTAGAGCCGAGTTGTGTTGCCCGCACTTTTCTTGCCTTCCCTTGGTTGCCTTTGACATGTCACTCAGTCTATAAAAAGTTTGAAATATGTTAGATTGTATAAATATAAAGAGTAATTAATTAGTACATAATTACATTCTTAATAGTATCCCGTACCTTCTTCTGGCATCTACTGGTGTATTTCCTTTTTTCCTTTCAATTCTCTCCTTGGCATGCAAAATCAGGTCCTTCCACTCCCTCTCTGGAATCATGGGGGATGCTCATACTTTAGGTTCCTCTGCAAATGGGTCCTATATTGGTTCCTCACACACTTTAGATATGTGTCGGCTTTTTCAAGGAGCTTGGTTTTGTCAAAGGTGTCATTTCCAAACCACTCAACCATTTGGTTTGTCAATTCATCTTTTAACCTTTTTTCTTGGTCATTCCACCTTTTAAAGCAAAAAAAACCCTGTTAGATTTAGAAATGAACTGAAGCTACATTTATTACACTTCAAGAAATGGATCAAAGGAAAATTATTCTAGCAATGATATGAAATCAAAAGTGGATAAGGGTTAGTTCACATATGATGTACCACCTTTTATGTATGCTGTGCCCAAATATCTACAATGTAATGTCACTAAGATATTTATAGAAAATATCATTGCCTGCAAAATATTCATGGGATTACTAGTCCAAAATGAGTGATCATAAAGTAAATTACAATTAGAGTATATATAATAATAATTTTAAAGTACCTGGAACCTTTTGTATCTTTAAGGGAAGCATTTCTTTGTCACTCACCATGAATGTGGCTTGCAATGTTCCCATACTAGCAATATGAGAAGATCCAGGAAATGATGCTATGTTATCAGTAGTAGTCGCCTGTGGCACATCCTCATGTGCATCTCCTCCTGCAAAAAATGAATCCACTATGAAATGGCATTAGAATTCAAGAAAGAACACTTGAAGGGAAATAAACACATGACAAAAGATAGAGCAAAAGAGGGATCTACCAACAGTGGGTGGGCCAATATGACGTGCACTAGAGGATGTCTACATGCTACATGTTGCCGACATTGCAGTCGGCAATACAGGTGAGGGTGACCTCTCATGAGGCAGTGTCGGCATTTGTATAGTAACATTGACAGCACCTAAAGAATAATACATTAAATATATGAAAAGTGTAAGAATTGTAAACAAGGATGAACCTTTATTTTGAAAATTGACAGTATCAAGTATGATGTGTTTTGGGTACTCAGAGTGATAAGCGAAGCAAGTGATAATACAAGAAAATCATAATCACCTGATCCTGCAACACCCTGATCATAGGAACAACTTTCATGAGGGTGGATAAATTGCTGTAAAAACAATACATATATATTTTAGTTAATGACATAAAAAGAGAATAAAATATAAACCATTATTGAACTTTTTTTATAATTAAAGCTTTGATTATTGCTTACTTGCAAGTTTTCTATTGTCTTATACAATAATTCCACCCTCTGTCGTATCTCATTAGTGGTAGGATGCACGGCTGCCAAAGCAACAATCTCTTTTCTAATTTTTATAAGAGGCATTTTAAAGAATTTCACAAGGTCTGTGGGATCTTCAGGGTCATCATTGCTTAACCCTAATGATTCCACATCCATAGAAAGGTGCTCAGGTACTACAACTCCCTTTCCCTTTCCCCAAACATCCGTCTATGTCAAGAATATTATTAACAATTACAAAATTAGTATAAATCACTAAAAAAAAGAACATAATAATGTAACAGTTTGCTTCTACCTAATTTGTACAATTACAATGAGGTTTACCTGCTCGGTAGAAGTGTCGCAAGGTACATCTCTATCTGCGATATGTGATGGATCCATGTCGGCCTGTGACAAAGAAAAAATATAAAAAACATTAGCAAAATTACATCATACACAACATGAACAACATGAACTTTGTAGACAAAAAGAGTATTAAATAATAAAAAGATGTTGTCATCAAAATCATTGTAAATTTTGTAATTCCTTACCTTTACTTTATGTAGACTATACAGGATCCTCAACTAAATGGTCACATAAATAGTCAGATAGCTAATAAACAATCCAATTTCCATAAATAAACACAGTTTAAAAATTGTCACATAAATAGTCACACCCCCTATCTCCATCTCCATATTAAAAGGTGCATCATGAATTAATTATGTAATGGCATTAGAATTCAAAACAGAATGAATTAATTATGTAAAAAAAATTCTATCAAGAAGTCAATATCAAATAGATAATATACTAATCGCATTCCTCATACATTTCATTCTTCATCATCATGAACATCAAGGTCATCATCATCATCATCATCATCATCATCATCATCATCATCATCATCATCATCATCATCATCATCATCATCATCATCATCGTCATCATCATCATCATCATCGTCATCATCATCATCTTCGTCATCATCATCATCATTAACATCTTCGCCATCATCATCACCATCATCACCATCACTGTCATCATCATCATCATCATCATCATCATCTTCTTCTTCTTCTTCTTCTTCTTCTTCTTCTTCTTCATCGTCATTATGAAACTATCGATCATGATAATCATCCACTTCATCTTCTACTTCTTCGGTATCTTCTTCTTCAGTATCTTCTTCTTCCATCACATTATACTTTATCGGCCTTCCTCTTGGATCATGTCTAACAATAAATGACCAACCCGGTTTATGTGGAACCTCTGAGTAAAATACTTGCTCACATTGGCTTGGAAGAGCATAGGGCTCATCCCCAACTAGTTCAAATGACCTTGTATTTAGCATTATAAAACCATTATCATGTTCAATAATAGTTCTATCAGGATCATTTTTATTCAATTGTAGCCTGTACCATTTGATGATGAACAAAACTAATTTGAAGGAATTAAAGTCACACTCAAGTATATCATCCATAGTATCGATTTTGAGATTGTTGAGGATGAATGTCATTTCTTGATGAAATATATGTCACCTCAAAGACTGCAGTGATGCCAGAATCACAAGTTTTCTTCGTGTCATCCTACTTTTTTATGCGAAATTTATGACCATTGCAGCACATAGCATTGTGGTTTTTGACCTACGATATGTCAAACATGTAAAAATTATTGCATTGTGAGTTGATAAACATATGGGTGATTAATAAATTTATACATACCTATTTATCTCTTAAACCATATGC
Source organism: Cryptomeria japonica (assembly GCF_030272615.1). Lineage (NCBI taxonomy): Eukaryota > Viridiplantae > Streptophyta > Pinopsida > Cupressales > Cupressaceae > Cryptomeria > Cryptomeria japonica. The sequence continues at coordinate 567,503,074 of NC_081415.1, read as the reverse complement.
TAAATCAATTTCCCTTTGCGTAACATTGGAATCTCCATTACGATGTGCTTCTTTAACCAATGAAGCCACACCTTCCCATGTTAACATGCATCCAGAATATTGACAGCGTTCAATCCATACTGTCATCCAATCAAGATTGTTTGCAATATACAAATGTAGTGCATCCCACTCTCGACCAACTATACAAAAAATAAATAGATGTCTTACAATCGATTTATTTTGAAGATTAAGAATTAATTAACTACAATAACATCTTTTAATTACCTCCCACTTTCCTCAATCTACCTTTCCCCATCAAGTACTCCCCTTCAAATTTGTTAATGGTGTTGGGATCCCAAATGCGATCCACGTGGATCTTTGCTACAAACTTAGGAAGATATTCATAAATGTACACCATAGTCTGGTATACCATATATCCCTCCACCATAGAACCCTCAGGATGTGCTCTTTGTCGAACCAAAGCCTTCAAAAATTTCAAGTACCTCTCAACCGTCCACATTGACCTAGTGTGTACAGGTCCACACAATTCAATCTCCTCAACTTGGTGTATGAGGTAGTGTTCTTGCGCATTGAAAAAAGCTGGAGGTAGACACTTTTGCATTTCACACATTAAATGAGGAATTTTTCTCTTCCAATATTTTATATCGTCTTTATGGATTTCTTTACATTACAACCACCTACAAGGTATTCTAGATGCAAAAGAATATATTACATAAGAAGTAAAACAAATCACAAATATAATATCTATACAATGAACTAAAAAAATATCACTACTTACCTTATGTATTTTCCAAGATCATATATGACTTGCTTGACATTATTGTCGAAGTCGTCTGGGAGAGATAGAGGTAGAACGTACTGCAACAATTATAAAATTATCTTTTCATTTTTTTGTAACATAATGAAAAGTAAACATACGCGCAGTACTTAAATACATACTAAATACACAAGAACATGAATTACCTTAATGAAGGTATGCCAATCATGCGTTTTCATCCCTAGCCCAAATTCACTTTTCTTTGATATGAGATTGTTTATGTTCGCAGCAAATCCTGTGGAAAATCAAATTTTTCATATGACTTCTTTTATAGCATTGCTTTGCTGGTTCGTTAATAACCAAGGAAGCTCACTTATATTAATCTGGTCTCCATGGCTATTTGATTGAATGACATTTATCATTGCATGATTGGAATCCTGAATGTCACTACATATTTTGACAATTTTTTCTTTGTCATGCCTTCCATCCAATATTTTCCATAATGTCTCTGTTATATTCTTTCCAATATGCATACTATCAAACAAATGAACAATTTGTAACTTCTCGTAGTAGGGCAACCTACTAAATTGTCGGGGTTAACTTTGTATTCCCTTAGGAAGGTGGTCATTTATGCCTTCATGACCTTCATGATCATCAATGACATCAGCAATAAACAAAACAAAATAGAAAATATGTTTATGACAAACCAATAGATGGAATGGCATTACCTTGACGATTAATTCTATTATATTCCAACTTCCATAGGTGAGGTATCATTCTTCATGGCTTTGATGTATTCTCTTCTTTCCCATTGAAAAGATGTTTTTTAGTATTTCGATACTTATGATTTTTGCGGAGAAAGTGCCTATACTCATCAAACACTTGCTTTCCTAAACTTTTTGAATGACAAGATTTCATCTTTGGACCACAAACAGGACATGCAAATTTTCCCTTTGTTTGAAGACCTACAAGATAATGTATAATTGGATTAAATATGATAATTTTTTGAATTATAATGTTCATGCACAACTTAAACACTATAACATACCACAAAAATGTGTTAGCCCCGGGGCATCATGTATTGTCCATAGAAGCACCACATGGAATTGAAATTGTCTTTGTCCTATTGGTCTAGAGACGTCATACATAGTGACACCATTCCATAACTCTAGTAACTCATCAATAAGAGGCTTGATATATACATTCATATCTTTAACTTGATACTTATCTAATCAGATGAACAAAAACATTACATAATTATTATGACCATTTTACTGCAATATTTATAATTATATTTAGACGACTATATTTAAATGATAAAATACCTGGAACAATCATTGCCAATATTATGTGCTCCCTCTTTATTGACATCCATGGAGGAATGTTATTGTTGATAACAAAAATAGGCCACATTGAGTAAACAGATCTCATCTCTCCAAATGGATTGACACCGTGCGTTGCCAATGAATGCTTGAGATTACGAGGTTCTTCTTTAAAGTGTGGCCACTTTTCCTCTATGTCCATAAATACTGAACCATCTACAGGCATTCAAATAATGTCATCTTGACTTCTATTGCATGCATCGTAATCCATAAATTGTGCCAAGCTAGTGCACTTGAATAATCGTTGCATACGTGGAATAATGAGAATATAGCGAAGAACCTTGCGATGAACCCTTTTTGTTATTTGATCTATTCAATATCTACTGATATGGCATTCAGGGAATTCAGTTCAAAATTCATGTTGTTTGTGATTTATAATATTATCATTGGGACAAGCATCTATTGCTTGATACTTTATTCCAATATCTTTCATAACAGCAGATAATTCTCAGTATGAGCGAGGTAGAATATTTGATGGTGGTAACAAAAACTCACCTATCAATCTACAACAACAAAATATAATTTGTTATAATAATGAATATTAATGGTACAACATGATTCACAGTTTATTATGATATATATGACATGCCTTAACATACATGACATTGTTATGTTGGATAAACCATTCATAACCTTCAAGTTCACCAACAATAATACAGTGGAGAGAAGAGTTGCCGGTGAGCCTTCATAAAGGGCCTCAGATGCCTTCTCAAGTAGAGGGACATCATGAACAACATCAAGGTCATCTTCATCATCATGATCAGTTGAGCGAGTACTAAATGAGTTATGGATCAACGTATTTGTACCATCATCTTCCATTGTGTTTAATGGCTCATGATTGTCATCTTCCATGGGATCATTGTCTTCAGCTTCGATATTCACACCTCCATGTTCGTCCACTTCAAAAACCATATTCTCAAGGTTGTGTTGATCCATACCATGTGCTCTGGGGTGCTCGATCTATATAAAATTGATATACATAAATAAACCGTGATCATGATCTCATCATCACGTGATTTATTATGTATATAAATTGTCAAAACGATATAATGAAAAACTTACCAATGGATGATAATCATGTCCACCTTCAATGTGACCATGCAGCCTACAATGTTTCTTCGATGTTATGATTAGAAGTCTTCTAGTCTATAACCCCTTACAAATTTTGCATAGAAAATAACATTTTCCATCACCTTTTCTTTTCAAGTTAGACCACAATCTAGCAATTGTCTCATTATTTTGTTGTTTGTTGATATTGTCTGACATGGTCTTTCTTCACAAGCAGGAAAATAGAAATTATTAAAATACATAAGACAACATTGTAGCATCTTATAATCATCAGTTATAAAACCAAAGAACTTGGGAGTGATTCTTTTGTTTGTCACAGTCCAGGAAAATGGTGTCTACTGGAGCCTTGAATAACTGACTAGAAAGATTTTTAATTCCTTTTCTTTTTCCTTCTGATTTTTTCACTATCACTTCCATCCTTTGAGTCAAATGCCCTTGCCCTTTTCTTTCTTCTTATTTTTTCATACTCATTGTCATGCTTTGAATTATTTTTCTTTCTTTGTGACTCCTTACTGCTCTCAGTGTCAATTTCACTCTCAAAATCTGAGTCTGATGTATCAGAATCTGACGAACTTGATGAACTAGATGAATCGTCATTAGAGGTAGATTCATCTGACTCAAGAATAGACTTTTGCTGCTGCATTACAAGCCTTGGCATATTCTTCAAATACTCACGTAAACTCTCAGTGATACCACCAATACCAATAGAACTAAAGAAATTGATAGCAAACCATGAATTTTTGGGATTGTCCTTTGGAGAATTTGAATCAAAAGACTCCTGCATTGTTGGATCGTTCAACCTTTCATTAAGAAACAATATACCAAGCTACTCTGCGAGCTCATGCAAGAGAATCTTTATAAAAATATGGGAAGAGGAAGTAGTATCTTCCTCTGTCTCATGTATATAAGCAAGACAATGCCATGGAAGATCATCTATGCCAAGTAAGTGGGCAAAAAACTTTGCAACATTACGTAGTTTATTTGTTTCCAGTTTGTGTATCATAGAATACTATTGTACAAAACACTTATCAAAAAATTCTTCATATATTTTATTGATCATACAGAATCTTTGCCCAAGAATACCATAATAATGAAGGTATGTTCTCTCTTGACCAGGTTCAAGCTTGATCTTTAGTAGCTTATGACCAACTTCCTCAAAATCAACACTTGACATGATTGTCAAATAAATTGTACATCTTAAAGTGACCAAGTTTGTCTCTGTCTCATCCTATATTCTCAGTGCTTCCTCACCTTCCTCTTCTTCATCATCATCATCATCATCATTATCATCATCATCATCATCATCATCATCATCATCATCATCATCATCATCATCATCATCATCATCATCATCATCGTTATCACCTGAATCATTCTCCCCTTTTGCTTCATCTGAAGAAGCATCTCCAAGGATATCTTTCTTCAGTTTTTCATAGGTTGCCTCATGCTCTAAGAAATCGGGACTTGGCTTGAAAACATCCAAACCAGCCTCTTGATCAAGTTCATCTTCTAGGAAAACTTCATGTGTTAACTGATCTAGATGCACAGCTAGATGACCCTCAAACTTAGCTTTGCGAAATGTAAAAAGGCCTTCGATTAAAAATAGTACTCATTTGTCAATTTCCCCCTCATGGAGAATACCTCTAAATCTTTCAAAAATCCCATAGAGACCTTTGGGTGAAAGGTCTTGCAACAAAGAACCACATTCTTTCATGAACCCAATAGCAACCTCTACACTATCATCTATGGGGTTCTCTAGTAAAAGGGTGAGAAGTTCCAAAGCAATGATCTCATGTGCGACTTGCTAATTCACTAAATGAGCAATGAAATTGGCTACTGCTATCAACATGTGCTTGTCATTGTGTTTGTATGCCCTCTTAAGCTGCAAAATAATTCTTTGCAAAAGCAGATTGCCAACTTCTAGAAATTTTGTATTTACCACAACAACCAACGCAGCAAAATCATTTGTAAATCTAGGGGATGCCATTTGGGATTTCATACAAGACCTACAAAATAGACCCCTCCCATGGATGAGATTCTCTGCAAACAACTCTAGAATGATGTTCTTGATGTTAGATGCATTTACCTTGTTTACTAACCCATTGATACTCTTCTGAAGGGCATCCCATGTCATGCCCTGGTATTCCACACTACTCTTGTCTTCCACATCTTTCATCATTTGAGCCAGCTTAAATGGGGGAATGTAAACACCCCCACTTCTTCCAACACCCTTCTCATCTCATCTTATAGCACCTTCGCCATTCCCATTCTGAGATGGAGCAGACACAACACCAGAAGTTTTCACTTCCACTGCCTCTCTATCCCTCTTGTTTCCAGAAGCCCCTTTACCACTTAATTCGTGCTTATTTATGTACATAAACCCATCAGGAAGCATGAGTTTTTGCATATAAGCTTGCCCAAATATTTAACAGTTATTTTTCATCAAGATTCCCTCAGGAGCTGGCAGATCCTGCTTCCATACTTTAATTATGTTTTCTCAAAGGACAATCCTAAAAATCCATGCATTGCAAACAACTTTTTACACCTTTGTTGGTTGTGGTGGCATCACAGAGAGTTTACATCAATAAATGAAGAACATGCCAATGCTTTTAATGTAGCAGTAGAAGTCTATCTCTTATTCAATATCTCTAGTGAAACCCCCATGATCTTTTGTTGGAGTAGAATTTGTTATATTCTAGAAAGGGTCTTGTCCTTTTTTGATGGGATATTCATCTACCTCAAGAAATAATTGTTCTTTTCTCCAACAAGAAGTGGAACTAAATGAAGGTCTAGCACCATGAAATGAATCCTCAAAAGGATTACTATAGTTAGTTTTGGTAGATAATGATCTGGGTAAAATACTAATGTGGCTTTAGGAAACATTATGTACTAGCTTAGCATACTCTAACAACTTTGGTGTGACATGTTACATCCAATTAAGTCTCCATCGGTATCTCTATTGTGTTTATGGATTGGGATTCAATGTACTCTTTTCATACACAAATTTTACTTTCAACTGAGCAGGTTTGTATGTACTTACTTGTCTTTCGATTGTATCCCTATTTCAAGAATTTCTTCTATCAACAAATCATTTGTTGTAAGTTGTACAAGTGAAAGCTTGAACATGCCTTCCATGCTAGCCTTGTTGATACGTTCAACACCATCTTGTGTAACAAATCTTTAGAACTCCACTATTTCATTGAAGAGTGAGTAGTAGGGACAATCTAGGACACTTACAGAGGTTTTGCAAGAGAGATAAATAGACCTAAATATTATGGCTTAATAATGATCAATAGGTAAAAAGATAAGAAACTCTCAATATCAAAATGACTTTCTCAATTGTCTTTACTAGAAATGGATAGATCGGCTAATAATGGCTTTATGACTGTATGTCCATTGTCAACTTTAGACTAAATCCAAGAAGAGCTAGAACTAATATGCGATATCGAGATTTATGACCTCTATAATATAACAATCCCATAATTATGTTTCCACGCATCTATACCACAACACAAACATCATGCTAGTGTTCAACCATAGCAATTGATATCCTAATTATAGAATGTGAAATATGCACATAACTATGAATAAAGATTAAGAAAAACAAAGAAAGATGCTTATTGCAAACATTAATGACTAATGGACAAGAATTGTATTCATTGTAGATAGTTTTGAATATCAAATTCACTTACTTGTATGCCTCAAAGAAATGTGGTTTCCTGGACTGCAATGATTGCTGGATATGCACAAAATGGATTTGTTGAGAAGGCTTTAGAAACTTTCAAGCAAATGCAATCGGCAGGTATAAAGACAAATTCCATGACCATTCCTACCATCCTCCCTACCTGTGCCAAAATGGGAGATTTGGAACAGGGTATGGACATTCATCGAAGCATAAAGGATAGAGGAATTTTGTCAGATGTTGTAGTTGCAACTGCCCTAGTAGACATGTATGCAAAATGTGGAAGCATAGACAAGGCACACGAACTATTTGATAGAATGCCTACAAGAAATGTTGTCTCATGGACTACAACGATTTTTGAATATGCGCAAAATGATTTTGTCAAAAAGGCTTTAGACACTTTCAAGCAAATGAAATTGGAAGGCATAAAGCCAAATTCCACAACCTTTGCCAGCATCCTCCCTGTGTGTGCAAAAATGGGAGCTTTGGGACAAGGTATGGACATCCATCAAATCATAACGGATAGAGGAATATTGTTAGGTGTTGTACTTGCAAATGCCCTACTTGATATGAATGCAAAATGTGGAAACATGGACAAGGCTCATGAATTGTTTGATACGATGCCGCAAAGAGATGTTATCTCATCTGAACAATCAACTCGCGCATATACAGGAGGAAGGGATTGCTGCTACAAAATTGAACACTCACTCCTCAATCAAAGTTCTATGGTTTTACAAGATTAAACTAGCACAATTAACCACCACATGTATATTTTTTGCAACATGAAATTAAAAAATTGAGCAATTTGAATCTACCTCCTATGCGGGATTGCAAACAATGCCACAAATGCCTTCGATACAGGTTTGATGTTCTTGGGGGTTGAAGTCGCCAAAATTTGCAATATAAATGAATTCCCCTCTTCTTTTTTTTTAACTTATAATGGTCGTTGTCGTCAAAGTTATTAGTGCATCTTGTAGATTATTTCTTTGTGCAGATAGCAGTTCTTTTGAAGAAATTTACAAACAATTTTTATTCAAAGAATTAAATATGATCTTCCTCATTGAAGTCAATATGTTCCCAAGTTGAATCTGATTTCGAACATGGATTTTCGCCCACCAAAATATATCCACCATCAATATTTTCTAGTCCATCAACATAAATCAAAGATCCAATTCTAATGGGACTTTCAGTCATTGCACCATCTTCTAGCAAAGTGTTGGCAGTATAATCTGATTCACAACAACTCCTAGGTTCTTGTAAACCTCTAAATTGACCTTCAATTTGCTTGGTTTCTACCTCTGCACTTGTATGTCCTAGATTATGAGAAGTAGTATTCAAACTACTTTTATGAATAGGCTCCTCACTAATATTGTTTTGGGAAATAACATCATCTTCATATTTCTTGATGTAGATTTCACCTATGTATAATCCATCATCCAAGTTTGGACTCAAGTTCAACTCAAGTAGCCAATTACTTCTCTACTGTAAAAATGGTGCAAAAGTGGAGTCAAAGCCATTTTCATTTATAACTAAATTAACTTCTGGACATACAATTGTTTACATCATTCCTGTATACTAAAGTTTCAATGTCTCCATTTTCATGTGTACCTATTTACATATAACAAAACAAGTTAATATCAATATTAAACAAAAAACTTGACATAGGCCACAAATAAAGTACTATACCATGTTAAATTAAGGAACGAGAGCTTTTAGTTCAGGGTAGAGCACCACAGCATTCGGTTAGTCTTAACCCATACACACTAAGAAACATATGAAGTCTAGAGAATGTTAGTCAACTTTGAGTGTTTAACACTTTTAAGTCTAAAAGTGTATTAAGCCTAAAAAATGTTAGTCAACTCTCAATGTTTAACACTTTTAAGCCTAAAAGTGTAAGCTTCATGTGTATGATTTAAACTGTTACCCAACACCCTAACAAGCTAATGGACAATGCTTAGATCTAATTTGATCTTACTGTTTGGCCACAAAATATGTAGTACCGATTGTAGATTGTTTAAAACTTGTGTACCCGATTTTATGGTGGGAAACTTTTGTATCCAATTTATCAGGAAGATGTAAACCTAACATTATGGATTGCAGAAGCTTGAAATCTTTGAACAGTAATAATGGGCTCCTCTTGTTCAAGCCAAAAACATGCTAATTGCTACATCGAAGCTTTGTAAAACGACAGTGTTCTGGTTCAGGGTGTTTTAAATCAAATGAGGACCAAGAAAAGAATCATACCCATTACAGATCGCTGGTCCAAATGGTAATTTTGTTGGTTCTTGGGCTTGAACTGTGCACCATTCTTCATTCTCTTGGTTGGGCAATCCCATATTAAATGATCCAGCTTGCCAAAACAATAACAAGTTCTCTTTCGAATTCGGTAGCTCTGTCCATAATCATTCTGCGAAATCACCCTCTCTTTTCCTGACATACGAGCCTCCATAAACTTAGAGAATTGTGAACAAATATTTTGCTCCGAGCTCGGTTATTTATTTGATAATCTCTAAAATAAGGCTGTAGCAGTCACACCCACAAGGGTAATGGACGCATCGATTGGATCTATAAGTTAAAACGTAGTTTTCAATTTATAATTTTTTAAAATAAGGTTTTACTGATTATAGTGGCCACTGTAATGGATATATTATCCTCATTTTAAATTAATCAGATATAGATACATATTAAAGTCTTGTTAATAAGTAGCAATCACACTTTAGTGTGCGATGTCGAAGAGGTGTGGAAAGTCAATTCGGAAGAAAGTATATTTTTTACATATATTTTCATAGTCCATGTGGTCTTAATAGACAAGCGATATCTCCCATTCAACTATGCATATGCTTACAAGGATATGAACATGATTGAGGTAAAGCCTTTAAATTAGGAAGATAATCAAGATCAATTACCAATAGGATCATGTTATGTTTGCAATAGGGAGCGATGGAGAGAGAGGGATAGATAAGGATGGAAACGAGAGATAGAGGGAGGAAGAGAGAGAGGGGGGTTAAGGAGATAGAAATAAGGGATGGAGGTAGAGAGGAGGCTAGAGATAAGATGGAGATAGAGATGGAGATGGAGGTGGAGAAGGATATAGCTTTGTAGAAAAGGAGGGGGGGAGATAAGGAGAGGGGGGATAACTAAATAGATAGAGATGGAAGAGATAAATATAAATAGAGAGAGAGAGGGGGGGACGATGTGAGAGAGATAGAAAGATCAAGATAGAGATGGGAAGCAACGTAGAGAGAGGTGGAAAGATACCAAGATAGAGATAGAGGGAGAGATGGAAGAAAAAATATAGAAAGGAAAAGAGATATAGGTGTAGAGATGTAGGAATAAGGAGAGGGGTGAGGGATATAGATCAAAAAGAGGGGTTGATATGCCTAGAGATAAAGGGTGAGAGAGGAAGATAGAGGCAAAGATGAAGATAAAGGGAGAGATTAACAAAGACGAAGAGAAGAGGGGGAGAGGAAGAGATATAGAAAGAGGGTGATATAAAGAGATAAAGATGGACATGGAAAGAGATTGAGAGATAGGGAGAGTGATAGAGAGATAGGGAGATAGAGAAGGCCACAAATAGAGATGGAGAAAGACAAAGAGATAGATGAAGAAAAAGAGATATTGAGAGAGGTAGAGAAATAGAGAGCCCAAGAGGTAGAGGGGGAAAGAGAGACTAATAGTAAAGGTGACATGTTTATGATTTCATATTATGCATGCATGTCTACCAATGTAGTTGTGATATATGTCACAACCTATTCTAGATCTCTTGTTTTGGTACAAAAAAGGAGAAAGTAAGAAAAAGTTGGAGAGATTCACTTTATACATGTCAAATGCATTTGTTTAAAAGTTTATAATTAATTTTCAACAAATCCATTTTGTACAGTTTTTGCAATCATAGCAAGACATGAGACGAAGCTAGAAACTAGGTTGTTATTAGAAACTTCTAACCAACTATCTAATGATGTGAGACATCTTGCTAGCCAAACATTTGGTTTTGATGAATCTTTTGTACATTCTCCTGAATTCCAAGCCTGCACAATTCTTGAGTATATAGGAAAACAAATAAGAGAAGTAGTGAAGAACATTAACCCAAAAATGCATCCACAAGTCTTTAAGGAATTACAAGATGAAGTAGATAAGGAAATGAAAGAGATGATCCCTGAAAAGGGAAGAAGATTATTGTAAGAAGAAGGGGTCCTAATCCTACCTAGATGGAATATTAGCTCAACCATAGGTTTTTACAACTTAAGGAGCAATTATAACATGAAAGTTAAATTGAGAGTTGGAGCTACAGATAAGATCTATAGTCGATCAAGGATTCACCCTAATAATAAGTTTTCATATACTTGGGCTTTATATCCACCACGTAAGATGTCTCTCAATATTGAGGATCCAAGTCAAATATATGGATATCTTGTTCATAGATTAGAAGACATGAACCTTGTTGAGGTTCTAGACCTGACACTTAATGCAATAAAATTTACAAAGGCTCATATTGAAAACCTAGTGAAAGAAAACACATGGTATAAGAGAGAAAATGAGCACTTGAGAGAAGAAAATATGAAGTTTGGAGATAGATTGCAATCTTATTCAGGGACTGCTCTATTGCTAATAACTAATGCACCAGATCATGAGAAAAGACTAATGAAGCTTACTTCAAAGAGGTCTTATTGGAAACTAGAAGTAATAAAGTTAGAGAAAAGAAAGGAATGGATAGTTCCATAGTGGAAGGCTTTAAAAGCCAGTGTTGTCATAGAGTTAATGAATGACATATTTGAGAAACTATAGCTACATGTTGACAAATTTTGGTCTCTAAAAGGTTACAAGGAAGGTTAGAATCAAAAAGAGAGGAAGTCACACAAGATCCTGTTAAGGAGAAGTCAGAATATGCAATGAAACAAGTTGATAAATGAATAAAAGTACACATAAACTTAAATAAGAAGTTTCAATCAAAGAATTAAATACATATGACCAAATGAAAGACACTCAATTCCCCACATTCCTTAAGGATACTAATAGTAGTTTAAAAATTGTAGAAGAGTGGAAAATGGAGATTATCTAGATGTTACCACAGGGCACAAGTATTGTCCTTATTAACGACAAGTTGTTGACAATACAAGTGTTAAATTTAATAAAATATTTTCACTAGAATTTGGAATGAAGCATGTCAATGGCCTCAATGGTGTGTATGCTAACCAAAAGTATATTGAACATTTGTCAACTGAATTTATTTCTAACCTGCACAAAATGAAGGAGAGAGAACTTAGAGACTATACTCCACTTAAAAGGAGCCTTGCCAGACCCCAATGGCCATGGGTATTTATTGAAGAGTGAGGAAAATGGGGTATCCTCTACATGCATTGAAATATTTCAATCTTCTCAATAAATTACGTATTATGTTTTATTTTCTTTGTTTTGTAATATTTTAGTTGGAATAATCTGTGCCATCAAGTTGGTTAGATGAAATCAACATCATCAAGCTTTGCAATTTTGTTTTTAAATTCCCTCTAGCACTGAGTAAATATTTGTGCTTTATGAGAAATGTAAAGATTCTTTTAGCATATATAAATGAGAAATCAAGATCATTGGCAAAGGTTCTAGAATAGACTTTTGGATGGGTAGCTTGTATATAGTCTAAGCATGTTGCTTCCTTGTATAAAAATTGAGAAATCAAGATCATTGGAAAAGGTTCTAGAATAGACAGTTGGATGGGTAGCTTGTATGTAGTCTAAAATTTATATCTATGATATTGTATCAATCATTTTGAAAAGTTAATGAGAATATGCTTTAGGATTATCTCCAACTTGTGTCATCTTATTCACATGAACTAGTACATTAAGGATGTATTGGTTTGTCTTTATTCTCTTTGTGTGACTGTGTAATGCATTTCATAGGTTTCTTTCAAGAAGAGAATTTGTCACTAAGGACATTGTAGTGAATATGAGTATATGTGTTGTGATCATTGAGTAGAATTGTGGGTGCATATCTAATTAACATTTGTATAATGAATAAGTGTTGGGATTAAATGGTTGGATTTAAATTAATTCTAGATATGAAATATATATGATATTTTACTCCATGTCCCTAGGAATCAAGTACCAATCTATCTTTGTTCCAAATTTGTTTCAGAAACATCTCAACTATGAAGATCTCTTTTAAATTTATTTTGTACGATTAGCTTTAGTTTATGTTTTATTCCCAATTGTTAAGTTGATGATGATAAACCAAGAATGCAGCCACATTCTAAAATAATTAATCATTTCCTTGGTATATTTTCATTGGAATATATCTGCTATATATGCAATATTTGCAAATGATTTGTATGGAAACTTTAAATATTGCAAGGTATACTCACTTAGGTTTAGTGGAGCCTAAATAGTAGGAGATTACTCAATCCTCTAATTGAAATCTCATTCATTGGCCACTAACCCAAGGGTTTGAAGATTGAAATTGACTATTTCATAGGAAATCCTCAGGCAATTAGATGAAGTTACCAATGGGTAGTTTAGGGTTAGGAATTTCTATTAATTTGTAACCTAGTGATATATAGCTAGCAACACCATCTTAAGTAAGCCTCGAATGAATTCATTTTATGTGGGTTGCACCTGCATAGTCCTATGATCTATATAGGAGTTATTGAGGTAGCAAACTATTTTTTGTTCAATAACATTCTTTGAGGCTAAGTCAGCAAGTTGGGTTTAATTTTTGTTATAGTGTAATGGTCCATTTTGTTCAAATTTATATCTATTCAGGTATTACTCTAGGAATGCCCTCATGAATCTAAGTTGAATTCAAAATCTAGGAGATATAACCCACTCTCATAGAGTTGGCCTCTAACCCTCCATGATCTATTGATGATATGATTTGACTTGCATTAATTCAACCCTAGCCTTACGAGTTGATTTTAGTTCTAAGAAGTGGAGCAACAATTTTGGGATCCAATAGGATGGACAAAGGTATTAATATTGGGTTCACATTTAAATATTTACATTGGAATATTTTTTTGTCAATGATGTTAGCAAGAGCAATTATGTTGCAGATTTTGCATGGTCCTATCTATATGGTTAGGGTCATGTCTACTCAAGGGTACTAGCACTCTCCTAGTACATTGGAGTCTTTTATAGTACAAACAATGTCTCAAAAAGTTTGGTGGTATCTTTATAAGTGCACCAACATCCTATATAAGTTTAGCATCATCATTTATTTGGTCTCGAAAAACTAACAATTTTTTTTTATTTACTCCTACACCAACATGTTTAAAAAGGACAAATTTGGTACGTAAGGCACATTTGGGGGATCTATAGTAATCAATTCCTTGGGTTGATTCAACAATAATATATATGGAAATATGTTGTAAGTGTCTAAACATACGTATAGGTGCAGGTGTAGGTTGTTTCAAAACAATGGTGAATTGTGATGTGTTTTCTTGGAGGATATCTCATATGGTCACATCCAGTCTTAGATTCATGTGTGTGTGCATGTGAGAGAGAGAGAGAGAGAGACGTCTTTTAAGCTTCTTAGATCATTGGAGGTGAATTAAGGTTTTGGGGTAGAAAAGGGAAAGTGTTGTGGTGAGAAAGGAAAAGGTTGAATTGGGAGATGGTAAGATGTGCAATTGTGTCCATTAGAGAGAGAGAGAGAGAGAGAGAGAGAGAGAGAGAGAGAGAGAGAGAGGTATTTGATGGTAGAAATATTGAAAGTGAATGGAAGAAAGCAATTCAAATGTGAGTTCAACTAGGAGGAGACAAATTGGAGATATTCACACTATATGCTCATTAAAAACAATTAAAATATATGCTTATTGAAAAAAAATGTCAAAACAATAAAAATAAAAATGTTAGGTATGTATTTTCCATCTTTATAATTACATAAGCTACTTATAAATTAAAAATAAATCTCTACCAAAAAATATATATATTTTTCTTATATAAATTTTATAGATTCAACCAAATTATATAAATAATAAGATCCCTTTATAAAGACCAAATACACTTCAGCACAATCTATTTATAAGAAAATAATAATATTGCCTATTATCATCCACACTAATTAAAGTCAACCCCTTCCATGTTAATAATATCTTATAATTAATTGCAATATACAATATGCGAATTAGGCTCAACTACTTCAGTAAATAATATTTTCGATATTAATTACCATTTAGAAGCAAGAAGATAAATCTTTAGGTATCAGGTGGGGCCATTTCACCTACTACCTTTAGCAAACAATCACACAACTCGTGTCTAATGGCCCACATACATAGTGGATAACACAATCACTTTTGATGGGGGCATTTTGGAAATAATGAGATCATTTCTGGAACTCAATAACCCAGACTCCATTAACACAATAATTTGGCTTCACACCTCCTGCAAATGCTGTTGCTTTTGCAAGGTCTTTGAACAGGGTACTCAAATGCATTCACCCCATGTGCCTTGGTGAATGGTTGGCCCCCTTCAAGAATAGCATCCTTAAGATAATGCCAAGTGTCTATGAACACCTTGTCCTGGCTCATCAAGGCCAGTGGTGCCAAGGAAAAGCCATCCTTGTTCTGCACAAGGTATTTGCAGAGAGGAGTCAGACCATAGAGCCTCTCAGGATTTCCATTCTTGTCTGTGGTTACAAAACAACTGAGGAGGGAATGATTTGCTAGAACTCCCAGAATCCTATCTAGAGTAATTGATGCATCTGGGTTTGTTACATTTGGAATTTCGGACACAATCTGAGCAGGGGAAACTTGAAGGCCATCACCTGCATTAGCTATGATCTATAGCGTATCAGGCTCTATTGCAGCGTTGATGGCCATAGGGAGGCAGGTGAAGAAGCCTAGCTCCATAGCCACAAGCCATTCTTCCTCGTTGATAATGGAGGCACTAGCAGATTCTGAGGCACATTGACAGAGCTTTCTATATGATACAATAAGATAGATCTTGTGAGCTCAGCGTTATCTCCATGTCGTCGACATGAACTTTGAATTCAGCATCATCTACATGCCCACAAGTGAATAGGCTTCCAGGTTTAAATTCACATTTTCCAGGTTTAATTTCACAAATGAAGATATCATGAAAGAGCACCATAAATTCAAAAGTCTACTATCCATTCAATCAAGTCACAATCTTCATTTGATCTTGCTACCCGTGGAGTCTCCCATTTTACTTTGGCACATTCGTTGGTGCTAGAGACTCGGTGATGTTTGTTCTCTTAAGTGGGTCATTTCTTGAAAAGCCTTTCAATTTCTGTGAAGTTCAAATTGTCTTGTTAACGATTCAACCTCTTTCTCATCATTGAATCTCTTTCAAATCAATAGACTATGCATGATTTGAGTATTTGTCAAAGTAAATAATTATTTGATAGAATTTTTCTTTTAATTAACATTGCACACTTAGCGTATTGTGGGGATCACTCCTCATCAAGGCATGTGTAGTTGAGATGTTTTTCTGAATAATTGATCTATGAATTCATACACGTGAAAATAACTGCTCCTTTAAACCATGCACCCTTATCATAATATAATATTGCCCAAAGAACCAGTCCCACAAAACTTTAGTGTTCACCATTAGTGCTTGTTGGCTGTCTAACAGTTCGGTTGTCGTGTCTATTTGTTAGTTTTAAATCGAGTAGAGAAAACACATAATATGAACACAAAACAACAAAAAGAAAATTAAGGCAAACACAAATAACACATAACACAATATTTATGTGGCTCACCATAAAAATGGCTACATCCACTTGCAAGCAGAGAATAACTTCTACTAACCAATCGATATTTACATGACATGTACTCATCTACTTATACAATCATATTCAGCTATCAAGTGAAGAGTGTGGGAAGATGAACTGTCATGCGACCGTTAGACTTCATATTCCTAACAATCTCCCCCCTAAGGCTAACCAGTCAAGCCATGCACAACAACATCCCCTGCTCTCCATATCATTTCTTACAGAACCAGGCCCATTGAAGATTTGAGCTTCGCCAAAATCTGTTCCAGAACACTTCGAATTAATAATCGCCATGCGAAATCAGAATTAATAAAACTAAACAACATGACAGTATATTTAACTCCTGTAGCTGATATATCGATACTTTCACCATTCCTGTCTTGGTCATTCTCAAAGTCAATATTAACAAAAACACTCTTACTGTCATTTACGACGTTTTTTCCCATGTCGACCATTCCAAATACAACATCAACGATCAATGTATTCCTAAAAAACGGATTTGGTTCAGGAGTTTTGTCAAAAACATCGCGGGCTTTCTGTACATTCAAACCACCTGGTCCAGTGATAGACTCTAGAAGTAAATACCCATCAATAACCGGTTGCCCCAGACCATTTATCATACCGACATCTTTTGTTCCCTGTCCCTGAGAATCTTTGGAATATGCAGGGACTGCAGAGACATCATTCTCTGATACCAGCTTTACTTTAACCGAGTTGTTGAAATGCTTATCCACCTTCGTTCCAAATGGACTGGATTCGCCAGATTTCACCTTATTGCCATTCCTTCGTCCTCTGCTATGAAACACCAGGCATCTGTAGGAGACTTCACATGCCACATCGGTAGACACAATGTACCAAACGCCGTCACTAGCCAGAATCAGGCAGTCTTTGAAACGCATATCTGCAAAGTGATACTGCGGTACCACAAGAAACAGGGTATCCGTGCTCCACAGGATGCCATCGAGTGCATTCTTACGGCGGTTATTGCTACAATCCATAACGCCCTTCTGGGCAAATACCGCGAGTAGCCCATGCTGGGAGAATATCATGAGCAAGTCGCCGTATGTGAGATC
Organism: Cryptomeria japonica; assembly: GCF_030272615.1. Taxonomy (NCBI): domain Eukaryota; kingdom Viridiplantae; phylum Streptophyta; class Pinopsida; order Cupressales; family Cupressaceae; genus Cryptomeria; species Cryptomeria japonica. The sequence goes on along the minus strand of NC_081415.1, from coordinate 567,485,395 downwards.
GTATGTGAAACCACCGATAGTTTCTGGTACCAAGCTGCCAAAATCGGTTACATTTTCCCCAGCCTTTAGGTGTGCCAGGGCCCAGAAGTATGATTCGCTGTCAGATTTCTCATGCCTATTGCAATCGTATTGTAACGGCTTTGCAGGCTCCATCATTCCCTCCGTTTCCACGTTAGCACAGACTTCCACATTGTCACCACGCTGAATCTGGCCTTTGCCTCCATTTCCTATCGGAGAATTTTCAAAATTTTCATCAATAATCAGAAAATCAGAGAGAGCGCTTATGGTTTCACAAGCGCTCTGCAAGCCATCGTAGCCATTTCCATAAGAGTCTGTCCCGATGTATTCCATGCGAGAGAACTCTACACTGTCGTTGCCACTCTTCGATATCAATATCGCCACGTTCTTCAGATGGGTCACCACCGACATGGAGGAGTTGGAATTGCTGGGTTCGAGCATCCTCTGCTCCACAGCCGACATGCACCCCAAATCCTCCTTTAATTCCTCATCGCTCGCTTGAATATTTTCTAGGAGATCTTTCCACCTGTATAAGTCCCCTGAGTTCCTCATTTCCGATTCACCTTCTTCTTTGTAAGGCCTCCGTCTGAGAAGGGATATGAGCTTCTCAAGGTTCGGCACGATAAGGGTAAGCTCCATGTTACCGGGAGTGAGTTTAATGGGAACATCATCGGGTACCAGACAAAATTCATTATCTATAGGAACGAGGCATTCAACACAGCTAGTATCATTTTCATCGCCGCTCTCGGCAGGCAGGTGAACACCATTACCACTATGGTGATTATCAGCGTGGTGAATTTTCCTTGTCGGACATAAATATTGCTTATGCCCCGACTCACCAAAATAATGACAGATTTCATTGTCTCCTAATGTGTCATTCAAGACCGCAAATTCACTCACCGTCTCAACTCTCTTTACTTCTCCAAACTCCGAATCTGGTTTTGCCTCTTCAGTTTCCATGAGTGAAACAACCTGGTTCTGTGCCTCCTTGTCTCCAAAGTCTACATCACGCCTATGTCGCCTCCATTTTGGAGCTCTTGACAAACTCTGCACACGGGTTGACCATTTTCTATCATCACGCCACCTCCATTTTGGCTGCTTCTGCCCAAACTGGCGTCAAACCTTATCAAAGGGATGCCTCTCTGTATACCATGGTCGCCGAACTAGCAACTCAAAAACCCGTAATGCTTCTCTAAGTAGTGCATCGCCGGGCCACTTAATATCTAGATATGGCTCACATACCATATCTGCCTCCACCAAGGTGTTTCTTCCTCGCTCCTCTGCTCATGTTTGAGGGAATGGCATTCTTCTTGCCGCCCATCTCACAATCCGAGAGAATTTTGGCATGACATTCTCTATATGTAGAGACTCTGCCGCAAATTGCTTCCCTCTATCTCTGTCTTTAGCATCAACCTGAGGACGATTGAAAATAAGGGCCGAACCAGACTTTGTTTGGGGCAACTCTTTCATCTCATCACAAGCATTATTATCCTCAATTTCGTCAGTGACTGGAGGCTCGATACGCCTCTAACCCTCCATGATCTGTTGATGAGATGATTTCACTTGCATGAATACAACCCTAGCCTTACGAATTGATTTTAGTTTTAAGAAGTGGAGCAACAATTTTGGGATCCAATAGGATGGATAAAGTATTAGGAATTGATTTTAGTTCTAAGAAGTGGAGCAACAATTTTGGGATCCAATAGGATGGACAAAGTATTAATATTGGGGTCACATTTAAATTTTTACATTGTAATATTTTTTTATCAAGGATGTTAGCAAGAGAAATTATGTTGTAGATTTTGCATGGTCCTATCTATTTGGGTAGGGTCATGTCTACTCAAGGATACTAGCACCCTCATAGTGCATTGGAGTTTTGTACAATACAAATAATGTCTTTACAAGTTTTATGGTATCTTTTTTAAGTGCACCAACATCCTATATAAGTCTAACATCATCATTTATGTTGTCTCGAAAAACTAACAAAAGTTTTCTTATTTACTCCTATACCAACATGTTTAAAAAGGACAAATTTGGTGCGTAAGGCACATTTGGCTGATCTATAATAATCAATTCCTTGGGTTGATTCAACAATAATATATGGCAATATGTTGTAAGTGTCCAAAAATACCTATAGGTGCAGGTGTAGGTTGTTTCAAAACAATGATGAATTGTGATGTGTTCTCTTGTAGGATATATCATATGCTCACATGTGGTCTTAGATTCATGTGTGTGTGCACGAGAGAGAGAGAGAGAGAGAGAGAGAGAGAGAGAGAGAGAGAGAGAGAGAGAGAGAGAGAGAGAGAGAGAGAGAGATGTCTTTTAAGCTTCTTAGATCATTAGAGGTGAATTAAGGTTTTGGGGTAGAAAAGGGAAAGTGTTGTGGTGAGAAAGGAAAAGTTTGAATTGGGAAATGGTAAGATGTGCAATTGTGTCCATAAGAAGAGAGAGAGAGAGAGAGAGAGAGAGATGTCTTTTAAGCTTTTTAGATCATTGGAGGTGAATTAAGGTTTTGTGGTAGAAAAGGGAAAGTGTTGTGGTGAGAAAGGAAAAGTTTCAATTTGGAGATGGTAAGATGTCCAATTGTGTCCATAAGAAAAGAGAGAGAGAGAGAGAGAGAGAGAGAGAGAGAGAGAGAGAGTATTTGATGGTAGAAACATTGACGGTGAATGCAAGAAAGCAATTCAAATGTGACAAGGTTCATGTTCAAATGGGAGGAGACAAATTGGAGATGATTCACACTCTATGTTCATTAAAAACAATTAAAGTTATGCTTATTGAGAAAAAATATCAAAAATTTATAATTTAAAAGTGTTAAGCATGTATTTTCCATCTTTATAATTACATAAGCTACTTCTAAATTAAAAAGAAATTTCTACCCAAATTTTTTTTTTTTTTCTTATATAAATTTTATAGATTCAACCAAATTATATAAATAATAAGATCCCTATTCTTAAAAAGACCAAATACACTTTAGCACAATCTATTTATAAGAAAATAATGATATTGTATGTTATCATACACACTAATTAAACTCAACCCCTTCCATGTTGATAATATCTTATAATTAATTGCAATATACAATATGCTAATTAGGATCAACTACTTCGGTATTAATTACCATTTGGAAGCACAAAGATAAATCTTTAGGTATCAGGTGCGGCCATTTCACCTGCTACCATTAGCAAACAACCACACAACTCATGCCTAATGGCCCACATACATAGTGGATAACACAGTCACTTTTGATGGGGGTGTTAGAAATAATGAGATCATTTCTGGAACTCAATAACCCATACTCCATTAACACAACAAATTAGCTTCACACTTCTTGCAAATATCGTTCCTTTTGCAAGGTCTTTGAACTCCTTTGTATGCTCTTTTCCAGCTAGGTTCAATGCCAACATACAAAGATCTACATAAAATGTTTTCTTCGCATAGGAAGAGGTCACTACAGCCACTGGTAAAATGGAATCCATTGCAATAACTTTTCCATTCTCTGGCAAGGCCTTGTGACAATTCTTCAGAAGCTTTAAACAATGATCATCACTCCACTCGTGAAAAATCCACTATTTCTGCTTGAGCTTTGCACAAAATGCATCTTGAGGAGCCTTCATAGCCCAGTTTAGTGAATCTTTCTACTTGAGTTTTAGTGGAATATCTTGTTCCTCTTGATTCCCAAAGTTTTCAAGAACCCTATAGCCATCTTTAGCATTATATTGTCCTGTTTTAGAACAAGACCATATAAGAGAATCTTTCCCTCTTCTAGGATTAATATTTCTCTCTCTAATGAGATTTGATAGCTGGTTGATTTCAACAGTAGGAATAGGCAATCCCTCGAATTGCTTCCAGCTCCATCCTTGCATTCTACTAGCCCTGTCCAAAACCAAATAATCACTAACTCAAGATCCCCAATGCTATTGAAGCCAATGGTTAGCTGTTGGGAAATTGAGAGAGTTGTCAATGCTTGGATATCCTCCCCATGAGTCTTCCGAGAAAAGGCTAGAGGATCCATCGTGGATATCCCAAGACAAAGAGTTTGCAATTAAATTTTTGCATGTGACAATGAAATTCCAAGTCCTTGATCCCTTTGGATAAGAATTCGATCTTAGAAGATTTTGAGGATCCCCATCTATAAGGTATTTTGTTGCCATTATCCTTACCCATATTGCTTTAGGGTATTTAATGAACTTCCAAACTAGTTTAGCTTGCAAGGCTTTGTTTTGCAAGTGAATATTTTTTATTTCTAGACCCCCCATGGACTTGGATTTGATGATTTTATCCCATGCAATTAGAGAAATTTTATGTTTTTCTTTAGTGTTTTGCCATAATAAGTTTCTCATCTTTTTAATGATGAAGGAATTTGCATCAGCAGTGAGAGATAAAAAGGATAAAAGGTAGATGGGTAGAGCAGAAATAACTGCTTGGAGCATTACCAACCTACGAATCCATGAGAGCCATTTCCCTTTCCAGGATTTAATATTTTGATCCATCTTTAACTTCACAGGATCCCAAAGTTTTGACTTCCTCAATCCTCTGTTAATTGGGATGCCTAGGTGAATACAAGGAAGAATGCAAGTTTTACAGTTCAAAATTATTCAGATCCTAACCTCTAAGGGGACAGGGGTGGAGATGAATTTTTATTATTATTTTTGTTTGTGGATAATTTGGCTTGAGGCCTTCCCAAAGGATTCTAGGAGCATTTTCAGCTTAATTTCTTCCTTGATCTTTGCTACACCCAACAAGAGGTTATCATCTACAAATTTTGACGCTAGTCAATGAAACATCCAATAAGGATGTTGTATGTCCTATGGCATTCTCTTGTCGGATGGGTGTCAAAATTCTGACGTCAACCCAGAAAACATCCAATGAAGATGATGTATGCCCAATGAAATTCTCTTGTCGAATGAGCGGTAATGGCCGTTGTTGGAAAAAGTCCGAGGTATCTTTAGAATTCTGACATCCACCCAAGAAATATTTGATGAGGATGCTGTATGCCCGACAACATTCTCTCACCGAATGAGTGGTCATGGCCACCGTCGGAAGAGTCCTGGGTGCCATCGAAATTCTGATTCCAGTCAATGAAACATCTGACAAGGATGTTGTATGCTCGATGGCATTCTCTCGCCAGATGAGCGGTCATGGCCATCATCGGAAGAGTCCTGGGTACCATCGAAAATATGATGCCAGTCAAAACGTTACAATTTTCATAAGATATCAATTTTTATTTAATTTTTTTATGATTTGAAAAATGTAACCTTGGAGAGGATTCTCTCCTCTAATACACTCTCTATTTTTCAAAAAATCTAGATATATTTGATATATATTTACAAATAATTAAATAGAATATGTTGACCAAATGTGAACACAACATGACTTCTTCATCTAATTAGAGGAAGAAAATTTGATGTACTTATTTCTTTTAATAAGGACACAAAAGAATGAGTTTCTTATGATGAAAGGTGTGAAAAGAGATAGAGACACTTTGATCGATTATGAATGTAAGAAATTTAAAAATAATTTTTATTCAGAGAATTAAATATGATCTTCCTCATTGAAGTCAATATGTTCCCAAGTTGAATCTGATTCCAAACATGGATTTTTGCCCACCAAAATATGTCCAACATCAACATTTTCTAATTCATGGACATCAATTGGAGATCCAATCTTAGTGGGACTTTCAATCATTGTACCATCTTCAAGTAAAATATTTTCCCAACTTGAATCTAATTCAAAGGTAAAATTTTTGTCCAATGCAAGCATGGCATCAACATTTTCAAGTCTATCAACATAAATCGATTATCTAATTCTAATGGGACTTTCAACCATTGCACCATCTTCTAGCAAAGTGTTGGCAGTATAATCTGATTCACAACAACTCCTAGGTTCTTGTAAATCTCTAAATTAACCTTCAACTTGCTTGGTTTTTGTCTCTGCATTTGGTTTGGTTTCTAACTCTACATTTGGTTGCTCTAGATTATGAGAAGTAGTATTCAAACTACTTTTATGAATAGGCTCCTCACATGTATTGTTATGGAAAATATCATCATCTTCATATTTCTTGAAGTAAATTTCACCTATGTATAATCCATCATCCAAGTTTGGACCCAAGTTCAACTCGGGTAGCCAACTACTTCTCTCATGTAAAACTGGTGCAAAAGTGGAGTAAAAGCCATTTTCATTTATAACTAAATTCACTTCTGGACAACTACAATTGTTTACATCATTCCTGTATGCTAAAGTTTCAATGTCTCCATTTTCATGTGTAACTGGTTACATATAACAAAACAAGTTAATATCAATATTAGTCAAAAAACTTGACAAAGGCCTCAAATAAGGTATTGTACCATGTCAAATTAAGGAACGAAAGATTTTAGTTCAGGGTAGAGTGCCCCAGCATCCGGTTAGTCTTAAACCATACACACTAAGCAACATATGAAGTCTAGAAAATGTTAGTCAACTTTGAGTGTTTAACACTTTTAAGTCTAGACATGTATTAAGCATAAAAAATGTCAATCAACTCTTAATGTTTAACACTTTTAAGCCTAAAAGTGTAAGCGTAATGTGTATGATTTAAGTCATTACCCAACACCCTAACACACTAATGGACAATGCTTAAATCTAATTTGATCCTACTATTTGGCCACAAAATATGTAGTACCGATTGTAGATTGTTTAATACTTGTTTACATAATTTTATGGTGGGAAACTTTTGTATCCAATTTATCAGGAAGATCTAAACCTAACATTATGGATTGTAGAAGCTTGAAATCTTTCAACAGTTGTAGAGACTCACTTTATATATGTCAAATGCATTTGTTTAAAAGTTTATAAGTAATTTTCAACAAATCCATTTTGTGAAGTTTAGCAAGCCATGAGATGAAGCTAGAAACTAGGTTGTTATTTGAAACTTCTAACCAACTATCTCATGATCTGAGATATCTTGCCAGCCCAAAATTTATTTTTGATGAATCTTTTGTACATTCTCCTGAATTCCAAGCCTGTATGATTCTTGAGTATATAGGAAAACAAATAAGAGAACTAGTGAAGAACATTAACCTAGAAATGTATGCACAAGTGTTTAAGGAATTAAAAGATGAAGTAGATAAGGAAATGAAAGAGACGATCCCTGAAAAGGGAAGAAGATTATTGTAAGAAGAAGGGGTCCTAATCCTACCTAGATGGGATATTAGCTCAGCCATAGGTTTTGACAACTTAAGGAGCAATTAGAACATGAAAGTTAAATTGAGTGTTGGAGTTGCAGATAAGATCTACATTGATCTACATTGGATCAAGATTTCACCCTAATAATAAGTCTTCGTATACTTGAGCCTTATATCCACCATGTAAGAGGCCTCTCAATATTGAGGATCCAAGTCAAATATATGGATATCTTGTTCATAGATTAGAAGACATGAACGTTCTTAAGTCTACAGACCTACCACTTGATGCAACAAAATTTATGAAGGCTCATATTGAAAAACTGGTGAAAGAAAACACATGGTATAAGAGAGAAAATGAGCACTTAAGAGAAGAAAATATGAAGTTTGGAGATATACTGCCATCTTATTGAGGGACTGCTCTGTTGCCAATAATTGATGCACCGGATCCTGAGAAAAGACTAATGAAGGTTACTTCAAAGAGGTCTTATTAGAAACTAGAAGTAATAAAGTTAGTGAAAAGAAAGGAATGGATAGTTCAATAGTGGAAGGCTTTAAAAGCCAATGTTGTCAGAGAGTTAATGAATGATATATTTAAAAAACTGTTGCTACATGTTGACAGATTTTGGACTTTATTTGTTGAAACATAGAAGGCCATTAAAGAGCATGAGAGGTTACAAGGAAGACTAGAATGAAAAAGAGAGGAAGTCACACAAGATCCCGTTCAAGAGAAGTCAAAATATACAGTGAAACAAGTTGATAAATGGATAAAAGTACACAGAAAGTTTAATAAGAAGTTTCAATCAAAGAATTAAATAGATATGATCAAATGAGAGTCACTCATTTCCCCTCACTCCTTAAGGATATTTATAGTAGTTTGAAAATTCTAGAAGAGTGAAAAATGGAGATTATCTAGATGTTACCACAGGCCACAAGTATTATCCTGATTATTGAGAAGTTGTTGAGAATACAAGTGTTAAATTGAATAAAATGTCTTTACTAGAATTTTGAATGAAGCATGTCAATGGCCTCAATGGTGTATATGCTAACCAAAAGTATATTGAACATTTGTCACAACTGAATTTATTTCTAACCTATACAAAATGAAGGAGAGAGCACTTAGAGACTATACTCCAATTAAGAAAGACCCTTGCCAGACCCAATGGCCATGGGTGTTTATTGAAGAGTGAGGAAAATGGGGGTATCCTCTACATGCATTCAAATATGTCAATCTTCTCAATATATTACGTGTTATGTTTTATTTTCTTTGTTTTCTAATATTTTAGTTGGAATGTCTCGTGTCATCAAGTTGGTTAGGTCAAATCAGCATCATCAGGTTTTGCAGTTTTGTTTTCAAATTCCCTCTAGCACGTGGAGTAAATATTTATGATTTATAAGAAATGTAAAGATTATTTTAGCATATATTTAGTTACAAACGGAATCAAATAAAATTTTGCCAAGTGTGCCAATTGATCTGAAGCTTGTTGCTCCCTAGTATTACAAATGAGAAATCAAGATCATTGGCAAAGGTTCTAGAATAGACATTTGGATGGGTAGCTTGTATGTAGTGTAATTTTTTTTAAGTAATGGAATGCAATTTGCAAAAAAAGTTTATATCTATGATATTGTATCAACCATTTTGAAAAATTATGGATGTATTGGTTTGTCTTTGTTCTCTTTGTGTGAATGTGTAATGTATTTCATAAGTTTCTTTCAAGAAGAGAATTCGTCTCTAAGGACGTTGTAGTGAATATGAGTATATGTGTTGTGATCATTGAGTAGAATTGTGGGTGCATATCTAATTAACATTTGTATAATGCATAAGTGTTTGGATTAGATGATTAGATTTAAATCAATTCTGGATATAAAATATACATGCTATTTGACTCCATGGCCCTAGGAATCAATCATCAATCTATCTTTGTTCCAAATTTATTTCAGAAATGTCTCAACTATGAAGATCTCTTTTAAATTTATTTTGTAGGATTAGCTTTAGTTTAGGTTTTATTCCCAATTGTTAATTTGATGATGATAAACCAAGAATGCAGCCACATTCTAAGACAATTAATCATTTTCTTGGTATATTTTCATTGGAATATATCTACTATATATGCAATATTTGCAAGTTATCTATATGGAAACTTTGATTATTGCAAGGTATACTCACTTAGGTTTAGTAGAGCCTAAAGAGTAGGAGATTACTCAATCCTATAATTAAAATATCATTTGTTGGCCACTAATCCAAGGGTTTGAAGATTGAAATTTGCATTTCATAGGAAATCCTCAGGCAATCAGATGAAGTAACCAACGAGTAGTTTAGGTTTAGGAATTTCTATGAATTTGTAACCTAGTGATATATAGCTAGCAAAACCATCTTCTGTAAGTCTAGAATGGATTCATTTTATGTGGGTTACACCTAGATAGTCCTATGATCTATATAGGGGTTATTGAGGTAGCAAACTATTTTTTGTTCAATGACATTCTTCAGGGCTAAGTAAACAAGTTGGGTTTGATTCTTTTTATAGTGTAATGGTCCATTTTGTTCAAATTTGTTATCTGTTAAGGTATTAGTCTAGGAAAACCCTCATGAATCTAAGTTGAATTCAAAATGTAGGAGATATAACCTACTCTCGTAGAGTTGGCCTCTAACCCTCCATGATCTGTTGCTGAGATGATTTCACTTGCAAGAATACAACCCTAGCCTTATGAGTTGATTTTAGTTCTAAGAAGTGGAGCAACAATTTTGGGATCCAATAGGATGGACAAAGGTATTAATATTGGGGTCACATTAAAATTTTTACATTGTAATATTTCTTTGTCAAGGATCTTAGCAATAGAAATTATGTTGTAAATTTTGCATGGTCCTATCTATATGGGTAGGGTAATGTCTACTCAAGGGTACTAGCAGCCTCATATTACATTGGAGTCTTATACAGTACAAATAATGTCTCTACAAGTTTTTTGGTATCTTTTATAAGTGCACCAATATCCTATATAAGTCTAGCATCATCATTTATGCTGACTCAAAAAATGAACAAAAGTTTTTGTACTTACTCATATACCAGCATGTTTAAAAATGAAAAATTTGGTTCCTAAGGCACATTTGGGGGATCTATAATAAACAATTCATTGGTTTGATTCAACAATAATATATGGCAATATGTTGTAAGTGTCTAAAAATACATATAGGTGCAGGTTTAGGTTGTTTCAAAACAATGGTGAATTATGATGTGTTCTCTTGGAGGGTATCTCATATTCTCACATTTGGTCTTAGATTTATGTGTGTGCACAAGAGAGAGAGAGAGAGAGAGAGAGAGAGAGAGAGAGAGAGAGAGAGAGAGAGAGAGAGAGAGAGAGAGAGAGAGAGAGAGAGAGAGAGAGAGAGAGAGAGAGAGATTAATATCTTTCAAGCTTCTTAGATCATTGGAGGTGACTTAAGGTTTTGTGGTAGAAAATGGAAAGTGTTGTGGTGAGAAAGGAAAAGTTTGAATTGGGGGATGGTAAGATGTGCAATTCAAAGAGAGAGAGAGAGAGAGAGATGTCTTTTAAGCTTCTTAGATCATTGGAGTTGAATTAAGATTTTGGGGTAGAAAAGGGAAAGTGTTGTGGTGAGAAAGAAAAAGTTTGAATTGGGAGATGGTAAGATGTCCAATTGTGTCTATAAGATAGAGAGAGAGAGAGAGAGAGAGAGAGAGAGAGAGAGAGAGGAGAGAGAGAGAGAGAGAGAGAGAGAGAGAGAGAGAGAGAGAGAGAGAGAGAGAGAGAGAGAGAATGGTAGAAATATTGACAGCTAATGGAAGAACGCAATTCAAATGTGACAAGGTTCATGTTCAAATGGGAGGAGACAAATTGGAGATGATTCACACTCTATGTTCATTAAAAACAATTAAAGCTATGCTTATTGATTAAACATGTCAATTTTTTTTTTTTAAAGTGTTAAGTATGTATTTTCCATCTTTATAATTACATAAGCTACTTCTAAATTAAAAAGAAATTTCTACAAAAAATTATTTTTCTTTCTTATATTAATTTTATAGATTCAACCAAATTATATAAATAATAAGATCCCTATTCTTAAAAAGACCAAATACACTTTAGCGGAATCTATTTATAAGAAAATAATGATATTGCCTATTATCATACACACTAATTAAACTCAACCCCTTCCATGTTGATAATATCTTATAATTAATTGCAATATACAATATGCCAATTAGGCTCAACTACTTCGGTATTAATTACCATTTGGAAGCAAGAAGATAAATATTTGGGTATCAGCTGGGGCCATTTCAACTAGTACCATTACCAAACAACCACACAACTCATGCCTAATGGCCAACATACATAGTGGATAACACGGTCAGTTTTGATGGGGGCATTTCTGGAACTCAATAACCCAGACTCCATTAACACAACAAATTGGCTTCACACCTCCTGCAAATCGTGTTTCTTTTGTAAGGTCTTTGAACTCCTCCTCTGTATGCTCTTTCCCAACTGGGTTGAATGCCAACATGAAAAGATCTCCATGAAATGTTTTTTTGGCATAGGAAGAGGTCTCTGCAGCCACTGGCAAAATGGAATCCACTGCAAGAACTACGGCTTGTCTCTGCCTTCAACTGATCTAGGTTTTCCAACAATATTGGATAATCACAGACATAATTTCCAGTCTTCTATTTCATTCTGATCTTTTCTTAAGTTGTGGGTCAAATTTCAGAATCCTCTATCAAGAAGCAGAAAGCAAAAGAATACAAAAGTGTCAGAAATCAAACTATAGATCATAAACTTTGATCTAAAACATAACAAACTACTAAATCCTCTAATTTAATATCTATTAAGGTATTACTTTAGGAATACCCTCATGAATCTAAGTTGAACTCAAATTGTAGGAGATATAACATACTCTCGTAGAGTTGGCCTCTAACCCTCCATTATTTGTTGCTAAGATGATTTCACTTGCAAGAATACAACCCTAGCCTTACGAGTTGATTTTAGTTATAAGAAGTGGAGCAACAATTTTGGGATCCAATAGGATGGACAAAGGTATTAATATTGGGGTCACATTTAAATTTTTACATTGTAATATTTATTTGTTAAGGATGTTAGCAAAATAAATTATGTTGTAGATTTTGCATGGTCCTATTTATATGGGTAGGGTCATGTCTACTCAAGGGTACTAGCACCCTCATAGTATATTGGAGTCTTGTACAATAATGTCTCTACAACTTTTGTGGTATCTTTTATAAGTGCACCAACATCCTATATAAGTCTAGCATCATCATTTATGTTGTCTCAAAAAACTAACAAAAGTTTCCTATTTTTCTCTATACCAACATGTTTAAAAAGGACAAATTTGGTTCCTAAGGCACATTTGGGGGATCTATAATAATCAATTCCTTGGGTATTTTCAACAATAATATATGACAATATGTTGTAAGTGTCTAAAAATACCTATAAGTGCAGGTTTAGATTGTTTCAAAACAATGGTGAATTGTGATGTGCTCTCTTAGAGGATATCTCATATGTTCACATGTGGTCTTAGATTCATGTGTGTGCACACGAGAGAGAGAGAGAGAGAGAGAGAGAGAGAGAGAGAGAGAGAGAGAGAGAGAGAGAGAGAGAGAGATGTCTTTTAAGCTTCTTAGAACATTGGAGGTGAATTAAGGTTTTGTGGTAGAAAAGGGAAAGTGTTGTGGTGAGAAAGGAAAAGTTTGAATTGGGAGATGGTAAGATGTGCAATTGAGAGAGAGAGAGAGAGAGAGAGAGAGAGAGAGAGAGAGAGAGAGAGAGAGAGAGAGAGAGAGAGAGAGAGAGATGTCTTTTAAGCTTCTTAGATCATTGGAGGTGAATTAATGTTTTAGGGTAGAAAAGGAAAAGTGTTGTGGTGAGAAAGGAAAAGTTTCAATTGGGAGATGGTAACATCTCCAATTGTGTCCATAAGAAAAGAGAGAGAGAGAGAGAGAGAGAGAGAGAGAGAGAGAGAGAGAGAGAGAGAGAGAGAGAGACCATAAGAAAAGAGAGAGAGAGAGAGAGAGAGAGAGAGAGAGAGAGAGAGAGAGAGAGAGAGAGAGAGAGAGAGAGATGTAAGTATTTGATGGTAGAAACATTGATGATGAATGGAAGAAAGCAATTCAAATGTGACAAGGTTGATGTTCAAATGGGAGGAGACAAATTGGAGATTATTCACACTCTATGTTCAGTAAAAACAATTAAAGTTATGTTTATCGAGAAAAAATGTGAAAAAAAAAAATTTAAAAATGTGGTATGTATTTTCCATCTTTATAATTACATAAGCTACTTCTAAATTAAAAATAAATTTCTAAAAAAAAATTATTTTTCTTTTTTATATAAATTTTATAGATTCAACCAAATTATATAAATAATAAGATCCCTATTCTTAAAAAGACCAAATACACTTTAGCACAATTTATTTATAAGAAAATAATGATATTGCATGTTATCATACACACTAATTAAACTCAACCCCTTCCATGTTGATAATATCTTATAATTAATTGCAATATACAATATGCCAATTAGGCTCAACTACTTCGGTATTAATTACCATTTGGAAGCAAGAAGATATATATTTAGGTATCCGGTGGGGCCATTTCATCTACTACCGTTATAAAAAAACCACACAACTCATGCCTAATAGCCAACATAAATAGTGGATAGCACAGTCACTTTTGATGGGAGCGTTTTCGAAATAATGAGATCATTTCTGGAACTCAATAACCCAGACTCCATTAACACAACAAATTGGCTTCACACCTCCTGCAAATCCTGTTTCTTTTGCAAGGTCTTTGAACTCCTCCTTTGTACGCTCTTTTCCAACTGGGTTGAATGCCAACATGCAAAGATCTACATGAAATGTTTGCTTGGCATAGGAAGAGGTCTCTAGAGCAAGAACTACGGCCAATATCTGCCTTCAGCTGATCTGGGTTTTCCAACAATATTGCATAATCACAGACATAATTTCCAGTCTTCTATTTGATTCTGAGCTTTTCTTAAGTTCTGGGTCAAATTTCAAAATCCATTCTCAAGAAGAAGAAAGCAAAAGAATGGAAAAGTGCCAAAAATCAAACTATAGATCATAAAATTTGATCTGAAACATAAAAAAATTACCACAATCAAATCTTAATATAAAGAATTAATATAAAGAAAATATGAACCAAAAATGTATGATTCATAGAAGATTTCCTGCAAAATTGCATCTGAAGAGAATTATAAAGCAGAATCACTGGGATAGCTAAGTATACCTTTTTCCAGAAATGAACGAGTTCAATAAACATAATAAAAATAAATAAATAGTTGGCAAAAATCTTAATGAGCTATTTAAACAAGTAGATTAACTATCTAGGGAATGAAAAGATGTCTCATACATTCATAAAAATAGCTCGGCTAGATGGTACGCTGTCGAACATATCTCCCCCAACATGTGGAACCCCTGAAACAAAAAAATCATCACAAAAGGGATTTTACTACGGAAAAACACTCCAACCAAAATCCTAGCTTAAAAGATGTCATATCTCTTTTCACTATTAATCTAAGCAATCATTAGCTGCCTACATGTATCCCTAGATCTCTGGAAACCATGGGTTTGGGGTCTGAATTCAGTAGTAAACTAATATTCTATTGGATAACACTCACCTGGAAACTGAGAAGCTGCCACAACATGAGGCTGATAAAAATTCACTCCGCTTATACGGGGTACTAGGAAACTATAAGATTAAGAGTAGATCCAACTCCACCTCCTACATCCACCAGCTCCTCCAAATCCTTAAAACCTTCATATGTCTCCAGAATCCTTCCCATCATAAGTGTAGAGTTCTCATCGATAGCCCTATTAAAAACCCTGTTGAATCTCTGGTCTTTGGCAGGATACTTAAATGCATTCACCCCATGTGCCTTGGTGAATGGCTGGCTCCCTTCAACAACAACATCCTTAAGATAATACCAAGTGTCTATGAACACCTTGTCTTGGTTCATCAAGATCAGTGGTGCCAAGGACAGGCCATCCTTGTTCTGCACATGGTATTTGCGGAGAGGAGTTAGACCATAGATCCTCTCAGGCTTTCTATTCTTGTGGTTACAGAACAACTAGGGAGGGAATGACTTGCTAGAACTCTAAGAATCTTATCTACAGTAATTGCTGCATCTGGGTTTGTTTTTTCTTGGTTGATAAAAGGCAAAGCTAGAATAATATATTGATTTTAAAGAGAATTTACATCAAGAAATGACATTTTTCTAAAATGGTTCAGTAGGGCCTAAACACTGTGAAAATAAAGCTATGTTCATGAGTATGCACAGAAAGAGAAAATCACATCCAAAATCCTAAAATTCTCTAAACTTAGAGTAGGATTTGAGTGTTGATTACAATTCATTTATCCTTTTCAAAAAATCTATTCAAGGTTTTTTAAAATTTATGTCTAATGCTACGTTAAATTTTCTTTGTAAGTTTAGAATTAACAGAGAAATAAAAAAGAGCCAACTATGTGCTCTGTAGCGGCCTCAAAAAAGAACAAACCACCTGTAAATCTATCTATTTAATCCTCTCCTTGAGGCATGGGCAGAGGCATAGGGGCACGACCTCTTCCGAGACCCATTCGTGGAGGACGACCCCTTCCTCGACTAGAAGCACGACTTGGGGACCCTCTGCTTCTATTTTGGGAGGCAATTCTATGGGCCCAAACCCAACCACATTAGCTACTCAAGCAAAGTCTAGGAATTCTTCTTCCCTACCTGTGTCCTTCGGATTGTCCCCCAAAAACCTCAATTTAAAAATCCTGAGGGTCATGCCAGCAAAGGATTTACGCTTTTGTAAGTCCTTTCCCGTCAGGTTTAGCTAAAAAGGATAGAATTTAATCAACTCTCTCAGGACATTGAAGAGGATTCTCTCACTCGGACACGGAGTGCCAGAATCATGTCGCACTTTGTTTAGGACTTCTTGAAATTCATGCAAGATGTCACCTAGGAAGAGTCATTTGGTGAGGTTCCAGACTTCCTGTTTATCAAGCTTGAGGTCCATCAAGGAGGAAAAAAACCAAGATGAAATGTTCGTATTATCTCAGGGGTATTCATCTTTGCTGATATGCCCACTACCAAGAATGAGCTTAACAACCAGGATGACTATTAGCTCAGGAACTAAGAGGAGCCTCTTCAATCTCAGGTCTGTGATTTGTCTGAAAGAGACTTGGCGGATTGAGGCAGAGAGAGAGATGGGGGTATCCGCTCTAAAGTATGAGATTGGTGTTGGGAAGACACTCATTATAAACCTGAACGACTCCTCCCTAGACATCGCTTAGAAACCTATAGTAGCTTTAGCTTGTTTGAAGATGGTTGGAGAGAGAATCCGGTTGATAGTCTTGCAGAGGAAGCCAAATAAAAGCTAATAAACGTCATCTTCAACATGCATTTAATAAAAAATGCCTTGCAATTAATTCGCCTGCAAAGGTGGCAAGGGATATCTGTCTAGCATCATGCCAAATCTTGAGGCTAAAAAATTGTGCTCTTTTCAATGGATAGCGCATGCCTCGTACTTGCAATAACAGCGGACTGCAGGCTGTCTTTTCAGGATGAAAGTGGGAAAAATCGGTTTTAGAAAGGCCAAAATAAGATGACATCATAGTTGACGTGACAATTTCACTTTTGATAAGCTGGCGGAAAAGTTTGAATTTGAAAAGATAGCCGTTTAGACCAAGCTGGCAGAATTTTTTTATGTCTGACGTATGAAAACAAGAATCCACTACTAAGCATTATTGATATACTCGCTGTAGCTTTAACCATGATTAATGATGTCCTTCTCCCACCAATGTAAAGAAAGGCCTTCTGCTGTAGTTTTTGAGAGAGTCTGCTTCTGTGTTACCCTCTTTGTAGACATGTTTAGCCTTATATTGCTCTAATTTGATCAAAATATCAGTTATGCTGTCCAAAATCACCTGTACCCACTAGTTTGGGGTTCTTCTCAATTTAATTGCATTGATTGCTATATCTAAATCTCCCTCTACTATGAGGTTTCTTATCCCATGTTTGTGGCAATCAAGTAAGCCTAGGAGCAAAGCTTTGTATTCTGTTATGTTGTTAGTATCTGGTGGCAGTGGCATGGCCATCTTTCCAATTACTATTCCTATATGATCTCTAACCACATATCCTATACTTGAAGCACCTGGATTTACTTTGGAGGATCCATCAAATTTTAGCTTGAACCAACCCTGTTTACAGGGAGACCATATACCATCCTTTCTTGCACTAGGTTTTCTCCCAAAGGAAGGAGGAATCTTGATCCCTTGCCATTTTTTTCTTATACTGTCACCCCAAGTAGAAATTCTTTTGCTAGAATCTATTGAGAAGGCTAGTTTGCAATTTACTACCTCAACGATTGATGTTTCAATTGAGGATAAAACTGATTCAAATATTCTTGCTTTGTCATAAAAAAGACTTCAATTCCTTTCTTTCCAGATTTCCCAAACAAGGCAAGAAGGAGAGATTTCCAAAATATGACTTAAAGTGCTTTCCTTGGAAGTAAGTGGCCAACATTGAAAAAGAGTGATTATATCATTAGGGAGGGTTGTTATAGACCCAAGTTTTGTAAAAAACCATTGCCAATATTTTGAGGCAAATGGGTAGTTTAAAAGGAGATTGTCTACTATTTCTCCTTGAGCTTTGGACAAAATGCATCTCGAGGGCCCTTCATAGCCCATTTTAGTGAATCTTTCTGCTGTGAGGATCCTCTTTTTGAAAGCCAACCATGGAAAGATTCCTGCTTTTGGGATAATCTTGCTACTCTAAAATAGTTTTAGTGGAATATCCTGTTCCTCTTGATTCCCAAAGTTTGCTAGAATCCTATAGCCATCTTAGGCATTATATTGTCCTATTTTAGAACAAGCCCATATAAGAGAATCTTTCCCTCTTCTAGGATTAATATTTATTACTTTAATGAGCTCCGATAGCTGGTTGATTTCAATAGTAGGAATAGGCAATCCCTCCAATTTCTTCCAACTCCATCCTTGCATTCTACTAGCCTTGTCCAAAACCAAATAATTACTAACTCGAGATCCCGAATGTTGTTGAAGCCAATGCTTAGCTAGTGGAATATTGAGAGAGTTGTCAATGCTTGGATATCCTCTCCATGAGTCTTCCCAGAAAATGCTAGAGGATCCATTGTGGATATCCCAAGACAAAGAGTTTGCAATTAAATTTTTGCATGTGACAATGAAATTCTAGGTCCTAGATCCCTGTGGATGAGAATTATATCTTAGAAGATTTAGAGGATCCCCATCTATAAGGTATTTTGTTCCCATTAACCTTACCTATATTTCTTTGGGGTCTTTAATGAACTTACAAACTAGTTTAGCTCCCAAGGCTTTGTTCTGCAAGTGAAGATTTTTAATTCCTAGACCCCCCATGGACTTGGGTTTGATGATTTTATCCCATGCAATTAGAGAAATTTTATGTTTTTCTTCAGTGTTTTGCCAAAAGAAATTTCTCATATTTTCAATTATGAAGGAATTTGCACTAGTAGTGAGGGATAAAAAGGATAAAAGGTAGATGGGTAGAGTAGAAATAACTACTTGGAGCATTACCATCCTACTAGCCCATGAGCACCATTTCCCTTTCCAAGAGTTAATATTCTGATCCAGCTTTAACTTCAGAGGATCCCAAATTTTTGAGTTCCTCAATCCTTTGTTAATTGGGATGCCCAAGTCAATATAGGGAAGAATTCCTCTTTTACTATTCTAAATTATTAGGATCTTAGCCTCTAAGGGGGCAGGGGTGGAGAAGAATTTAATTTTTTATTTTTCTTTGTTCATAATTTGGCCTGAGGCCTTCCCAAAGGATTCCAGGAGCATTTTCAGCTAAATTGCTTCCTTGATCTTTTCTACACTCAACAAGAGGTTATCATATAAAAATTTTGATGCCAGTGAATGAAACATCTGATGAGGATGTTGTATGTCCTATGACATTCTCTCGTCGAAAAGGTGTCAAAATTCTGACTTCCACCCAGGAAACATTCTCTTGTCAGATGAGGGGTCATGGCCGCTGTTGGAAGAGTCCTGGGTGTTGTCGTAATTCTGATGTCCACCCAGGAAACATTCGACGAGGATGCTGTATGACCGATGACATTCTCTCGCCAGACGAGCCATCATGGCTACCATCAGAAGAGCCCTGGGTGCCATGGGAATTTCGACAACAGTCAAAGAAACATACAATGATGATGTTGTATGTTTGATGGCATTCTCTCATCGGATAGGTGTCGGAAATCTAATGTGCACCCAGGAAACATCCGACAAGGATGTTGTATGGCCAATGGAATTCTCCTGCCGAATGAGTGGTCATGGTCACTGTCGGAAGAGTCCTGGGTGCCATCAGAATTCCGATGCCAGTCAAGGAAACATCCGACGAGCATGTTGTATGTCGTATGGCATTCTCTTGTCGGATAGGTGTCAGAATTCTGACGTCCACCCAAGAAACATCTGACGAGGATGTTGTATGCCCATCGACATTCTCTTGTTGGATCAGCGGTCATGGCTACCATCGGAAGAGTTCCCGGTGTCGTCAGAATTCCAACGTCCACCTAGGAAACATCCAATGAGGATGTTGTATGCCCGATGACATTCTCTTGCCAGATGAGCGGTCATGGCCACCGTTGGAAGAGTCCTGGGTTCCCTCGGAATTCCGACTCTAGTCAACGCAACATCCAATGAGGATGTTGTGTGTCCTATGACACTCTCAATGTTATATTTTATGGATGGTTGGTAAATGTTCTGTGGTTTATATTTGTGCTTAAGTATTATATCTATTGTTCTGGTATGTATTCTAGTAATAAGGTTTTAATTCTTAAAGTTCTATAATCTATTGACAACTGATTCACCCCCCCTCTGAATTGTCCTCTGATTATCTGAGCTATCTAACAACAGGTACATGCTAAATGTGGTCAAAAGTTTTTGTGGAACTTTTTTTAGAGTGGACATGGAAAAGGAGAACATGATGGCGTGCACTTCACCAATATAAACTTGGAGGTAACAACATATGAAATTCAAGTGAGATAGTAGAATGGTGCAAAAATCATTTTGGTGCACATGACACAACATACAAAAAATGCTATTTTGGGGAAGTTATAGATTTTGATCGATCATAATTGCCAATCAATTAATGGCATTAGAAGTTTGCATCAAGTGATGACTATAGGACATAGCAAACCTCTTGTGATTTAGGTTAGATAAATATCATGTTTTTGTGTTGATTGCATTGAAAACAATGCAAATATTCAACAATGTCAGAACATTAGAGATGAATTTGCTTCATAATGGAAGATGAAACAATTTGTCATAGTGCCTCCTTTTGAAGATAGTGACATTTTAGATATTCATGATCCTATAGATTTAGCTGATTATGAACGTGTTTCTGATTTAGTTGTGTAAGGTACACTTGCACTTTATTTAAATATACTTACGATTTTTCATGTACTTTGTTTAAATTTTAATTCAATATGAATTCTTTTTACACTCTACCATGCACTTTATAATTTAATGGTTTGTATTTTGCCATATATGGGTGATAATTTTGTTGTGCTTGCAGATCCTAACAATGTAGAAGGTGTTGACTATTACCTACTATGATGCACAAAACCAAAATGTAAATTGTCAGAATCAGTGGAAGATGTTGATGGGGAACAATATCCTACTGGATCCATCATTGTTGAAGGTACTTATTATCAATAAACGAAGATAGATAACAATGGTGTTACATTTACTGAATACATGCCCAACCAAAATGTTTTGCATTATAGTCATTTAGTTATAGCAATGTGATTACATTTTCAAACTTTACAAAAAAGAGTTTGTATCTCCCAAAACTGGTGGCTTCCTATCGAAGATTATGAAAGGATATTAGAGATAGTAAAAAATAGAGAGGATCCATATTTTTTATTTTAATTTTTAATAGATTAATAGCTACAGAGGGGTGGTACCCTTGTATTAATAAAATTTGAGAAATACGTACTTGGTTTAGAAAGAGTCATAGAGGGAAAGAACCAGGGAGAAAACCCCCTACCATTGCTCCAATAGTTAACAAAAAGGCTAGCCAAGTTGGCAAAGATCCTAACAAGCTAGAAAAAAGAGACAACCAGAGGAGAACAAAATGTCGATTCAAACCAAAAGCCTACAATTATCTAAACAATGCAAGAAGATGGGATATGGAAAACCAAAGAGGATCATAGCACAGGTCAAAGAGGTCAATACATTTAGGATTCTTGATTGCTTGAGCCTGGGTCCTCGTCACTGGGAGCACAAGCATTGGCTACATCCAAAATTACCAGGCAGTCATTCCCGCAAGTAGCATGAGCCAATGCTTTCGCTTTTTCTCAGGGGTGGTGGACATCATCTGGAATCCACTCTTTGCTACAGCCAAGACCCCAAGAGTTGCCTTCAACTATGTCACCATTGGCCATAATGCCAATGTCTTCTCTACCTGAAAGCCCCTCCTCTTGGACAAAGGTACTTCTCACGACTAGCGTGAAGCCTGGTAGTATATTGGGAAGCTTGTAAAGGAACTCAATATTTTTGTTAATAACAGGCCATTACCCAAACTCATATAATAATTTTTGGGGAATGGCAATTTGAGATTGTCATCGACATTGTCCAAAACTGCATCAATTTCTCCAAGAAAGCGGTGCTCCAACAATATTTGGGTGAGAAGTTTTGCCTTTTGTTTTCTAATCCCTATATAAAGTAGCATAACTAGGAAGAAAGCCGGGGTGTCTGCATTGGCTCTGTATCTGTGGTATGCATTAAGGAATTCCTTCCCAAAAATTATTTTAACACAGTGCAGAATCAAAGGGTGGTTTGAGGAAAGAACTGATTGTAGACGCTTATCAGAGATTTTCCCTAGGAATGCCATCTGACGGCAGGTTGCCTCCAGCAAAATTGGTGTTTCCATTGAAAAACAATAGAGCAAGAAAGAGAAAGAGTTTGATATGAGCTCACTTAAATTATTAGAACAAGTGAACTCATGTATTTTTTTGACCATGATACATGTCTATATATGCATATATATGTATACATACATGTATATATATGCATATATATGTATACATATAGGTATATATATACATATATATGTATGTACTATTTTTTTGGATCGTCATACATATGTACATTCGAGCTCTTTTTTGGATTGCTATACATATGTACAGACATGGACATTTGTGTTATTTTTTGCAACATAAATACAAATGTACATTTGAGTTTATTCGTTGCATCTGCATTGAAATCAAAATTTGCACAATTTGAGTTAATTTGTTGCACGCTATCTTATATTGATTTGAATCACTTAGTTGAATTGAATTAATTAATCAATTTGAATTTATTTGAATAAATAATATGATTTGATTTGATTAAATCATTGGAGGTATATGAATCAATTAATTGAATTGACTTAATTAATTCATTGGATTGATTTGAATCACTTAATTAATTGATTCATTCATTGGATTGGTTAA
Source organism: Cryptomeria japonica (assembly GCF_030272615.1). Taxonomy (NCBI): domain Eukaryota; kingdom Viridiplantae; phylum Streptophyta; class Pinopsida; order Cupressales; family Cupressaceae; genus Cryptomeria; species Cryptomeria japonica. The sequence goes on along the minus strand of NC_081415.1, from coordinate 567,462,718 downwards.
TTAATTGGATTGATTGACTCATTGCATTAATTCATTGCACTGATTAATTGATTTGATTAATTGGTTTCAATTAGTTTGATTAATTATTTGAATTGGTTTGAATTGATTTCAATTAATTTGATTAATTCGTTGAATTAATTTGATTAATTGATTTGAATTAGTTTGATTAATTCATTGAATTGGTTTGATTAATTGATTTGAATTCGTTTGACTAATTCATTGAATTGGTTTGATTAATTGATTTGAATTAGTTTGATTAATTCATTGAATTGGTTTGAACTGATTCGATTAATTTCTTTGATTAATTTATTGAATTGAAGTAATTTGATTAATTTAGTGAATTCATTTGATTAATTGATTTGAATTAATTTGATTAATTCATTTAATTGAATTGATTTTTGTAAAGCGAAAAATCGCGATCGAACCCTAGTTGTTCTCCCCTCTTCCAACTCCGAGGAGAGAGAAGGGAGGTTCGCTAGGATTCGATGTTTTTCACTTAGGGGAGAGACTTTACATTCAAAAGAGGGGTTGAAACCCACAAGATCCAATCCCACGCAATGCAAGATTGGATGCTAAATGTGTTTCAAGGGTTAAGACAGCAAGGCTACCCTCTTTTGTAAAGAATGTTGATAGAAGAATTAAGCTAAGCATGCATAGAAAGTGATAAAGATTCGCTTATAAACTGAGATAGGAGTACAGTATGAAGCTGCGGACCTTGAATTAGGAGTAAAATGTCGATACGGCGCTGTCCTGCAAATTTGAACAAAAGTTGTCAGGACGATGGCACCCGGCGCCACGGTCCTCCGAAAAATCTGTGAAACGAAGGGGGATCTGTTTGTCTCTGCACAAGGATTCCAGATCTTCAATTTCAGCCGCGTACCTGCAACCTACACACAGAAAAGCGAAGACGATTGGGGGGTTAGGGATTAGGGGTTTGCCTTTAGGTCAAACCCCGGTTTTGGAATTAACCAAGAAATGAGCAAGTGCTGTAAATGTAAATGACTGTAAAACAAGTACTAATACCTTGTTCTAAGGATGTTTGTATCCTTATGTGCGAAGGTATAGATGTTGTATGTTGTATGTTGTAGCATGTAGTATGTGATCTCCTCTTCAATGGTTGAATCCTTGTCTTGAATGCAACACTTAGCCTTGAATGGAGACTTGAAATGATCAATTGCTTGAAGGAATGCTTGAATGCTTGAATGCTTGAGTATAATTTCCACGCTTTTTCCATCATGTCGAATGAAAGAGGAAAATGTAGTTTATATACTTGTCATTTAGGGCTGATAGACTGATTTTCCCGACCTTAGGCCGACCAGGAAAGTTAATTTCCAAATTACAAACAAAAAGACCCGAGGCCCCTTAGGAGACCGAGCCCAAAATAGGACCCAGGGACCAGGGCACTAGGCGCTCTGGTCCCACCTCCCGGGACAGCAGGGTGCAAGGAGGTTCAGGCCAGGGTGCTTGAAAAATGCAGTTTTCAGTGTCGTGAGCAAGTTTCAGGGTCTCCATTCAGGTTGCGTGTTGCGTCGCCATCGTGAAGACCGAAATGCAGTCGAAATTGCAAGTGTCACAATTTTAGGACGCTACATTTAGCCCCCACTTTAGCGGGAGTATGTATGCTCATACTTCCGGTAAAGTACAAGGAAACAATATTGAAAGACTTTCACCACGTCAAGGAGGCAAGATACACCAAGCCCCCAGTGGACTAAGGATCTTACGACTTCGATTGACAAAGTAAAAGGGAAGATCACGAGGAAGAACTATGACTGTCAGTAGTAAGGTTCCCTCACTATGAGTCATGCAAGAAAGATATCAAAAATTTTCAAGGCAAGGCTAAATTTACCAAGAAATTTTCAAGTATCTTGAAAAGATATGAACGGGATGTATGCCCCCCTACGTTAAAGCGATCGCACACGCCTCACCAGGGGTGATTGTTTTAACGTAGTGATACACATAAGAAATGAGAAAGGAAAGGAGCACATTATCGCAAGGATTTAGCCCCCCAGTGTGAGATAAACCCAAGGATAATAGACACAAAACACAAAGCACGAGGTGACTTCGCTTTCCTCGGGGTCAGTATGCTGTATGATAATTCATGTATATATATCATATGTATGTATAATTGTTCTTCATTCCCCAATCAAGGAAGGTCACCTAGAAGAAGGGAACACATGTGTCTTTTGAGTCAACATGAGAGAGATCGAGAGATCTCAATACTTTGCATCGTCCTCAAGTAAACAACACTAAGGACAACAAATAGAAGAATGAGAATAACATATGGAAGAAGTAACGAAAGAGAGGAGGAGAGAATCTGCTATGCTAATGGCTATGGGTCCGGATTTCGTAAGCCTGGGTCAGAATCTCTATCACGAACACGAACATAAGAATCTAGATCTCGATCTGTAAAGGCAACAGCAGGAGAAAGATCTGGATAAGCTACGGAGGCAAGAACTAGAACAACTACGATGTAACTAGTCTAGCACGTCATCTACCCCCCGATCTTGCTGATCAATGTTTCGGGAAGGCAGGGAACACGCCAGAGGAGGAACATCCAACACAGCAGATGGAGCTATCACAAGATCCAAACAAGGGCTATGTTCATGTTCCGAGCCACATTGTTCTTGTCTAGGAGCTAGGATAAGTGCTTTAGAAAATTCATTAGATAAATGGTTATCAATATCAACAAGTTCATATTCACTATCAGAAGCAAGAGGAGTAACATTTTCATCAGGAATAACATTTTCATCTATATCATCATCAAGATTTATAAAAATAGGATCTTTAACTCGCACAGGATCAAGACCATCATGCATCTTATGTTTAGGAGATTTAGGCTCAATGTCCGGCTGAGGAGAAAATGGAATAATGCTTGTTGAAGGTGTTTTTGGAGATTGCAAAGTTTGAGCTCTAAGACGACGCTTTCGCCGGCGTTCACGTGCAGAACGATTTCGTCTAGTCTTAGTAGGAAGTGGAGAAGATTGAGGAGGAGGAATGTTCTCATCCTTAGCACTTGGGTGTTTAGGTTGTGGTCTCTTAGGCTGGATAATAGGAGAAGAAGAAGGTCTCTTCTCTCTATAAAAAGAAGGAGGAGGAACTGCTCCATATAAAGGAGGAATTTTTGGTTTAGGGAGAAGCCCAAGTCCATCATGACGAGGAGGTATAGGTCTACTCTTAGGAAGTTTATTAGGCATAGACATAGTCACATCCATAGGGATGGGTTGGGAATCTTCTTGAGGAAAGACATTAGTTTTATCTTTCAAAGGAAGAACTTCCTTCTCAAGAATGATAGGAATATCAAGTTTAGGTGTTCTAGGTTCACTTAGAGATAGGATCATATCTGTTTTCCAGTTTTGATAAGATTTGAAAAGATGATCACTTCGCGGAGGAAGAGATTGGAATTGTTTAGGCCAAAAGTAATCCATAGGAATGCTAGAAGTTCTTTCAGCGGGTTTAAAGAGACTATGATTGACAGTAACAACTTCACCATTATGGGGAAATTTCAAACACTTATGAATAGGAGAAGCAATAGCTTTCATGGAAGATAGCCAAGGATAGCCAAGCTTCACACGAAATTGTTCGGCAGATGGAATAATAGCAAAGTTCACATCAAGAGATTTGTTATGGACCTCAATAGGTAAAGTAATAGAACCAATTGCAGGAGAAGAAAATGCATCAAATAATTTCACAATCACATCTATTTTGTCATATATCACTTGATTCAATTGCAAAGTAAAAAGGAATTCTTCAGTAATCACATTAATCATGCACGAAGGATCAATAAGCACTCCACGGCAAGGTGTATTCTTAACTTTTGCAACTATGTATAAAGGACCATCAGGTGCCCTAATGGTTTCACTGGAATCAAATGTGATGGAAGATTCTTTAGGGATTTCTTGCTGCTCTACAAAGTTAATCACATTCGGAGTCATAGACACAAGACCATCAGATGAGAGAGAGGAATCCTTAGCCTCAATTGCATTAGAGGTATGAGAAGGCAATGGATCAGTGAAAATCTGAAGATTTTGGTTAGGAGGAGCTACAGATGTGTTGCCTTTATCATTCACTCCAGAAATAGAGATAGTATTGTTATCAATCAAATCTTGAATTTTACCCTTTAAAGAAAAACATTTTTCAGCATCATGCCCAGGCTGACGGTGAAATTGACAAAAAGATTTGCTATCAAAATAAGGTGAAGTAATCTTTGCAGGATCAATTTGTCTTATACGAGGAAGAGTAAGCACATTTTGTTCCAATAACTTATTCATAATACTATGCAATGATTCATTCAAAGGAGTATACTTTCTTTCTTTCTTGAAAAATTTAGAAATAGGAGGCACACCTGATGCTGCATTCACATTGTTGTTGATGATGTTTTCATTGAATTTGATGGAATCTCTGTTCGGTTTAAACTTCCCAAATGGTTGTTGACTGCTATCACCCTTATCACTCGGAGCCATAGGATGTGATTGTTCCATTTGACTCACAGTCAGTTGATAATTGTGAAGAGTTGCACACAACTGTTGGAAAGAAGTAAACTCAGAAAACAGAAGTTTGTCTCGAATATCCTATTGTAAATTAGAAATAAAGATTCTTTGAATATCATTATCAAGCACTGGAAAAGAAATTTGAGCATACAAATGCTTATATCTACCAATGAAATCAGTCACTTTTTCTTTAACACCTTGTTTACAATGCATTAAATCAATCAAAGTAACTTTAGGACTTATATTGTTTTGAAATTGTTGAATGAAAGCATTTGCAAGTTGTTCGAAAGAAGTAATAGAATAAGAAGGCAACGAGCAATACCATTGTAGGGCTTTATCTCTTAATGTTCTAGTGAACAGTTTTGCAAGCAACCTTTGGTCATAAGCAAAATCAGTACATATTGTTTGAAAAGTCTTAACATGTGTTAGAGGATCTCCTTTACCATTATAAAGTTCCAAATGCGGGATTTCAACATGTTTAGGAGGGATAGCTCAAACAATGTCAAGAGAAAGTGGGCTCGCAACGTCAAATGTGGGCACACTAAACTTAGATTGATTCATAGAGGCAATTTGTTGCTGTAAAGAAGAGACAGTTTGTGCTAGATTGTTAATGGTCGCTTCAGTCAAAGAATTCATATTGGATGTGTTAGATTGAGATGGAGGTGTTATGTTATTGAAAGAAGGTAAAGAGTAAGGTGATGAGACTCTATGATAATTAGTCATAGGAGATGATTGGACAGGAGGAATACTACAAGGAGGGATGGAATGGTTAAATGAATTGCCCCCTTGCGTCATGTTCATTTGTGGTGATATAATAGGCACACTCATCGAAGGAATGAATGAAGAAGTCGGATTGAATGAAGGAAGAGGGTTAATTGAAGAAGAAGGGTTGCCCCCATGACTGGTGATCATAGGAGGAATGTCTTGTGTAGAAGTAGCCATTATGTTTGATGTAAAGGTAGGTACGCTAGCAATAGAAGTTGTCAAAGGAATAGAATGATTGACTTGAGTAGGAGGTTGTGTATAACCCAAATTTTCAGCACAACTCTTCATAGGCATCACATTCGAATCCACAATGTGTGCAATACCACGCAAAATATCAATTCTATTCTTATCACTTTGAAGCATACATTTTAGACCCTCAATTAAAGGAAGAGCTTTACTATCAGGGTATTCTTGAGACATCCATTGTCGAAAATCGTCAAATTGGTTATCCAATTTCGAAAGTTGTTCTACAGAAACCTCATGGAGAGCTTCTTCATCATTAGGAGGATTAGAGGAATTACCCATGTCCCCGTTAAAAAGGCTATTCAAATTAGGTTCCATCTCCTCAGTAGTTAAACCTCGGAAAGACTTAATTCTACGGCTTCGTCTAACGGGAATAGTGTAAGTAGGGCTTATTGTTGTAAAAATCATGCACTAGAAAGAGAGAGAAGATTTTGAATTTAGAGGTAGCAATTTTCAGTAAAATCAACCAATCTTCTGGATTTAAGCTGTTAAATGCAATCACAATAGTCTCCCGAAATTTTGGAAAAAATGTCCGGGACCGTGGCACCCGGAGTGCAACACGGTCCTTGCAACTTTTTTTGAAATTTGCAGGGATGAAAGGTATGATGATTTTAGAGCTAATCTGAAAAAATTGAGTGATTTTACGATTTGTAGATAGGCCAAATTAAAGTTGCAATCTCGAAATTGAACCCTACCAAGATTGTCGAAAAATGCAAAATTTGAATTTTGAAAAAGAGAGGGAAACTGAAATTTTGAATTTTATGATTTTAGAGGGAATGTCAAGAGCAATGCAAATTTTGAAATTTGAAAATTGACTCAATTTCATGCAAAATTCAATTTTGAAAGCGGAAATCAAAGTTGTTGTAATTAAGCACTTAATTTCAAAAGTCACAAATTGCAAGAATTTGAATAAAGCACTGAAATTTTTAATGAATGATAACACACTTTTCAGATTTAGGATAGTAAGAACACAATTTTGACACAAAATTTCAATTTCAATGATTTTTAAATGTTTAGAAGCCTTAATCCAAGCAATCACAAGACCAACTTTGACTGTAATTTTGAAGGTGTTATAATTGATAAAATCAGCCAAAATTCTGAATTTTAGCAAAAAAACACAATAAGATCTCGCTCCCGAAATTTCGGAAAAAATGTTGGGGACGATGGCGCTCAGCGCCACGGTCCTTGCAACTTTTTTCCAAATTTTCAGGGATGAAAGATATTGTGATTTTATTGCGGAATCCAAAGTTACAGCTGATTTGGAGATGTTTTGATCAGTGAAATTGTCAGACAAAGGTTGAATCAAGAGGGTTTCAAAAATTAGGGTTTTGACACTTAACCACTTAATTTTCAGAATTAAAGCACAAATATGAATTGAAAATTTGTAATAGAAGGGCAGATCTGAAACAGGCATTAACATTTAGACATTTCGCAAGTTCAATTACTAAAAAGAAAATTTAGGGTTTTTATGCAATCACCTCTAAAATTTTGCAAAAGATCAAACATGGAAATATAATCAATTTTTTCAGATCTAAGCATGAAAAATCAGAAAGGATGTTCACGTCGGGTTCACCAAAATGTAAAGTGGAAAATCACGATCGAACCCTAGTTGTTCTCCCCTCTTCCAACTCCGAGGAGAGAGAAGGGATGTTCGCTAGGATTCGATGGTTTTCACTTAGGGGAGAGACTTTACATTCAAAAGAGGGGTTGAAACCCACAAGATCCAATCCCACGCAATGCAAGATTGGATGCTAAATGTGTTTCAAGGGTTAAGACAGCAAGGCTACCCTCTTTTGTAAAGAATGTTGATAGAAGAATTAAGCTAAGCATGCATAGAAAGTGATAAAGATTCACTTATAAACTGAGATAGGAATATAGTATGAAGCTGCGGACCTGGAATTAGCAGTAAAATTTCGATACGGCGTTGTCCTGCAAATTTGAGCAAAAGTTGTCAGGATGATGGCACCCGGCGCCACGGTCCTCCGAAAAATCTGCGAAATGAAGGGGGATCTGTTCGTCTCTGCACAAGGATTCCAGATCTTCAATTTCAGCCGCGTACCTGCAACCTACACATAGAAAAGCGAAGACGATTTGGGGTTTAGGGATTAGGGGTTTGCCTTTAGGTCAAACCCCAGTTTTGGAATTAACCAAGAAATGAGCAAGTGTTGTAAATGTAAATGACTGTAAAACAAGTACTAATACCTTGTTCTAAGGATGTTTGTATCCTTATGTGCGAAGGTATAGATGTTGTATGTTGTATGTTGTAGCATGTAGTATGTGATCTCCTCTTCAATGGTTGAATCCTTGTCTTGAATGCAACACTTAGCCTTGAATGGAGACTTGAAATGATCAATTGCTTGAAGGAATGCTTGAATGCTTGAATGCTTGAGTATAATTTCCACGCTTTTTCCATCATGTCGAATGAAAGAGGAAAATGTAGTTTATATACTTGTCATTTAGGGCTGATAGACTGATTTTCCCGACCTTAGGCCGACCAGGAAAGTTAATTTCCAAATTGCAAACAAAAAGACCCAAGGCCCCTTAGGAGACCGGGCCCAAAATAGGACCCAGGGACCAGGGCGCTGGGCGCCATGGTCCTGGGGACCAGGGCGCTGGGCGCCCTGGTCCTGAAGGACCAGGGCGTTGGGCGCTCTGGTCCCACCTCCCGGGACAGCAGGGTCCAAGGAGGTTCAGGCCAGGGTGCTTGAAAAATGCAGTTTTCAGTGTCGTGAGCAAGTTTCGGGGTCTCCATTCAGGTTGCGTGTTGCGTCGCCATTGTGAAGACCGAAATGCAGTCGAAATTGCAAGTGTCGCAATTTTAGGACGCTACAATTTTATTTAATTAATTGATTTGAATTAATTTGATTAATTCATTGAATTGAATTGATTTGATTTGATTAATTGATTTGAATCACTTTTTTATTTGATTTGATTTGATTAATTTAATTATTAAATCAACAATTCAACTAACTAAATCAAATCAATAATTAACAATTCAACTAACTAATTAATTTAATAATTCATTGCTTTGAATTAATTTAATTAATTGATTTGAATTAATTTGACTAATTTAGTGAATTCACTTGACTAATTGATTTAAATTAATTTGATTAATTTATTGATTTGATTTGATTTGATTAATTGATTTAAATTAATTTGATTAATTCATTGAATTGAATTGATTTGATTAATTGATTTGAATCACTTTTTGATTTAAATTGATTTGATTAATTTAATAATTAAATAAACAATTCAACTAACTAAATCAAATCAACAATTCAATTAACTAAATCAAATCAGCAATTAATAATTGCTACTAGATTCTTTAATCTTAAAGATGGGTCCTCCTAGGTCATTTCCAACATCTATGCTCCTAATGGGAGATCAGCTAGGAAATCTCTATGGTCTTCCATTTGCCTTGCCAGATCTCTCTTCCCTGATGAGAAATGGATCCTTCTGGGTGATTTCAATACCCCTCTTTCTAATCTGGAAAAATCTGGTGGTTTACCAATTTCTATTGATAGTAGACAAGACTTGGCTGACATGATCAACTCTTTGAGCCTTTTAGATCTTCATGTTATTGAGGCTAAATTCACTTGGTCTAATAGACGCAGTGGGGAAGAACTTATTCAGGTCAAGCTTGATAGGGGTATTATTTCTTTAGATTAGATGTCTGGCCTCCTGCAAACTCAATGCCTTAGCTCGTGTTGGATCAAATCACTTCCCCATCTACCTCTCAGTCTCTCCATTGTCTAGTAGAAAGGCATATCCCTTCAGATTTTAGAAAATGTGGCTCATGGACCCGAAAATCCAATATAAAATTTTGGAGTGGTGGAATATTGATATCTAGGGAACAACTATGTTTTGTATAGCCAAGAAGCTCTCCAATGTTAAGTCTAATATCCAACGCTAGAATAAATCCACTTTTGGCAACATCTTCAAAGCTAAAGAGAAGCTCAAACTGGAACTTGCAGAGGATCAAGAACATATCCAATCTTACGTGTTCTATATTGATGTCTCGAATAAAGAAATTGATATTTTGACCAAGGGTATGTGCACCAAGTTGTGGTACCAAAAGGGGGTCTTAACATGCCACTTTTTTCTGAAATCAACAAAGTTTGAACTTCAACGACAAATTGAAGGTATTTAAACTCCAAATTTGAAGATGCAACAAGAACAAGAGTCAGAGTGCTTCAAGTCTACTTTCTAAACTACTATTTTTTTTTTTAAATGGTGGAGATTAACGGCTCCAAAAAGGGGGGCCACAAAAAGTGGTCCTATTTTTATGCAAAAAACATAACATAACGTCTGTTGTGGCCCCCCTAAAATGTTAATTTTTTTTTGAATTTTTAAAATCGCTTAAGTGAGATATTAGCTAACACCTTGTAGTTTATGCCATTTTTTTCAGCTAATTTTTCAATGAGTATATGATTTTATACTAATTTTTGAAGTGGACTCATCCAGAAAAACATAAATTTGAATGTGCTCCTCCCTTAAATCATTGATAACTAATCAAAAATCAAAACTTTTTTTAAAAAATTGTGTAGAATGGAGTCTAGTTTCTAAAAATGTAAGTTTCTTCAAAATCTGATGAACGTGTAAAAAACTATACCCAAAATAGTGCATGTTGGTTTTTGACCAAAAACGAACACACTAACAAAAGAAATTATAGATGAAATCCTTAACAAAATCAAAATGTGAAAAGAATTACATGCTTGGATAGATAAGAGAGAGATCGAGGTCTCTATGGTATTTTTTTTTAGTTTTATTGAAACACGTGCAAACCTAATGGAGAGCACGGCCAAAAATATGTGAAAATTTTCTAATCCTTTGTTAAAAACACATCTCAGGCCTGAAATGGCCGTCCAACCCTTTGGGTTGGATGCCCAAGTACAATCCAACCCAAAGGGTTGGTAGTTCCCAATATAGACCATTTGGCGAGCACCAAATATGGTGCTCGCCCTATTTGGCACTCACCAAATGAAAAAAAATGACTTTTCCCATTTGATGCGCGCCAAATGAGAAAAGTCAACTTTTTTCATTTGGCGGGCGCCAAATTTGGCATGCGCCAAATGTCTTATATTATCCAATTTGAAGGTTTTGTGATGCAAATTTTTCAACTTGGGCACAAGTTATACCCATCATGAGAGGAGAATATATACATGAAATATAATATTTAAGTATAAGTCACTTTAAGTTATATTTCATGTATATATTGGTAGGATGTTTGAGAGTGGTTTCAACTCTATAGGAGTTATAATGTAGATTCTTGTTTTTAGAGGATCATATTGACTTTCATACTTAGTCAAATTTTAGTAATCAACATTCTCCTATTAGCATTCTTTAGATCTGTATCTCACTATCTTTATCTTCCCTAAACTCTACACTTATCTCTCTCCCTCTCTTGTCTCTCTCACTTCTCTCTCCCCTCTCTAGGTATATCCCACCCTGCCTACCTTCATCCCTTTCTTGTACCCTAATTTATATCCTTGACTCCCTTCCTTTCTCTTGTCTCTCACTTTCTTATTATTTCCCTCCCCTACCACTCATTTATCTTGTTTAATACCGATCCCTTCTATCGTCTCTCTCCCCATATCTAGGGCTCTCCTTCCCTCCCTATTCACCTCACTACCTCTCCCTCCCTATATTATTACCCACCTCTCTCTTCCCCTCTAGGTTTTTTCACTTATCTAATTGTCCACCCTTAAGTTATCTCCCTCCCTCTCCACCTTTCTCTCCCTTTCCCTTGCCCCTATCTATTTATGAACACTCTCCCTCTCTTCTCTCTCTCCAAACCTAGATCCATCTCCTCATTCTCTAGGTCTCTCGCTCCCTCCATTTCTACCTCTCCGTCCATCCCCTCTTACTAATCTCTTTGTTCTTATATCTCTTCTCTTCTCTCCCTTCCCTCTCTAGATCTCTCCCTTCCTTTCTTCCCCTCTCTATTTATATATCCTTCCCCCACTCTCTCATTATCTCTCTTCCTCTCTTATTCTCTCTCTTCATTGTCTAGTTCATTAACTCTCCAACCCACCCTCTCTCCCCTCTCTAGGTTTCTCCCTCCCTTCCTCTCCACCTATCTACCTTTTCTTATAGGTCTCTTTATCCCCCTCTATCTATCTCACTCCTCTCTCGAAATCTAGGTCTCTTGCCTATCTATATATCCCCTCTATAGTTCTATCACTCCCTCGCTATCTCTCTCCCCCTCCTCCTTAATATACAACCCACAACAACACCAAGTGGTGTCCTAAGGGGTCAGAAGACACCATATGACCCCTAACAACACCTAAGCAGTCATATGGTGCCCTAAGGGCACACCATATGACACCTTAGGACACAATACAACCTATAACGACACCATATGATGTCCTTAGGGGTCATATGGTATCCTAAATGGTCATAGGACATGATATGACCCCTTAGGATACAATATGACCCCTAATGATACCTAAGGGGTCATATGGTGTCCTAAGGGGTCACATGACACCATATGACCCCTTAGGACATAATATGACCCTTAACGACACCTAAGGGGTTATATGGTGTCCTAAGGGGTCATAGGACACCATATGACCTCTTAGTAGACCATACAACCCATAATAATACCATATGGTGTCCTAAGGTGTCATAGGACACCACATGAGCCCTTAAGACACCATACGATCCATAACAACACAATATGGTGTCCTAAGGGGTCACAAAACACCATATGACCCCTAAGGACACCATATGACCCATATTGACACTATATGGTGTGCTAAGGGGTCATATGGTGTCCTAAGGGGTCATAGCATACCATATGATCCTTTAGAACACAATATGACCCCTAACAATACCTAAGGGATCATAAGGTGTCCTAAGGGCTCATAGGACACCATATGACCCCTTAGGACACAATATGAACTCTGCCAACACATAAGGGGTTGTAAGGTGTCCTAAGGGGTCATATAACACTATATGACTCCTTAGGACACCATATAAGCCAGAACGACACTATATGGTGTCCTAAGGGATCATAGGAAACCATATGACCCCTTAGGACACAATAGAACCAATAAAGATATTATATGGTGTCCTAAGGGGTCATAGGATACGATATGACCCATTATTACACAATATGATCCCTAATGACACCTAAGGGGTCATATTGGGTCATCGGGAACCATATGAACCCTTAGGAAACAATACAATGCATAACAACAGCATATTGTGTCGTAAGAGGTCATATGGTGTCCTAAGGGGTCATACAGCACAATATAACTCCTTAGGACACAATATGGCCCCTAACAACCCCTTAGGGGGTTATATGACACCATATGACCCCTTAGCACACTATACAACCTATAATCACACCATAAGGTGTCCTAATGGGTCATATGGTGTCCTAATGGGTCATATAACACCATATGACCCCTTAGCACAACATAAGATGCATAATGACACCATATGGTGTTCTAAGGTGTAATAGGAAACCATATGACCCTTTAGGACACCATATGAAGGCTCATATGGTATCCTACATCATATGACCCATAACGACACCATATTGTATCCTAAGGGGTCATATGGTGCCTTTGTTAGGTCCCAGAGGCAACTGAGAGGGGGGGTGAATTAGTTGTCTAATAAATTCAAACCAAAAACAACTTTACCAACTTGATGCTTAATACCGGTAAACCAATCTTTTATGTTGGTAGACAATTATATTAGTTAATTGAAATATCGGTAAAGATTAATGCATGAAACAAAAAGACAAAGTCATCCACAACACATAACACCAATATTTTTATGTGGAAACCCTGTAAGGGGAAACACCATGGTGGGAAACCTTACCCACAATCAAATGATACTACTGCAGATAGTATGTGTATACAAATGGGGTCTGGACATGCAAAAAGGCCAAGTGCCTAGAGCTCACTTCTCAAACACAAAATAAGAGCCACACTGACTACAATTGGATGGTTAAATCCAATAATGATGTACTGCTCAAAATAGCATCTTCATATGCTTAATTCAGTACCGGTTAGTTCTAATTGTCTTCACAAAAACCCTCCTTTAACCTTGAAATGATGTCTATGTGTATAGCTCTGCTTATTCTCACATATACCTTCACACAATCCGTTTTTTGCGTTGCACCTCTGATCTTACAAATAAGATCTTACATTTATATCATAACCTACGACTAATTTTAGTAGGTCGGATCTAAAGGATATTACAATAAAATCAATTTACAAATAAATTAATGCTCGATGCAATAAGCTATTCAACATGTCAGCTTAATGCATTTACAACAACAATAAATCAACTCCATAGCATGTCATGCTGATTTGGAAAAGATAAGCTTGTCGATGTATAACTTGGACCTATTTGCTAGTAACAACAAATATGCTAATATGAATATGGCAATAAACAAATCTTAAAGACAAAGTGTCCAAATGATGTCTTCGACATAACCAAGTGTTTTCCATGCCATTCCAAGTGCTAGTGATTATTATATCCTATCGGTGTACCACATACCGGTGACTATGCATGATTCATTTTCTTGCCATGAATGTTGTTGATTCTCCAAAGTGCCAGAGTTGATAAGTGTTAGTAGGTGTTGACATCAATGACAAAACCATACCAAAATACCAACAATCTCCCCCTTTGGCATTGATGGCAACACAAGATGGAAAAACCATCAAAGTGCCAAAACAGAAATGCCAAATACCAAAAGCCAACAAAAGCCAACAATCTCCCAAAAGAGATCATAACCAAAAATCAAAATATAGATATAGAGAGTAACAATCTCTCCCCCAATGAATAATCTCTTCCCAAAAGATAATGTGTATTTCCATATCAATCTCTCCCCCTTTGACATCAAATGCCAAAGTAGAAATAAAAAACCATTTTTCAGGTACAAAATACCAACCAATTCAGTATACCAACTACTCCCCCCTGAGAAGTAGCTTCCTCATCAAAGATAGAGTAAAATATTTCTCTATTAATTCTGTTGGATGATGACAAACATCATCTTCCTAAGTCTCTATTGGTGAGGGTATGACCCCAAGCTGATCTCTAAGATATTCAAAAGTCTCCTTAGGCAGAGGTTTAATGAAAATATCTCCAATCTTCTCTTTAGTATTCACATAAACCATTTTAATTTCTTTTGCTTCAACATTTTCCCTTAGAAAATTCAGTTTGATAGAAACATGTTTGGTTTTAGAATGTAATACTAGATTCTTAGATATATCAATTATTGCAGTGTTATTACAATAGAGAGTAATAGGTTCCTTGCACTTTACCTTTATATCCTTCAACATTTGCTTAAGTCATAATACTTGTGTATAGTTGGTTGTTGTTGCAACATATTCTGATTCAATTGTTGATAAAGATGTATAACTTTGTTTCTTACTCAACCAAGAAATTAATCTGCTTCCAAGAAAAAATGCTCCGCTAGTGGTGCTTTTTCTATCATCCACATCTCTTGCCCAATTTGCATCTGTGTATGCACATAATTCAAAGTTTTCATCTCTAGGATACCATAATCCAAGATTTGTAGTGCCTTGCAAGTATTAGAAAATCCTTTTTACTGCTGATTCATGATTTTCTCTAGGATTACTCTGAAATCTTGAAACAATACATACTGTATTCATGCTAACAGGTCTTGTTTGTGTCAAATACAGTAAACCTCCTATCATAGATTTGTATCTAGTCAGATTAACAGGTGTAGATTCATCCCTTAGTGATAATTTGTCATTTGTAGTCATAGGTGTGCTTACCGGTTTAGAGTTCTCCATCCTAAATTTCTTTAATAACTCCTTCAAGTACTTGGATTGACTCAAGAATATACCTTTATCAGTCTATGAAATCTGCAATCCTAAAATGAATTTTATTTCTCCAATCATAGACATTTCAAATTCTTTCTGTATTTCAATATAAAATTCTTTACATAATCCATCTTCTCCTTCAAAGATTATATCATCAACAAAAACTTCTATAACCAAGATGTCATCATTTGTCACTTTATAATATAAGTTGTTGTTAGCATTACCTTTAGAAAAACCAATCTTCAAAAGATACTTATCCAATATTGCATATTAAGCTCTTGGAGCTTGTTTCAATCCATACAAATCTTTCCTTAACCTGCAAACCATATCTTTGTTATCTGTCAAATAAAATCCATCACATTGTTCAATGTAAACTTCTTCTTCAAGATCTCCATTCAGAAATGCACATTTACTATCCATTTGATATACTTTGTAGTTCTTGTGTGCTGCAAAAGCTAAGAATAATCTAATTGCCTCAATTCTAGCTATCGGTGCAAAGTTCTCATTATAATCAATTCCTTCTTTATGAGAATATCCCTTACACACTAGTCTTGCTTTATTTCTGATAACCTTATCATCTTCATTAAGTTTGTTTCTGAATACCCACTTTGTTCCAATCACATTTTTGTCTTTAGGTAGGAGAACTAATGTCCAAGTGTTATTCTTCTCAATTTGCTCTAATTCTTCTTCCATAGCTGTAATCTAGTGTTTATATCCACATGCCTTATTAACTGATGATGGTTCAATTTGAGAAATAAGACGTACCTATTCATTTGCAAATCTTCCTCTTGTCATAACTCCTTTATGCTTGTTTCCAATTATCTGATCTTTAGAATGATTCAGTCTTACATACCGAGGTGTCTTCGTTTGCTATTATACCTCAGTTACTGTGGAGTTTCCAAATGATACCGGTGTAACTGGATCTTCATTCTGTACTAGTGGATTCAATGTAGGTTCATTTGTTAGAATCTTTGCTGCTAGTTCAGAGTCTATGTACCTTGAAGTTTCTCTAAATTTTTCATCAATCTTCACATTTTTACTCTCAACAATTTTCTGCAATCTTTTGTTAAAACATCTATATGCCTTGCTCTTAGATGAATAACCCAGAAATATTCCTTCATCACTTCTAGGATCAAATTTCTCAATATACTCATCCCTTCTAATATAGCATTTACTTCCAGATATTCTAAAATATTTTAGAGTAGGAGTAATACCAAACCATAGTTAATGAGGGGTCTTATCGATTTCACCTTTGATGTGAACTTTGTTGAATGTATATACTGCTGTACTTACTGTCTCTCTCCAATACACATGTGGTAGATTTTCTTCTGATAACATACTTCTTTCTACATCCAAGATAGTTATGTTTTTCCTTTCAAAAACTCCATTCTGTTGTGGTGTCGAGGGTGCTGATAGCTATCTTCTGATTCCATTCACTTCACAGAATGTATTAAATTCCTTAGATGTAAATTCTCCTCCTTGGTCTGATCATAGACATTTGATTTTCTTACTGGTTTCATTCTCCACCATTTCTTTGAATAGTTTGAACTTTCCAAGTGCTTCTGATTTTTCTTTGAGAAAAGTAACCCATTCTAGAGTAGTCATCAATGATTAGCATGAAATATCTATCACCTTGCAAACTTTTAGTTCTAGCTGGACCACATAAATTAGTATGAATTAAGTCAAGAGAATTATTTGATTTTTCTGGAATACTTTTTAAATTAGCTCTAACTTGTTTTCCAAATTGACAATCCTTACATACTGTAATGTGAGGTGTGACAATTTTATGTAAATCCCTAACTACCTTAGTAGTACTGATTTTTATCATGCAATCAAAATTTACATGACAGAGTCTCTTATGCCATAGCCAACTTTCATCAATATGTGCAATCAAGCATGTCTTTTCACTGTTATTCAAATGAAAGATATTACCTCTAGTTTGATTACCAGTTTGTAATTTCCAAACCAGTTCTATTCATGATTTTGCATTTTCCATTTTTGAATTGTAACTGAAATCCTTTTTCAACTAATTGACCAACACTCAAAAGATTATGCTTTAAACCTTCAACATAGTAAACATTGTCAGTATTATGCTTAGCATCAAGAGATATTGTACCTTTACCTTCTATCAAACAAGCTTTATCATCTCCAAATCTCACTAAGCCTCCATTATATTCTTGAAAGTTCAAGAATTTATTTTTATCTCCAATCATATGATGTGAGCATCCCGAATCAATGATCCATTCATCCTTTACTTCAACTTTAGCTGCCAAGGCTTGCTCTACCGATTGAATAGTAGGTGTCGGTTGATCTTCTGTTATAGCAACAAAAACCCATCCATTGTCTGTCGGATCCTCATCAGAATCATCAGTCACTCCTTCATCAGTAAGATAACAAGATTTGTCTTTATTCTTCTTAAATCTGTATCTCTGATATTTAGGGTTAGGCTTGTATGTTCTTCTAGCTTCTTCTCTTAGTCTAGCATGTCTATCAAGGCATCTAGAAGCCATGTGACCAATCTTATTATAGTTAAAGCATTTAAAGGGTGCTTTACATTCATACTCACTTCCTACTAGACCTTTAGGAATTTTTCTTGCATATAGTGCTTCAAGTTCTTCAAGCTCTTCATTTTCTCTCCTACTTTCCTCAAGTTCTCTTGCATAAAAGGCTTTCCAATCAGACTTGTCAAATGATGGTGCAGATGATGGTGATGCCTTAAAAGCTAAATCTATATTTATAGTAGCAATAGGACCAAATCCCTCAATTTCAAAAGTTGAAAGTTTTCCAATCAATGTATCACTAGTTACTGTTGTATTAGGCATTGTTCTTAACCCATTTATAGCAATAACCTTTATTTTATATGCCGGTGGAAATACTCTTAAAACTTTTGAAACAATTTCATCTTCACTTAAGCTTCCTCCACAACATTTAATACCCAAAACAATTTCATTAACTCTTTCCATAAAAGCAAAAATACTTTCATCTTCTTCCATTTTCAGATTTTCATACCTGACCCGGAGGCTTTCAATTTTTGCAATTTTGAATGTGGAATGTTCTTCATTCAATGTTTCCAAATGATCCCAAATAGCTTTAGCAGTTGATCTATTTGATAATCCCATGATTTTTTGATCTGTTAATGTGCTCAAAAGTGCTTCTCTTGCTTTGCAATCATTTTCTTCATCTTTTCCTAAGGTAGGTGGATTAGGCTGACCGGGAGTAGGAGCAGTATAGCCATTATTTGTAACTTCCCAGATGTCCTTTCCAATGCAATTTAATTGTCTCCATTCTAATCTTCCATATGCCATAGTTGGTTCCATCAAGTTTAGGACTATCCTTCCTGAAATAGTTAGTAGACATTGGATCTCCTCAAGATGTTAAACTTCTGCAAAAAAGAGGACAAGGCTCTGATACCAATTGTTAGGTCCTGGAGGCAACTGAGATGGGGGGTGAATCAGTTGTCTAATATATTCAAACTAAAAACAACTTTACCAATTTAATGCTTAATACCGGTAAACCAATCTTTTATGCTAGTAGACAATTATATCAGTTAATTGCAATACCGGTAAAAATTAATGCATGAAACAAAAAGACAAAGTCATCCACAACACATAACACCAATATTTGTATGTGGAAAACCTGTAAGGGGAAAAACCAAGGTGGGAAACCTTACCCACAATCAGATGATACTACTGTAGATAGTATGTGTATAGAAATGGGGTCTGCACATGCAGAAAGGCCAAGTGCCTAGAGCTCACTGCTCAAACACAAAATAGGAGTCACACTAACAACAATTGGATGGTTAAATCCAATAATGATTTCCTTCTCAAAATAGTATCTTCATATGCTATGTTCAGTACCGGTGTAGTTCTGATTGTCTTCACAAAAAACCTCCTTTAACCTTCAAATAATGTCTATGTGTATAGCTCTGATTATTCTTGCATATACCTTCACACAATCCTTTTTCGCATTGCACCTCCGATCTTACATTTATATCATAGCCTAGGACCAATTTTAGTAGGTCGACTGTAAAGGATATTATATTAAAATCAATTTACAAATAAATTATTTCCCGATGTAATAACCAATTCAACATGTTGGCTTAATGCATTTACAACAATAATAAATCATTTCCATAGCGTGCCATGCTGATCTGGAAAAGATAAGTCTGTCGGTGTATAACCTGGACCTATTTCTCGGTAACAACAAATATGCTAATACGAATATGCTGATAAACAAATCTTAAAGACAAAGTGTCCAAATGATGTCTTCGACATAACCAAGTGTTTTTCATGCCATTCCAAGTGTCGGTGATCATTATATCATGTCAGTGTACCAGATACCGGTGACTGTGCATGAGTCATTTTCTTGCCATGAATGTTGTTGATTCTCCAAAGTGCCAGAGTTGATAAGTGTTAGTAGGTGTTGACATCAATGACAAAACCATACCAAAATACCAAAAATCTCCCCCTTTGGCATTGATGGCAACACAAGATGGAAAAACCATCAAAGTGCCAAAACAGAAATGCCAAATACCAAAAGCCAACAAAAGCCAAGAATCTCTCAAAAGAGATCATAACCAGAAATCAAAATACAGATACAGAGAGTAACAATCTCTCCCCCAATGAATAATCTTCCCCGAAAGATAATTTATTTTTCCATATCAATCTCTCCCCCTTTGACATGAAATGCCAAAGTAGAAATAAAAAACCATTTTTTCAGATATAAAATACCAACCAATTTAGTATACCAACTACTCCCCCTGAGAAGTAGCTTCCTCATCAAAGCCGGAGTAAAAATTTTCTCTATTAATTCTGTCAGATGATGAAAACCATCAACTTTCTAAGTCTCTACCGGTGGGGGTATGACCCCAAGCTGATCTCTAAGATATTCAAAAGTCTCCTTAGGTAGAGGTTTAGTGAAAATATCTACAATATGCTATTTAGTATTCACATAAACCATTTTATTTTCTTTTGCTTCAACATTTTCCCTTAGAAAATTTAGTTTGATAGAAACATGTTTAGTTTTGGAATGTAATACTAGATTCTTAGTGCAGCGTCCTAAAATTGCGACACTTGCAATTTTGACTGCATTTGGGTCTTCACGATGGCGATGCAACACGGAACCTGAATGGAGACCCCGAAACTTGTTCATGACATCAAAAACTGCATTTCTCAGCACCTTGGCCTGATCCTCCTTGCACCCTACTGCCCCTGGAGGTGGGACCATGGCACCCAGTGCCCTGGTCCTTCTGGACTAGGGTGCTCAGTGCCCTAGTCCCCCAGGACCATGGCGCCCAACGCCCTGGTCCCTGGCCCTATTTTGGGCCCGGTATCTTTTGGGGCTTCGGGTCTTTAAGTTTGCAAATTGGAAAATAACATTTCCTGGTCGGCCTAAGGTCGGGAAAATCAGTCTTTTAACCCTAATTGACAAGTATATAAACTACATTTCCTCTCCCATTTTTGTAGATGAAAAAGAGGAGGAGATATGTGAGCAAGGCGCGAAAGCGATATTCAAACATTCAAGCATTCAAACATTCCTTCAAGCAATTGATCATTCTAAGTCTCCATTCAAGGCTAAGTGTTGCATTCAAGACAAGGATTCAACCATTGAAGAGGAGATCACTTACAACACATTACATACTACATGCATTACACCTTCGCATGTAAGAATACAAACATTCTTACAACAAGGTATCAGTACTTGTTTACATTACAAACATTTACATTTACAGCATTCTCATTTCTTGGTTAATTCCAAAATTAGGGTTTGACCTAAAGGCAAACCCCTCATCCCTAACCCCCCAATCGTCCTCTCTTTTTTGTGTGTAGGTTGCAGGTACGCGGCTGTAATTGAAGATCTGGAATCCTTGTGTAGAGATGAACAGATCCACCTTCGTTTCGCGGATTTTTCGGAGGACCGTGTGCACGCCGGGTGCCATCGTCCCATCAACTTTCGCTCAAATTTGCAGAACAGCACCGTCTCGACATTTTACTTCTAATTCCAGGTCTGCAGCTTCATCCCATATCCCTATCTTTGTTTATAAGTGAATCTTTCTCACTTTTCATGCATTCCTAGCTTAATCTTTCTATCTACATTCTTTACAAAAGAGGGTATCCTTGATGTCTTACCCCTTGAAACTCATTTAGAATCCAATCTTGCATTGCATGGGATTGGATCTTGTGGGTTTCAACCCCTCTTTTGAATGTAAAGTCTCTCCCAAGTGAAAACCATCAACCCTAGTGACTCTCCCTTCTCTCTCCTCGGAGTTGGGGAGGGGAGAACGACTAGGGTTCGATTTTTCCGCTTTACATTTTTGTGAACCCGACGTGAACATCCTCATTCTAATTATTCATGGTTAGATCTGAAAAATTTGCTTCCTTAATTACATTTCCATGTTTGATCTTTTGCAAATTTTAGAGGTTGATTGCATAAAAACCCTAAAATTTTCTTTTGAAGTAATTAAACTTGTGAAATGTTTAATTGTTAATCCTTATTTCAGATCTACCCTTCTATTGCAAATCGTCAATTCATATTTGTGCTTTAATTCTGAAAATTAAGTGGTTAAGTGTCAAAACCCTAATTTTTAAAACCTTCTTGATTCAACCTTTGACTGATAATTTCACTAATCAAAACACCTCCAAATCGGCTGTAATTTTGGATTCCGCAATAAAATCACAATATCTTTCATCCCTGGAAATTTGGAAAAAAATTGCGAGGGCCGTGTGCACCCCGAGCGCCATCGTCCCCGACATTTTTTCTGAAATTTCGGGAGCTAGATCTTACTGTATTTTTCTGCTAAAATCCAGAATTTTGGCTGATTTTATCAATTTTAACACTTTCAAATTTAAAGTCAAAGTTGGTCTAGCGATTGCTTGGATTGAGGCTTATAATCATTCAAAAATTGTTGAAATTGAAATTCATATCAAAATTGTGTTTCTTACAGTCCTAAATCTAAAAAGTGTGTTGGCATTCATTCAAAATTTCAGTGCTTTATTCAAATTTTTGCAGTTTGTGACTTTTGAAATTAAGTGTTTAAATTGCAACAATTTTGATTTCCACTTTCAAATTCGAATTTTGCATGAAATCGAGTCAATTTTTAAATTTCAAAACTTGCATTGCTTTCAGCATTCCCTCTAAATTCATAAAATTCAAATTTCAGTTACCCTCTCTTTTTCAAAATTCAAATTTTGCATTTTTCAACAATCTTGGTAGGATTCAATTTTGAGATTGCAACTTTAATTTGGCCTATCTACAGATCATAAAATCACTCAATTTTTTCAGATTAGCTTTAAAATCATCATAACTTTCATCCCTGAAAATTTCGAAAAAATTTACGAGGACCGTGTGCACTCCAAGCGCCACAGTCCCGGATTTTTTTTCTGAAATTTCGGGAGATTGTCCTGATTGCATTTTACAGCTTAAATCTAGGAGATTGGCTGATTTTATTGAAATTTGCTACCTCTAAAATTCAAAATCTTCTCTCTCTCTCTAGTGCATGAGTTTTACAACAATAAGCCCTACTTACACTATTCCCGTTAGACGAAGCCTTAGAATTAAATCTTTCCAAGGTGTAATTACCGAGGAGATGGAACCTAATTTGAATGGCCTTTTTAACAAGGACATGGGTAATTCCTCTAATCCGCTTAATGATGAAGAAGCTCTCCATGAGGTTTCTGTAGAACAACTTTCAAAGTTGGATAACCAATTTGATGATTTTCGACAATGGATGTCTCAAGAATACCCCGATAGCGAAGCTCTTTCATTAATTGAGGGTCTAAAATGTATGGTTCAAAGTGATAAGAATGGAATTGATATTTTGCATGGTATTGCACACATTGTGGATTCGAATGTGATGCCTATGAAGAGTTGTGCCAAAACTTTGGGTTATACACAACCTCCTACTCAAGTCAATCATTCTATTCCTTTGACAACTCCTATTGCTAGTATACCTACTTTTACATCAAACATAATGACTACTTCAACTCAAGACATTCCTCCTATGATCACCAGTCATGGGGGCAATCCTTCTTCTTCAATCAACCCTCTTCCTTCATTCAATCTAACTTCTTCATTCATTCCTTCAATAAGTGTTCCTATTATATCTCCACAAATGAACATGACGCAAGGGGGCAATTCGTTTAATCATTCCATTCCTCCTTGTAGTGTTCCTCCTTTCCAATCATCTCCTATGACTAACTATCATAGTGTCCCACCACCTTAGTCTCTACCTTCTTTCAATAACATAACACCTCCATCACAATCTAACACGTCTAATATGAACTCTTCGACTGAAGTGACCATTAACAATCTTGCACAAACTGTCTCTTCTTTACAGCAACAAATTGCCTCTATGAATCAATCTAAGTTTAGTGTGCCCACATTTGATGTTGTGAGCCCACTTTCTCTTGACATTGTTCGAGCTATCCCCCCTAAACATGTTGAAATTCCACATTTGGAACTTTATAATGGTAAGGGTGATCCTCTAACACATGTTAAGACCTTTCAAACAATATGTACCGATTTTGCTTATGACCAAAGATTGCTTGCAAAACTGTTTACTAGAACATTAAGAGATAAAGCCCTACAATGGTATTGCTCGTTGCCTTCCTATTCTATTACTTCTTTCAAACAACTTGCAAATGCTTTCATTCAACAATTTCAAAACAATATAAGTCCTAAAGTTACCTTGATTGATTTAATGCATTGTAAACAAGGTGTTAAAGAAAAAGTGACTGATTTCATTGGTAGATATAAGCATTTGTATGCTCAAATTTCCTTTCCAGTGCCTGACAATGATATTAAAAGAATCTTTATTTCTAATTTACAAAAAGACATTAGAGAAAAACTCCTGTTTTCTAAGTTTACTTCTTTCCAACAGTTGTGCGCGACTCTTCACAATTATCAACTGACTGTGAGTCAAATGGAACAAGCAAATCCTATGAATCTGAGTGATAAGGGTGATAGTAGTCAACAACCATTTGGGAAGTTTAAACCGAGCAGAGAGTCCATCAAATTCAATGAAAACATCATCAACAACAATGTGAATGCAGCATCAGGTGTGCCTCCTATTTCTAAGTTTTTTCAGGAAAGAAAGAAAGTTTACTCCTTTGAATGAATCATTGCATAGTATTATGAATAAGTTATTGGAACAAAATGTGCTTACTCTCCCTCCTATAAGGCAAATAGATCCTGCAAAGATTAATTCACCCTATTTTGATAACAAATCTTTTTGTCAATTTCATCGTCATCCTAGGCATGATACTGAAAAATGTTTTTGTTTAAAGGGTAAAATTCAAGATTTGATTGATAATAACACTATCTCTATTTCTGGTGTGAATGATAAAGGCAACACATCTGTAGCTCCTCCTAACCAAAATCTTCAAATTTTTACGGATCCATTGCCTTCTCATACCTCTAATGCAATTGATACTACTGATTCGTCTGTCTCACCTGATGATCTCGTGTCTATGACTCCGAATGTGATTAACTTTGTGGAGCAGCAGAGAATCCCTAAAGAACCTTCCATCACATTTGATTCCAGTGAAACTATCAGGGCACCTGATGGTCCTTCATATATAGTTGCAAAAGTCAAGAATACACCTTGCCGTGGAGTGCTTATTGATCCTTCTTGTATGGTTAATATCATTTCTAAAGAATTTCTTTTTACTTTGCAATTGAATCAAGTGATCTATGATGAAACAAATGTGGTCGTGAAACTATTTGATGCATTTTCTTCTCCTGCAATTGGTTCTATTACATTACCTATTGAGGTCCATAACAAATCCGTTGATGTGGACTTTGCTATTATTCCATCATCCGAACAATTTCGTGTGAAGCTAGGCTATCCTTGGCTATCTTCCATGAAAGCTATTGCTTCTCCTATCCACAAGTGTTTGAAATTTCCCCATAATGGTGAAGTTGTTACTGTCAATCATAGTCTCTTTAAACTAGCTGAAAGAACTTCTAGCGTTCCTATTGATTACTTTTGGCCTAAACAATTCCAATCTCTTCCTCCGCGAAGTGATCATCTTTTCAAATCTTATCAAAAGTGGAAAAAAGATATGATCCTATCTCTAAGTGAACCTAGAACACCCAAACTTGACATTCCCATCGTTCTTGAGAAGGAAGTTCTTCCTTTGAAAGATAAAACTAATGTCTTTCCTCAAGAAGATTCCCAACCCATTCCTATGGATGTGACTATGCCTATATCTAATAAACTTCCTAAAAGTAGACCTATACCTCCTCGTCATGATGGACTTGGTCTCCTTCCTAAACCAAATATTCCTCCCTTATATGGAGCAGTTCCTCCTCCTTCCTCTTATGGAGAGAAGAGAGCTTCCTCTTCTCCTATTATTCAACCTAAGAGACCACAACCTAAACACCCAAGTGATAAGGATGAGAACATTCCTCCTCCTCAATCTTCGCAACTTCCTACTAAGACTAGATGAAATCGTTCTGCACGTGAACGCCGATGAAAGCATCATCTTAGAGCTCAGGCAGCTGCTTCTCAAACTTTGCAATCCCCAAAAACACCTTCAGCCAGTATTATTCCATTTTCTCCTCAGCCGACGATTGAGCCGAAATCTCCTAAACATAAGATGCATGATGGTCTTGATCCTGTGCGAGTTAAAGACCCTATTTTTATAAATCTTGATGATGATATAGATGAAAATGTTATTCATGATGAAAATGTTACTCCTGTTCATTCTGATAGTGAATATGAATATGTTGATGTTGATAACCATTTATCTAATGCATTTTCTAAAGCACTTATCCTAGCTCCTAGACAAGAACAACGTGGCTCGGAACATGAACATAGCCCTTGTTTGGATCTTGTGATAGCTCCATCTGCTGTGTTGGATGTTCCTCCTCTAGCATGTTTCCTACCTTCCTAAAATATTGATCAACAAGATCAGGGGGTAGATGACGTGCTAGACTAGTTTCATTAGCATAGCAGATTGTCTCCTCCTCTCTTTTGTTACTTCTTCTATGTGTTATTCTCATTCTTCTATTTGCTGTCCTTAGTGTTGTCTACTTGAGGATGATGCAAAGCATTGAGATCTCTTTTGGTCTCTCTCATGTTGACTCAAAAGACACATGTGTTCCCTTCTTCTAGCTGACCTTCCTTGATTGGGGAATGAAGAACAATTATGCATACATACATATGATATACATGAATTATCATACAGCATATTGACCCCAAGGAAGGCGAAGTCACCTTGTGCTTTGTGTTTTGTGTCTATTATCCTTGGG
Organism: Cryptomeria japonica; assembly: GCF_030272615.1. Lineage (NCBI taxonomy): Eukaryota > Viridiplantae > Streptophyta > Pinopsida > Cupressales > Cupressaceae > Cryptomeria > Cryptomeria japonica. Next base: position 567,436,164 of record NC_081415.1, on the reverse strand, counting down.
TTTATTTCACACTTGGGGGATAAATCCTTGTGATAACGTGCTCCTTTCTCATTTCTTATATGTATCACTACCTTAAAGCAATCACCCCTGGTGAGGCGTGTGCGATCGCTTTAACATAGGGGGGCATACATCCCGTCCATATCTTTTCAAGATACTTGAAAATTTCTTGACAAATTTAGCTTTGCCTTGAAAATTTTTGATATCTTTCTTACGTGACTCATAGTGAGGGAACCTTACTACTGACAGTCATGGTTCTCCCTCGTGATCTTCCCTTTTACTTTGTCAATTGAAGTCGTAAGATTCTTAGTCCACTGGGGGCTTGGTGTATCTTGTCTCCTTGACGTGGTGAAAGTTTTTCAATGTTGTTTCCTTGTACTTTACCAGAAGTATGAGCGTACGCTTATACTCCCGCTAAAGTGGGGGCTAAATGTAGCATCCTAAAATTGCGACACTTGCAATTTCGACTGCATTTGGGTCTTCACGATGGCGATGCAACACGGAACCTGAATGGAGACCCCGAAACTTGTTCATGACATCAAAAACTGCATTTCTCAGCACCCTGGCCTGATCCTCCTTGCACCCTACTGCCCCTGGAGGTGGGACCATGGTGCCCAATGCCCTGGTCCTTCTGGACCATGGTGCCCAGTGCCCTGGTCCTTCTGGACCATGGCGCCCAGCGCCCTGGTCCTTTTGGACTAGGGCGCCCAGCGCCCTGGTCCCTGGCCCTATTTTGGGCCCGATCTCTTTTGGGGCTTCGGGTCTTTAAGTTTGCAAATTGGAAAATAACATTTCCTGGTCGGCCTAAGGTCAGGAAAATCAGTCTTTTAACCCTAATTGACAAGTATATAAACAAAATTTCCTCTCCCATTTTGGTAGATGAAAAAGAGGAGGAGATATGTGAGCAAGGCGCGAAAGCGATATTCAAACATTCAAGCATTCAAACATTCCTTCAAGCAATTGATCATTCTAAGCCTCCATTCAAGGCTAAGTGTTGCATTCAAGACAAGGATTCAACCATTGAAGAGGAGATCACTTACAACACATTACATACTACATGCATTACACCTTCGCATGTAAGAATACAAACATTCTTACAACAAGGTATCAGTACTTGTTTACATTACAAACATTTACATTTACAGCATTCTCATTTCTTGGTTAATTCCAAAACCGAGGTTTGACCTAAAGGCAAACCCCTCATCCCTAACCCCCCAATCATCCTCTCTTTTCTATGTGTAGGTTGCAGGTACGTGGCTGTAATTGAAGATCTGGAATCCTTGTGCAGAGATGAACAGATCCAGCTTTGTTTCGTGGATTTTTCGGAGGACCGTGTCCACGCCGGGCGCCATCATCCCGTCAACTTTCGCTCAAATTTGCAGAACAGCACCGTCTCAACATTTTACTGCTAATTCCAGGTCCGCAGCTTCATCCCATATCCCTATCTCTATTTATAAGCGAATCTTTCTCACTTTTCATGCATTCCTAGCTTAATCTTTCTAGCTACATTCTTTACAAAAGAGGGTATCATTGATGTCTTACCCCTTGAAACTCATTTAGAATCCAATCTTGCATTGCGTGGGATTGGATCTTGTGGGTTTCAACCCCTCTTTTGAATGTAAAGTCTCTCCCAAGTGAAAACCATCAACCCTAGTGACTCTCCCTTCTCTCTCCTCGGAGTTGGGGAGGGGAGAACGACTAGGGTTTGATTTTTCTGCTTTACACTTAGATATATCAATTGTAGCAATATTATCACAATAGCTAGTAATAGGTTCCTTGCACTTTACCTTTATGTCCTTCAACATTTGCTTAAGCCATAATACTTGTGTACAGTTGGTTGCTGTTGCGACATATTCTGATTCAGTTGTTGATAAAGATGTACAACTTTATTTCTTACTCAACGAAGAAATTAATCTGCTTCCAAGAAAAAATGCTCTGTCGGTGGTTCTTTTTCTATCATCCACATCTCCTGCCCAATTTGTATCTGTGTATGCACATAATTCAAAGTTTTCATCTCTAGGATACCATAATCCAAGATTTGTAGTGCCTTGCAAGTACTAGAAAATCCTTTTTACTGTTGATTCATGATTTTCTCTAGGATTACTCTAAAATCTTGAAACAATACATACTACATTCATAATATCAAGTCTTGTTTGTAACAAATACAGTAAACCTCCTATCATAGATTTGTATCTAGTCGGATTAATAGGTGTAGATTCATCTCTTAGTGATAATTTGTCATTTGTAGTCATAGGTGTGCTTACCGGTTTAGAGTGCTGCATCCAAAATTTCTTTAATAACTCCTTCAAGTACTTGGATTGACTCAAGAATATACCTTTATCAGTCTGTGAAATCTACAATCCTAAAAAGAATTTTATTTCTCCAATCATAGACATTTCAAATTCTTGCTACATTTCAATAGAAAATTCTTTACATAATCAATCTTCTCCTCCAAAGATTATATCATCAACAAAAACTTCTATAACCAAGATGTCATCATTTGTCACTTTATAATATGGTGCCCTAAGGGGTCATTAGATACCTTATGACCCCTCAGGACACCATACGACTCGTAATGACACCATATTGTTTCCTAAGGGGTCATATGGTGTCCTAAAGGGTCATAGGACACAATAATACCTCTAACGACCCCTTAGGGGGTCATAGAACACCATATGACCCCTTAGCACACCATACGACCCATAAAGGACACCATATGGTATCCTTAATCTGACACCATATGACTCCTTAGGACACCATATGACCCATAAAGACACCATATGGTGTCCTATGGGATCATATGGTGTCCTAAGGGGTCATAAGACAACCTATGACCCCTTAGGACACAATATGATCCCTAACAACACCTAATAGGTCATATAGTGTCCTAGGGGTTCATAGGACACCATATAACCCCTTAGGACACAATATGACCCATTATGACACCTAAGTGGTCATAAGACACCTAATGACTGCTTAGGACACCATACTACCCATAATGACACCATATGGCGTCCTAAGGGGTCATATCATGTCCTAAGGGGTCATATGACACCATATGACCCCTTAAGAATAGAGAGAGAGATGGTGACCTTGAGAATGGAGAGAGACAATAAGAGAGTAAGGAATATATATGAGAGAGTCACATGGTGTTTTATGATCCTTTAGAACACCATATGACCCCTAACAACACCATATGGTGTCCAAAGGGGTCATATGGTTTCCTAAGGGGTCATATGATGTTCTAAGGGGTCATATGGTATTATATGACCCCTTAGGACACCACATGACCCCACATGACACCATATGACCCCTAATGACACTATATGGTGTACTAAGGGGTCATATGGTGTTGTTAGAGGTTATATGGTGTCCCATGGGGTCATATGGTGTTCTATAACCTCTTAGGACACCATATGACCCCTAACAACATAAAATGGTGTCCTAAGGGGTCAGATGGTGTCCTATAGGGTCATATCATGTTCTATGACCTCTTAAGATACCATATGACCCCTAACATCACCATATGGTGTCCTAAGGGGTTATATGGTTTCCTAAAGGGTCATATGGTGTTCTATGACCCCTAAGGACACCATATGACCCCATACAACACCATATAATCCCTAACAACAACATATGGTGTCCTAAGGGGTCATATGATGTTCTATGACAGTTTAGGACACCATATGAACCCTAATAACAACATATTGTGTCCTAAGGGGTCATATGGTGTTCTATGACCCCTTGGGACACTATATGAGCCCTCGAGACACCATATGACCCCTAAAAACTTCATATGGTGTCCTAAGGGGTCATATGGTGTTCTATGTCTCCTTAGGACACCATATGACCCCATATGAAACTATATGACTCCTCACGACACCATATGGTGTCCTAAGGGGTCATAGAACACCATATGATCCCTAACAACATTAGATGACCCCTTAGGACACCATATAGTGTTGTCAGGGGTCATATGGTGTCTTAAGGGGTCATATGACACCATATGACCCCTAACAACACCATGTGACCCCTTAGAACACCATATGACCCCTAATGATACCATATGGTGTCATTAGAGGTAATATGGTGTCATAAGGGATCATATGGTGTCCTAATGGGTAATAGAATATCATATGACAACTTAGAACACCATATGATTTGTAAAGACACCATATGGCCCCTTAGGACACTATATGACCTCTAACAACATCATATTGTGTCTTGAGGGGTCATATGGTGTCACAAGTGGTCATGTCATGTACTAGGATGTTAAAATGAGTTATATAGTGTCCTAGGGTGTGATAGAACACTGTATCACCTCATTGGACACAATATGACCCTTTAGGACACCATACGGTGTCGTTAGGGGTCATATGGTTTCCTAAGGGGTCATATGGTGTCATTAGGGGTTATATGGTGTCCTAAGTGGTCATATATTATTATATGACCCATTAGATATCTATAAGACCTCCTAGTATACCATATGACCCCTAACAACACCATATGGTGTCATTAGAGGTCATATGGTGTCTTAAGGGGTCATATGGTGTCATAAGGGGTCATATGATGTTCTATGACCCCTTAGGAAACCATATATCCCATAAGACCACCATATGGTGTTCTAAGAGTTCAAATGGTGTTGTTAGGGGTCATATGGTGTCGTTAGGGGTCATATTGTGTCCTAAGGGGTCATATGGTGTCCCTAGGGGTCATATGATGTCCTTAGGTTTCATATGGTGTTTGATGACCCCTAAAAACACCACATGGTGTCCTAAGGGATCATATGGTGTTATATGTCCCCTTAGGATACCATATGACCCCATACGAAACCATATGACCCCCCACGACACCATATGGTGTCCTAAGGGGTCATATGGTATCCTAAGGGCTCATAGAGCACCATATGACCCCTTAGGACACCATATAGTGTTTTTAGGGGTCATATAACACCATATGACCCCTAATGGCACCATATGGTGTCGTTAGGGGTCATATGCTATCATAAGGGATCATATGGTGTCCTAATGGCTAATAGAATATCATATAACCCCTTAGGAAACCATATGATTCCTAACAACACCATATGTCCCCTTAAGACACCATATGACCCCTAACAACACCATATTGTGTCTTGAGGGGTCATATGGTGTGACAAGTGGTAATATCATGAACTTGGATGTTAAATGGGTTATATAGTGTTTGACAGTGTGATAGAACACCATATGACCCCTCAAGACACCATATGACCCTTTAGGACACCATATGGTGTCGTTAGGGGTCCTATGGTGTCCTAAGGGGTCCTATGGTTTCATTAGGGGTCATATTGTGTCCTAAGCGGTCATATGGTATTCTAGGACCCATTAGGATGCTATATGACCCCTTAGGACACCATATGACCCCTAACGACACCATATGGTGTCGTTAGGGGTCATATGGTGTCTTAAGGGGTCATATGGTGTCATAAGGGGTCATATGGTGTTCTATGATACCTTAGGACACCATATGTCCCCTAATACCACTATATAGTGTCCTATGGGGTCATATGGTGTCTTTAGGGGTCATATGGTGTCATTAGGGGTCATATTGTGTACTAAGGGGTCATATGGTTTCCTTAGGGGTCATATGGTGGCCTCAAGGGTCATATGGTGTTATATGACCCCTTAAGACACCATATGACCCCTTAGTGCATGTCATATGGTGTCGTTAGGGGCATATGGTGTCCTAAGGGGTCATATGGTATTTTATGACCCATTAAGACACCATATGACCCCTAACAACACTATATGGTGTCGTTAAGGGTCATATGGTGTCTTAAGGGATCATAAGGGGTCCTAAGGGGTTATTAGATCTTCTATGACCCCTTAGGACACTATCTGACCCCTTAGGACACTATATGACCTATAAGAATACTATATGGCATCCTAAGCAGTTATATGGTGGTGTTAGGGGTCATATGGTGTCCTAAGGGGTCATATGGTGTTCTATGACCCCTTAGGAAACCATATGACCCCTAATGAGACCATATCATTTTTTAAGGGGTCATCTGACATTGTTAGTGGTCATATGGTGCCCTAAGGAGACATATGGTGTTCTATGACCCCTTAGGACACCATATGACCCCTTAGGACACAATAAGGTGTCATGAGGGGTCATATGGTATCATATGGGGTCATATGGTGTTCTGAGGGCTCATATGGTATCCCAAGGGGTCATAGAACACCATATGACCCCTTACGACACCATATATTGTCATTAGGGGTCATATGGTGTCTGAAGGGGTCATAGAACACCATATGACCTCTTAGGACACTATATGGTGGCATTAGGAGTTATATGGTGTATGGAGTCATATGGTGTCCTAAGGGGTCATATAATACCATATGATCTCTCAGGACACCTTATGACCCCTTAGGAAATAATATGACCCCTTAGGACACCATATGGTCACGTTAGGGGTTATATGGTGTCCTAAGGGGTCATAGAATACCATACGATCCCTTAGGACACTATATGACCCCTTAGGACACCATATGACATATCCTAAGGGTTCATATGTTGTCTCAAGGGGTCATAGAACATCATATTACCCCTAAGGACACCATATGACCCCTTAGGACACCATACAGTGTTTTTAGGGGTCATAGAACATCATATGACCCCTTAGGACACAATATGACCCCTAATGATACCATATGACCCCTAACGACACCATATGACCCCTCAAGACACCATATGGTGGTTTTAGGGGTCATATGGTGTCCTAAAGGGTCATAGAACACCATATGATCCCTTATGACACCATATGACCCCTTAGGACACCATATGACCCCTAACAACACCATATGGTGTCATATGGTATCCTAAGGGGTCATATGGCATCCTCACGGGTCATAGAATACAATATGACCCCTTAGGACACCATATGACCCCTAATAACACAATATGGTGTCTTAAGAGGTCATATGGTGTCGTGAGGGGTCATATGGTGTTCTATGACCGCCTAGCACACCATATGACCCCTTTTAACATCCTTGTACATGACATGACCACTTGTGAAACCATATGACCCCTCAAGACACAATATGGTGTCATTAGGGGTCATATGGTGTCCTAAGGGGTCATATGGTGTCTCTAGGGATCATATGGTGTCTTAACGGGTCACATGGTATTCTATGACACATTTGGGCACCATATGACCCCTTAGGATATCATATGACCCCTAACAATACTATGTGACCCCTAACAATACCATGTGACCCCTTAGGCACCATATGACCCCTAATGAAAGCATATGGCATCATTATGGGGCATATGGTGTCATAAGGGGTCATAAAATACCATATGACCCCTTAGGACACTATATGGTGTTTTTAGGGGTCATATGGTGTCATTAGGGGTCATATGGTGTCATTAGGGGTCATATGGTGTCCTAATGGGTCATATGATCTCCTTAGGGGTCATAAAACACCAAATGACCCCTTAGGACACCATATGGTGTCGTTAGGGCTCATATAGTGTTCTAAGAGATCATATGGTATCCTAAGGGGTCATAAGATAACATATGACACCTTTGGACACCATATGACGTGTAGAGACACCATATGACCCCTTAGCACACCATATGTCTTGTAACGACACCATATGTTCTCCTAAGAGGACATATGGCTTCCTAAGATAGATTGTAATGGTTTCCTAAGAAGTTATATGGCCCACCATGCTCCTGCACATACCCAGATGGGTTATATAGAGATATAAGATACCTAGAGGGGGAGAGAGGCATGAGAGACCTGATAGGGTGAGAGAGAGGGTTGAGATAGATGGAGGGGTATAGAGAAAGGTTGGTAATGAGATATGGGTGGAGATGTAGAGAGGTGGATAGGGAATGAGGGAGAAACCTAGAGAGGGTTAGAAAGGGTGTGATGTAAAACTGATGATGTAGATGGTAAAGAGAGAATAAGAATTAGTAGGGATGGGAGAGAGATGTGGATAAGGAGGGAGAGGGAGATAGAGAGGGAGAGGGGAAAAAAATAATAGAGATGCCTATAAATGGGAGGGAGGGATAAGAGGAGAGATGAAAGAATAAAGAGAGAGAAGAGTAAGAGGGGATTGAGGTAAAGGTAGACATGGAGGGACTACAAGACCTAGGGAAGGAGATGATGCAGAGATGGGGGGAAAGTGAGAAGAGGAGGATAGAGTTAAAAAATAAATAGGGGTAAAGGGGGAGGGAGATATAGGGGAAGAGAGAGGGGACAAATAGATAGGTGAGAGAACTATATTGGGAAAGAGAGATGAGAGACCTATATGAAAAGAGAGAGGAATGAGATAGATAGAGGGTGGGAGAGAGAGGTGAGTAATGAGACATGATATAGAGGTAGATAGGTGGAGAAGAAAGAAGTGGCAAACCTAGAGAGGTGAGAGAGAGTTGATGACCTAGAATGTAGAGAGAGAATAAAAAAGGAAGAGAAAATAAAAAAGTGGGGGAGTGAGATATATATGAGGGTATGTATGGATAGGGATGTAGAGAGGAGGGGAAGAAATGAAGAGAGAGACCTAGAGAAGGGAGGGAGGGAGAATAGAAGAGATATAAGAACAAAGAGAGGAGTAAGAGGGGATGGATGGAGAGGTAGACATGGAGGGAGTGAGAGACCTATGGAGGGAGGAGAAAAAGAGGTTAGGGGAGGAAGAGAAATGGAGGGGTTCATAAAGTGATAGGTTTAAGGAGGAGGGAGAGAGAGATAGAGAGGTACATTGAGAACTATAGAGGGGGAATATAGATAGGTGAGAGACCTAGATGGCCAGAGAGGAGTGAGATAGATAGAGGGGGATAAAGAGAAGTGGTTAACGAGACCTATATGCAAAGGTAGATAGGTGGAGAGGAAGGGAGAGAGAAACATAGAGAGGGGAGATAGGGTGGGATGGAGAGGTAATGACCTAGACAATGAAGATAGAGAATAAGAGAGGAAGAGAGAAGATGAGAGAGCGGGAGAGGGAGATAGAGAGTGAGAGAGGAAGAAAGGAAGGTAGAGACCTAGAGAGGGGAGGGAGGGAAAATAAAAGAGATAGAAGAACAAAGAGATGAGTAAGAGGATATGGATAGAGAGGTAGACATGGAGGGACTGTGAGACCTAGAGAATGAGGAGATAGAAAGTTTTGGAGAGAGAGAGAGAAGAGATGGAGAGAGTTCATAAATATATAGAGGTAAAGGTTGAGAGGGAGGGAGATAACTAGAGGGTGGACAATTAGATAAGTGAGAAACCTAGAGGGGGAGAGAAAGGTGTGTAATAATATAGGGAGGGAGAGACAATGAGGTGAATAGTGAAGGAGGGACAACCCTAGATATGGGGAGAGAGAGGATAAAAGGGATAGGTAGTGACCAAGAGAAAGGAGTGGGAGGGGAGAGAAACAATAAGGGAGTGAAAGAGAAGAGAGAGGGAGAGAGTCAAGGATAAAGAAGTGAGAGAGACAAGAGAGGGAGAGAGATAGGTCTAGAGTTTGGTGAAGATAAATAGAGTGAGATACATAGCTAAAGAATGCTAATGGGATCATGTTGATTACTGAAATTTGACATGTCGATTATTGAAATTTGACTAAGTCTGAAATTTTATATGATCCTCTAAAAACTAGAATCTACATTATAAGTCCTATAGAGCTAGACTTAAATTTTATATTTTATGTATATATTCTCCTTCGGGGGTGGATTTAACTTGTGTCAAGATTGAAAAATCTACACACTCACAAAACCTTCACATTGGACAATGTAGAACATTTGGCGTGCACCAAATTTGGTGCTTGCCATATGCAAAAAAATGACTTTTCATATCTGGTGAGTGCCAAATTTGGCATGTGCCAAATGTAAAAATTCAAATTTTGGATTTGGCAAGTGCCAAATTTGGCACATGCCAAATGTGAAAATTCAAAATTACATGATATTATCTCCAAAGAAGAAGAATTTTGGAAGAAGAGATCTAGAGCCTTATGGCTCAAAAGCGGTGACAAAAACACTAAGTTCTTCCATATGATGACTCTTAAGCACATGGCTACCAGCATAATAAACAAAATTTAGATTGGGTAGAGATGGGTTGATAAGCATGATGAGATTTGTTAGGAAGCCATCAATTTTTTCTCCAAACTCCTTTTTGTGGATGATCCTCTTGATCCTTCAGCTCAGATTGAAATCTTGTAGCAAATTCCCTCCATCATCTGTAGGGACATGAACTTGGAGCTTGCCAGAATCCCCTCCCCTGAAGAAGTTTACAATGCTGTTTTCTCTTTTGAAGGTAATAAGGTCCCCTGACCTAATGGTTTTCCTCTTTTTTTCTTTCAAAACTTTTGGTATGTTATCTTTTTGATGGAGTCGCTGCTTGTCAAGAATTTTTTGAATCCCACTCTCTCTTGGAGGAACTGAATGCCACCTTCCTAGTCCTCAGCCCAAAGAAATCTAGGGCCTTCTCTTTTTCAAGATTTTAGACCTATTAGCCTTTTCAACTCTATTTATAAAATATTCAACAAGATTCTTATGTTCAGGCTCAATATTTTCATCCCCTCTTTAATCTTTAAACATCAAAACTAGTTTGTGCCTCGGGGGCAGATCTTGCATTCTTCTATTGTGATTCATGATAACATCCACTCCCTTTGTATTAACAAAAAACATGTTTTCTCTAGAACCTTGAGTTGCTGAATGCTTTTGATAAAGTTAATTGGTGCTTCCTCCTCAGAATCCTCAGGGCCTTTGAATTTGGAGATAACTTCATCTATATTATTGAGCAATGTGTTTCCAGCCCAAAATTCTCTATGTTGATTAATGGATCTGCCTCCAGTTTTTTCTCTAAGTCTAGGGGCATTAGACAAGGGGATCCTCTATCTCCTTTCCTTATCATTTTGATGAGTGAATCTCTTAGCAAACTAATTCAGAGAGAGGTCAAAAATTCCAATATTATGGGCCTTCGGCCCTCCTCTCAGGCCCCCACTTGCTCTCATGGGCAATTTATTGATGACACTCTCTTGATGGGGTAAGGTTCGATCAAACAAGCTAAGAATTTAATAATGACTTTGAATATATATGAACATGGCTCGGGACAAAAAAATAGCCTGGCTAGAAGCACCATCTTCTTCTTTAACACCCCTGAGCACAAGAAAGTTAAGATCGCCCCAATTATTGGCTGCAAAATTAGAACTTTTCCTAATTCCTATCTAGGCCTTCCCTGCTGCCAGGGCTTGACTCCTAACTCTTTTTGGGCGAATCTTATAGACAAATTCTAGAAAAAATTGGCTAGATGGAAAGGTGCTTTTCTAAGCCAAGTTGGTAAGCTCCAATTACTCAAAGCCTCGCTTCAGAGCCTTCCAGTTTATGCTATGCATCTATTCAAAATCCCAATTAAAATCGCAAATAAATTGGAAAGAATTAAAAAAATAATTATGGTCTTGAACTGAATCCAAAAATAGATTACACCTTGTGGCTTGGAATCAAGTTTGCTTGCCCAAACTCATGGGAGGTCTAGATATCTAGAATTTAAGAGACTTCAATAAAGCCCTGATGTCCAAGTAGCTATGGAGATTTCTTAAGGAGACTAATGAATGGACTGATATATTCAAACTTAAGTACCACAATCTTGATATCCAAAACAATCTAGAAACTTATGAGCTCCCCAACACGGTTTCTGATTTCTGGAGTAATTTATTTGGCTCCTCCAAAGTTATCTTGCATGGTTGTAGATGGATGCTAGGTAATGGTATAAGAATCAGGTTTTGGGATGACTAGTGGACTGGTGATGGCCCCCTATCAGACTCTGTTTGGGCTTACCCATACAAAGAATTATGCCTCAGAAAAATTGGCACCTAGGTGGCTGATTACATTAGAAATGGAGAATGGTTGGACCTCTCTTCCGTTGATAATGATCTGAGACCTATGCAACCTTGGTTGAATTGCATCTACATCCCCTGCTCTCAAAGGGAGGATGAAGTGTTCTGGAACTTCTCCTCTTCTAGGAAGTTCAAAGTTGCTGATGCCTATAAGTTCATCTCTAGATCCTTCTCCCTCCCCCCTATTGGGTAGGTATTTGGAACAAACTCCTAATTCCTAAAATTAACATCTTTTTCTAGTTGTTTATGCAAGATGAAATCTCTACCATTGATAATATTTGCAGAAGAGGTATTCCTCTCTTTAATAGATGTTTTCTTTGTAAAGAGGAGGAGGAAAATGTTGGCCATCTACTGCTGCATTGTGTCTATGCCAAAGATATCTGGAATCACTTCCTTAAAATTTGGAACAATTCCTGGGTCTTCCCTATTTCTACTTAGTGAATGTGGTTTGAATGGAAATTCCCTTCTGATAATTAGGCCTTAGGTGTTCTCTGGAATTTATCTCTTCCTCATATTGCCCGGGGAATCTGGAAAGAAAGAAACAATAGAGTTTTCAGGGACTTGGAAACTCCTCCTTTTGTTGTGGCTATTAGAATTGACAATTCTATCAAAGAGAACTTTCTCCACTCCTACCCCAATAGAAAGAATGACTCCCCCATTCCTACTCTCCATGAGGATTGGGAGACTATCAATCGGTGGCAAATTGATTGGAACATTGCCAAACCAGTCCACAAACCCAAGCATTATAGAACAAATATTGTATGGCATCCCCCCCCTATGGGCTGGATCAAAATCAATGTGGATGGGGCAGCTAAAGGAAATCCTGGGCCGACTGGGTGCAGGGGAGTGGCTAGGAATTAGACCCCTCTGCTGGTTTTCGTGGTGGCGCTCCCCCTGGGCACCCAGACTAAGCACTATGCGGAAGCTAGTGCTACCCACATTGGGCTACACATGGCTAAAAGAGAGGGGTTTACTGAAGTGTCGCTAGAGTTTGACATGCTAAACACTATCAAATACATGAGTGGTCGCACAGATCCTAGCTGGGTGATTGCTAGCCTGATCAAGAACTACTGAAATATGATTAATGAACTAACAGATTTTAAAATCTCGCACATATACCTGGAAGGCAATAAGGTGGCGGATCTACTGGCCAATTTGGCGATGGGATACTTGGCAACCAATTGGTGGAGTAGCACGGATGCTTTCCTCAAAAATCTGTGCGATCTAGCACATAATGATTACTTGTTAATCAATGATCCCTCATCATGACATGACTAGGTTGATAAGGAAATGACTCTTTCTTGTTTTCCCTAATCAAAAGTCTAGAAACCTCGTTAGTGACTAGACTTCATATCTCATTGTGTGGTTTTTCTGCTACTATTCTGATATCCTTTGGGTGTGTCCCATTGTCTATGACTGGTTGGCGATAGTGAGCCCCTTCTCCTATTATCTGGTGACTAGGAGCATAATGGGAGGGGATAAGAATAGACAAGAGCCCTCTACTTGTGAGAAGTCAAAAAAGAATAAAGATGTATGGCAGGAAGTTATCGATCGTGGTCTCGTCCCCTGCCTGGATACACTTCATGGCCCCTCTCCTCTAATTATAGAGGTCTTTGTTAACGGATGGAAAAAAGGGAGTCTCAGGGCTTATGGTGTCGATTATCAGACTGATGAAACTTTGGTGGCGATGGTCACTGGTCTGGTTAGGACTGGAAGAAGCTTTTACAGGGATAGAAAAGCTGGGGAGGATGAGTTGTCGAGTTTCTTTGACAAAGAAAAGGTGTGCTCTAGAGTCACCAAAATGGCCGATGGCAGCTATAATAGAAAAGACCTCATGGCCCCATGGGCTAACATGGTAGATTTTATAATGACATATATCACGCTAGATGGTAGGTATGCAAGCATCTTCTCCTACCATTTCACTATCCTAAACCATTTTTGTCATAGTAAAATTATCTTTGTTCCCTACTATCTTGCCTCCTCCCTTTAGAGTATCCTGGAAAAGCACTTGGAAAACCCTAAAACCTCTATTCTTTATGAGGGACTTACTGTCCTTATCATGGAACACACCAAATCCCTTGAAATTGTGCCCCTGCTTGCAGAGATTGACCTGCAGATGGATGCCCAAGATGTCTCTGATTTAGAGATGGACCTACACGATAGTGGGGTTCCTTTACATGACCCTAAATATGAACCTATGAATGAAAAGGAAAAGATGGTCACTCCTAAGGCGCTCAGCAACAAGAATCCCCCCAGATGGCGGATAGTAAATACAAAACCAACAACAAGCTGATCTCCAAGGCTGAAACCCTCACCAAAAAGAAAAAGATGGCGACAAAGGATCACAACCCGAAGATTACAGACCAAGGGATTAAACTGGACATCCCTATCAATGTCCAGAAAGATAATTGGGGGAAGGATGGTAGTCTGATGAATCTTGTCATGGAAGCCACCAGAAGCTAGGAGTGTTGTTGGAAATGGGTCGAGCGTGAAATTGACACCTTTAAAATGTGGGTCAAAGAAATAATTGACATTTTCACTGCTTCCTGTGAACCTAGCAAGCCGAAAAAACTCATGACCATGACTCAAAAACTCTCTCAGAATGTTGAGGTAATGAAATGTAACCACGAACAAATGATTGATAAGGTGGAACAATCCATGGCTGAGATTAAGAAAAATATCAAGAACCTGGTCGACATTAGTAAAGAAGCCATGAACAACAATATTGAGGGGCTTGAAAAGATTAATGACATGGCTGCTAACTATAGATCCTTCCACAGTGACCTGGTGAAAGATCTTGGAGGAGATGATGTGGTTGCTAGAGACAACAAAACCACTAGACCTAGTTCCAAAACGAGGAGCACAAGCAACAACAAGGGTACCTCCAGATTCATCATGGAGGAGCTTGAGGAAATGAATAGGATTTCCATCCAAACGAACAAAGATCTAGTGCTCTCGCTTAAATGAGAGCTTTTTTTTCTTTGGCTTGTTTGTCTATGTTTCTTTTGTTTTTGTTTTTTTTTGGGGTTGCTTCCCTATTTTGCTATTGTTTCTTGTGGGTTTGGCTATTGGTCAGCTATTGTAAAACTTAAGGTTTTGGGTCCTTGTAAAACCTGTTTATCATTATCAAAAACAATTAATAATTCAACAAGCTAAATATCAAGATTTATCATCTAAAATAACATGATCAATTCTACTTGAACTAATTAAAAAAATATAACATAGACAAATAGACACGTGTAATAAACAAACAAGTAATCTTATCAAACAAGTGTGTCTGATATGTACAAGTGTTAGATACATAAAAAAACATGTACAAGTGTCCGATATGTATATAATCTCATCAAATAAGTGTCAGATACATATATGTAAAAAAAAAGTACATGCATTGTACATATAATCTCATCAAAAACTGATAATGTATAAACTAAATCGATCAACACTCCACTAATCCATGTCTTGAATATTGTCCTTGCAAAAGAATGTACACGTAAGAACATGTAAATATTATCTAACTATGAGTATAAATTTTTTACTTCAACATAAGTACATGCAAATTTTGCCTAGTCTAATTCATCATCTGCAACACCAGAGTGTGCATGGGCCATAGGTATCCGAGATGAAGAACTCAAAAGTGGTCCAGGAACCTGGATCATATATAATTTAAAATTAAAATTGTGTTAGCTAATAATTTTGAAGTTGAAATCCAATATTTAAAATCAAATTTAATAATATGACCTTACAGAAAAAAAAGGTGTACCTGACTATGACCATGTGTAGGAGCAGAAGGAGGGTGCAAATATACTAATGTCTCCAATGTAATAGGATGATATATATAATTCAAAATTTGAATTGTGTTAATAATTTTCAAGTTGAGAGTGCTATTTAAAATTAAATAAATAATATGACCTTATAGAAAAAACAATGTGTACTTCACGAGACTCAAAGGCTCTCCCGATCCTACTGACCTCAAGTGATTGGAAGGACACATGGTCAACGTCTAAATCCAATGACGTATCCTCTAAACTAAAAAATAAGAAGACTGGTATAGTGAACATGAGCTCAAGAAGGAGCTATGAAATTAATAGGTGATAGCAATGTAGGTCATGGTGGCTCAGGTGTCAAATTGCCTGGTGTAGGCTAAGGAGGAGGTGTAGGATCAACTGATGTATCTGCTAGAGGGATTGTAGGATGCATCGAAATTCCCTCCTCTCTCACCATATCATCGTGAGATTCTCTACCACCATGACTCCTAGATCCACCTCCGTGTACATGATGTCTCACCCATGTTGGTACATCCTTGAGTGGGATCTCAAGAATCAAAGAAAGAAGTGTATATGAATCCAATAAATCACTAAACAACAATGTACTCATCCGCTTCATAAGATCAATCTCTCTCTACCGTGCAACATCAAGTGGGGATGGTATATCTACATGAGCATAAGGATCAGTACCACTACTAGATGTTGCATCTGTAGCACACGAAATGGTACATTGTGATTGCAACAAATATCTCCCAACATGATCAGATGTCATCTAGTCAACCCGAGTGGAAATCTATGCAATGCTGGAGTATATATGTCGTCTAGCTTTATCAGTTGTTGCATCTGATTCCTGTGATAACTCCAAACATTTTGGTAGAACCAAAAGGTTTGGACCAACTAATACTTGTTTATTAACAATCACTAGTACATCAAGTCATCTAAATTTATCATTGAGCCTCCCTCTCCCCTACCCACCATTCACTGGTATAGATGTTGTGTGTACATGTGCACATATGTGTGTATGTGTATGGATACAAATGCATGCATGTGTATGTGTATGTGTGTATGTGTGTATGTGGGTATATGTGTGTGTGTGTATGTATGTGTATATGTATATCTATGTGTGTTTATGTGTGCATGTGTGTATGTATGTAAGTAAGTGTATGTATGTATGTGTGTATGTGTATGTACATGTATGTGTGCACACATGTGTGTATAAATGTATGTATGTTTGTATATATGCATGTTGATGTATGTATATATATAACATGTATTTATGTATGTATGTGTGTATGTATGTTTATGTGTGTGTGTATGTGTGTGTATGTCTATTTATATGTCTATGTATACACACATAAACACACATACATACTCTCACATACACACATATAGCCATACACACATACACATACACATCACATACACATGCATGCATACATACATACACACACATATACACACATATACACACATGCATACATATACACGTACGTACATACATACACACAAACATACCAGCACATACCCATGCACACACATGTAAAACTATGTCTGCATGTGTATGTGTATTTGTGTGTATGTGCACATGAGTCTCTGTGTGGGTGTGGGTGTGGGTGTAGGTGTAGGTGTCTATGTCTTTGTAAGAGTATGAGGATTTATTTTTTATGTGTAGTGTATTAATTATATTTTTTTATGGTTTATATGTAAGGGTAATGAGAAAATGATTTTTTTTTTAATTATTTAATAGGTATAATGCACATATTTTTTTCATAGTTTCATAGTGTCGGTTTTCACATTTTGCTAGCTTTAATTTTGTTTTAACATTTTTCTAATGTTTTCCTTCTAAATGTTTTTAAAAAACTGATAAACTATTCAATAAATATAATTATAGCAATAAATATATTAATTTTTAAATTACAATTACAAAACCAAAAATCAATGAAAAAAATGAACCTTCTTCGGAAAAAAGTTCCTTGTGAGTTCAGCCAAACTCCCAAAGCTCCTTAGGGTGCAAATGGGGGTCGCTAGGGAAAATATCAGTTTATATAACCGATAGTCCGGTCGGACTCCCGACACCATTTTAGCACCATGCGGCCTGGGTGTAGTCTATCCAGACTAAGTCCACTCGGACTACCCATAGTTGACTTAAAGTGTGACATAGGTTCATGCATTAACCCCCTACTCTTTGGACTCTATAGTGCACTTGCTACTTTTCAAAAAGCTATCCTGGCCATTTTTCTAGACTCAAAAACATGTGTGGAAGTGTACATGGATGATTTCACTATCTATGGGAAAGCTTATGAAGAGGCATTGAGTTGTCTAAACGAATTATTGAAGATATGTAAAGACCACAAATTATCCTTGAATCATCAAAATATTTTATTAATAATGATGGAGGGCATCGTCTTGGGTCATCACATCTGTCAAGGAGTCACGGTAGACTCTATAAAGGTAGAAGTTATTCAATGAATCCCAATACCGTAGAATAAAACTAATATAAGGAGGTTTTTGGGCCATGCAGGTTATTATAGGACATTTATTTTAAGAAAGATACAAATTTCACTTGGACCAAAGACTATCAAGAGTATTTTGAAGCCATTAAACAAGCCTTGACAATTTCTGTTGTTATAAATGTACCAATGTGGCAACAACCATTTCATATTCACGTTAATGTATCCAATCCAACAATTGAAATGGTCCTCGATCAAAAGGATGAGTCTAGAGAAATGCATGAAATCTACTACATCAATAAGAATCTCAATCTAGCTAAAATGAACTACACCATAATTGAAAAATAATTATTGGCAATTGTTTTATTCAATTAATAAATTTAGACATTACATTATATTGGTTAAATTTTTTTTGTCAATACAGACCATGCAACTATTACGTATCTAATGAACAAGTTTGTAATAGCAGAACATATTATTAAATGGTTACTAATACTTCAAGAATTTGGCATAGCCATTGTTGATAAACTAGGAAAAGATAATGTCATAGCTGATTTTCTATCAAGAATGATTCTATAAGGTAGCGATGAACCAATCAAGGATACATTTCTAGATTAGCATTTGTTTCCCATTTCTATCCAATCACCTTGGTTGATATTGTAAATTATTTGGTGACGGGGAAGTGTCCTTCTCAATTTAGCTCAAAACAAAAAAAGAAACTAATTTGTAAGAGTTGTAGGTTTAAATGTATTAATGACATGTTTTTTAAAATGTGTCTTGGCCATATTAGAAAGAACATTGAGATATAAGTGAAAATTATATCACTAATATACATATACAATTTAGTATGTGATGAATATACAATACTGCAATTTGACCTAACTCCATGAATAATGTCTTGTATGATGTAATGTTCATGTGAATATTCACAAATTATCAATGTTACTTATATCTTCTTGTCTCAATGCTTTTTAACTCAAATTTTCAAGAGACTCAAGCCCATATCCTTGACATATAACTATTGTTTCCAACATTTTGGTTCCAATGTCAAGACTTTTCTAAAGTGATAAAGGAAAGGTCGAATCAATACATAAAGGAAATGTCAAATCAATACTATCATTTGTGATGGTAAAATAGATTAATAAAAGATTATTTAAGACATGGAAAAGAAATAATGGGTAGAAATAGAAATACTACACATATGTATCACACTTTAATAAAGAAAACAAGCAATACACATACAAATTTTCAAATTCAAACACCTAAATGTGACATTTATTATTTGAATTTTAAAATTATGTAAAATGTAGTTTATAAGATACATTTAAAAATAGTTGGATTTATCATTTTTTTCTAAAATTTTAGAAAACAATGAGTTGGATGGGACATCACCAAAAAAACAAAATCGTTTTTCTCCTCATAAATTACTTGAAATCTAGCGCATGAAAAAAAAAGAAAAAAAATTCAATGATTTTTTTAATAATTTTTAAAGTTAAACTTAATCAAAATGTTACAATTTTCATAAGGTATCAATTTTCATTTAATTTTTTTCTGATTTAAAAAGTGTAACCTTGGAGAGGATTGTCTCCTCTAATACACTCTATGTTTTTCAAAAACTCTAGATATATTTGATATATATTTACAAATAATAAAATAGAATATGTTGGCCAAACGTGAACGCAACATGACTTCTTCATCTAATTAGAGGAAGAAAATTTGATGTACTTATTGCTTTTAATAAGGACACAAAAGAATGAGTTTCTTATGATAAAAGGTGTGAAAAGAGATAGAGACACTTTGATCGACTATGAATCTAATGTAAGAAATTTACAAACAATTTTTATTGGGAGAATTAAATATGATCTTCCTCATTGAAGTCAATATCTTCCCAGGTTGAATCTGATTCCGAACATGAATTTTTGCCCACCAGAATATGTCCAACATCAACATTTTCTAAGTCATGTACATCAATTGGAGATCCAATCTTAGTGGGACTTTCAAACATTGCACCATCTTCAAGTAAAATATTTTCCCAAGTTGAATCTAATTCAAAGGACAGATTTTCCTCCGCTGCAAGCATGGCATCAACATTTTCTAGTCCATCAACACAAATCGAAGATCCAATACTAATGGGACTTTCAGTCATTGCACCATCTTCTAGCAAAGTGTTGGCAGCATAATCCGATTCACAATAGCTCCTAGGTTCTTGTAAATCTCTAAATTGACCTTCAATTTGCTTGGTTTTCACCTCTGCATTTGGTTGCCCTAGATTATGATAAGTAGAATTCAAACTAATTTTATGAATAGGCTCCTCACTCGTATTGTTTTGGGAAATAACATCATCTTCATATTTCTTGATGTAAATTTCACTTGTGTATAATCCATCATCCAAGTTTGGACCCAAGTTCAACTCGGCTAACCAATTAATTCTCTCCTGTAAATCTGGTGCAAAAGTGGAGTTGAAGCCATTTTCATTTATAACTAAATTGACTTCTAGACAACCTGAATTGTTTACACCATTCCTGTATGCTAAAGTTTCAATGTCTCCATTTTCATGTGTACCTGGTTACATATAACAAAACAAGTTAATATCAATATTAAATAGAAGCCACAAATAAAGTATTGTACCATGTCAAATTAAGGAACGAGAGCTTTTAGTTCAGGGTAGAGCCCCCCAACATCCGGTCAGTCTTAAACCATACACACTAAGCAACATATGAAGTCTAGATAATGTTAGTCAACTTTGAGTGTTTAACACTTTTAAGTCTAGAAATGTATTAAGCCTAAAAAATGTTAATCAACTCTCAATGTTTAACAGTTTTAAACCTAAAAGTGTAAGCTTCATGTGAATGATTTAAGCTGTTACCCAACACCCTAACAACACCCTAACAAGCTAATAGACAATTGTAGATTGCTTAATACTTGTGTACCCAGTTTTATGGTGGGAAACTTTTGTATCCAATTTATCAAGAAGATGTAAACCTAACATTATGGATTGCAGAAGCTTGACATCTTTCAATAGTAATAATGGGCTCCTATTGTTCAAGCAAAAAACATGCTAATTGCTACATCGAAGATTTGTAAAATGATAGTGTTCTTGTTCAGGGTGTTTTAAAGCAATTGAGGACCAAGAAAATAATCATACCCATTTCAGGTCGCTTGTCCAAATAGTAATTTTGTTGGTTTTTGGGCTTGAACTGTGCACCATTCTTCATTCTCTTGGTCGGGCAATCCCATATTAAATGATCCGGCTTGCCAAATAAGGGATGGAGGTAGAGAGGAAGCTAGAGACAAGATGGAGATAGAGATGGAGATAGAGGTGGAGAAGGATTTAGCTATGTAGAGAAGGAGGGGGAGAGATAAGGAGAGGGGGGACAAATAGATAGATAGAGATGTAAGAGATGAATATAAATAGAGGGAGAGAGGTGGAGACGATGTGATAGAGATATGAAATGACATAGAGAGGTGTAAAGAGATATAGTGGTAGAGAGTGATGGAGAGATACCAAGATAGAGATAGAGGTAGAGATGGAAGAAAAAATATAGAAAGATTAAGATAGAAAGGCAAAGAGATATAGGTGTAGAGATGTAGGAATAAGGAGAGAGGTGGGGGATATAGATGTAAAAGAGAGGGAGATATATCTAGAGATAAAGGGTGAGAGAGGAAGATAGAGGTAGAGATGAAGATAATTAGAGCGATTAACAAGGTTGGAGAGAAGAGGGGGAGAGGAAGAGATATACATAGAGGGTGATATAAAGAGATAAAGAGGGATATGGAAAAAAATTGAGAGATAGGGAGAGTGATAGAGAGATAGGGAGATAGAGAAAGGCACAAATAAAGATGGAGAAAGGCAAAGAGAGATGAAGAAAAAGAGATATTGAGAGAGGTAGAGAAATAGAGATCCCAAGAGGTAGAGGGGGAAAGAGAGACTAATAGTAAAAGTGACATGTTTATGATTCCATATTATGCATGCATGTCTACCAATGTAGTTGTGATATATGTCATAACCTATTCTAGATCTCTCATTTCGGTACAAACAAGGAGAAAGTAAGAAAAAGTTGTAGAGATTTACTTTATATATGCTAAATGCATTTGCTTAAAAGTTTATAAGTAGCTTTCAACAAATCCATTTTGTGCAGTTTTTGCAATTATAGCAAGCCATGAGACAAAGATAGAAACTAGGTTCTTATTTGAAACTTTTGACCAACTATCTCATGATGTTCGACATCTTGGTAGCCAAACATTTTTTTTTATGACTCTTTTGTACACTCTCCTGAATTCCAAGCATGTATGATTCTTGAGTATATAGGAAAACAAATAAGAGAACTAGTGAAGAACATCAACCCATAAATGTATCCACAATTGTTTAAGGAAATTCAAGATGAAGTAGATAAGGAAATGAAAGAGATGATCCCTGAAAAGGGAAGAAGATTATTGTAAGAAGAAGAGGCCCTAGTCCTACCTAGATGGGATATTAGCTCAACCATAGGTTTTGACAACTTAAGGATCAATTGGAACATGCAAGTTAAATTGAGTGTTGGAGCTATAGATAAGGTCTACACTGGATGAAGATTTCACCCTAATAATAAGTCTTCGTATACTTGGGCCTTATATCCACCACCTAAGAGGTCTCTCAATATTGAAAATCCAAGTCAAATTTATGGATATCTTGTTCATAGATTAGAAGACATGAACCTTGTTAACGTTGTAGACCTAACACTTAATGCAACAAAATTTATGAAAGCTCATATTGAAAATCTCATGAAAGAAAACACATGGTATAAGAGAGAAAATGAGCACTTGAGAGAAGAAAATGTGAAATTTGAAGATAGATTACCATCTTATTCAGGGACTACTCTATTGCCAATAATTGATGCACCAGATCATGAGAGAAGACTAATGAAGGTTAATTCAAAGAGGTCTAATTAGAAACTAGAAGTAATAAAGTTAGTGAAAAGAAAGGAATGGATAGTTCAATAGTGGAGGGCTTTAAAAGCCAATGTTGTCATAGAGTTAATGAATGACATATTTAAAAAACTATTGCTACATGTTGACAGATTTTGGACTGTATTTATTGGAACATAGAAGGCCATTAAAGAGCATGCGAGGTTACAAGGAAGGCTAGAATCAAAAAGAGAGGAAGTCACATAAGATCCTATTCATGAGAAGTCAGAATATGCAACGAAACAAGTTGATAAATGGATAAAAGTACATGGAAAGTTTAATAAGAAGTTTCAATCAAAGAATTAAATAGATATGATCAAATGAAAGACACTCATTTCCCCTCACTCCTTAAGGATACTGATAGTAGTTTGAAAAAATTCTCGAAGAGTGGAAAATGAAGATTATTTAGATGTTACCACAGGCCACAAGTATTGTCCTTATTAATTACAAGTTGTTGAGAATACAAGTGTTAAATTGAATAAAATGTCTTTACTAGAATTTGGAATGAACCATGTCAATGGCCTCAATGGTGTATATGCTGTTGGCATTTTTGATGATTATGCTGTGATTGTCATTGATGGACACACACTTGCATTGAGATCACCTTTATATGAATGATTTAAAGCTCAACCGGAATTTGTTGCAACCAGTATGTTGTATTATAGTCTTTAGACTATTGGTGTTTTGCAGAATGTGTTTACCAGTCTGAAGCGATATCTTGACCCCAAGCGGTTCGTGGATCTCAAGCGGTACAAAGGATCAAGCGACAGAACACTCATTTTCCCAGTCTTCATTTCTTGTCAAACCGGCAACAAGTATTTTGCTTAAATCAGTATTTTGTATGAATCGATAATACTCTGTGATGAGTTACCAACCGGCATTTTGTGATGAGTTACCATCCACCGAATGTTTGATGGTGCCGACACTCTAGCGGTGCTTTTTGTGTCATGTTACCAAGTATGTCTAGATTGATTAAACCTAGGAAATTGGATTGTAAACCTATTGGACCGACATGAAATCAGATTCCTTTATAAGGACATCATGTCTAGGGTCTTAGAGAGTTTCTAGGGTTCTAAGGTGGTTGATGAGTTTTTGTAAGGGAAAATACAGAAGAGAAGTTTAGGTCTAAAAAGAGAGATAGAGAGTGACTATGTTGAAGACTGAAGTAATGCTAGAATGCATTAGCTATGAGCCATAGTGGATCTAACTAAGCAATCTATGCTATTTGCTAGATCAATCTCTTGTTGATTACTCACATCTTTGACAAGTCTGAACCCCTTAACTGGGTAGGCTCAGAGTAGCCTTTGTAAAATCCTTGAACAAGGTGGTTCACATTTGTGGATCTAAAATCCTCTAGAAAGGTAGTCTTTGATCAGACTTATCTCCTAACAGAGATTGAGATCCCTAACAGGATCTGTTCTAGTAAAGAACATTGTATGACCTTAACCGGTCTGGTTCCTATTCTGCAGATAGTTACTTGTGAGTTTCATCTCACCGTGGTTTTTCCCATTTGGGTTTCCACATCAAATATTTTGTGTTATGGTGTTATTACTATTGTGGGTGAATGTCTTATTTACATTTTGGTTTAGTTGTCTGTTAACCTGTTTGACTATTAAACTGTTCTACCGGTTTATCACTAGACTGTTTAAGGGTTTAAATACAATGTTTTTTAGTATACTAATTCACCTCCCCTCTTAGTATTCATCAATTGGTACCAGAGCTTATCTTTCTATAAGTCTAACCACTTGGAAAGAGACATGGGGGAGTACACTGTGAGGGAACTTACTCATCGGCTCATTCAGTCTGAGCAAGCCCATGATGATCTTATGGTAAAATATAAGGCCTCTCAGGCAAAAAGAAGAGAGAATGCTAAAAAACTGATGGAGCTATCTGAAAATAGTTCTTCTGATGAAGTGGATATGGAAGCCCTAATTCAGGAAGTAGAAAAGCTAAATCAATCAAACTCCAACCTGAGAAAGGAGCTTGAAGGACTGACTATCTAAATGTGTCAAGAGCTTGAGAACTGGAGGAAAACTAAAGATCTGGTGAAGGACAAAGATAATGAGATCTCCAAGTTGAAGCAAGAGATCAGTGCACTTACTGCTCACCTTCATGAAAGCAGAATGGAAAAAGAAGAAGTACAAGGTGAACTGAACATAGCCATCTCTGAGAATGCAAACCTGATGGAGACAAATGCTGCTATTTCCAAAGAACTCTCTGAGTCAAAGGAAATACTTGCTAAGTTCAACAAGAGTACTGTTAAGCTAGAGCAAAAGCTTAAATCTGCCAAACCTATCAAGAATACTGATGGACTTGATTTCTCTGGTCATGAGGAAGGTGAGACCTCAAGTGCAAATGTTAAAGCATCAAAGAAGCAACCGACATTCAAAGGCAAAGGTAAGAAAAACTTCAAACCTGTTTTCTTTAACTGTCTTAAAGAAGGACATACTGCCAATGTATGTAGGAGCAAAGCCTATAATAATTTTCCTTACTTTATAAAAAATGTACCTAGATCCAATAAGTTTAATGGTAATTGTTATGCATGCAACAAGTATGGGCACAAAGCATTTGAATGTATGTCTATCATGAACAACAATGGAAGATATCCTCAGAGGACTCAAAGAGTTGGTCCGGAATCTTTTGTGAACTGGGACCCCAACCGGTTTAATGCCTTTAATCATCAGTCAGGAAGTGGGGGCTATCAAGCGGCAACCAGATGGAGAGAAAACTATTGGATTTGCCATTGTTATGGTCACACTATGACAACATGCAGAATGAAGAATGGAAACATGAAAAATGAACCTTAGAGAGCACCTGTAATGGTTTGCTATCACTGCAACAAACTGGGTCATTCAGCAAGATTCTGTAGAAGTAGAAAGAGTATATCAGATGATATACTGGTCACTTTGGAAGGAAAAATTGATGTTGAAACTGTCCAAGTGGATATGAACAAAATCTGGAAAAAGAAACTAGCAATGTTGCAAGAAGAACCGATTTCTGCATCTAGTGTGGAAATCACGGAACTGGCAAACTAAGCTTCAGAAAAGCTTAGGGGGAGCAAACGGCGAAATGTTTTGTACCCCCAGTTTACACTAGTAAAAAACCTTAACCGGTGTGTGATACCTGTCTTGTGGCAGAAGAACAGAACCGGTGAAAGGCAAATTAGGGTTTATGCCCTAATAGTGGAGCATTAATTATGGTAGGTGAGGAACCTGTTTAAAAGGAATTTTGAAATCATTTCTCACTTTTTTTTTGAAGCGAAGAAGTTTTTCAAGTGCAGAGCGAAGAAAAATTGATTTGCACTACGATTTAGAGAATTTTAGAAATCTTGAAGGAGTTTCAGAAGCTAATTGTAAATGGTCAAGAGAAGAACACAAAGCGGTGATCGTGTAATCGACAAAGTGTGAGGTGAAGTAGAATCTGAAAGCCCTAAATTCACTATTTCCAAAAGGTATTTCTTGAGTTTTCTATTTTTATCATGGCTTCCGCATCTCATACTAGCTCGAGTGTATCTGTCGATTTAGTGAACTTGATTCAACGCAAGTCCAAATACAATTCCCTATCACAAGTTCCTGCTGGAGTAATAGTAGAAGAAGGAATCTCTGATTATATAGATTGTAAAATTGAAGACCTAGGGTCTCTCACAATCCACTTGCAGCTAAGTCTATTCTGTGGGAAGGATAAAAAGATCAAACTGGAATATAGCATCTTGGAGAAGAAGATGCTTCATAATGCGGTTTACTTCTATGAGGATTACACATATGACCATATTAGAATCATCCTGAGCAGGGTTCATGGTGACAAAATGTATCTTGAAAGAATGCATGATATCACACCACAAGCTGCTCATGCCATCATCGGTTTCTGCAATGTCGGTGAGGTACCGGCCTTGAGGAAGATCATCAAGACTGAAATGACCAAGCTTACTAGTTCAGTGAGCAATTCACGAGGAATGACTGTTAATTCCATTAAGGATGATCTTGTGAAGTATGCTTGCATGGTGATAGGTTACCAGACATTTTATACTAGCAAAATCAATTTTGTCTCTACTGCAGTGGTAAATGCCACTTATAGGATGATTAAGGAAGATGCATCATTTGATCTGTGCACCGGTATGCAAAGGCAACTCCTATTGAATCTCAAATCAATCAAACAGGATATTGCATTGAAATTCAAGTTTGGTCAACTACTAGTAGGATTATTTTTCTACTTCCAAGGCTACTTCCCAGGAGTGGGAGACATTCAGTGGTCTGTTGACCAACCGATTACCAAGCAAATCAAAGAAAGCCTACAAGCAGTCGGAACCGACTACCCTGAAGTTATGAAAAAGTATTTTGATGAGTTCAGAAGCAAGATGAGCCCGAGGATGAGGATATCCAGTGACATAGTCAAGAAATATGAACAGGAAATCTACTTCACCATCAAAGTGGATGAATGCTTAATGGAGGCCATTGAGCCTAGACAGGAAGAAGTAGAGCCTATGGGCTATGAGGTAATGAATGATATGTTGGATGGGTATGCTTCCACCCTAATCGCCTCACCCCTTGATCCTAATGAAAAGAGAACCAACACTTATTTAGAAAGGGTTACACCAGTTACAGAACCCTCAGAAAAGAAAGGAAAGGCAGTGCCTTTAGCATCAGCATTGGTTACTGCAGCCAGTCCCATAGTGACCAAGCGATCACCGATCAAGAGAAAACTGGAAGCGACACCAACAAAAGTCTTCGAGAGGAAGTGGAAGACAAAAATAAATTCACTTAACTCATAAGAAACTATGTCAGAAGAACCGCATAAGAAGACTAGGAAAACAAGGAAAAAGACAAAGATTGAACCGACATCATCTGCACCAATAAATATTGACATTTCTTCCTACAAACCTTTGACACATTGTCAAAGAACAATTAAGAATATTAGGAGAAAATTGTTAAATGATTTGGTAGATCATTTTGATGATTTTAATGATGAAGAACAGGAAGAAGTAGAGAAAGAAGTTATAAGGTATGTATGTGCTAATGACTGGTCACCTTCAGAAATGAGATCTGAGACACCAGATTCTTTGTATAAGTCCTTAGACAATAAATGATGCATTACCATAGAGAAGGAACATGAAATTAAGGAGAAAGTTTTTGCTCAATACTTTCCCGACCTATCCAATTCAGAGCTATTTGATGTCATCAATTAGAATAAAGGACTCTTCTTCACTAGAAGAAGAAGACTCTAGTTATTGGAAGGAAGAATTGATGATGTCGAAAAGGACACTCATCTGCATATGACAACTGCGGTTCATACGCACAAAGTGCTACAAGCCAAGAAGAAGGCTGAGCAAGAACCGACAATATCAAGACCAGATGAAGTGTTTGATGATGAAGGCAATCCAGTTGTTGAACCTATAGACACTATTGATGTCAATGCTCTAGATGTAGAGGATTTTTCTCAGGACTCACCATCAGAAGCAACAAGATAGGAGAAGCAGGCAAAACAGGTAGAAAATAAAAAGGATGCAGAGGACAAAAAGGAAGAAGCAAAGAAGCAAGCAGAGGAGAAGAAAAATAGAGTTGAAGAGGAGAAGAGGAAGAAGGAAGAGGAAAAGAAGAAGGATGAAGAGGAGAAGAGAAAGGAGGAAGAGGAAAAGAGGAAAGAAGAAGAGGATAAGGAATAGAAGAAGAAAAAGGAAGAAGATGAGGAGAAAAGGACATAGGAGGAAAAGAGAAAAGAGGATGAGAAGAAAAGAAAGGAAGAGGAGAAGAGAGATCTATAATAATCAATTCCTTGGGTCGATTCAACAATATCTCATATGCTCACATGTGGTCTTATATTCATGTGTGTGCAAACAGAGAGAGAGAGAGAGAGAGAGAGAGAGAGAGAGAGAGAGAGAGAGAGAGAGAGAGAGAGAGAGAGAGAGAGAGAGAGATCAATATCTTTTAAGCTTCTTAGATAATTGGAGGTGAATTAAAGTTTTGTTGTAGAAAAGTGAAAGTGTTGTGGTGAGAAAGGAAAAGTTTGAATTGGGAGATGGTAAGATGTGCAATTGAGAGGAGAGAGAGAGAGAGAGAGAGATGTCTTTTAAGCTTCTTAGATCATTGGAGGTGAATTAAGGTTTTGGGGTAGAAAAGGGAAAGTGTTGTGGTGCGAAAGGAAAAGTTTGAATTGGGAGATGGTAAGATATCCAATTGTGTCTATAAGAAGAGAGAGAGAGAGAGAGAGAGAGAGAGAGAGAGAGAGAGAGAGAGAGAGAGATAGATAGAGAGAGAGAGAGAGAGAGAGAGAGAGATGTAAGTATTTAATGGTAGAAACATTGACGGTGAATGGAAGAAAGCAATTCAAATGTGACAAGGTTCATGTTCAAATGGGAGGAGAAAAATTGGAGATGATTCACACTCTATGTTCATTAAAAATAATTAAAGCTATGCTTATTGAGAAAAAATGCCAATTTTTTTTTTTAAGTTTTAAGTATGTATTTTCCATCTTTATAATTACATAAGCTACTTCTAAATTAAAAAGAAATTTCTACAAAAAAAATATTTTTCTTTCTTATATAAATTTTATAGATACAACTAAATTATATAAATAATAAGATCCCTATTCTTAAAAAGACCAAATACACTTTAGCAGAATCTATTTATAAGAAAACAATGATATTGCCTGTTAACATACACACTAATTAAACTCAACCCCTTAAATGCTGATAATATCTTATAATTAATTGCAATATACAATATGCCAATTAGGCTCAACTACTTTGGTATTAATTACCATTTGGAAGCAAGAAGATACATATTTAGGTATCAGGTGGGGCCATTTCACCTACTACCATTAGCAAACAACCACACAACTCATGCCTAATGGCCAACATACATAGTGGATAGCATAGTCACTTTTGATGGGGCGTTTTAGAAATAATGAGATCATTTCTAGAACTCAATAACCCAGACTCCATTAACACCACAAATTGGCTTTACACCTCCTGCAAATCCTGTTTCTTTTGCAAGTTCTTTGAACTCCTCCTCTTACGCTCTTTTCCAACTAGGTTGAATGCCAACATGCAAAGATCTACATGAAATGTTTTCTCGGCATAGGAAGAGGTCTCTGCAACCACTAGAAAAATGGAATCCACTGCAAGAACTATGACCTGTCTCTGCCTTCAGCTCATCTGGGTTTTCCAGCAATATTGCATAATCACAGACATAATTTCCAGTCTTCTATTTGATTCTGAGCTTTTCTTAAGTTTTGGGTCAAATTTTAGAATCCATTATCAAGAAGCAGAAAGCAAAAGAATGAAAAAGTGTCATAAATCAAACTATAGATCATAAAACTTGATCTAAAACATAAAAAAATTACCACAATCAAATATCAGACAACATAAAGAAAAGATGAACCAAAAATGTATGATTCATAGAAGATTTCCTTGAAAATTGCATCGGAAGAGAATTATAAAGAAGAATCACTGGGGTAGCTAAGTATACATTTTTCCACAAATGAACAGGTTCAATAAACATAATAAAAATAAATAAATAGTTGGCAAAAATCTTAATGGGCTATTTAAACAAGTAGATTGACTATCTAGGTAATGAAAAGATGCCTCATACATTCATAAAAATAGCCCGACTAGATGGTATGCTGTCGAACATATCTCCCCCAACATGTGTAACCCCTGAAATAAAAAACAAATCATCACGAAAGGGATTTTACTACGGAAAAACATTCCAACCAAAATCCTAGCTTAAAAGATGTCATATCTCTTTTCACTATTAATCTAAGCAATCACTAACTGCCTGCAGGTGTCCCTAGATCTCTGGAAACCATGGGTTTGGGGCCTGAATTTAGTAGTAAACTAATATTTCATTGGAGAACACTCATCTGGAAATTGAGGAGAATCTGCCACAACACGAGGTTGATCAAAATTCACTCCCCTTATACGGGGTACTTGGAAACTATAAGATTGAGAGTAGACCCAACTCCACCTCTGACATCCACCAGCTCCTCCAAATCCTTAAAACCCTCATATGTCTCCAGAATCCTCCCTATTATAAGTGTAGAGTGCTCATCCATAGCCCTATTAAAAATCTTATTGAATCTCTGGTCTTTGGCAGGGTACTCAAATGCATTCACCCCATGTGCCTTGGTGAATGGCTGGCTCCCTTCGACAACAACATCCTTAAGATAATATCAAGTGTCTATGAACACCTTGTCCTGGTTCATCAAGGTTAGTGGTGCCAAGGACAGACCATCCTTGTTCTGCACATGGTATTTACAGAGAGGATTCAGACCATAGATCCTCTTAGGCTTTCTATTCTTGTGGTTACAAAAAAACTGAGCAGGGAATGACTTGCTAGAAATCTGAGAATCTTATCTAGAGTAATTGCTGAATCTGGGTTTGTTTTTTCTTGGTCGATAAAAGGCAAAGCTAGAATAATATATTGATTTTAAAGAGAATTTGCATTAAGAAACCACAAATTTCTAAAATGGGCCAGTAGGGCCTAAACACTATGAAAATAAAGCTATGTCCATGAGTATGCACAGAAAGAGAAAACCGCATCCAAAACCCTAAAATTCTCTTAACTCAAAGTGGGATTTGAGTGTTGATTACAATTCATTTATCCCTTTCATGAAATCTATTAAAGGGTTTTTTTAATTTATAAGTCTAATGCTACGTTAAAGTTTCTTTGTAAGTTTAAAATTAACAGAGAAATAAAAAAATGCCAACTATGTGCTCTGTAGCGGCCTCAAAAAAGAACAAAACAACTGAAAACCTATCTATTTAATCCTCTCTTTGAGGCATGGGTGGAGGCATTGGGGCACAACCTCTTCCGAGAACCCTTCGTGGAGGATGACCCCTTTCTCAACCAGAAGCATGATTGGTACCTCGACCACCACCTCTCTTACTCTGCTCCGCTCGGGGACCCTTTGCTTCTATTTTGTGAGGCAGAACACCATTGATTCTAGCAAATTCTAGGAATTCTTCTTCCCTGCCCATGTCCTTTGGATTGTCCCCTAGAAACCTTCATTTTAAAAACCAGAGGGCCATGCCAGCAAAGGATTTATGCTTTTGTAAGTCCTTTCTCGTTAGGTCTAGCTGAAAAGGATAGAATTTAATTAGCTCTCTCGGGATATTGAAGAGGATTCTCTCACTTGGACATGAAGTGCCAGAATCATGTCGCACTTTGTTTAGGACTTCTTAAAATTCAAGCAAGATGTCACCTGCGAAGAGTTGTCTGGTGAGGTTCCAGACTTCCTGTTTATCAAGCTTGAGGTCCATCAAGGAGGTGAAAAACTAGGACAAAATGTTCATATTGTCTCGGGGGTATTCATCTTTGCTGATATGCCCACTACCAAGACTGAGCTTAATGGCCATGATGACTGTTGGCTCAGGAACTAAGAGGAGCCTCTTCAATCTCAGGTCTGTGATTTGTCTGAAAGAGACTTGCCCGATTGATGCAAAGAGAGAGATGGGGGTATCCGCTCCAAAGCATGAGATTGGTGTTGGGAAGACACTCATTTTAAACCCGAACGACTCCTCCATAGACATCGCTTAGAAACCTGTAGTAGCTTTAGCTTCTTTGAAGATGGTTGCAGAGAGAATCTGGTTGATAGTCCTCTGGAGGAAGCCAAATAAAAGCTAATAAACATTTTCTTCAACATGCACTTAATACAAAATGGCTTGCAATGAATTCGCCTACAAAGGTGGCAAGGGATATCTATCTAGCATCATGCAAAATCTTGAGGCTAAAAAATTGTGTTCTTTCCAACGGATAGCGCATGCCTCATACTTGCAATGATAGCAGACCGTAGGCTATCTTTTCAGGATGAAATTGGGAAAAATTGCTTTTAGAAAGGCCAAAATAAGATGATGTCATAGTTGATGTGACAATTTTACTTTTAGAAAGCTGGCGGAAAAGTTTGAATTTGAAATGATAGCCATTTAGACCAAGCTAGCAGAAATTTTTTATGTCTGACATATGAAAACAAGAATCCACTACTAAGCAATGTTGATATACTATTTGTAGCTTTAGCCATGATTAATGATGTCCTTCTCCAGCCAATGTAAAGAAAGACCTTCTGCTGCAATTTTTGAGAGAGAGTTTGCTTTTGTGTTAGCCTCTATTTAGACATGTTTAGCCTCATATTGCTCTAATTTGATCAAAATATCAATTATGCTGTCCAAAATTTCCCGTAGCCACCAGTTTGGGGTTCTTCTTGATTTAATTGCATTGATTTATATCTCTGAGTCTCCCTCTACTATGAGGTTTCATATCCCATGTTTGTGGCAATCAAGTAAGCCTATGAGAAAAGCTTTGTATTCTATTATATTGTTAGTATCTGGTGGCAGTGCCATGGCCATCTTTCCAATTACTTTTCCTATATGATCTCTAATCACATATCCTATACATGAAGCACCTGGGTTTACTTTGGAGGCTCCATCAAATTTTAGCTTGAACCAACCCTGTTTAGGGGGAGACCATATAGCATCCTTTCTTGCACTAGGGTTTTTCCCAAAGGAAGGAGGAATCTTGATCCCTTGCCATTTTTTTCTTATACTGTCATCCCAAGTAGAAATTTTTTTGCTATAATTTGTTGAGAAGGCAAGTTTGCAATTTACTGCCTCGATAATTCATGTTTCAATTGAGGATAAAATTGATTCAAATATTCTTGCTTTGTCATAAAAAACGCTTTGATTCCTTTAACAAGGCAAGAAGGAGAGATTTCAAAAATATGACTTAAAGTGCTTTCCTTAGAAGGAAGTGGCCAGCATTGAAAAAGAGTGACTATATCATTTGGGAGGATTTTTATACACCCAAGTTTTGTACAAAACCATCCCCAAATTTTTAAGGCAAATTGACAGTTTAAAAGGAAATAGTCTACTATTTCTCCTTGAGATTTGCACAAAATGCATCTTGAGGGCCCTTCATAGCCCATTTTAGTGAATCTTTGTGTTGTGAGGATCCTCTTTTTGAAAGCCAACCATGGAAAGTTTTCTTCTTTTGGGATAATCTCGCTGCTCTAAAATAGTTTTAGTGGAATATCGCGTTCCTCTTGATTCCTAAATTTTGCTAGAACCCTATAGCCATCTTTAGCATTATATTGTCCTATTTTAGAACAAGCCCATATAAGATAATATTTCCCTCTTCTGGGATTGATATTTCTTTCTCTAATATAGGTGGTTGATTTCAACACTAGGAATAGGCAATCCCTCCAATTGATTCCAGCTCCATCCTTGCATTCTTGTAGCCCTATCCAAAACCAAATAATCACTAGCTAGAGATCCCCAATGTTGTTTAAGCCAATGCTTAGCTGTTGGAATATTGAGAGAGTTGTCAATGCTTGGATATCCTCCCCATGAGTCTTCCCAGAAAAGGCTAGAGGATCCATCGTGGATATCCCAAGACAGAGAGTTTGCAATTAAAATTTTGCATGTGACAATGAAATTCTAGGTCTTAGATCCCTCTGGATGAGAATTTGATCTTAGAAGATTTAGAAGAACCCCATCTATAAGGTTTTTTTTTACCATTATCCTCACCTATAATGCTTTACGGTCTTTAATGAACTTCCAAACTAGTTTAGCTCCCAAGGTTTTATTCTGCAAGTGAAGATTTTTTATTCCTAGACCCCCATGGACTTGGGTTTTATGATTTTATCCCATGCAATTAGAGAAATTTTATGTTTTTCTTCAGTGTTTTGCGAGAAGAAGTTTCTCATCTTTTCAATGATGAAGGAATTTGCACTAGCAGTGAGGTATTACCATCCTACTTGGAGCATTACCATGCTACCATCCCATGAGCGCCATTTCCCTTTCTAGGAGTTAATATTCTGATCTAGCTTTAACTTTAGAGGATCCCAAAGTTTTGAGTTCCTCAATCCTCTATCAATTGGAATGACCAAGTGAGTACAGGGAAGAGCGCCTCTTTTACAGTTCTAAATTATTTGGATCTTAACCTCTAAGGGGGCAGGGGTGGAGAAGAATTTTATTTTTTATTTTTCTTTGTTCATAATTTGGCTTGAGGCCTTCCCAAAGGATTCCAAGAGCATTTTCAGCTAAATTGCTTCCTTGATATTTTCTACATTCAGTAAGAGGTTATCATCTGTAAATTTTGATGCCAGTCAATGAAACATCTGATGAGGATGTTGTATGTCCTATGACATTCTCTTGTTAGACAGGTGTGAAAATTCTGACGTCCACCCAGGAAACATCCAACGAGGATGTTGTATGCCCGATGACATTCTCTCGCTGGATGAGGGGTCATGGCCTTCATCGAAAGAGTCCCAGGTGTTGTCATAATTTTGACGTCCACCTAAGAAACATTCAATGAGGATTTTGTATGACCGACCACATTCTCTTACCGGATGAGCGGTCATGGCCGCTGTTGGAAGAGTCCTAGGAGCCATGAGAATTTCGACGACAGTCAAAGAAACATCCGACAAGAATGTTGTATGTCCTATGGCATTCTCTCATCAAATGGGTGTCAGAATTCCAACTTGCACCAAAGAAACATCTGACGAGGATATTGTATGCCCGACAGAATTATCTCGCCAGATGAGCGGTCATGGCAGCCGTCAGAAGAGTCCTTGGTGCTATCAGAATTCCGACGCCAGTCAAGGAAACATCTGACGGGGATGTTGTATGTCGTATGGGATTCTCTCACCGAACAAGTGTCAAAATTCTGACGTCCACCCAAGAAAGATTTGACAAGGATGTTGTATGCCTGTTGACATTCTTTCATCGACTGAGTGGTCATGGCTGCCATTGAAAGAGTCCCAAGTGTCATCGGAATTCTGACATCCACCCAAGAAATATCCGATGAGGATTTTGTATGGCTGAAAACATTCTCTTAGTGGATGAGCGGTCATGGCCACCATCAGAAGAGTCCTAGGTGCCCTCGAAATTATGATGCTAGTCAACAAAACATCCAATGAGGATGTTCTATGTCCTATGACATTCTCGGTGTTAGCTTTTATGGATGGTTGGTAAATGTTCTATGGTTATATTTGCGCTTAAATATTATATCTATTGTTCCAGTATTCAGTTTATGTATTCTAGTAATAAGGTTTTAATGCTTAAAGTTCTATAATCTGTTGACAACTGATTCACCCCTCCTCTTTGTTGTCCTCCAGTTATCTGATTTGTCTAACAACAACAACATGCTAAATGTGGCCTAAAGTTTTTGTGGAACTTTTTTTAGGGTGGACATGGAAAAGGAGAGCATGATGGAGCAAGAGCTTGCGTGCAGCATGCACTTCACCAATATAAACTTGGAGGTAACAACATACAAAATTCAAGTGAGATAGCAGAATGGTGCAAAACTCATTTTGGTGCACATGACACAACGTACAAAAAATGCCATTTTGGGGAATTTAAATATTTTGATCAATCATCATTTCCAAACAATTAATGACATTAGAAGTTTGCATCAAGTGATAATTACATGACATAGCAAACCTCTTGTGATCCAGGTTAGATAAAAATCATGTTTTTGTGTTAATTACATTGAAAACAATGCAGATATTCAATAATGTCAGAACATTAGAGATGGATTTGCCTCAGAATGGAAGATGAAACAATTTGTCACAATGCCTCCTTTTGAAGATAGTGACATTGTAGATAGTCATGATCCTATATATTCAGTTGATTATGAATGTGTTTCTGATTTAGTTGTGTGAGGTACACTTGGATTTTATTTAAATATACTTATATTTTTTCATGTACATTGTTTAAATTTTAATTCAGAATGAATTATTTTTACACTCTACCATACACTTTATAATTTAATTGTTTGTATTTTGCTGTATATGAGTGATATTTTTGTTGTTCTTGCAGATCCTAACAATGTAGAAGGTGTTGGCTATTACCTACTATGATGCACAAAACCAAAATGTAAGTTGTCAGAATCAGTGGAAGATGTTGATGGGGAACAATATCCCACTGGATCCGACATTGTTGAAGGTACTTATTATCAACAAATGAAGATAGATAACAATGGTGTTATATTTATTGAATACATGCCCAACCAAAAAGTTTTGCAATATAGTCATTTAGTTATAGCAACAAGATTACATTTTAAAACTTAAAAAAAAGAGTTTGTATCTCCCGAAAGTGGTAGTTTCCTATCGAAGATCATGAAAGGATATTACAGATAGTAAAAGATAGAGAGGGTTCATACTTTTTTATTATTTTTAATAGATTAATAGCTGCAGAGGGGCAACACCCTTGTATTAATCAAAATTAAGAAATACATACCTGGTTCAAAAAGAGCCATAAAGGGAAATAACCAGGAAGAAAACCCCCTACCAATGTTCGAATAGTGAACAAAAAGGCCACCCAAGCTGGCAAAGATCCTAACAAGATAGAAAAAAGAGAGAACCAAAGGAGAACAAAATATTGATTGAAACCAAAAGCCTACAATTATCTAAACAATGAAAGAAGATGGGATATGGAAAACCAAAGAGGATCATAGCACGAGCGGATGAGGTCAATACATTCAGGATTCTTCATCGCTTGAGCTCGGGTCCTCATCACCGAGAGCAGGAGCAGTGGCTGCATCCAAAATTACCAGGGAGTCATTCTTGCAAGCAACATGAGCCAATGCTTCCACTTTTTCCCAGGGGTGGCAGAAATCTTCTGGAATCTACTCTTCATTGTGGCCATGACCCCAAGAGTTTCCTTCAACTATGCAGCCATTGGCCATAATGCCAATGTCTTCTCTACCCAAAGTCCCTTCCTCCTAGATAAAGGTACAACTCCCGGTAGCCGTGAAGCCTGGTAGTATATTGGCAATCTTGTAGAGGAACTCAATATTTCTGTTAATAATAGGCTAGGAGGCCTCCAAGGCATTGAAGTCGAGAGTTTACAATCACCTTTCTCCACACCTCCACACCATTACCCAAACTCATATAATAATTTTGCGGGAAGGGAAATCTCAAATTATCATCGACATTGTCAAAAACTGCATCAATTTCCCCAAGAAAGCGGTGCTTGACCACCATTTGGGTGAGAAGATTCACCTTTTGTTTTCTAATCCTCATATAGAGTAGCATAGCTAGAAAGAAAGTCGGGGTGTCTGCATTGGCTTTGTATCTATGGTATGCATTTAGGAATTCCTTCCCCAAAATTATTTTAACACAGTGCAGAATCAAAGGGTGGTTTGAGGAAACAACCGATTGTAGGCACTTATCAGAGATTTCGCCTAGGAATGCCATCTGATGGCAGGTTGCCTCCAATAGAATTGATGTTTCCATTGAAAAACAACAGAGCAAGAAAGAGGAAGAGTTTGATATGAGCTCACTTAATTTATTAGAACAAGTGAACTCGTGTATTTTTTTTTACCATGATACATGTCTATATATGCATATATATGTATACATACATTTGAGTTCTTTTTTGGATTGCTATACATTCAATGTGTATGTACATTCGAGCTCCTTTTGGATTGCTATACATATGTACAGAGATGCAAATTTGAGTTATTTTTTGCAACATATATACAGATGTACATTTGAGTTTATTTGTTGCAATTGCTTTGAAATCAAAATTTGCACAATTTGAGTTAATTTGTTGCATGCTATCTTATATTGATTTGAATCACTTAGTTGAATTGAATTAATTAATTTATTTGAATAAATAATTTGATTTCATTTCATTAAATCATTGGAGGTATTTGAATCACTTAATTGAATTGATTTAATTAATTATTTGGATTGATTAGAATCACTAATTGATTCATTCGTTGGATTGGTTAATTAATTGGATTGATTAACTCATTGCATTAACTCGTTGGACTGATTAATTGATTTGATTAATTGATTTTAATTAGTTTGATTAATTCTTTGAATTGATTTGAATTAATTTGATTAATTGATTTCAATTAGTTTGAGTAAGTCATTGAATTGGTTTGAATTGATTTGATTAATTGATTTGAATTAGTTTGATTAATTCATTGAATTGGTTGGAATTGATTTGATTAATTTCTTTGATTAATTAATTTAATTGATTTGAATTAATTTGATTAATTCATTGAATTGAATTGATTTTATTTAATTAATTGATTAGAATTAATTTCATTAATTCGGTGAATTCATTTGATTAATTGATTTGAATTAATTTTATTAATTCATTGAATTGAATTGATTTGAATCACTTTTTTTTTTTTTTTGATAAAAGTGGATAGAACCACTTAACTATATTAAATTTTAAAAGTTTTTTTTTACAGTGTCTGTTTCAAAAAGCACTAAAGGGAAAGAACAACTAAGAAAACCCTTTAGTATTGCTTAAGTAACACAAGCCTATTCTACCCAATACCAAATGCCCATTGGCATAGTACATCAAAACACCCATCCCAATTATATAAGCCGCATTAGATATAAAGGAAGCCGCCAATAGAAGCATATAGAAGGAAGATTAAAGTATGATCACTGAAGGATGCATATCCATTGCTACCAAAAAACACCAATCTGAACCACCCCTGTCTATGAAACACAATTCTCCAACCACTAGTTAGAATGATACCACATAACAAAAATGAAACCATAAACAAAGACCCTATCAAAATAAACATTGTGATCTACCATAACAGAACCCACACCAAAGAAAAGCCACACCAAATAAGGAGGTAGATGAAGACAACAACTATGCCCTTCTTTACTTCAAAAATTCTAAAATTGAGGAAGGGATCTCATCCACACTTACCTCCCACATATTAGCATCACCATCAATGGCTAAATTAGCCAAGAAATCTGCAATCTTATTCACTTCCCTATAACAGTGGGAAATCAAGAAGGAATCAAAATAGTCTAATTTTTGCAAAGTATGATCAAGTATATATTGTAATTGCCAACAATTCAACTTCTTTTTCATGACAC
This sequence comes from Cryptomeria japonica, assembly GCF_030272615.1. Lineage (NCBI taxonomy): Eukaryota > Viridiplantae > Streptophyta > Pinopsida > Cupressales > Cupressaceae > Cryptomeria > Cryptomeria japonica. The sequence goes on along the minus strand of NC_081415.1, from coordinate 567,396,299 downwards.
TTTGAATAATAACCATAGAATCACCCTCAATTATAAAGTCCTTAATTCCCAAAGATATAGCCATATCCAAACCAAAGGACAAAGCAAAGAATTTGCACAATTGTTAAACTTGAAACCAATCGCATGACAACAAGCCTGAATAAATTTTACCTTATGATCATAAATTACCATACCTGCCCTTGCCAAGCCAGGGTTCCCATGAGAAGTACCATCAAAATTCAATTTAAAGTGCCCATGTGGAGGAGGTTTCCAGCAAGCAAAATTTCTCTTACTTTTAGCATTAGTTTTATTTAAAATAGATCCATGAGAAGGTAAGACTGATAACATTCTCCAAACTTGAGTTACCCTACCATCCCAATGAGAAAAAGAGGTAAGGGTTTCCAAATTCTTATAGATAAAATAAATAGGCTACTTTAGAGATGGAAGATTCAATCCTCAATAAAACCTTAGCCAAGGAAGAACTTGTTTGTTTAAAAATCCTATTATTACGTTCTAACAAAATATTCCAAATCATAATAGATGGAGAAATAATCCAAAGACATGCATAGAAAGAAGAGGGAAACAGGAGAGGCCAGGCTCTAAAGTGGGAAAGGAGATCCTTACCAATAACAAAGGAAAGATTAAGCTTTTCAAACAACCACTGCCAACAAGCATAGGCAAAATCACAATGAAGAAAAAAGTGTGCAGAGGATTCTAAATTTTTATTACAAAAGACACAAGGAAATACTGCACTAATACCCAACCTATCCAACCTCATTCTTGTAAGGACCCTGTCCTGCACTGCTAACCAAGCAAAAGAACTAGCCTTTGGGAGGCAAGCCATATGCAAAAACAACTTGTATGGCCAAGTAGATAAATCTTTAGCAACCAAGAGAGAATTATAGCCATCCTTAATTGTGTACTTACAAGAGATATTCCTTGTCCAGATAAGCTCATCGTTAGCATCAAAAAGAATTATTACTCTCTCTTCCAACATCTTTTCATATTCTAATTTCACATTTTGATCAATATCTAGAAACTCAATTGATTTCCATTTGGCCACCTTAAGATTCCCACTATACTCAATTTCAAAATAATCAGCCACAAAGACACCCCAAAGGGAAGAAAGAGTGGAAATTAAAGGAGACCAGTCCCTCGAGTTCACCAAAGGGGGATGTCCATTCCAAAATTCCTCCCAAAAGCTGACTTTTCTACCATTATGAATAATCCATGAGAGATGAGGCAAAATCACTAATCTACATTTACATAGAAAATTCGAAATAGCTGAACCAGACAGTAAATTAGAAACTTGAAAAACATATTCTCTTGGTCCGTTATTTAAATATTTAGCAAACATAATTTGTGCCCAGAAGGAGAATGGTCTCTCATACAATTTCCAAACCAACTTAGCACCTAAGGCTAAATTCTGACTTTCCAGACTCCTAATGCCTGTGCCCCCAAGGTTTTTAGGCAAACAAACTTTATCCCATGCTACCAGAGGGAGTTTCTTCTTACCATCTTTATTATTACTCGAAAGGAAGGACCTCAGAGTATCTTGCAAACTAACAAGAGCCACTTTCAGAGACTGCAAAATAGATATGAGATAAATAGGAACTAACTAAATCACTTTTTGATTTGAATTGATTTGATTAATTTAATAATTAAATCAAGAATAAAACTAACTAAATCAAATCAATAATTAACAATTCAACTAATTAATTAATTTAATAATTCATTGGTTTGAATTGATTTGATTAATTGATTTGAATTAATTTGATTAATTGATTTGAATTAATTTAATTAATTCATTGAATTGAATTGATTTGATTTGATTAATTGATTTTAATCACTTTTTATCTGAATTGATTTAATTTGATTAATTGATTTGAATTGATTTGAATTAATTTGATTAATTCTTTGAATTGAATTGATTTGGTTAATTGATTTGAATCACTTTTTGATTTAAATTGATTTGATTAATTTAATAATTAAATCAACATTTCAACTAACTAAATAAAATCAACAATTCAATTAACTGAATCAAATCAACAACTAATAATTGTTACTAGATTCTTTAATCTTAAAGATAGGTCCTCCTAGGTCATTTCCAACATCTATGCTCCTAATGGGAGATCCGCTAGGAAATCTCTATGGTCTTCCATTTTCCTTGCCAGATCTCTCTTCCCTAACGAAAAATGGATGCTTCTGGATGATTTCAATACCGCTCTTTCTAATCTAGAAAAATCTAGTGGCTTACTAATTTCTATTGATAGTAGACAAGACTTGGCTGACATGATCAACTCTTTGAGCCTTTTAGATCTTGATGTTATTGGGGCTCAATTTACTTGGTCTAATAGACGTAGTGGGGAGGAACTTATTCAGGTCAAGCTTGATAGGGGTCTTATTTCTTCAGATTGGCTTCGTCTGGCCTCCTGTAGACTCAATGCCTTAGCCTGTGTTGGATTAGATCACTTCCCCATCTGCCACTCAGTCTTTCCATTATCTGATAGAAAGGCATACCCCATGAGATTTGAGAAAATGTTGCTCATGGCCTGGAAATCCAAGATAAAATTTTGGAGTGGTAGAATATTGATATCCAGGGAAGGACTATGTTTTGTATAGCTAAGAAGCTCTCCAATGTTAAGTCTAATATCCAATGCTGGAATAAATCCACTTTTGGCAACATCTTCAAAGCTAAAGAGAAGTTCAAACTAGAACTTGCGGAGGTTCAAGAGCATATCCAAGCTTACGGGTTCGATATTGATGTCTTGAATAAAGAAATTGATATTTTGACCAAATTACATGATATCATCTCCAGAGAAGAAGAATTTTGGAAGCAGAGATCTAGAGCCTTATGGCTCAAAAGAGGTAACAAAAATACTAATTTCTTCCATATGATGACTCTTAAGCACATGCCTACCAATAGAATAAACAAAATTCGGATTGGGTAGAGATGGGTTGATAAGCATGATGAGATTTTTTAGGAAGCCATCAGTTTTTCTCCAAACTCCTTTTTGTGGATGATCCTCTTGATCCTTCAGCTTAGATTGAAAACTTGCAGCAAATTCCCTCCATTATCTCTAGGGACATGAACTTGGAGCTTACCATAATCACCTCCCTTGAAGAAGTTCAAAATGTTGTTTTCTCTTTTGAAGGTAACAAGGTCTCCTGACCTGATGGTTTCCCTCTTATTTTCATTCAAAACTTTTGGCATGTTACCTTCTCTGATGTGGTTGCTGCTTCTCAATAATTTTTTGGATCCCTCTCTCTCCTGAAGGAACTGAATGCCACCTTCCTGGTCCTCATCCCAAAGAAATATGATGCCTTCTCTTTTCAAGATTTTAGACCTATTAGCCTTTTCAATTCTATTTATAAAATATTCACCAAGATTCTTATGCTTAGGCTTAAGATTTTCATCCCCTCCTTAATCTCTAAACATCAAAATGGGTTTGTGCCCAAGGGGTAGATCTTGGATTCTTCTATTGTGGTTCATGAGAACATCCACTCCCTTTGTATTAACAAAAAACTATGTTTTCTCCTAAAACTTTACCTGCTAAAAGCTTTTGATAGAGTCATTTGGTGCTTCCTCCTCAGAATCCTCAAGGCCTTTGGATTTGGAGATAACTTCATCCAAATTATTGAGAAATGTGTTTCCACCCCAAAATTATCTGTGTTGATTAATGGATCTGCCTCTGGTTTTTCTCAGGTTCTAGGGGCATTCAACAAGGGGATCCTCTATCTCCTTTCCTTTTCATTCTGATGAGTGAATCTCTTAGAAAAATAATTCAGAGGGAGGTCATAAATGGCAATATTATGGACCTTCAGTCGTCCTCTAAGGCCCCCACTTACTAAAAGCTCCGTCTTCTTCTTTAACACCCCTGAGAACATTAAAGTTAAGATTGCCTCGATTATTGGCTACAAAATTGGAACTTTGCCTGATTCCTATTTGGGCCTTCCCCTCTGCCAGGGCCTAACTCTTGACTCTTTTTGGGAGAATATTATAGACAAATTCTAGAACAAATTGGGCTGGATGGAAAGGCGCTTCACTAAGCCAAGCTGGTAAGCTCCAATTACTCAGAGCCTCGCTTCAGATCCTTCTGGTTTATGCTATGTGTCTATTCAAAATCCCAATTAAAATCGCAGATAAATTAGAAAGAATTCAAAAAAAAATTATGGACTGGAACTGAATCGAAAAATACATGACACCTTGTGTCTTTGAATCAAGTTTGCTTGCCCAAACTGATGGGAGGTCTGGATATCTAGAATTTGAGAGACTTCAATAAAGCCTTGATGTCCAAGTAGCTATGGAGATATCTTAAGGAGACTAATGAATGGACTGATATATTCAAACTTAAGTACCACATTCCTGATATCCAAAACACTCTAGAAACTTATGAGCTCCCCAACGTGGTTTCTAATTTCTGGAGCAATTTATTTGGCTCCTCCAAAGTTATGTTGCATGGCTACAGATGGATGCTAGGTAATGGTACTAGAATCAGGTTTTGGGATGACTGGTGGACTGGTGATGCCCCCTTATCTGACTCTGTTTGGGCTTCCCCGTATAAAGAATTATGCCTTAGTAAAATTGGCGCCTACGTGGCTGATTACATTAGAAATGGAGAATGGCTGGACCTCTCTTCTATTAATAATGATCTAAGACCTATCCAACCTTAGTTGAATTGCATTCACATCCCCCACTATCAAGGGGAGGATGAAGTGTTTTGGAACTTCTCCTCTTCTGGGAAGTTAAAAGTTGTTGATGCCTATAAGTTCATCTCTAGATTCTTCTCCCCCCTTATTGGGTGGGTATTTGGGACAAACTCCTAATTCCTAAAATTAACATCTTTTTCTGGTTGTTTATGTAGGGAAAGATCTCTACCATTGATAATATTTGTAGAAGAGGTATTCCTCTCTCTAATAGATATTTTCTTTGGAAAGAGGTAGAGGAAAATGTTGGCCATTTACTGCTACATTGCACCTATGCCAAAGATATCTGGAATCACTTCTTTAAAATTTGGAACATTACCTAGGTCTTCCCTGTTTCTACTCAAGGAATGTGGTTTGAATGGAAATGCCCTTCTGATAATCAGGCCTTAGGTATTCTTTGGAATTTATCTTTTCCGCATATTGCCTGGGGCATCTGGAAAGAAAGAAACAATAGAGTTTTTAGGGACTTGGAAACTCCTTTTATTGTGGCTGTTAGAATTCACAATTCTATCAAAGAGAACTTTCTCCACTCTTGCCCCAACAAAAAGAATGACTCCCCCATTCCTACTCTCTAGGAGGATTGTGATACTATCCATCGGTGGCAAATTGATTAGAACATTGCCAAACTAGTCCACAAAACCAAGCAGTGCAAAACAAATGTTGTATGGCATCCTCCCCCTATGGACTAGATCAAAATCAATGTGGATGGGGTGGATAAAGGACATTCTGGGTCGACCGGGTGCGAGGGAGTGGCTAGGAATCAGACCCCTCCGTTGGTTTCCGTGGTGGCACTCCCCCTGGGCACCCAGACTAACCACTACGCGGAAGCTAGTGCCACCCACATTGGGCTACACATGGCTAAATGAGAGGGATTTACTAAAGTGTGGCTGGAGTCTGACTCGCTAAACAATGTCAACTACATGAGTGGTCGCACGGATCCTAGCTGGGTGACTGCCAGCCTAGTCAAGGATAGCTGAAATATAATTAGTGAACTGACAGATTTCAACATCTTGCACATATACCAGGAAGGCAATAAGGCAACGGATCTATTGGCCAATTTGGCGGTGGGATACTGGCAACCAACTAGTGCAGTAGCAGGGATGCTTTCCCTAAAAATTTGTATGATCTAACATGTAATGATTACTGCGTTAATCAATGATCCCTCATCATGACATGACTGAGTTGATATGGAAATGACTCTTTCTGGCTTTCCCTAATCAAAAGTCTAGAAACCTCACCGGCAACTAGATTTCCTATCTCATTGTGTGGTTTTTTTGCTATTGTTTTGATATCCTTTGGGTGTGGCCCATTTTCTATGACTGGTAGGCAATAGTGAGCCCCTTCTCCTATTATCTGGCAACTAGGAGCATAATGGGAGGGGATAAGAATAGACAAGAGCCCTCTACTTGTGAGAAATCAAATAAGAATAAAGATTTCTAGCAGGAAGTCATCGATGGTGGTCTCGTCTCCTACCTGGACATATGGAAAAAAGGGAGTCTCAGGGCTTATGTTGTCAATTATCAGATTGATGAAACTTTGGTGGTGATGGTCACTGGTCTGGTTATGACTGGATGAAGGTTTTAAAGGGATATAAAAACTAGGGAGGAGGACCTGTCGAGTTTCTTTGACAAAGACAAGGTGTGCTCCAGAGTCACCAAGATGGCCGATGATGGCTATTATAGAAAATACTGCATGGCCCCATGGGCTAACATGGCATAGTTTATAATCAGGTATATCACCCTAGATGGTAGGTATGCAAGCATCTTCTCCTACCATTTCACTATCCTAAATCATTTTCATTATGGTAAAATTATCTTTGTTCCCTACTATCTTGCCTCCTCCATTGAGAATAGCCTGGAAAAAGCACCTTGAAAACCCTAACAACCCTGTTCTTCATGATGGACTTATTGTCTTTATCATGGAACATGCCAAATCACTTAAAATTGTGCCCTCACTTGCTAAGATTGGCCTACAGATGGATGCGCAAGATGTCTTCGATTCAAAGATAGACCTGGATGATAGTGGGCTTCCTTTTCATGACCCTGAATACGAACCTATGGACGAAAAGGAAAAGATGGTCACTCCTAAGATGCTCAATAGTAAGAATCCCCCTAGATGGGTGACTAGTAAATACAAAACCAACAACAAGCTGATCTCCAAGGCCAAATCCCTTACCAAAAAGAAAAGGATGGTGGCAAAGAATCACAGCTCGAATATTACGGACCAAGGGATTAAACTGGACATCCCTCTCAATGTCTAGAAATATAATTAGGGGAAGGATGGTAGTCTGATGAATATTGTCATGGAAGCCACCAAAAGCCAAGAGTATTACTGGAAATGGGTCGAGCGCAAAATTGACACCCTCAAACTGGGGGTCAAAGAAAAACTCATGATCATGAATCAAAAACTCTCTTAGAATGTTGAGGTAATGAAATGTAACCATGAACAAAGGATTGATAAGGTGGAACAATCCATGGCTGAGATTAAGAAAAATCTCAAGAACCTAGTCAACATTAGTAAGGAAGTCATGAACAACAACATTGAGGGTCTTGAATAGATTAATGACATGGTTGCTACCTACAGATCCTCCCACAGTGACCCAGTGAAAAATCTTGGAGGAGATGATGTGGCTGCTAGAGACAACAAAACCACTGGACCCAGTTCCCGAACCTGGAGCAGAATCAACAACAAGGGTACCTCCAGATTTATCTTGGAGGAGCTTGAGGAAATCAACAAGATTTCCATCCAAAAGAACAAAGATCTAGTACTCTCGCTTAACTGAGATCTTTTTTTGCTTTGGCTTGTTTGTCTTTGTTTCTTTTGTTTTTGTTTCTATTTGGGGTTGCTCCCCTGTTTTGCTACTGTTTCTTGTCGGTTTGGCAGTTGGCTGGCTGTTGTAAAAGTTTAGGTTTCGGGTCCTTGTAAAACCCATTTATCATTATAAAAAAAAATTAATAATTCAACAAGCAAGATAACTAATTATAAAAATATAACATAGACACATAGACACGTGTAATAAACAAACAAGTAATCTCATCAAACAAGTGTGTCCGATATGTACAAGTATTCGATATGTATATAATCTCATCAAACAAGTGTCAGATACATATATGTAAAAAAAAGTACATGCATTGTACATATAATCTCATCAAATAATGATAATGCATAAACTAAGTCGGTTGACCCTCCACTGATCCATCTCCTGAATGTTGTCCTTGAAAAAGAATGTACACACAAGAACATGTATATATAAGAACATGCAAATATTATCTAACTATAAGTATGCAAATTTTACTGCAACATAAGTACATGCAAATTTTACCTGGTCTGATACATCATCTGCACCACTAGAGTGTGCATGGGCCATAGGTATCCAGGATGAAGAACTCAAACGTGGTCCAAGAACCTGGATCATATATAATTTAAAATTAAAATTGTGTTAACTAATGATTTTGAAGTTTAAATCCACTATTTAAAATCAATTAAATACTATGTCCTTATAGAAAGAAAAAAAAAAGTGTACCTGACTATGACCATGTGCAAGAGTAGAAGGAGGCTGCAAATATACTAATGTCTCCACTATAATAGGACACTATATATAATTCAAAATTCAAATTGTGTTAATAATTTTCAAGTTGAAATTCACTATTTAAAATTAAATAAATAATATGACCTTACAGAAAAAACAGTGTGTACCTCACGAGAATCGAAGGCTCTCCCAATCCTGCTGACCTCAAATGAATGGAACAACACATGGTCAACGTCTATATACAATGATTTATCCTCTAAAATGTCAATAAGTAGAATGGTATAGTGACCATGAGCTCAAGCAAGTGCTATAAAAGTAATAAGCGGTAGCAGTGTAGGTCGTGGTGGCTCAAGTGTCGGATTGCCTGGTTTAGGTTGAGGAGGAGGTGTGGGATCAACTAATGTATGTGGTGGATGGGTTGTAGGATGCACCATAATTCTCACCTCTCTCCCCATATCATCGTGACATTGTCTACCACCATGGCTCCTAGATCCACCTCCATCTACATGTTGTCTCACTCGTGCTGGTACATCCTCGAGTGGGATCTCAATAATCAAAGAAAGAAGTGTATATGAATCTAATAAATCACTAAATAACAATGTACTCATCCATTGCAAAGGATCAACTTCTCTCTACCATGCAGCATCAAGTGGAGATAGTATATATACATGAGCATAAGGATCAACACCACTTCTAGATGTCGCATATGTAGCCCGTGGAATGGTATCCTGCGATCGCCACAAATATCTTCCAACATGATCAGATGTCATCTAGTCAACCTGAGTGGCAATCTATGCAATGCTAGAATAGATATGTCGCCTGAAATTATCAGTTGTTGCATCTAATTCCTATGATAACTACAAACATTTTGGTAGAACCAAAAGATTTGGACCAACTAATACACGTTTATTAACGAGCACTAGTACATCAAGTCATCTAAATTTATCAATTAGCCTCCCTCTCCCCTACCCAACATTCACTGGTATAGATGTATAATCAATGTCTAGGCCCATATGAAACTCTGCAAACAATTGTTTGCAAAAATAAAGTGGCAACTCATCCTTTTGTGGCCACATATGATGAGTTGCCAACCATCTAGGAAATATGAATGGTGCCACAACTAGATCGGTGCATCTGGCAACTAAATATCCTCTAATCTTATGTTGTCTCAGACTTTGATAATGGGGGAACATAGTATGGACCTGTGTAGAACACATAACACCAATATTTGTATGTGGAAACCCTATAAGGGGAAAAACCACGGTGGGTAAACTTACCCACAATCAGATGATACTATTGCAAATAGTAAGTGTATACAAATGGGGTCTGCACATGCAAAAAGGCCAAGTACCTAGAGCTCAATGCTCAAACACAAAATAGGAGTCACACTGACTACAATTGGATGGTTAAATCCAATAAGAATGTACTTCTTAAATTAGCATCTTCTATGCTGGATTCAGTACCGGTGTAGTTCTGATTGTCTTCACAAAAACCCTCCTTCAACCTTCAAATGATGTTTGCATGTATAGGTCTTCTTATTCTTGACTATACCTTCATACAATCCTTTTTTGCATTCAACTACCGATCTTACAAATAAGATCTTACATTTATATCATAACATAGGACCAATTTTAGTAGGTCGGCTCTAAAGGATATTACAATAAAATCAATTTACAAATAAATTAATGCCCGATGCAATAACTGATTCAACATGTTGGCTTGATGAATTTACAACAATAATAAATCATCTCCATAGCATGCCATGCTGATTTGGAAAAGATAAGCCTGTCGGTGTATAACCTGGACCTATTTGCTAGTAACAACAAATATGCTAATACAAATATGCCAATAAACAAATCTTCAAGACAAAGTGTCCAAATGATGTCTTTGACATAACCAAGTGTTTTCCATACCATTCCAAGTGCCGGTGATCATTATATCCTACTGGTGTACCAGATACTAGTGATTGTGCATGAGTTATTTGCTTGCCAGTGAATGTTGTTGATTCTCCAAAGTGCCAGAGTTGATAAGTGTTAGTAGGTGTTGACATGAATGAAAAAACCATACCAAAATACCAACACATACACATACACATACACATATAATTTACTTTAAAGAAACATTAAAATTAAATACATGTACATGATACACATACACATATACATAAACATAAACACAAACATGTGCATACACACACATACTATACCTACATACATACATACACACATGCACACATAAATACACATGTATATACAAATTTATGTACACACACATACACCCACATACACACATATGCACATACACATACATGCATGCATATATGTATACATACACATACACACATACGTGCACATACACACACATACACGCATATGTAAATACATACATACATGCGTACATGTATGCATGTATGTATGTATGTAGATATGCATGTATGTGTGTGTACATGTGCATGTATGTGTGTATGTGTATGGATACAATGCATGCATGTGTATGTGTATGTGTATGTGTGTATGTGTGCATGTATGCATGTATGTATGTATGTAGATATGCGTGTATGTGTGTGTACACACACATACATACATGCGTACATGTATGCATGTATGTATGTATGTAGATATGCGTGTATGTGTGTGTACATGTGCACGTATGTGTGTATGTGTATGGATACAATGCATTCATGTGTATGTGTATGTGTATGTGTGTATGTGTGCATGTGGGTGTAAGTGTGTGTGTGTATGTATGTATGTGTGTATGTGTATGTACATGAATGTGTGCACATGTGTGTATGAATGTATGTATGTTTTTATATATGCATGTTGATGTATGTATGTATGTATATAACATGTATGTATGTATGTATGTATGTATGTGTGTATGTATGTTTATGTGTGTGTGTGTGTATATATGTGTGTGTGTGTGTGTATGTGTATGGATGTGTCTTTGTATACACACATAAATACACATAAATACATAAACACATACATACACTCACATACACACATATACCCATCCACACATACACATCACATACACATGCATGCATACATGGATACACACACATACACACACATGCATACATATACACATATGTACATACATACAGACAAACATACCCGCACATACCCATGCACACACAAGTACAACTATGTATGCATGTGTATGTGTATATGTTTGTATGTGCACACGAGTCTCTATATGGGTGTGGGTGTGGGTGTAGGTGTATGTGTCTATGTCTTTGTATGAGTACGAGGATTTATTTTTTATGTGTAGTGTATTAATTATAATTTTTTATGGTTTATATGTAAGGGTAATGAGAAAATGATTTTTTTTTAAAATTATTTAATAGGTATACGTGCAAAAAAATTTAATAGTTTCATAGTGTCAGTTATCACATTTTTCTAGGTATAATTATAGCAATAAATATATTAATTTTTTAAATTTCAAATACAAAACCAAAAAACAAGAAAAAAAAATGAACCTTCCTAGAAAAATGGGCACAGGAAATAAGCTCCTTGTGAGTCCAGCCAAACTCCCACAGCTCCTTAGGGTGCAAATGGGAGTCACTAGGGAAAATATCAGTTTATATAACCGATAGTCCGGTCAGACTCCTGACACCATTGCAGGGCCATGCGGCCTGGGTGTAGTCTGTCCGGACTAAGTCCGGCCAGACTACCCATAGTTGGCTTAAAGTGTGAGACAGGCTCATGCATTTACCCCTTACTCTTTGGACTCTATAATGCACTTTCTACTTTTCAACAAGTTATCTAGGCCATTTTACTAGTCTCAATAGCATGTGTGGAAGTGTACATGGATGATTTCACTATCTATGGGAAAGCTTATGAAGAGGCATTGAGTTGTCTAAACCAAATATTGAAGATATGTAAAGACCACAAATTATCCTTGAATCATCAAAATATTTTATTAATGATGATGGAGGGAATTGTCTTGGGTCATCACATCTCTCAAGGAGTCACGATAGACTCTATAAAGGTAGAAGTTATTCAATCAATCCCAATACCCTATAATAAAACTAATATAAGGATTATTTTGGCCATGTAGGTTATTATAGGAGATTTATTTTAAGAAAGTTACAAAATTCACTTGGATAGAAGACTATCGAGACTCTTTTGAAGCCATTAAACAAGCCTTGACAATTTCTGCTGTTATAAATGTACCAATGTGGCAACAACCATTTCATATTCACGTTGATGCATCCAATCCAACAATTGAAATGGTCCTTGGTCAAAAGGATGAGTCTAGAGCAATTCATGAAATCTACTAGATCAATAAGAATCTCAATCCAGCTAAAATGAACTACACCACAAATGAAAAATAATTATTGGCAATTGTTTATGCAATTAATAAATTTAGGCATTACATTACATTGGTTACAATTTTTTTGTCAATACGGACCATGCAACTATCAGGTATCTAATGAACTTGTTTGTAATAGGAGAACATATTATTAAATGGTTACAAATACTTAAAAAATTTGGCATAGCCATTGTTGGTAATCTAGGAAAAGATAATGTCATAGCTGATTTTCTATCAAGAATGACTCTATAAGATAACGATGAATTTATCAAAGATACATTTATAGATGAGGATTTGTTTCCCATTTGTATCCAATCACCTTGGTTGATATTGTACATTATTTGGTGACGGGGAAGTGTCCTTCTCAGTTTAGCTCAAAACAAAAAAAGAAACTAATTTGTAAGAGTTGTAGGTTTAAATGGATTAATGGCATGTTGTTTAAAATTTGTCTTGGCCATATTAGAAAGAACATTGACATATAAGTGAAAAGTATATCACTAATATACATATACAATTTAGGATGTGATGAATATACAATACTGCAAGCTGACCTAACTCGATGTATAATGTATTATATAATGTAATGTTCATATGAATATTCACAAATTATCAATTTCACTTATATCTTCTTGTCTCAAATCTTTTTCACTCAAATTTTTAAGAGACTGAAGCCCATATTCTTCACCTATACCTATTGTTTCCAACATTTTGATTCCAATGTCAAGACTTTTCTAAAGTGATAAAGGAAAGGTCGAATCAAGACATAAATGAAATGTCAAATCAATACTATTATTTGTGATGGTAAAATACATTAATAAAAGATGATTTAAGACATGGAAAAGAAATAATGGGTAGGAATAGAAATACTACACATGTGTATCACACTTTTATAAAGAAAACAATCAATACACATACAAATTTTCAAATTCAAGCACCTAAATGTAACATTGATTATTTGAATTTTAAAATGATGTAAATGAATTTAAAATGTAGTTTATAAGATACATTTAAAAATAGTTGGATTTATCATTTTTTCCTATAATTTTTAAAAACAATGAGTTGGATGGGACATCACCAAAAAAACAAAATCATTTTTCTCCTCATAGATTAATTGAAATCTAGTGCATGAAAAAAACAGAAAAAACATTCAATGATTTTTAATAATAATTTTTAAAGTTAAACTTAATCAAAATGTTACAATTTTCATAAGGTATCAATGTTCATTTAAATTTTTTATGATTTAAAAAATGTAACCTTGGAGAGGATTCTCTCCTCTAATACACTCTATGTTTTTCAAAAAAACTAGATATATTTGATATATATTTACAAATAATTAAATAGAATATGTTGGCCAAACGTGAGCACAACATGACTTCTTCATCTAATTAGAGGAAGAAAATTTGATGAACTTATTGCTTTTAATAAGGACACAATTTTTATTGAGAGAATTAAATATGATCTTCCTCATTGAAGTCAATATGTTCCCAAGTTGAATCTGATTCCAAACATGAATTTTCGCCCACCAAAATATGTCCAACATCAACATTTTCTAACTCATGGAAATCAATTGGATGATGAATCTTAGTGGGACTTTCAATCATTGCACCATCTTCGAGTAAAACATTTTCCCAACTTGAATCTAATTCAAAGGACAAATTTTCAAACAATGCAAGCATGGCATCAACATTTTCTAGTCCATCGACATAAATCGATGATCCAATACTAATGGGAGTTTTAGTCATTGCACTATCTTCTAGCAAAGTGTTGGCAGTATAATCCGATTCACAACAACTCCTAGGTTCTTGTAAATCTCTAAACTGACCTTCAATTTGGTTGGTTTATGCCTCTGAATTTGGTTGCCCTATATTATGAGACGTAGTATTCAAACTAATTTTATGAATGGGCTCCTCACTCGTATTGTTCTGAGAAATAACATCATCTTCATATTTCTTGACGTAAATTTCACCTATGTATAATCCATCATCCAAGTTTGGACCCAAGTTCAACTCAGGTAGCCAATTACTTCTCTCCTCTAGAACTGGTGCAAAAGTGGAGTCAAAGCTATTTTCATTTATAACTAAATTCACTTTTGGACAACTACAATTGTTTACATCATTCCTGTATGCTAAAGTTTCAATGTCTACATTTACATACGTACCTGGTTACATATAACAAAACAAGTTAATATCAATATTAAACAAAAAACTTGATAGAAGCCACAAATAAAGTATTGTACCATGTCAAATTAAGGAACTAGAGCTTTTAGTTCAGGGTTGAGCGCCCCAGCATCTGGGTAGTCATAAACCATACACACAAAGCAACATATGAAGTCTAGAAAATGTTAGTCAACTTTGAGTGTTGCACAGAAAGACAAAACCACATCCAGAACCCTAAAATTCTCTGAACTCGGAGTGGGATTTGAGTGCTGATTACAATTCATTTATCCTTCTTATAAAATCTATTAAAGGTTTTTTTAAATTTATAAGTCTAATGCTATGTTAAAGTTTCTTTGTAAGTTTAAAATTAACAGAGAAATAAAAAAGAGCCAACTATGTGCTATGTAGCGTCCTAGAAAAATATCAGACCAATTGAAAACCTATCTGTTTAATTCTCTCTTTGAGGCATGGGCAGAGGCATTGGGGCATGACCTCTTCTGAGACCCCTTCGTAGAGGACGACCACTTCCTTGACCAGAAGCACGACTGGTACCTCAACCACCACCTCACCTACTCTGCTCCATTTGGGGACCCTCTACTTCTATTTTAGGAGCCAAAACACCATTGAGTCTAGCAAAGTTTAAGAATTCTTCTTCCCTGCCCATTTCTTCTCCATTGTCCCCCAAAAACCTCCATTTTAAAAATGTGAGGGACATGGACACAAAGGATTTGTACTTTTGTAAATCATTTCCCATCAAGTCTAGCAGAAAAAGATAGAATTTAATCATCTCTCTCAGGACATTGAAGAGGATTCTCTCACTTGTACACGAAGCACTAGAATCATGTCGCAGTTTGTTTAGGACTTCTTGAAATTCAAGCAAGATTTCACCTAGGAAGAGTCATTTGGTGAGGTTCTAGACTTCCTATTTATCAAGCTTGATTTCCATCAAGGAGGAAAAAAATCAGGACGAAATGTTCGTATTGTCTCAGGGGTATTCATCTTTGTTGATATGCCCACTACAAAGAATGAGCTTAATGGCCAAGATGACTATTGGCTCAGGAACTAAGAGGAGCATCTTCAATCTCAGGTTTGTGATTTGTCTAAAAGAAACTTGGTGGGTTGAGGTAGAGAGAGAGATGGGGGTATCCGCTCCAAAGCATGAGATTGGTGTTGGTAACACACTCATTATAAACCTGAATGACTCCTCCCTAGACATCACTGAGAAACCTGTAGTAGCTTTAGCTTTTGTGAAGATGGTTGCAGAGAGAATTAGGTTGATAGTCTTGCAGAGGAAGCCAAATAAAAGCTAAGAAACGTTGTCTTCAACATGCATTTAATACAAAATGCCTTGCAATGAATTAGCCTGCAAAGGTGGCAAGGGATATCTTTCTAGCATCATGCCAAATCTTGAGACTAAAAAATTGTGCACTTTCCAATGGATAGCGCATGCCTTGTACTTCCAATGATGGCAGACCACAAGCTATCTTTTCAGGATGAAAGTGGGAAAAATCACTTTTAGAAAGGCCAAAATAAGATGACGTCCGAGTTTACGTGACAATTTCACTTTTTATAAGCTAGCATAAAAGTTTGAATTTGAAAAGATAGCCATTTAGACCAAGCTGGCGAAAATGTTTTATGTCTAACGTATGAAAATAAGAATCCACTACTGAGAAATGTTGATATACTATCTGTTGCTATAACCATGATTAATGATGTCCTTCTCCCACCAATGTAAAGAAAGGCCTTCTGCTGCAGTTTTTGAGAGAGATTTTGCTTCTGTGTTAGCCTCTTTGTAGACATGTTTAGCTTCATATTGCTATAATTTGATCAAAATATCAGTTATGTTGTCCAAAATCGCCTGTAGCTGCCAGTTTAGGGTTCTTGTCAATTTAATTACATTGATTGCTATCTTTGAGTCTTCCTCTACTATGAGGTTTCTTATCCCATGTTTGTGGCAATCAAGTAAGGCTAGGAGCAAAGCTTTGTATTCTGTTCTATTGTTAGTATCTAGTGGCAGTGGCATGGCCATCTTTCCAATTACTATTACTATATGATCTCTAACCACATAAAGCACCTAGGTTTACGTTGGAGGCTCCATCAAATTTTAGCTTGAACCAACCCTGTTTAGGGGGAGACCATATAGTATCCTTTCGTGCACTAGGATTTTGTTGGTAAACAAATTAGTCTCTTTTCTAAAATCTTAATATAAAACACAAAATATGACTCTGATTCACCCTTTGTGAAAGAAAACAAATTACCAATAGTTGGATGAATTAATTGAAATTCAACCTTTACATTAGAGGGCAGCTCCTCATTTGATTTGCAATGAATTTATTATATATACTAACACTTTTAACCAGAAAGCATTGAAAGGGTCCAACATTTATCCATCAATGGAAATAAACACCTTCAAAACTCCCATATCAAAGATACATTTCTAGATGAGCAATTGTTTCCCATTTGTATCCAATCACCTTGGTTGATATTGTACATTATCTGGTGATGGGGAAGTGTCCTTCTCAATTTAGCTCAAAACAAAAAAAGAAACTAGTTTGTAAGAGTTGTAGGTTTAAATGGATTAATGGCATGTTGTTTAAAATTTGCCTTGGCCATATTAGAAAGAACATTGACATATAAGTGAAAAGTATATCACTAATATACATATACAATTTAGGATGTGATGAATATACAATACTGCAAGTTTACCTAACTCGATGTATAATGTATTATATAATGTAATGTTCATGTGAATATTCACAAATTATCAATTTCACTTATATCTTCTTGTCTCAAATCTTTTTAACTCAAAATTTCAAGAGACTCAAGCCAATATACTTCACCTATACCTATTGTTTCCAACATTTTGATTCCACTGTCAAGAGTTTTCTAAAGTGATAAAGAAAAGGTCGAATCAAGACATAAAGGAAATGTCAAATCAATACTATCATTTGTGATGGTAAAATACATTAATAAAATATTATTTAAGACATGGAAAAGAAATAATGGGTAGAAATAGAAATACTACACATGTGTATCACACTTTTATAAAGAAAACAATCAATACACATACAAATTTTCAAATTCAAACACCTAAATGTGACATTGATTATTTGAATTTTAAAATGATGTAAACGAATTTAAAATGTAGTTTATAAGATACATTTAAAAATAGTTGGATTTATCATTTTTTTCTATAATTTTTAAAAACAATGAGTTGGATGGGACATCACCAAAAAAATAAAATCATTTTTCTCCTCACAGATTACTTGAAATGTAGTGCATGAAAAAAAAGAAAAAACATTCAATGATTTTTAATAATAATTTTTAAAGTTAAACTTAATCAAAACGTTACAATTTTCATAAGGTATCACTTTTCATTTAAATTTTTTATGATTTAAAAAATGTAACCTTGGAGAGGATTCTCTCCTCTAATATATTCTATGTTTTTCAAAAAATCTAGATATATTTGATATATATTTACAAATAATTAATAAGAATATGTTGGCCAAATGTGAACACAACATGACTTCTTCATCTAATTAGAGGAAGAAAATTTGATGAACTTATTGCTTTTAATAAGGACGAAATTTTTATTGAGAGAATTAAATATGATCTTCCTCATTGAAGTCAATACGTTCCCAAGTTGAATCTGATTCCAAACATGAATTTTTGCCCACCAAAATATGTCCAACATCAACATTTTCTAAGTCATGGACATCAATTGGAGATTGAATCTTAGTGGGACTTTCAATCATTGCACCATCTTCAAGTAAAACATTTTCCCAACTCGAATCTAATTCAAAGGACAAATTTTCATCCAATGCGAGCATGGCATCAACATTTTCTAGTCCATTGACATAAATCGATGATCCAATACTAATGGGACTTTCAGTCATTGCACCATCTTCTAGCAAAGTGTTGGCAGTATAATCCGATTCACAACAACTCCTAGGTTCTTGTAAATCTCTAAACTGACCTTCAATTTGGTTGGTTTCTGCCTCTGAATTTGGTTGCCCTAGAATATGAGAAGTAGTATTCAAACTACTTTTATGAATGGACTCCTCATCTTCATATTTCTTGACGTAAATTTCACCTATGTATAATCCATCATCCAAGTTCGGACCCAAGTTCAACTTAGGTAGCCAATTACTTCTCTCCTCTAAAACTGGTGCAAAAGTGGAGTCAAAGCTATTTTCATTTATAACTAAATTCACTTCTGGACAACTATAATTGTTTACATCATTCCTGTATGCTAAAGTTTCAATGTCTACATTTTCATATGTACCTGGTTACATATAACAAAACAAACAAGTTAATATGAATATTAAACAAAAATCTTGATAGAGGCCACAAATAAAGTATTGTACCATGTCAAATTAAGGAACGAGAGCTTTTAGTTCAGGGTAGAGCGCCTCAGCATCGAGGCAGTCTTAAACCATACACACTAAGCAACATATGAAGTCTAGAAAATATTAGTCAACTTTGAGTGTTTAACACTTTTAATTCTACAAACATGTATTAATCCTAAAAAATGTTAGTCAACTCTCAATGTTTAACACTTTCAAGCCTAATAGTGTAAGCTTCATGTGTATGATTTAAGCCGTTACCCAGCACACTGACAACACCCTAACAAGCTAATGGACAATGCTTAGATCTAATTTGTTCCTACTGTTTGGCCACAAAATATGTAGTACCATACAGGAAGATCTAATTTGAAATTTTTGTATCCAATTTATCAGGAAGATCTAAACCTAACATTATGGATTGCAGAAGCTTGAAACCTTTCAACAGTAATAATGGGCTCCAATTGTTCAAGCAGAAAGCATCCTAATTGCTACATCGAAGCTTTGTAAAACGACAGTGTTCTGGTTCAGGGTGTTTTAAAGCAAATGAGGACCAAGAAAAGAATCATACCCGTTACAGGTCGCTGGTCCAAATAGTAATTTTGTTGGTTCTTGGGCTTGAACTGTGCACCATTCTTCATTCTCTTGGTTGGGCAATCCCATATTAAATGATCCAGCTTGCCACAACAATAACAAGTTCTCTTTCGAATTCGGTAGCTCTGTCCATCCTCTTTCAGCGAAATCACCCTCTCTTTTCCTGATATATGAGCCTCCATTCCCGAGTTGACCGGATTTTTAAACAAAATGATTTGCAATAATAAGAATATAAACTTAGAGAACTGTGAACAAATGTTTTGCTGCGAGCTCGGTTATTTATTTGATAATTTCTAAAATAAGGCTGTAGCAGTCACACCCACAAGGGTAATGGACGCATCGATTGGATCTATAAGTTAAAACGTAGTTTTCAATTTATAATTTTTTAAAATAAGGTTTTACTAATTATAGTGGCCACTTTAATGGATATATTAACCTCATTTTAAATTAATCATATATAGACACGTTTTAAAATATTCTTAATAAGTAGCAATTGCACTTTCGTGTGCGATGTCGAAGAGGTGTGGAAAATCAATTAAGAACAAAGTATATTTTTTACATATATTTTTATAGTCTATGTAGTCAATTAATAGATGACTTTTACGCAACAAAGGTCTTAATAGAGAAGCGATATCTCTCATTCAACTATGCATATGCTTACAGGGGTATGAACATGACTGAAATAAAGCCTTTAAATTAGGAAGATAATCAAGATCAATTACCAAAAGGATCATGTTATATTTGCAATAGGGAATGAAGGAGAGAGAGGGATGGATAAGGATGGAAAGGAGAGATAGAGGGGGGAAGAGAGAGAGGGGGGTTAAGGAGATAGATATAAGGGATGGAGGTAGAGAGGAAGCTAGAGATAAGATGTAGATAGAGATGGAGATGGAGGTGGA
Organism: Cryptomeria japonica; assembly: GCF_030272615.1. Taxonomy (NCBI): domain Eukaryota; kingdom Viridiplantae; phylum Streptophyta; class Pinopsida; order Cupressales; family Cupressaceae; genus Cryptomeria; species Cryptomeria japonica. Next base: position 567,375,775 of record NC_081415.1, on the reverse strand, counting down.
GAAGGATATCGCTATGTAGAGAATGAGGGGGAGAGATAAGGAGAGGGGGGACAACTAGATAGATAGAGATGGAAGGGATAAATATAAATAGAGGGAGAGAGGGGGGGATGATGTGAGAGAGATAGAAAGATCAAGATAGAGATAGGAAGTGACATATAGAGAGGTAAAGAGATATAGTCGTAGAGAGAGATGGAGAGATACCAAGATAAAGATAGAGAGAGAGATGGAAGAAAAAATATAGAAAGATTAAGATAGGAAGGCAAAGAGATATAGGTGTAGAGATGTAGGAATAGGGAGAGGGGTGGTGGATATAGATGTAAAAGAGATGGAGATATGTCTAGAGATAAAGGGTGAGAGAGGAAGATATAGGCAGAGATGAAGATAAATGGAGAGATTAACAAGGTCGGAGAGAAGAGGGGTAGAGGAATAGATATAGATAGAGGGTGATATAAAGAGATAAAAAGGGATATGGAAAGAGATAGAGAGATAGGGAGAGTGATAGAGAGATAGGGAGATAGACAAAGCCACAAATAGAGATAGAGAAAGACAAAGAGAGAGTTGAAGAAAAAGAGATATTGAGAGAGGTAGAGAAATAGAGAGCCCAAGAGGTAGAGGGGGAAAGAGAGACTAATAGTATAAGTGACATGTTTATGATTCCATATTATGCATGCATGTCTACTAATGTAGTTGTGATATATGTCATAACCTATTCTAGATCTCTCATTTTTGGTACAAACAAGGAAAAAGTAAGAAAAAGTTGTAGAGATTCACTTTATATATGTCAATTGCATTTGCTTAAAAGTTTATAAGTAATTTTCAACAAATCTATTTTGTGCAGTTTTTGCAATCATAGCAAGCCATGAGACGAAGATAGAAACTAGGTTCTTATTTCAAACTTCTGACCAACTATCTCATGATGTTAGACATCTTGCTAGCCAAACATTTTTTTTTTTATGACTCTTTTGTACATTCTCTTGGATTCCATGCATGTGTGATTCTTGAGTATATAGGAAAACAAATAAGAGAACTAGTGAATAACATTAACCCAAAAATGTATCCACAAGTGTTTAGAGAATTACAAGATGAAGTAGATAACGAAATATAAGAGATGATCCCTAAAAAGGGAAGAAGATTATTAAGGAAATGAAAGAGATGATCCTTGAAAAGGGAAGAGGATTATTGTAAGAAGAAGGGGTCCTAATCCTACCTAGATGGGATATTAGCTTATCCATAGGTTTTGACAACTTAAGGAACAATTAGAACATGAAAGTTAAATTGAGTGTTAAAGATGCAGATAAGGTCTACACTAGATCAAGATTTCACCCTAATAATAAGTCTTGGTATACTTGGGCCTTATATCCGCCACGTAAGATGTCTCTCAATATTGAGGATCCATGTCAAATATATGGATATCTTATTAATAGAGTAGAAGACATGAACCTTGTTAAGACATGAACTTAATGCAACAAAATTTATGAAGGCTCATAGTGAAAAACTGCTAAAAGAAAACACATGGTATAAGAGAGAAAATAAGCACTTGAGAGAAGAAAATGTGATGTTTGGAGATATACTGCCATTTTATTGAGGAACTACTCCATTGCCAATAATTGATGCACCAGATCATGAGAAAAGACTAATGAAGGTTACTTCAAAGAGGTCTTATTAGAAACTAGAAGTAATAAAGTTAGTGAAAAGAAAGGAATGGATAGTTCAATAGTGGAAGGCTTTAAAAGCCAATGTTGTCGAAGAGTTAATGAATGACATATTTGAAAAACTATTGCTACATATTGATAGATTTTGGAGTGTATTTGTTGGAACATAGAAGGCCATTAAAGAGAATGAGAGGTTACAAGGAAGGCTAGAATCAAAAAGAGAGGAAATCACACAAGATCTTGTTCAGGAGAAGTCAGAATATGCGATGAAACAAGTTGATAAATGCATAAAAGTACACAAAAAGTTTAATAAGAAGTTTCAATCAAAGAATTAAATAGATGTGATCAAAAGAAAGACACTCATTTCCCCTCACTCCTTAAAGATACTGATAGTAGTTTGAAAATTCTAGAAGAGTGGAAAATCGAGATTATCTAGATGTTACCACAAGCCATAAGTAATGTCCTTATTAATAACAAGTTATTGAGAATGTCAGTATTTTGGTATTGTTTTGTCATTGATGTCAACACCTACTGAAACACTAACACTTTGGAAATCTAACAACATTCATCAGCAAGAAAGTAACTATTGCACAGTTACTGGTATATGGTTCACCGGCAGGATATAATGTTCACTGACACTTGGAATGATATCGAAGACACTTGGTAATGTCGAAGACATCATGTGGACACTTTGTTATGAAGAATTAATCATTGGTATATTCATATTTGCATATTTGCTTTTAGCGGATAGGTCCACGGTTTTCTAGGGTTACACCAGCAGGCTTATCTTTTTCAGATCAACATGGCATGCTATAGAGATGATTTATTATTGTTGTAAATACATTAAGCCGACATGTTCAATCGGTTATTGCATCGGATATTATATTATTTGTAAAATGTTTTTATTGTAATATCTTGTAGAGCCGACCTACTAAAATTGGTCTTAGGTTATGGTATAAATGTAAGATCTTATTTGTAAGATCGAATGTGGAATGCAAAGAAGAATTGTGAGAAGGTATATGCGAGATTAAGCAGAGGTATACATGAAGACATAATTTGAAGGTGAAGCTAGGTTTCTGTAGAAGCATATCAGCATTACACCAGTACTGAATCCAGCATATGAAGATGGTATTTTGTATAGTACATTCTTATTGGATTTAACCATCCAACTGTAGTCAGTGTGACTCCCATTTTGTGATTGAGCAGTGAGCTCTAGGCTGTTAACCTTTCTGCATGTGTAGACCCCATTTATGTACACTTACTATCTGCAGTAGTATCATCTGATTGTGGGTAAGGTTTCCCATCGTGGTTTTTCCCCTTATAGGCTTTCCACGTACAAATATTGGTGTTATGTGTTGTGGACGACTTTATGTTTATGTTTCATGCATTAATATTTACCAGTATAGTGATTTACTATTAACACTGTCTACCGGTATACTTAACTGGTTTACCGGTATTAAGCATTAAGTTGGTTAATTGGTTTTTGGTTTGAATTTATTAGACAACTGATTCACCTCCCCCCTCTCAGTTGTCTCTGGGATCTAACAATCGGTATCAGAGCTTAGTCCTCTTTTGCAGAAGTGTAACAACTTGAGGAGATCCAAAGTCTACTAATTTTTTCAGGAAGGACAATCGTAAACTTGATGGAACCAACTATGGGATATGGAAAATCAGGATGGAGACAAATCTTATTTGCATTGGTAAAGACATCTGGTAAGTTACAAAAAATGGTTATACTGCTGCTGTAGTTGGTCAGACTGCTCCAACTACCTTAGCTAAGATGAGGAGAATGATTGCAAAGCAAGAGAAGCACTTTTGAGCGCATTATCAGATCAACAAATCATAAGATTATCAGATAGGTCTACTTCTAAAGCTATTTTAGATCATTTGGAAACACTAAATGAAGGAGATTCTATAGTCAAGATTGGAAAACTTGAAAGCTTCCGAGTCAGGTATGAACATCTGAAAATGGAAGAAGATGAAAGAATTTCTGCTTTTATGGAAAGAGTAAATGAAATTGTTTTGGGTATTAAATGTTGTGGAGGAACCCTGAGTGAGGATGAAATTGTTTCAAAAATCTTAAGAGGTTTGCCACCAGCATATAAAATGAATTTTACTGCTATAAATGAGTTGAGAACAAGGCCTAATACATCAGTAACTAGGAATACATTGATTGGAAAACTTTTAGCCTTTGAAATTGAGGAATTTGGTCCTGTTATAAAGATAGATTTGCCCTTTAAAGCATCAACATCATCTGCTCCATCTTTTGACAAATCAGACTGGAAAGCCTTTTATGCAAGAGGACTTGAAGAAACTAGGAAGGAGAATGAAGAGCTTGAAGAACTTGAAGCACTATTTGCAAGGAAAATGCCAAAAGGTCCAGTTGGAAGTAAGTATGAAGGTAAAGCACCCTTGAAATGTTTCAACTGCAATAAAATTGGTCATAGGCTTCAAGATGCCCTGATAGACATGCTAGACTAAGAGAAGAAGCTAGAAGAACATACAAGCCTAATCCTGAATATCAAAGATACAAATTTAAGAAGAACAAAGACAAATCTTGTTACATTGCTGATGAAGGTGTGACTGATGATTCTGATGAGGATCCAACAAACAATGGATGGGATTTTGTTGCTATAATAGAAGATCAACCGACACCTACTGCTCAACCAATAGAACAAGCCCTAGCAGCTAAAGTTGAAGTAAAGGATGAATGGATCATTAACTCAGGATGCTCACATCATATGATAGGAGACAAAGGTAAATTCTTGAATTTTCAAGAATACAATGGAGGTGTAGTAAGATTTGGAGATGACAAAGCCTGTTCAATCAAAGATAACGGTTCAATATCTCTTGATGGTAAGCATAACACTGATAATATCTACTATGTTGAAGGATTAAAGCATAATCTTTTAAGTGTTGGTCAATTAGTTGAGAAGGGATTTCAGTTACAATTTAAAAATGGAAAATGCAAAATCATGAATAGAACTGGTTTGGAAATTGCAACTGGTAATTAGACTAGAGGTAATATCTTTCATTTGAATAACAGTGAAAAGGCATGCTTGATTGCACATATAGATGAAAGTTGGTTATGGCATAAGAGACTATGTCATGTAAACTTTGATTGCATGGTAAAAATCAGTACTTCTAAGGCAGTTAGAGATCTACCTAGAATTGTGAAACCTCAGAATATAATTTGTAAGGAATGTCAATTTGGTAAACAAGTTAGAGCTAGTTTCAAATGTATTCCAGACAAATCCAATAATGCTCTTGATTTGATTCACACTAATTTATGTGGTCCAGCAAGAACTAAAAGCTTACAAGGTGATAGATATTTCATGCTAATTATTCATGATTATTCTAGAATGTGTTGGGTTACTTTTCTCAAAGAAAAATCAGAAGCACTTAGAAAGTTCAAACTGTTCAAAGTAATGGTTGAGAATGAAACTGGTAAGAAAATCAAATGTTTAAGATCAGATCAAGGAGGAGAATTCACATCTAAGGACTTTAATACATTTTGTGAAGTGAATGGAATCAGAAGACAGTTATCAGCACCTCAGACACCACAACAGAATGGAGTTGTTGAAAGGAAAAATAGAACTATCTTGGATGCAGCAAGAAGTATGTTATCTGAAGCAAATCTACCACATGTGTATTGGAGAGAAGCAGTTAGCACTATTGTCTATACATTCAACAAAGTTCACATCAAAGGTGAAACCGGTAAGACCCCTCATGAACTATGGTTTGGTAATACTCCTACTCTTAAGTATTTCAGAATTTTTGGAAGTAAATGTTATATTAGAAGAGATGAGTATATTGGCAAATTTTATCCTAGAAGTGATGAAGGAATATTTCTTGGTTATTCATCTAAGAGCAAGGCATATAGATGTTTTAATAAGAGATTGCAGAAAATTGTTGAGAGTACAAATGTAAAGATTGATGAACAATTTAGAGAAACTTCAAGGTATATAGACTCTTAAATAGCAACAAAAATTATGACAAATGAACCTACACTAAATCCACTAGTACAAAATGAAGATCTAGTTACCCCGGTACCATTAGAGGATTCCACAATAATTGAAGAATAACAGCAAACTAAGACACCTCGGTATGTAAGATTGAATCATTCTAAAGATCAGATAATTGGAAACAAATTTAAAGGAGTTATGAAAAGAGGAAGATTGGCAAATGAAGATGTATGTCTTATTTCTCAAATTGAACCATCATCTATCAATGAGGCATGTGAAGATAAATTTTGGATTAAAGCTATGGAAGAAGAATTAGGACAAATCGAGAAAAATAATACTTGGACATTAGTTCCAAGACCTAAAGATAAAAATGTAATTGGAACCAAATGGGTATTTAGAAACAAACTTAATGAAGATGGTAAGGTTGTCAGAAATAAAGCAAGACTAGTGTGTAAGGGATATTCTTAGAAAAAAGGAGTTGATAACAATGAAACCTTTGTACTAGTAGCTAGAATTGAGGCAGTCAGATTATTCTTGGCTTTTGCAGCTCACAAGGACTACAAAGTTTATCAAATGGATATTAAATGTACATTTTTGAATGGAGATCTTGAAGAGGAAGTATATAGTGAACAACCTGATGGATTTTCTTTGACATATGACAATGATATGGTTTTCAAGTTAAAAAAAACTCTATATGGATTAAAACAAGCCCCAAGAGCTTGGTATGCAAGGTTGGATAAGTATCTTTTAAAGATTGGTTTTACTAAAGGAAATGCAGACAACAATTTATATTACAAAATAACTAATGATGACATCTTGATTATAGAAATATTTGTTGATGATATAATCTTTGGAGGAGAAGATGGATTATGTAAGGAATTTTCTATTAAAATGCAACAAGAATTTGAAATGTCTATGATTGGAGAAATAAAATTCCTTTTAGGATTACAGATTTCACAGACTGATAAAGGTATATTTTTGAGTCAATCGAATTACTTGAAAGAATTACTAAAGAAATTTGGGATGGAGAACTCTAAACCAGTAAGTACACGTATGACTACAAATGACAAATTATCTCAAAGGGATGAATCTACACCTGTTAATCCAACTAGATACAAATCTATGATAGGAGGTCTACTATATTTGACACAAACCAGGCCTGATATTATGAATGCAGTATGTATTGTTTCTACATTTCAAAGTAATCCTAGGGAAAATCATGAATTAGCAGTAAAAAGGATTTTCCAGTACTTACAAGGCACTGCAAATCTTGGATTATGGTATCCTAGAGATGAAAATTTTTATCTATGTGCATACACAGATGTAAATTGGGCAAGAGATGTGGATGATAAAAAAAGCACCACTGGAGGAGCATTCTTTCTTGGAAAGAGATTAGTTTCTTGGTTGAGTAAGAAACAGAGTTGTACATCTTTATCAACAGTAGAATCAGAATATGTTGCAGTAGCAACTAACTATACACAGGTACTATGGCTTAAGCAAATGTTGAAAGACATAAAGGTAAAATGCAAAGTACCTATTACTATATATTGTGATAACACTACAACAATTGATATATCTAAGAATCTGGTACTACATTCTAAAACAAAACATGTTTCTATCAAACTGAATTTTCTAAGGGAAAAAGTTGAAGAAAAGGAGATAAAACTGGTTTATGTGAATAATAAAGAACAACTTGCAAATATTTTCATGAAACCTTTGCCTAAGGAGACTTTTGAATATCTCAGAGATCAGCTTGGAGTCATACCACCTCTGGTAGAGACTTAGATAGTTGATGATTGTCATCAACCGGCAGAATTGAAAGACAAATCTTTTACTCCGGTCTTTGATGAGGAAGCTACTTCTCAGGGGGAGTAGTTGGTATATTGAATTGATTGGTATTTTGTATATGAACTTGGTTTTATTATAGCTTTGGCATTTGATGCCAAAGGGGGGAGAGATATCTATGGAAAAACACATTATCTTTTGAGGAGAGATTGGTATTGAAAAAAAGTTTTGGAAAACACATGTTGCTCCCAAGGGGAGAAATTGTTTAGAGGAGATTGTTGGTTTTTGGTATTTGGCATTTCTATTTTGGCACTTTGATGGTTTTTCCATCTTCTGTTGCCATCAATGCCAAAGGGGGAGATTGATGGTATTTTGGTATGGTGTTGTCGTTGATGTCAACACCTATTGAAACACTAGCACTTTCGAGATCCAGCAACATTCACCGGCAAGCAAGTAACTATTGCACCATTACTGGTATATGGTTCACCGGCAGGATATAATGTTCACCGACACTTGGAATGATATGGAAGACACTTGGTAAAGTCGAAGACATCATGTGGACACTTTGTTTTGAAGAATTAATCATTGGTATATTCATATTTGCATATTTGCTTTTAGCAGCAAATAGGTCCAAGGTTATCTAGGGTTACACCGGCAGGCTTATCTTTTTCAGATCAGCATGGCAAGATATAGAGATGATTTATTATTGTTGTAAATGCATTAAGCTGACATGTTCAATTGGTTATTGCATCAGATATTATATTATTTGTAAAATGTTCTTAGGGTATGGTATAAATGTAAGATCTTATTTGTAAGATCGAATGTGGAATGCGAAGAAGAATTGTGAGAAGGTATATGTGAGATTATGCAGAGGTATACACGAAGGCATCATTTGAAGGTGAAGCTAGGCTTTTGTAGAAGCATATCAGCATTACACCGGTACTGAATCTAGCATATGAAGATGCTATTCTGTATAGTACATTCTTATTGGATTTAACCATCCAACTATAGTCAGTGTGACTCCCATTTTGTGATTGAGCAGTGAGCTCTAGGCTATTGGCCTTTCTGCATGTGCAGACCCCATTTATGTACACTTACTATCTACAGTAGTATCATCTGATTGTGGGTAAGGTTTCCCACCGTGGTTTTTCCCCTTAAAAGGTTTCCATGGACAAATATTGGTGTTATGTGTTGTGGATGACTTTATGTTTATGTTTCATGCATAATCGTTACCGGTATAGCAATTTACTGTTAACACTATCTACCGACATACTTAACTCATTTATCGGTATTAAGCATTAAGTTGGTTAATTGGTTTTTGGTTTGAATTTATTAGACAACTGATTCACCCCCCCCCACCGCTCTTAGTTGTCTCCGGGACCTAACAGAGAATACAAGTGTTAAATTGAATAAAATATCTTTACTAGAATTTGGAAAGAAGCATGTCAATGGCATCTTTACTAGAAATAAAGATCATTGGCAAAGGTTCTAGAATAGACATTTGGATGGGTAGCTTGTATGTAGTCTAATTTTGTTTTAGTAATGGAGCGCAATTTGCAAAAAAAGGTTTATATCTATGATATTGTATCAACCATTTTGAAAAATTAATGAGAATATGCTTTAGGATTATCTCTAACTTGTGTCATTTTATTCACATGAACTAGTACATTAAGGATTTATTGGTTTGTCTTTGTTCTCTTTGTGTGAATGTGTAATGCATTTCATAAGTTTCTTTCAAGAAGAGAATTCATCTCTAAGGACATTGTAGTGAACATGAGTATATGTGTTGTGATCCTTGAGTAGAATTGTGGGTGCATATCTAATTGACATTTGTATAATGCATAAGTGTTGGGATTAGGTGATTGGATTTAAATCAATTCCAAATATTAAATATATATGCTATTTGACTCCATGCCCCTAGGAATCAAGCACCAATCTATCTTTGTTCCAAATTTGTTTCAAAAACATCTCAACTATCAAGATCTCTTTTAAATTTATTTTGTAGGATTAGCTTTAGTTTAGGTTTTATTCTCAATTATTAAGTTGATGATGATAAACCAAGAATGCAACCACATTCTAAGATAATTAATCATTTCCTTGATATATTTTCATTGGAATATATCTACCATATATGCAATATTTGCAAATTATTTATATGGAAACTTTGAATATTGCAAGGTATACTCACTTAGGTTTAGTAGAGCCTAAAGAGTAGGAGATTACTCAACTATCTAATTGAAATCTCATTTGTTGGCCACTAATCCAAGGGTTTGAAGATTGAAATTTGCATTTCGTAGGAAATCCTCAGGCAATCAGATGAAGTAACCAATGAGTAGTTTAGGGTTAGGACTTTCTATGAATTTGTAACCTAGTGATATATAGCTAGCAAAACCATCTTCTGTAAGCCTAGAATAAATTCATTTTATGTGGGTTATACCTGTATAGTCCTATGATCTGTATAGGGGTTATTGAGGTAGAAAACTATTTTTTGTTCAATGACATTCTTTGGGGCTAAGTCAACAAGTTGGGTTTGATTTCTTTTATAGTGTAATGGTCCATTTTGTTCAAATTTAATATCTATTAAGGTATTACTCTATGAATACCCTCATGAATCTAAGTTGAATTCAAAATGTTGGAGATATAACCTACTCTCGTAGAGTTGGCCTCTAACCCTCCATGATCTATTGCTGAGATGATTTCACTTGCAAGAAAACAACCCTAGCCTTACGAGTTGGTTTTAGTTCTAAGAAGTGGAGCAACAATTTTAAGATCCAATAGGATGGACAAATGTATTAATATTGGGGTCACATTTAAATTTTTACATTGTAATATTTCTTTGTCAAGGATGTTAGCAAGAGCAATTATGTTGTAGATTTTGCATGGTCCTATCTATATGGGTAGGGTCATGTCTACTCAAGGGTACTAGAACCCTAATAGTACATTGGAGTCTTGTACAATACAAATAATGTATCTACAAGTTTTTTGGTATCTTTTATAAGTGCACCAACATCCTATATAAGTCTAGCATCATCATTTATGTTGTCTCAAAAAACTAACATTTATTTATTTATTTATTCCTATACCAACATGTTTAAAAAGGACAAATTTGGTTCCTAAAGCACATTTGGGTGATCTATAATAATCAATTCCTTGGGTTTATTCAAGAATAATATATGGAAATATGTTGTAAGTGTCTAAAAATACCTATAGGTGCAGGTTTAGGTTGTTTCAAAACAATGGTGAATTGTGATGTGTTCTCTTGGAGGATGTCTCATATGCTCACATGTGGTCTTAGATTCATGTGTGTGCACATGAGAGAGAGAGAGAGAGAGAGAGAGAGAGAGAGAGAGAGAGAGAGAGAGAGAGAGAGAGAGAGAGAGAGAGAGAGAGAGAGAGAGATTTTAATCTTCTTAGATCATTGGAGGTGAATTAAGGTTTTGGGGTAAAAAAGGGAAAGTGTTGTGGTGAGAAAGGAAAAGTTTGAATTGGGAGATGGTAAGATGTCCAATTGTGTCCATAAGAAAAGAGAGAGAGAGAGAGAGAGAGAGAGAGAGAGAGAGAGAGAGAGAGAGAGAGAGAGAGAGAGAGAGAGAGAGAGAGAGAGAGAGATGTAAGTATTTGATGGTAGAAACATTGACGGTGAATGGAAGAAAGCATTTCAAATGTGACAAGATTCATGTTCAAATGGGAGGAGACAAATTGGAGATGATTCACACTCTATGTTCATTAAAAAAAATTAAAGATATGCTTATTGAGAAAAAATATCATTAAAAAAAATTAGAAGTGTTAAGTATTTATTTTCCATCTTTATAATTACATAAGCTACTTCTAAATTAAAAAGAAATTTCTATAAATTTTTTTTTTCTTTCTTATATAAATTTTATAGTTTCAACCAAATTATATAAATAATAAGATCCCTATTTTTAAAATGACCGAATACACTTTAGCACAACCTATTTATAAGAAAATAATGATATTGTCTGTTATCATACACACTAATTAAACTCAACCCCGTCCATGTTGATAATATCTTATAATTAATTGCACTATACAATATGCCAATTAGGCTGAATTACTTCGGTATTAATTACTAGTTGGAAGCAAGAAGATAAATATTTAGGTATCAGGTGGGGCTATTTCACCTACTACCATTAGCAAACAACAACACAACTCATGGCTAATAGCCAACATAAATAGTGGATAACATAGTCACTTTTGATGGGGGCATTTTTTAAATAATGAGATCATTTCTGGAACTCAATAACCCAGAATCCATTAACACAACAAATTGGCTTCACACCTCCTGCAAATCCTATTTCTTTTGCAATTGGGTTGAAATTCAACATGCAAAGATCTACATGAAATGTTTGCAAGAACTACGGCCAGTCTCTGCCTTCAGCTGATCTGGGTAAAATTTCCAGTCTTCTATTTGATTCTGAGCTTTTCTTATGTCATAAATCAAACTATAGATCATAAAATTTGATCTGAAACATTAAAGAAATTACCACAATCAAATCTCAAACAATATAAAGAAAAGATGAACCAAAAATGTGTGATTCATAGAATATTTCCTCCAAAACTACATCTGAAGAGAATTATAAAGCAAAATCACAAAAGAAAAAGTTCAATAAACAAAATAAAAATAAATAAATAGTTGGTAAAAATCTCAATGAGCTATTTAAACAAGTAGATTGACTATCTAGGTAATGAAAAGATGTCTCATACATTCATAAAAAATAGCCCGACTAGATAGTATGCTATCAAACATATCTCCCCCGACATGTGTAACCCCTAAAACAAAAAAAATCATCACAAAAGGGATTTTACTACAGAAAAACATTCCAATCAAAATCCTAGCTGAAAAGATGTCATATCTCTTTTCACTATTAATCTAATCAATCATTAACTGCCTACAGGTGTCCCTAGATCTTTGGAAACTATGGGTTTGGGGCCTAAATTCAATAGTCAACTAATATTCCATTGGAGAACACTCACCTATAAACTAAGGAGCAGCAGCCACAACATGAGGCTGATCATAATTCACTCCCCTTATACAGGGTACTTGGAAACTATAAGAATTAGAGTAGACCCAACTCCACCTCCTACATCCACCAACTCCTCCAAATCCTTGAAACTCTCATATGTCTCCAGAATCCTCCCCATCATAAGTGTAGAGTGCTCATCCATAACCCTATTAAAAACCCTATTGAATCTCTAGTCTTTGGCAGGGTACTCAAATGCATTCACTCCATGTGCCTTGGTGAATGGTTGGCTCCCTTAAACAACAACATCCTTAAGAGAATGCCAAGTTTCTATGAACACCTTGTCCTAGTTCATCAAGGTCAGTGGTGCCAAGGACATGCCATCCTTGTTCTGCACATGGTATTTGCAGAGAGGAGTCAAGCCATAGATCCTCTCAGGATTTCTATTCTTGTGGTTATAGAACAACTGAGGAGGGAATGACTTGCTAGAACTCTGAGAATCTTATCTAGAGTAATTATTGCATCTGGGTTTGTTTTTTCTTGGTCAATAAAAGGAAAATCCACAATAATATATTGATTTTAAAGAGAATTTACATCAAGAAACCACAGATTTCTAAAATGGCCTAGTAGGGCCTAAACACAATGAAAAAAAACCTATGTCCATGAGAATGCACAGAAAGAGAAAACCACATCCAAAACCCTAAAACTCTCTGAACTCAGAGTGGGATTTGAGTGCTGATTACAATTCATTTATCCTTTCTTCAAAATCTATTAAAAGTTTTTTAAATTTATAAGTCTAATGCTATGTTAAAGTTTCTTTGTAAGTTTAAAATTAACAGAGAAATAAAAAAGAGACAACTATGTGCTATGTAGTGGCCTAAAAAATGATCAGACCAACTGAAAACTATCTGTTTAATTCTCTCTTTGAGGCATGGGCAGAGGCATTGGCGCACGACCTCTTTTGAGACCCCTTTGTGGAGGATGATCGCTTCCTCGACCAGAAGCACGACTGGTACCTCGACCACCACCTCGCCTACTCTACTCCATTTGGGCACCCTCTGCTTCTATTTGAGGAGCCAAAACACCATTGAGTCTATTAAAGTTTAAGAATTCTTCTTCCCTGCCAATGTCTTCCGCATTGTCCCCCAAAAACCTCCATTTTAAAAATGTGAGGGACATGGAAACAAAGGATTTGTACTTTTGTAAATCATTTCCTGTCAGGTCTAGCAGAAAAGGATAGAATTTAATCATCTTTGTCGGGACATTGAAGAGGATTCTCTCACTTGTACATGGAGTGCCAAAATCATGTCACAGTTTGTTTAGGACTTTTTCAAATTCAAACAAGATGTCACCTAGGAAGAGTCATTTGGTGAGGTTCCAGACTCCCTATTTATCAAGCTTGATTTCCATCAAGGAGGCAAAAAATTGGGACAAAATGTTCATATTGTCTCGAGGGTATTCATCTTTGCTGATATGCCCACTATGAAGAATGAGCTTAATGACCAAGATGACTATTGGCTCAGGAACTAAGAGGAGCCTCTTCAATCTCAGGTCTATGATTTGTCTAAAAGAAACTTGGTGGGTTGAGGTAGAGAGAGAGATGGGGGTATCCGCTCCAAAGCATGCGATTGGTTTTGGTAACACACTCATTATAAACCTGAATGACTCCTCCCTAGACATCGCTTAGAAACCTGTAGTAGCTTTAGCTTTTGTGAAGATGGTTGCAGAGAGAATTAGGTTGATAGTATTGCAGAGGAAGCCATATAAAAGCTAAGAAATGTTGTCTTCAACATGCATTTAATACAAAATGCCTTGCAATGAATTAGCCTGCAAAGGTGGAAAGGGATATCTGTCTAGCATCATGCCAAATCTTGAGACTAAAAAATTGTGCACTTTCCAATGGATAGCGCATGCCTCATACTTGAAATGAGTGCGGACCACAAGCTATCTTTTCAGGATAAAAGTGTGGAAAAATCTCTTTTAGAAAGGCCAAATAAGATGACATCTTAGTTGACGTGACAATTTCACTTTTTATAAGCTAGCGAAAAAGTTTGAATTTGAAAAGATAGCCGTTTAGACCAAGCTGGCGGAAATGTTTTATGTGTAACGTATGAAAATAAGAATCCACTACTGACCAATGTTGATATACTATCTGTTGTTGTAACCATGATTAATGATGTCCTTCTCCCACCAATGTAAAGAAAGGCCTTCTGCTGCAGTTTTTGAGAGAGATTTTGCTTCTGTATTAGCCTCTTTTTAGACATGTTTAGCTTCATATTGCTCTAATTTGATCAAAATATTAGTTATGTTGTCCAAAATAGCCTGTAGCTGCCAGTTTAGGGTTCTTCTTGATTTAATTGCATTGATTGCTATCTTTGAGTCTCACTCTACTATGAGGTTTCTTACCCCATGTTTGTGGCAATCAAGTAAGCCTAGGAGCAAAGCTTTGTATTCTGTTCTATTGCTTGTATCTAGTGGCAGTGGCATGGCCATCTTTCCAATTACTATTACAAGATGATCTCTAACCACATAACCTATACCTGAAGCACCTAGGTTTACTTTGGAGGCTCCATCAAAGTTTAGGTTGAACCAACCCTATTTAGGGGGAGACCATATAGCATCCTTTCTTGCACTAGGATTTTGTTGGTAAACAAATTTGTCTCTTTTCTGAAATCTTAATATAAAGCCCAAAATATGACTCCGATTCAGCCTTTGTGAAAAGAAAACAAATTACCTATAGTTGAATGAATTAATTGAAATTCAACCTTTGCATTAGAGGGCAGCTACTCATTTGATTTGCAATTAATTTATTATATATACTAACACTTTTAACCAGAAAGCATTGAAAGGATCCAACATTTATCCATCAATGGAAATAAACACCTTCAAAACTCCCAAATAGGTAAATATTTCAAAGAATATTCAAAGAAGAGTTTAGAGACTCTAATTCATAACATTCTCGTTGCATACATTCAAAAACAAAATGGGGACTCATCAATAGAAACTAATAGCTCAATCGAGAGTCTCTCATGCCTCACAGGGCAAGGTGGATCAAGCAAATCAATACAATCACATGAGTCATCCAACATTGAATAGTAAACATGAATTGAAAGGAATTACAGAGGTAATTGATCATCAAATTATATTGTACCTTAATCAACTTAAGAAAGATTATAGATCTAAGAACACAGAGATGCAAAGATAACACAATATTTCATTAATAACTAGTCATTGTATCATCCAAACAATTCATATTAGAAACCAAAATTTTATCGACTGCTCCCAAAATCATAGTTTTCGGAACCTCTTGAAAGCCAAACTTTTCAGCTTAAATAGCCACCAGGCCATAGTTTCTACATAATTAACAAATAACATTTACTTTCACTTCAGTGAAAGAAACTGTTGAAATGACACAAAAGAAAGCTAAACTAATAGCCACTAAAAGGCCGACATTTCATTCTAGCACAACTAAGCATCTACCATACCGGAGGAAGTTATGGGCTTGTCCTGTTTTATTGTGGATCCTTGCCATTCTAGGTGTGCAGTCGAAAAGTTGAGGATAAGTTGGAAATAGGGCAGGCCAATGTGTATGATCCTCTTCTTCCACACTTCTTTGTCCATATTCACCCGTGTGACCTTCGCTTTATGAACCTATAAGTGATCTGAACAGACAATGAGCATTGATTCAATCCTTGCTACTTTCAAAAATTCATTGGTAGTTAACGATTTTGTGGTTTGAATGGAATGAACCCTGTCTTGAAAGACTTTAATCATGTCTGCAACTTCCTCAATTACCTTGGCTCCCTCCTTCATGAGTTGGATATCAATACATTTAAGGTCCTTATGTATAGTTTCAATCAAGTCAGTCAGTCCCCTAAGTAGCTTGGTGGACTCTTCATGGCCTTGCCCAATGATTGAATTATGTCATTCCATGTTCTTCTTTGATACATATAGCACATTATCATCTAGGTTCTCCACCATTTTATCAGCTAGGAACTTCATCACTCCATACTTTTGGACATCATTCATTTTTGCGAGAACCGCTAACCACTTAATTCTTTCCTTTTCCTAAGTGACCATCGCCAGCTGGAGCTCTTTTCTCATGGTTTCTGCATCCTTATAAAACTTGACCATATTAGTAATATATTCTGATCCTTGTTGAATTATTAGATCTAGCCATTTGTTGAACATCTTCGTCACTACCCTATTCCTTTGAACTTGATCAAGCATCTTCTGATTTGCTAAAGACTTAGGGTCAAATGATAGTGGTATTTGTGACAATGGTTGAGGATTTGGATTATGAATAGTGTTGATGTACTCTGCCATCTGTGTGACCATTTGCTTCATTTCTCTCTTATCTTTTTCATATTTCCAAGTCCTTGAGATTATCCTCTTTGTAGAAGGTTCCAAATGCTTTACATCCATGACCCTTGATGCAATGCCCAAATCTATTTTCTCCATAGTAAAATCTTCCTCTGTGGCCTTATCTGCATCTCTCCCAGGAATGGGCTTGGCCACTTCAGCTGTCAAGTGCCCGGTTGTGTCATCCACATCAAGCATTGCTTGTGTTTTTATCTTTTTGGGCTTTAATGCTTTTCCTAAGAATTTACTAACCATGTCCTCCAATGGAATGGTGACCGACACCATGCTCCTCTTCTTTCCATTGGCAGCTTCCAACCATCTTGGTGCATTGGTAGGTCCTTTAGGTGGCAGGGTGATCTGTGCATTTGGGGAGGTAACAATTACCATGGTATTCATGGGATCCTGTTGAGTTTCCACTCCTTCATTTGTATCCACTTCTTGTATCCCAGGTTTGCTTTGATCCTATGGGTCCATTATTTATTCAAGCTCTTCACTGGGGTCTAAGTCCACCATGACCTGTTGTACAACAGGCTCTTTACTCTTCTTTTTGCTTCTTGACCAGGTTACTTGAGCAACTGTAAGACCTGATGGCGACCTTCTTGACCTTCTTTGGCATTATTTTATCTACATCGAGCTTTGAGACACTTGCAATATCAATAATTTTATTAGTGGCAAAAATAGGAGATTGAACCAGGATGTGTGAATCACTTCTTGAATCGTGTGACAACATTGAAGGTCCTTCTTTGAATTATATCATTTTCTTTTTTATTCCAACCAATTTATGGAATTGGTTTCCCTTCAATCTCAGTACCAAACTCAGGGTCCAGGACATCTTCCTTTATATCTTCCAATACACCTGATGTATTAATTGGGAGCCTCAAGACATCTATCTGTCATAAAGTGAATCTTGACCACAACCTCTTTCTCACTTCATGCTCATCCTCGTAGTTTTCCCAATAATCCTCTATCTGAGGTTCATGGAAGAAATGACTGTCTATGTTAAGGTTCTCCCTTGCATAACCTTTGTTGTCAAATCTTTGCCTAGCCACATATGGCTGGAGGTTCATCCTCTTGAACTCCAGTTCAAGATTCAAAGCATCTAATACCGATTTGCAACTTTAATACCCAAGCTCAATGGGAAAAACTACCCAAGATTCACCCTTTGCTCCTAGTCTCTTATCTATATGAGCCAACTACCTTCTCACTTCTATATTTACGAAGCTATCAAAGGTGTACCTAGGCAATTTGAGTGGTTGTCCTTCAAAACCACCTACCCGTATGTAAGTAAACCATGGAAATTGGATATAGAAGCTCCCATAAATACTCACAAACTCCATAGACTCTATAGATATTCTCTTGTTCGAATCACCCTGAAGTTCAAAGGCCAGTCTTCATGCCACAAAGACTCCATTCCATTTGTCAATTTGTTCAACATATCTTCGTTGTTGCAGCAAAGGGTAAAAAATGTAAACCCTCATTCCATCAATCTAAGGTTCATTGGGTAATCTAGGATAATCTCTTATGCGGGCTAAAATATAAAATAGGTAAGAAGACATGTAAAACCCAGTCATACCCACAAAATGGGTTAGTCCTTCGTGAAGCCTCTCCGCAATTACCTGAGACCAATCTAGAAATCTGTCACCAGATAGAACCACTTGGACAAAAAAGTACATCCAATCTTCCCAGCAGAAGGAATGTGAATTTCTCTTTACTTTGTTTAAAAGCACGACAATGTCCCGTACCTCAGTGATGAGGTGTTCTCTGGTTAAGGGTTTGGGTAGTCATGATCCTCCTTTCTAAACCCTCAAGAGCCAATTTCTTGTTGTTTATGGTGAAAATGGATAACAACAATATTGAAAGACTAAATATATTCAACCACAAAACCCTAGCCTAACAACAACAAAGATCCACCATAACATATGAAGATTACCTAAGACAATGCAAATCAAATGAAATCACAAAGATTATACCATCACATGTCCAATAGGGTTTGAATCTCCATTCTTCCTATCTCCATTGATCTTGCTTGATATATTTGCTCTCAGATTTTATGTGCACAAGAGTTCAACAAAAAACGGAAATGTGGTTGCAAGTAGGCTTGATTGCATATGCAAGTTCAAAAGCGTAGTCGGGGCTGAATGCATAGTGAGTGAGTCAGGATGCATAGATTCATTAGGGTTGATAATGAAGGAAGTATCCTCTTATATAGAAGACACTATATGAAATGGAGGGATAAGATTGAGAGGTGTAAAAGATAAATGGCTATGATTAGAGGGTAGGTAAAATAAATAATAAAATAATAAGAGGGTAGGTAGTGTATGAATTAAGAGATGAATGACATGTGTCATGGGTAGAAAAGGTTAATGAATTAATTAAATAAATAAAGATTCATTTAATTAATAGAAGAAGTGGGATAAATTAAATAAATAAAAGTATTTATTTAATTTGGGAAAAGGATAATTTAAATAAAAGTATTTATTTAAATGAGAAAAGGCTTAGAAGAGGATAAATGAATTAATTAAATAAAGAAAGATTTATTTAATTAATAGAAGAATTAGGCTAAAATAATTAAATAAATAAAGACATTTATTTAATTAGACATGACAATTTTAGGTGTCTACATTTTGCCCCTCTTTGAGACAATGCAGCTTGTCGCGTTGTTTCAAAGAAGATAATATGAACTGATACAAAGTTGCCCCAAGATGGGAATGAATTGCCCGCTTGAGAGATTGGATGAAAATGTCTGAAAAGATCATAGACAATCTCTCGATAAGAAAGAAAGGCTAGAATGGATTGAAAAGATAGGATAGAGTGATAGAGTCACGGGATAATGAAGACTGACTTGGGAAACGAGGGCTAGGGCTAGGGCTAGGATAGTCTGTAAGATAGACCACAAGGGGAAAAACATCCTCATTGTCATCCACACATCTAAGAGATCAGAGTGTAGAGAGAGAATAGAGCAGCAACAGTCAGTAGCGATGGCATTGGTGCATAGATTCGATCGCACTCACCAATTTCAGAGGCCAGCAGATGCAGGAGAGCTGGTGAGTACCGCAAAACCTCCTTGTACTTAGTCACAATAAATGTTGTCATTAATGCATGCTAGTAAGAGAAATAAATGCACTGTTAGGAATGTCTAGAAAAATCTCAAGCAAGGTAAAAACATCAAGGCATGTCTGGGTCATGAATGCGTGTTTATGTCTTCTAGACCAAATCGGCAGTTCTGTGATGAACATACGCTGTCGATTGGATAAGTTGCTGAGAGGATACACTCAAGAAGGTCCTCTAGGGAAGACTAAAATAGAAAATAGGGCCAGGATTGACAATTCTGTGATAGAACATACATTGCCATTTAGGAAACTATATAAGAGGATACACTCAAGCAGAGGCCCTAGGATAAGATATCAAGGCACTTTGTGATGAACAGGGAGTACCAAGACAAAGTACTTTGTGATGAATAGGGAGTACTAAAAAAAAGAGAAGCACTTTATGATGAACAGTGAGTGCAAATGTAAGCAACACTTTGTGATGAACAAGGAGTGCAAAAACACGTAGTACTTTGTGATGAACAGGGAGTACCACTAGGATAAATAGCAACACTTTGTGATGAATAGTGAGTGTCACTATGACTGACATGATTGATTTGCTTGACTACAGGAGTACCTAACTATGTTGGAGTCATGGGAGAGATTCCCCTCAACTCATAGGTTACGACCAGAGCTGACATTTGAGGACAGAGTAGCGGTTGAGGTTATGGGCCTATGACATATTCTGTATGTGCCTGTGTTTCAGGCGAACATGGGATTGCTGACTGCGCTGGCTGAGAGATGGCACTCAGAGACTTGTACATTTCATTTGTCGATGGGTGAGATGATAGTCACCTTAGAGGATGTATATAGGATTCTGAGGATATCGATCGATGGGGAGTTAGTACCTTATGATTGAGACGGAGATAGGGATGCACTGAGACAAGTGTTCCAGGATCCAAGACTTGAGATGAGGGCTGGACATGTGGCATGGGACACGATGACATAGACAGGATTGGTGCTAGGAGCAGTGCTAGCATGAGTGATCAGTGGGTTCATCTGTCTGGATAGGGTGACACAAGGTTTGGCTATGGGATGGGGGAGAGATGATCTTGGGGCGGGTCCTTCCAGGGCTTAGCCTCCGTCGAGGCTAGGTGGCTCCGAGGGAGGGAGTTCATCATAGCCTTAGAGGGCTCCCTATGTATCAATTTTGTACCATTTTGTATGATGATGTAGACACCTTCGGGTGATTGTAGCCATATGATATTGACATCATTGTATCATGACACTTATGATTATATATATGAGATGATTCATCTTTGCGGCAGCTATATGCATGTGTACCTATGTGATGAGATGTTTCATGATGTATGTTTCTATGTGATGGTTATGATATGGATGAAAATATATACATGATGAAATGCAATATTTTTCTTCTTTTATGTTTCATATTTTATGCATATGTGAATGTGAATGTATCAAATGCAGATGGATATGATGATGCAAATAACTATTTACATGATGAGAATGTAAGATTGCTTACATGTGTTGTGTGCAGGATATGGTGCAATTGTGATATCTATATGTATGTATGTATGAAATGCTTAATATATGGTAATGCAGGTGCAACTACATGAAATGCAAATATTTTTTGGTGTGTCATTATACTCAGTCATGTGATAGCAGGCTACACAGACTCAAGAAGGATGATGGAAGTCAATCAAGAAAGGGGGATGGAAGATAGAATATATGAAAGTGAAAAGAGCTTCTTGTGTGTTATCATCATTGAGCTTTATTATGGCAAGTAGGTTTATGACAATCGAGGCATATGTTCGACCCAAAAAGTCATAGTACCTATTTGCATGGAGATAAGACAGTCACAAATAAGGAATGCCCCAGTTCATACTAGACTCATAGTGTCCTCATATCCTTGGACAAGTCATAACATTACTAAGAGACAATCCGTAGACAACAAAGAAAAATAGGTGATGATACCCCATCCTCGCCTTTCTAGTCAAAGACATCCCGAAGATAGAATCTCTAGTCAGAGACATCCTGGAAAAGCTAAAAGACATGTCACCAAAAGATAAAATCAAAAAAGAAAAGCAAGACTCGACACCAACATCCACTATAGTCCTCAAGCTTAGTGTCTCTTGTCACTTGTATAAGTCTTATTTGATTGTGGTCACAATGTTTACTTTCACAGAAAGGATAGATAGCACTAAAACATATGTTGTCTGAGTCTGTTGAAAGATTTGATTTGTTGAAGCCCATTGTTGCTATTGTGTCTCATTTGAAACTGACTGAATCCATGAAACTGATACTTAATTGCAGAGAAAGCAAAAATTTATTGCGGATTGGCGATGCAAGTGCTGCTTTATTGCAGATTGTGCACAGATAGATTGAAGAAAACTAAAAGAAACTATACTCCTCGAAACATGTGATGCTCTCAGCTCCACACCCATCACTAGACATAGGATTTTCCTTAGCCATAGATAGGAGCTGATTTATTATGGATGGAAAGGGGTGAAAAGGATGTTTATTATTATGAATGGCTAACCAATCTTAGGTAGATCAATAACAAGCGATGATGGGAATGGGTAAGTTTATTATGGATGGATAGGTTGTGAGTGTGTGCAAAGCGAAGGATGAAATGCAATCCTAAAGGAGGGAGGAGTAATGTCTCTACACATGGCCTTGGTGATCTAGTTTTCACCATGGTACTTGCCCAAGGTGCCGCCAAAGTGGTTTTCACCGTTGGATGAAATGTTTTTCTTTACTTTTTTGATTTTTTGATTTTTTTTGTGTCACAAGGTGCCTGTTTGCCAGGTTCTCACCAAGTAACAATTTTTATGTTTTTTATGATTTTTTTGTATTTTGATTTTTTGGAATTTTTTTAATTTTTTTGTATTTTGAAATTTTGAAATTTTTTTAATTTTATTTTTGGATTAGGATACTCTGAAGAGCTATATGTAAAACCTGTGAAGGTGCATGCTGTTGATAGGATCCTCCAAAGGTTCACCCTCTGTAGTTGAGAGCTGATATGCACCAGATCCATATGCTATTGTGATAATGTAGGGACCAAGCCAGTTTGGTTCGAACTTGCCCTTCTTCTCTCTATCTTGCTGATTTTTAGGATTTTCTCTGAGAACTAAGTCGCCTACCTCAAATGTGCGAGGCTTGACTTTATGATTGTAGCTGCAATGTTCCTTGACTAAATGATATGTGGCTCGAGCGACTGTCTTCCTTGATAAAGGAATTGAGATAGAATTACTAGTGTGTGGACTACTGAGGCCCATATGCGTGTCACGTAAAGAAGTTTGGCCATCCTTGATAACAAAGTCCCTTGAGGAAGCTCCATTAAAGGTCCATGATGTATCGCCAGAAGGGAAAGGATGTGTGAAACAAGTGGATGAGTGATGAAGGCTTATGATTGTGAAAAGAAGTGAAAGTAGGATAGCATGATGGAGAATTAGGATCAACAAATATTCTTTTTGGCTTGAAATTGTAGAACTTTTGCCCCCAGTTATTTTGGTATTAGGGGAAATCAACTCTTGTTCTTTTTGCTTCATAGGATTTTTATCCTTGACATTGATTTTTGTAGAGTCCAGTAGCTTTTGATTTTGATTTGGACTAAAGGACTTTTCTTTAGTTTTGACTTTTAGATTTTTCTTTTCAAAGCTTGATTTTTCATCCCCAATGAGTAAGGGCTTTTGTAATTCTTGTTGATCCAAGTCTAGGAGTGGAGTGGAAATGGAATGAGTGGATGAAACAGTAAAGCTATGTGAGTTCTCAAGAGGGATCATGATACGCTCAATAGATTCTTTATTGGAACCACTCTTAGGACTATTAATATCAAGAGATGCTTGCACCCCTAGAGGAGATTTGCATTCAGACTTAGTAGCCACAACACTAGGTGGTTCACACCCAATTCCTTGCAAATTGTTTGTAGATTGTTCTTGTCAACTAAATACCTTAGAAGATAGTGGGAGTTGAAACTTGATACATCGATGATATGTAGATGGGACCACGCTCATCTCATGAATCCATGGATGTCCCAAAAGTATGTTGTATGTGAGATCGAGGTCTAGGACTTGACAAACCACATCCTTTGTAACTGGCCCAACCCTGAGAGGTAAGGTGACTGTTCCTTTGGATGAGCACTCTTCGTCATCATATGCCTTGATGGTAATTTTGTTTGTAGAATTCACAGCTTTTTCTGAATATTGTATGAAGGCTTCAATGTGTAAATGTGCATTATGTGGCTGACTTACGGAGGTGTCATCGGCTTTTGTAAATGTAAGGGAGTGTGGAACGGAAAGGTATCCCACCATGGTTTGAAACTGGTCCACGTTCAAATCAGTAGGGATAGGAGTGTCTCTCAAGATTTTGTCAAGAATAGCTTTATGTGTAGGGGATATGCGTAAGAACTCAAGGATTGAGATAAGCGCGGGTGTCTTCCCTAACTGTTCTACAAGGTCATACTCAGGCTTGGTTGATGAGGAAGTGGTTTTTTTAGCTAGAGCACCTTGCAAAGTGAATTTACCTCGACAAGTTGTGACATTACATTCAGAGGTAGGTTCGGAAGAAGATCCAACGCCTTTTAGGACAATCTTGGGTCTCTGGGTAGAATTCTCAGGTGTTTTGTCCTTGATGATAATGGTAGAGACATAATTGTCCATCAAAATGTGATTGATAGTTGCATCATAGTTATAGGATGCTCTGGTATAGTTGGTTTGGTCATCTGTGGCTTTAGACTTTCCCTTGTCATGCTTTGGGAATGGTTCCTTAAACATCTCATGTTCTTGATTGGAGGAATGTCCTTCAATCTCAATGTCACCTCTATCAATGAGATCTTGTATGATGTTCTTCAGTCGATGGCAATTTCTTGTTTTATGTCCCTTACTCTTGTGAAATTCACAATACTCATCATCATTCCACCAATTTGGTTTGACCTTTGGTTCATATCGAGGAAAATCTGGAATAGTGATTACTTTGTTTGCCACTAGCTTCTTGAAAACTGACTCAAGTGGTTCTCCCAATGGGGTGTACTTACTTCGTGATCTAGAAGTTGTTTGTGTATTCACTTGATTGTTTGTAGAGCTTGATCATGAAAAAATGATTTTGGGTCGCATTGCATTGGCGTCAACAACACCATCATTGACTGTGTTCTTATTTTTATTCCAAAATCTTGGCTTGTCTATTCCTTTAAAGTCCTCTTTGTTTTCTTTGAATATTTTGATGATGCCTTGCTCAATTAGGACCTTCTCTATTGCTAAGCCTTTTTCAATGACATCCTTGAAAGTGGACAAGCAAGATTTTCTCAGGTCATAACCAATGTATTTGTTAACATTTTGGGTGAACATTTCTACCATTTGTTTTTGTGGGATTTCACAAGAGCATCTGTTGGCTAGATTCCTCCATCTTTGTAAAAATGATGAAAAAGATTCTCCATCCTTTTGTTTGGTGTTGCACAAAGTAGTCACCGATATGTCTGTCTCTATGTTGTATGAGAAATGTTGGATAAATGCCTCTGCTAAGTCACCTCATGACTTAATACCAGGTGGAAGTTGGGAGAACCATTCCATAGCTTGATCACCTAAGCTTTGTGGGAATAATCTCATCAAATATATCTCTTCTGCTGCTACCTCAATGCAAGATGTGAAAAACTATCTTATGTGTGCTTTAGGATCTCCTTTTACTCTATACTTATCAAACTTAGGTGTCACAAAGTGTGTAGGAAAAGGAGGAATTGGAATGCTCTTGTCAAATGGATAAGGACATATGTCTCTCATTGTGTATGTTGGCTTCGGTGTATTTATGTCATCCATTTTCTTTTGTAAGTCCCTGATTTGTTGCTCCAAATTGTTCTTCGGTGGAGATTGACTTCTTGGACCATACCCCATGCCTGAACCACCGAGTGGAGGAGGAGCATGTTGCATATATGGATGATATTGATAATACACATGTCCATATGGAGGAGGTCTATAATGATGCTGCGTATATGGACCACTTGGTATAGAGTCATGTTCAGGAATAGAATATCTGCTTTGTCCATGTATACCATATTCTATGGGCATGTCATGAGTTTGTTCTAGTGTGTTGCCCCCAAATTTGACGCAGGGTTTCCTTGTGTCCAAATTTTGAGCATGCCTTTGGATATCCAATTGCTTTGGTAGTTGATCCTTAGCATTGGTATGTGATTGAGCATATTTTTCTGCATAAGACCTCCATAATGGTCTACAAAGGTGAGTATCATATGCTTGATCATAAGGGACCTCTAGTTTTTGAAACAAAGATGATGGTGATTCAGGCACCATATGTGGTCCTCTATTGCCTCCACTATTAGGCCTCCTTTGATCCATGTTGGAGTGAGGTGGTTGCAAAGGTCGATTTTCCATTATTTGAGACATGTCAAAATCATGAGGGATCTTGGTTCCACTTTGTGCCATCACTTGTAGAAAATATTGTCTATCTCTCCTCATTATTTCCTCAACCAATCAATTGAAATGGGGATCCATAATGAAGTCTTCCACTTCTACTGAATGTACAAAAAAGTTGTCCATATTGTCATTGTGTGTATCATTGTTGTTTGTAGTGTCCATGTGCTCAACATTTGGAATGTTTCTATAGGCATCCATGTCAGGTAATGTAGTATGATCAGAATTGAAAAAGATATCATTGTCATACTCATAAGAACTCATGTTTATGGATTCTTGAGCCTCTTTAGCTTCTCTCCTAGATTTTTGGGAATGGGTTTCAACCATGAACTAGGTATTGACCAAGATGTGTGAGACTTAAATGAAAATGGAAAGATATGAAAGACCAAGAGTTGGATGGAATTTAAATGAATCTGAGGTTTACTTGCAATGTCGAAAGTGTAAGACCAAGTATGTATGTAGTAGTGTAGGTGTGACTTCCAAAGAGAGGATAGTTTCTCTTGATGAGGTAAGTTGACCTTGACTCTAAGTAAGACAAAATGAGACCCAAAGGTGATAGACCTTGATGAGGGACCACTTAGCAAAATGTTGTTGTATGTAGTGTGTTGACAAAGTATGATGAGGACAAGCAAGTGACCTTTTGACTCAAGTTTATACAAATGTGAATGTAATGTAAGGTGTAAAGCAATGATGGACTTTGTGAGACCCAAAGATAGGTTGAATGCTAGATGAAAACTTGAAGAGATAGCTTAGGAAGCTCAAGAATTCTGAAACTGATTGCTCTTATTTGTTGGATTGTAAAAGTTTTCCAATTTGTGAAGTTGTTTGTTGTGACCAAATCTGAATTTTTGATTGTTTTTTTGTGACAAGAGGACATCGTGTTGATGAGGACTCAATGTTTGCAAGTGTTTAGACTCAAAAATGACTCAAAGAAAAGTGTGTTGTTTGATGTAAAATTTGTTTTGCATACACTTGAAGACACAAAAGACACAATGTTTTGTTGTTTGGTCTTGAATGTTTGATTGTTCAAAATAAGACAAGCACAATTCTTATGGTTGGCTAGGACAATAGTTGTTGATCCCACATGGAGTTTCCCCCAAGGCTACGCTATTCAGAGCAGATACTTAGATGCTTGACCCCACTGGCTCCACCCTCGGCACTCACTTCTCAGGGTAGCCAAGCATTAGTCCCCATGAAAACTCCCCGTAGCGAACTTTGTATCTCTACTAAGAACCGTATGTGTGTGGGCCACTACTAGAGGTCCGACCTCCTGCCCCAACAACTAGAAGGATTTTGGCTTCTAAAACAAAAAGGTGCTAGTAAGTGCATCCACTCGTGTGGCCATACATGCGGCACTTTCAGCTCTGTAAATACAAAAGGCTCCCAGCCGGAAGGGGTTATGCCCTACAAATGATCAAATAAATTTGATCAAATGGGCTTATGGGGAGACATAGTGTCGATATGAACTAATCAGCACATGTTATCCATAGTTTTCACCATGAATACAGTTATTTATAGTGGTTTGGAAAAAGATTGCTTTTCTTTTGCTACCACTTGGGTCACTCTCTCCTCACTAGTAGTCCTAATGACCACACGGGGAGACAGGCCCTCTAAAGATGAAACAAAAAGAGCCTATTGTTCAAGACACAAAAGACAATGGTTCAATTTTAATGCACCAATTGAAGTGTTTGCTAATCTATGAGAACACAATAAAAATAAAAAACCCTTGCCAAGGTCCTGCAACAAAGATCTATTAGTAGTTTGGATTGTTTGAAATAATCACGCCTTCCTGCAAGCACACAAGTTAGGTAAATTTAAAATCCAAAAGACTTTGTCAAATAGGGGCCTTCAACAATGCATTTTGTTGACGAATTCAAAGATCTGATTCATCATAAAAAAAGACCACCTGTAAAATTTTAAGAGATTTCTAGAAATGTAAGAAAATCCAAAAAATTTGCTAATTTACTCCAAAAATTAATTTTTTATGAAACATCATAAAAAATTCATATAAAACGCAAAATAGATCCAAAAAATATGAAATTTTTAATGAAGAGTCCTAATGGTCTTCCAAACCTGCATACAAAAATTTCTGCAACAAATCTAAGCAGTTTGTGAGATACGAGTAAAACAATGCAAAACCCTAATTTTCAAAGATCTGATTTTTGAGGAATGATTTTGCATCACATTTAAAAAAAAAAAAACATATCCTATGTATAATTATGAGTTATTTCCAAAAATGTAAGAAAATCCAAAAAATTCACTAATTTTCTCTCAAAATTATTTTTTTATGAAAACTCATAAAAAATTCATATAAAATGAAAATTTGATCCAAAAAATCTGAAATTGTTACTAAAGCCTTCTGATTTGTTTCCTGACTTGCACAAAAAATTTGATACCAAAATTTGAAGCCGTTTGTGAGATCTGATCAAAATCAGGAAAAACCCTAATTTTTAAACATCCAACTTTTATGGAATTATTTTGCATCAAAATTAAAATCACAAAGAATATATCCTATTTATAATTATGAGCTATTTCCAAATATGTAAGAAAATCTGAAAAATTCTCTCATTTGCTCTCAAAATTAATTTTTTATGAAAAATCATAAAAAACTCAGAAAATAAAAATTTGCTCAAAAAATTCTGAATTTTGGACTGAGATCTCGTGATACATTCTTCAACCTACAAAAAACATTTCGTGTAAAATTTCCAATCCATTTGTGAGATATGATCAAATCTCTCCAAGATCTTGATTTTGTGTCCAAAACCCTAGCTGCACAAGGTTATTCTCTAAATTGTTTTACAAAACAACAATATAGGGTTAGAAAAATCTGCAAAAAAACATAGATCTAACAAAAATCCATGTCCCATGGGGTGTGCCAAAATGTTTATGGAGGAAATGGATAACAACAATATTGAAAGACTAAATGAATTCAACCACAAAACCCTAGCCTAACAACAACAAAGATCCACCATAACATATGAAGATTACCTAAGACAATGCAAATCAAATGAAATCACAAAGATTATACCATCACATGTCCAATAGGGTTTGAATCTCCATTCTTCCTATCTCCATTGATCTTGCTTGATATATTTGCTCTCAGATTTTATGTGCACAAGAGCTCAACAAAGAATGGAAATGTGGTTGCAAGTAGGCTTGATTGCATATGCAAGTTCGAAAGCATAGTCGGGGCTGAATGCATAGTGAGTGAGTTAGGATGCAAAGATTGATTAGGGTTGATAATGAAGGAAGTATCCTCTTATATAGAAGACACTATATGAAATGGAGGGATAAGATTGAGAGGTGTAAAAGATAAATGGCTATGATTAGAGGGTAGGTAAAAGAAATAATAAAATAATAAGAGGGTATGTAGTGTATGAATGACATGTGTCATGGGTAGAAAAGGTTAATGAATTAATTAAATAAATAAATATTCATTTAATTAATAGAAGAAGTGGGATCAATTAAATAAATAAAATTATTTATTTAATTTGGGAAAAGGATAATTTAAATAAAAGTATTTATTTAAATGAGAAAAGGCTTAGAAGAGGATAAATGAATTAATTAAATAAATAAAGATTTATTTAATTAATAGTAGAATTAGGCTAAAATAATTAAATAAATAAAAACATTTATTTAATTAGACATGACAATTTTAGGTGTCTACACTTGCAATTACACTTTTGTACTTGCTCTTCTTCTTAAAGAAATAGACGTATATATTTCCAATGGTCCAATCCTTATACTCCTCTTTATGGAGAATGCCCATTCTTGCCATCACTGTTTCCCTATTAATACTGACTAACACCTCACCATCACTGGTTTTGATACACCTATTCTCAGAGTCATATCTATTCATGCAAGCCAACAGTAAATCTGGATACAACGCGACTAGCGGGAATGCAGCAGCTTCCACAAGACCACTCTTAACTATCTTCTCCATTAGTGACCCAGCCTGAGGATTCTTAGTCCTTTCACGAAAATTCCCAAAATCTAAATGAACTAAGGAGGTGTCTTCCATTTCCAGCATGATAGTCACTAAACATGAGGTTCGGTCAAGCTTTGGTAGCACTCGCCGCATTTTAACTATCTATTCCCTTAACCAAGAAATTCTAATAGCAATACAGTATGCTACCCCAACAATTTTTCAGATTTTCCCCTTTTCTATACTAATTAAACTTTTGTGCACAAAGAAACACAACATAGGAGAAGACAACTAAACTTACCCAATAACACCATGAAAACTGGAAATTCTTTTGGAGAACAGAGCTTGATTTACCTTTGGCACCTCCAATTAATTGAAGTATGGCAACTGTGACCTTCCTAAATATGGAAATAAACTCATACATTTTTCTTTTAATGAGACAAGCAAATATCAATAGGGCTGCACATGCTTCGCCATGATTTACTCAAGCGTGCGAAGTGATGATGAAATAACAAACCCGACACCTTCTTAATTACCCATCACTTCCGCACAGGCAATTTGATGTTTTCACGATTACTTTCCACATTTAGAGTTTGAAAAAGCCGAATAAGGGAATATTCCTTCTTGTTGTGCCACTTTTATTTCCACCAAAAAGCTTTTCAAATTAGTTTGAAAAGAACTTATGAACCTTGAACCACTTGAACACAAGGTTCAATGTTTCAAGTTCACTTAAGAAAAAAAAAGTAACGACCGGCACATAAACAACACCGGGAATGAGCGGCAAAAGAAAAGGACTCTTTAAAGTGAACCTTGAACCTTTTGAACTGCTTGAAATTTGGTTCAAGGTTCA
This sequence comes from Cryptomeria japonica, assembly GCF_030272615.1. Taxonomy (NCBI): domain Eukaryota; kingdom Viridiplantae; phylum Streptophyta; class Pinopsida; order Cupressales; family Cupressaceae; genus Cryptomeria; species Cryptomeria japonica. Next base: position 567,344,788 of record NC_081415.1, on the reverse strand, counting down.
AGACCACATATCAACTCAACATAGAGAGACTCGTGCTGGTCATATAACAATACATTGCCATGACTCACAAAAAGGCATTTCAAACCTTGAACCTTGAGCCTCTTGAAATTTGGTTCAATAGGTTCAAAACTTCAATGAATGAAAATAAAAAGCACGCTTGAAATTTGGTGACAAAGACCGAAACAACTTTATTTTTAAACTGCGCTTTGAACCTTGAACCTTTGAACCTTTTGAAAAAAAGTTCAATGGTTCGGGTAAGAGGAGAACAAATGACCCGATGGAAATAAAAGGCACAAAATGGCAACCAGCAAATTGGAATATTTTAAAAGAAAAAAACTTATGTGTGGACTAACATCAGCTTTGACTGGGGACTAGAACTATGAAGGAACTAGAAATGAACTTTAGAATCTCTAGTTTCGCATGCCAAACTTTATTCAAAGACACAAATTGACTAAACCGAAAAGACACACAAATAGAAAATAACTAAACACTATTATAGAAAAACTACGAGGGACTCTCGTTTATAATTGATATAACTTCAAATATTGACCATTATATGTCAAAGAAAGGATAGTACCATCCAAATATGCAAGTTTAAAATAATTTGGTCCTTTTAGCTCATGAATCAAGAATGGTCCCTTCCAAAGCGACTCAAACTTAGCATGTTCTCCCTTAGGTTCTCTTCTTTTGTCCCAAAGCAGTACCTGATCACCCTACATGAACTTTCAAGGCCTTGCTTGCTTGTCGAATATTCTTTTTACTCTCATTTGATGTTCTGTTATCTAGTCCACCAGTCTATCCCTCTCTTCATCAATCTTTTTCAGGTGCATGATTCACTTTTCTAAAGACCTCAGGAAGTAGGCTTCTTCAGTTACTGTTTGTAACTTGGTGGCTGCCAACACTAAAGGAAGTGCTACTAGAGCATCCACACCATAGACCAGTTCAAATGGAGACATCCCAATTGCCCTCTTTGGCGATGTACGGTTAGCCCAAAGAACTTCATACAGTTTGTTATGCCAATCCTTAAAATTCTCACTCACTAATTTTTTCATGATATTAATGAGGTTTTTGTTACTGGATTCAACTTGGCCATTTCCCTGACGATAATAATTAGATGAGTGAGCAAGAGAGATTCCATGATCATAGCAAAACATAGAAAATTTAGCAGAGGAGAAATTAGTAGCGTTGTCTTCTACAATTTTTAATGTGACTCCAAATCGAACTAAGATGCTCTCCTTCAGAAAATTACAAACAATCTCCGAAGTTGTTTTTCGTACCCGAATGGCCTCAACCCATTTAGTAAAATAGTCTGTGGCTATTAAAATATGAGTATGACAAGCACTAGAGGTTGGTGTCAAGGGACCAATAAAATCCAGACCCCACTGCTTGAAAGGTTCATCCACAACCACAGGTCAGAGTGGTAATGCTGCGAGCTGAGGTTTACTAGCGAATAACTTACATTTTCAACACCTGGCCACCCACACATACGCATCCCTGAACATTCCTGGCCAATAATAGTAGTTCCTCAGGATCTTGTAAGCAGTCACTGTTGAAGAGAAATGACCCCCATAGGCTTCATCGTGGAAAGTTTTCAAAAGAGGTTCCTGGGGTGATTTATCAACACATCTTAAGAAGGTTCCATCCAATCCCCTTTTATATAGTACATCATTAAACACGACGTACTTAGCAGCTTTCGATCTCAGGTTCCTCTTCTCCTTCACAAAAAGGTGTTCTGGGCAATCTCCATATGTCAAGTAATAAGCTACATCTACAAACCAAGAATCTTGTAGAGAAATGAATAGAACTAAAGGCAATTCCTGTGTCACTTCCTCCTTACTTTCAGCAATCAATTTGCACAAACCTTGCCCCCTCACCAATTTTGTGGGTCGAATGTCTAAATCGAACTCCTGAATTTTTGATACCCAATAAGCTCTTTCACTCATCCCTATGTCTTGCTACATTAGAATACTCTTGACTACCAAATGCAGTACATAAACCATAGTGTGAGAATGGAGAATATAATACCTGAACTATTTCATTACCTTTACGATCGCATATTCTTGCTTTTCCATTATTGAGTATTTAAGTTCATGCTTTTTCAGAGGTATGCTCATGAATGATATAGGGACCTCATCATTATTATCATTATTTTGTAGCAAAATCACTAACATAGTGTGCTCTGATGCATAGCAGTAGATGACAAAATCCTTACTAAAATTAGGATTAACCAAGATAGGTTCTTGACGAAGAGCATCTTATATTGAGGTGAATGCTTTCTTCCTTTCCTCACTCCATTTGAAAGATTGTTTCTCACTCATCAAATTCACAATAAATCTGGTAGTCTTAGCAAAGTCAGGAATGAACCTTCAAAGAAAATTCACTTGCCTGAAGAAGGATATAACGACATTCCTACTTGATGGCTGAGTTAGTTGTTGAATTACTCTTACCCTTTCAGGATCTATTTTCACCCCTTCTTTAGAAACAATATGACCTAAAAACTTACCCTCTATGACTCCAAACACTGATTTCTTAGGGTTCAATGATACCCCATGCTTGTGACACCTCTGCAACACTTGCCTTAGGTCCCAAAGATGGTGTTTTCTTCTTTTCGAGGACACTGTGAAATCATCTAGATATACAACAATGATCTTATCGTTAAAGTGACCAAAAGACAAGTCCATGGCCCACTGAAATGTTGCTCTTGCATTAATCAAGCTGAAAGGCATCCGATTATATGCAAATGTACTCCAGGGAGTAATAAAAGTAGTTTTCTGTTAATCAACTTCTTGAACACTAATCTAATTATATCTTGAAAATCCATCAATCATGGACATCATCTCTAACTCTGAGACAGTTTGTAGAATATGGTCCATGGCTGGCAAGGGATTATTGTCTTTTAAGCTAGCTTGATTAAGATTTCGGAAGTCTACACAAATCCTTATTTCCCCATTCTTCTTCTTAACTGGTACTATTTTTTCTATCCATGTAGAATGATGAATAGGATATATAATCCTGGCTTTTAACATCTTACCCACTTCTTGGAATATAGCCTGCGCCACTTTTGGATTGAAGTTTCAAAGCTTTTTCCGGAAAGGCCTTGCTTCGAGCTTCAAAGGAATCTGGTGCTGAAATCTCCCTTCTTTGAAATTCTTAAGGTCATCATAACACCACGAAAACATGTCCTTGCAATCTACTAGGAGGCTAATGAACCTCTCATTTTCTGCTAGTTTACAACACTTTCCCAGATTGAAATATTTAGGTTCATTCTCAGTACCAATGTTGACCTTTTCATAGCCTCCACTATCATGAGCCTCTCAAGACTTGTCATATTTGTTATTTTTGTAGGCATCATTATGGTCAAACAAATGTTCCAAAGAAACCAGTCCTCTAGGAATCTTGTTTCCTTTCAATTGCATGATTCCATCAGGTAATTCCTTGGTTCGTTCAGGTGAAAATTCTTTGCACTTTGCATCATAACCTTCAAAATACATGGTAGAAAACATATCCAAACCTTGCATTAAATTATTTATTTTCTTATCACTCTCAAATACCTACCACAAGTTAGAGTTGTTTGGAACACTGGGCTGATATACCAACTCTATCCTGTAAGTTTCTTCAATAAATTTAGGGTGTGGGACAAGCAATGAAGCTGAGACTGCTAATGAATCTTCTTTTGAGTTCAATTCCCTTGGTATTGCCTCAATGGAGAATGCATTATAACCTTCAATTTTGTCCCAGACTCTATTTCGATAGTGTTTCAACCTTTCATTTTTGACACTAAACAACCCCCTAACTTGCTTCACAATAAGTTCAACACCTCCTTTAACTCGCAGGAGCTTCACTACTAATCTGTTAGCTTTGGCTAAGCCTAACAACAAGGCTTCATACTCTGTTGTATTGTTGGTGTTTTTGAACTCTAGTTTAAAGAAAAAAATAATAGGGTCGCCAGAAGGTGGTATCAACACAACCCCTACACTAGAACCAGACGCTACACAACTGCCATCGAACTCCATTAGCCATAGAATTTATTTTTCCTCATTTTGAGATGAATCACCCTCCACCTCACAATAAGACAACATCATGTAGTTCCCAAATTGACAATCATGATACAAAATCTGCGCCCTAGGGTCATCAGATGGGAAAACAGTGAATTTGGACTTTGGTCTAGGTTGCAGGATGACTTGTTACTTTCCAACAAGGATTGTGGCTTGTGACCAATCCATTTTGATTTCACCACCTAAGTCTCTATAGAAAGTACAACTTAAAATCATGTCGTAACTAGCTAGGATATCAGCTATTAGAATCGTCAACTTGATCCTTTTATCCAGGTGGGATGCAAGAACTACTTGAGAATCCTTAATTTGACCTAGTAGAGGAATTTGTTTTGAGTTCATGGAATAGAATCTACCAAAGGCTTTGGTCCGGGATAACCCCAATGCTTTGGCTACAACGAAGGGCATTATGTTATCAGATGCACCTAAGTCTATAATGCAATTATTCAACCTATGACCATTAATGAATAATGATATATAAAAGGGCTCTGGTTTCAACTCAAGAAGGGGGACATAATCATCTATTTGAAGATAAGTTATTTCAGGCATCTTTTCACAAACCGAGAGATAAACAAACTCATTGCTATGTGAGGGCAATATGGCATTTACTGACTGTTGCATACCATTAGTCTATAGTGCATTATTTCGTTTCACGAATTGTTCCAGTCTACCTAATTCTTTAGAACTTAGTTTTAGGTACTCAGAAGGTGTGATTTGAATTTGAGAGGACTCACAAAATTCTACTATATCAAAAGAAATTTCTTTTTCAACAGGCTTTAAAAATAAAGGCTCTTGGAATTTTTTATCATTATTATGCAACTTTGAATCAATTCCTCTACCTTTGAAGGCCATCACTAATGAAGAAGAAGACATCTTGGGTTTCACATTTTTTTGGTTTCTTGTAAGCATCGCACATGAAAGATCCTCCAAAGCAACCAAAATATCACCACCTCTTTCCGAATCTGACTCGTACTAAAGAAAATGGATTTCAGAGTCTCCAGGTTGGTTTGAAGATTCTTCCTCACCCCACTCATTTGAGGTATATTTGAAATTCATCAATTATGCATACCCTACCATCTCGGGATAGGAACTGCCATCATGTTCATCAGTAAGGTGAAATACACACATATTCCCTTTAGCAGGAGGTGCTTCAATTGCTAATCTTTGTTGAGCAAGGGGTAACTGCATGGTCTTATTCCCATAGCCCAGAGACTGGTTCACATTCCTTCTAGGTATATCTTGGTAGGGAGATGGGTATGAGGTGCTAGCTTTGGGAAACTATCTTTTAAGGGTAATCACATCACTCATTAACCATTGGATGATAAGATCAGAAGAAGAAGTTGAAGGCTGAGCATTTAGTGTTTGTACTTCCCTTTTCCATTTACCTTCTATGATTCAATCATCTTCTAGTTCAACTACAAGGGTTTTTGCAGCATTTAAATCTGCAACCCTCTGCCTGCAAATCAAGAAACCTATTTCAGAAGGCATATAATTAATAAAGAAACACTTGAGATTGTCATCTGAGGGCTTTTGATTAGCTGGAATCTTGTGCAAGATCTTATCAAACCTTGCTACGAAATCCCTCATAGATTCAGGAATTTCCTTCTTTAACTACGCTAATTGAGCTAAGAGGGAATGTTCATCCACTGCTACTTTAAATCTTGCCTCAAATCTTGTTTTTAGATCTATCCAGGTTGTTATCACACTATTTGGTAAGTGATAAAACCAATTGGCTGCTACCCCGGTTAATGTCTAGACAAACAACCTCACAACAACATCCTCATGTTGAACCATTATTATCCCACAGGCTACATTAAAGGCATTCAGGTGTTTGTCAACGGTAATCTTTCCATCGCTACTAAATTTTGGCAAATGATCCCTAGCACCTTTTGGTAAGGCATTAAGATTCAGACCTAAGTTCAATGGGCCTACAACTACCCCCAAGGGATTACTCGCTGCCATTGGAAATATGATATTGAGGGGAGTGGGGTTTATTATATTAGGTAGAGCAACATCGTGCACGGTTAGATCTTGACAAACTAAGGACAGAGGTGGTGATGGCCATGAGGAAGGAGGTCTACTTCTCGCCCTTTTCTGAGGTGAGAAAGTGGGTTGAAAATCTAGGTTATGTATCTTCTGAAAGATAGAATCAAAAACCCCTTCAATTCTTTGGGACCTAGTGTATCTCCTTGACTCCAGACTTGCAACTAGGCAACCAATCTTATAATTTGACTCCCCAATAGGATCGCCAAAAATTTATTGGTAAACAGATTTGTCTCTTTTCTGAAATCTTAATACAAAACACAAAATATGACTCTGATTCACCCTTTGTGAAAAGAAAACAAATTACCAACAGTTGGATGAATTAATTGAAATTCAATCTCTGCATTAGAGGGCAGCTCCTCATTTGATTTGCAATGAATTTATTATATATACTAACACTTTTAAACAGAAAGCATTGAAAGGCTCCAACATTTATCCATCAACACAAATAAACACCTTCAAAACTGCCACATAGGTAAATTTTAGAAAATATTAAAAGGAGAGTTCATAGACTCTGATTCATAACATTCTCATTGCATACATTTAAAAACAAAATGGGGACTCAACAAGAGAAACTAATAGCTCAACCGAGACTCTCTCATGCCTCATAGGGAAAGGGGGATCAAGCAAATCAATACAATCACGTGAGTCACCCAACATTGAATAGTAAACATGAATTAAAAGAAATTATAGAGGTAACTAATCATCAAATTATATTGTGCCTTAATCAACTTAAGAAAGATGGCAGATCTAAGAAGACACAGATTCAGAGATAACACAATATTTCATTAATAATCAATCATTGTATCATCAAAACAATTAATATCAGAAACCTAAATTTTATCTGTTGCTCCCAAAATTTTACATAACTAACAAATAACATTTAATTTCACTTCAGTGAAAGAAACCATTCAAATGACACAAAACAAAGCTAAACTAATAGCCACTGAAAGGCTAACATTTCATTGTATCACAACTAAGCATCTACCACAACTGAGGAAGTTATGGGCTTGTCTTGTTCTATCGCAGATCCTCGCCATTCTAGTTGTGTAGTCAAAAAGTTCAAGATAACTTTGAAAAAGGGCAGGCCAATGTGTATGATCCTCTACTTCCACACTTCCTTGTCCATATTCACCTGTGTGACCTTCACTTTATGAACCTCTAAGTTATCCGAACAAACAATGAGCATTGATTTAATCATTGCTACTTTCGAAAAGTCATCGGTAGTTAAGGATTTTGTGGTCTGAATGGAATGAGCCTTGTCTTGAAAGACTTTAATCATGTCTATAACTTCCTCAATTACCTTGGCTCCCTCCTTCATGATTTGGATATCAATAAATTTAAGGTCATTTTGTATAGTGTCAATCAAGTCAGTAAGTCCCCTGAGTAGCTTAGTGGACACTTCATGGCCTTTCCCGATCATTGAATTATGCCATTCTACATTCTTCTTTGATATATATAGCACATTATCATCTAGGTTCTCCACCGGTTTCTCATCTAGGAACTTGATCACTCCATACTTTTGGACATCATTGATTTGTGCGAGAACTGCTACCCACTTAATTCTTTCCTTTTCCTAGGCGACCATCTCCAGCTCGAGCTCTTTACTCATGGTTTATGCATCCTTATAAACGTTGACCAGATTAGTAATATATTTTGATCCTTGTTGAATTATTATATCTAGCCATTTGTTCAACATCTCTGTCACTACCATGTTCCTTTGAACTTGATCAAGCATCTTCTGATTTGCTGGAGACTTAGGGTCAAATGACAGTGGCATCTATGACAATGGTTGAGAATTTGGATTATGCATAGGTTTGATGTACCTTACCATCTGTGTGACCATTTGCTTCATTTCTCTCTTATCATTTTCATGTTTCCAAGTCCTTGAGATTATCCTCTTTGTAGAAGATTCCAAAGCTTTACATCCACAACCCTTGATGCAATGCCCAAATCTATTTTCTCCACTGTAAATCTTTCTTTGTGGCCTTATCTGCATCTCTCTCAAGAATGGGCTTGGCCACTTTAGCTATCCAGTGTGCTATTGTGTCATCCACATCAATCATTGCTTGTGTTTTGAGCTTTTTGGGCTTTAACGCTTTTCCTAAGCATTTACTAACCATGTCCTCCAATGGAATGGTTACCGGCACCATGCTCCTTTTCTTTCCAATGGTGGCTTCCAGTCCCCTTGGTGCATTGGTAGGTCCTTTAAGTGGTCGGGTGATCTGTGCATTTAGGGAAGTAATGATTACCAGGGTATTCATGGGATCCTATTGAGTTTCTACTCCTTCATTTCTATCCACTTCTTATATCCCAGGTTGCCTTTGATCCTGTGGGTCCATTATTTTTTCAGGCTGTTCATTGGGGTCTAAGTCCACCACGACCTGTTGCAGAACAATGTCTCTACTCTTCTTTTTTCTTCTTGACCGGGTTACTCGGGCAAGTGTAAGACTGGATGGCGAGCTTCCGAACGTTCTTGGCGGTATTTTCTCTACAGCAGGCTTTGAAACACCTGCAATATAAGTAATTTTATTAGTGTCAAAAATAGGAGATTGAACCAGGATGTGTGAATCAATTCTTGATTCATGTGGGGACATGCAAGGACCCTCCTTGAATTTCATTTTCCTCAACCATCTCTCTCCTGACAACATTGAAGGTCCTTGTTTCAATGCTATATCTTCTTTTTTGTTCCAGTCAATTTCTCGAATTGGTTTCCCTTCAATCTCAGTAACAAACTTAGGGTCGAGGATATCTTCCCCTATATCTTCCAATACACCTGATGTATTAATTGGGAGCCTCAAGACAACTATCTATCGTAGAGTGAATCTTTATTGCAACCTCTTTCTCACTTCATGCTCATCCTTGCATTTTTCAGAATAATCCTCTATCTGAGGTTCATGGCAGAAATGACTGTCTATGTTAAGCTTCTCCCTTGCATAACCTTTGCTGTCAAATCTTCGCCTAGCCACATATGGCTGTAAGTTCATCGTTTTGAACTCCAGTTCCAAATTTAAAACATCTAATAATAATTTGCAACTATAATACCCAAACTGAATGGGAAAAGCTAGCCAGATTCACTCTTTCCTCCTACTCTTTTATCTATATGAGCTAGCTGCCTGCTCACTTTTGTAAGTACGAAGATATCAAAGGCATACCTGGGCAATTTGAATGGTTGGCCTTCAAAACCACCTACCCATATGTAAGTAAACCATAGAAATTGGATAAAGAAGCTCCCATAAATACTCACAAACTCCACAGCCTCTATAGACATTCTCTTGTTGGCATCACCGTGAAGTTCAAAGGTTAGTCTTCCCGCAAAGACTCCATTCTATTTGTGAATTTGTTCAACATATCTCTGTTGTTGCAACAAAGGGTAAAAATTCTAAACCCTCATTCCATCAATCCAAGGTTCATTGGGTAATCCAAGCCAATCTCTTATGCACACTAAAAGATAAAACAGGTAAGAAGACATGTAAAACCCATTTATACCCACAAAATTGCTTAGTTCTTCATGAAGCCTCTCCACATGTACGTTAGACCAATCTAGAAATTTGTCACCAGATAGAACCACTTGGATGAAAAGGTACATCCAATCTTCACAGTAGAAAGAATGTGATTTTTCCTTTACTCTGTTTAAAACCACAACAATGTCCCACACCTCAGTGATGAGGTGTTCTCTGGTTAAGGGTTTGGGTAGTCATGATCCTCCTTTCAAAACCCTCAAGAGCCAATTTCTTGCAATTACACTTTTGTACTTTCTCTTCTTCTCAGATAAATAGGTGTATGAATTTCCAATGGTCCAATCCTCATACTCTTCTTTATGTGGAATACCCATTGTTTCCATCATCGTTTCCCTCTTAATACTGACTAACACCTCACCATCACTGGTTTTGATACACCTATTCTTAGAGTCATATCTATTCATACAAGCCAATAGTAAATCTGGATACGATGTGGCTAGAGGGAATGCAACAGCTTCCACAAGACCACTCTTAACTATCTTTTCCATTAGTGACCCAGTCTAAGAATTCTTAGTCCTTTCAAGGAAATTCACCAAATCTACATGAACTAAGGAGGTGTCTTCCATTTCCAGCAAGATACTCACTAAACATGAGTTTCGGTCAAGCTTTGCCAGCACTAGCCTCATTTTAACTATCTATTCCCTTAACCAAGAAATTCTAACAGCAATATAGTATGCTACCCCAACAATTTTTCAGATTTCCCCCTTTTCTATACCAATAAAACTTCAGTGCACAAAGAAACACAATACAGGAGAAGACAACTGAACTTACCCGATAACACCATGAAAATTGGAAATTCTTCCAGAGAACAGAGCTGGATTTACCTTCGGCGCCTCCAATTAATTAAAGTATGGAAACTGTGACCTTCCTAAATATGGAAATAAACTCATACATTTTTCTTTTAATCAGACGAGCAAATCTGAATAGGGCTGCACACACTTCATCATGATTTACTTAAGCATGCGAAGTAATGGTGAAATCACAAACCTGACACCTTCTTAATTACCCATCACTTCCGCACAGGAAATTTGATATTTTTATGATTACTTTCCACATTTAGAATTTCAAAAACCCGAATATAGGAATATTCCTTCTAGTCACGCCGCTTTTATTTCCACCAAAAAGATTTTCGTATTAGTTTGAAAAGAACTTATGAACCTTGAACCACTTGAACACAAGGTTCAATGGTTCAAGTTCACTTAAGAAACAAAACAGTAATGGTCGGCACATAAACAACACCGGGAATGAGTGGCAAAAGAAAAGAACTATTTAATGTGAACCTTGAACCTTTTGAACCGCTTGAAATTTGGTTCAAGGTTCAAGACTGCATGTCAACTCAACATAAAAAGACTCACGCTTTTCATATAACAATACATTGCCTCGACTCACAAAAAGGCATTTCAAACCTTGAACCTTGAACCTATTGAAATTTGGTTCAACAGGTTCAAAAATTCAATGAACGAAAACAAAAAGAGCGCTTGAAATTTGGTGACAAAGACCGAAAAAACTTTATTTTTAAACCGCACTTTGAACCTTGAACCTTTGAACCTTTTGAGAAAGAGTTCAATGGTTCAAGTATGAGGAGAACAAATGACCCGATGGAAACAAAAGGCACAAAAAGGAAACCCACGAATTGGAATAATTTAAAAAGAAAAAACTTACGGGTTGGCTAACAGGTTTCTCCCAAAGGAAGGAGGAATCTTGATCCCTTGCCATTTTTTTCTTATATTGTCATCTCGAGTAGAAATTTTTTTGCTACAATCTGTTGAGAAGGCTAGTTTGCAATTTACTGCCTCGACATTTGATGTTTCAATTGAGGATAAAATTGATTCAAATATTCTTTCTTTGTCATCAAAAAGACTTCGATTCCTTTCTTTCCATATTTCCCAAACAAGGCAAGAAGGAGAGATTTCCAAAATATGACTTAAAGTGATTTCCTTAGAAGGAAGTGGCCAGCATTGAAAAAGAGTAACTATATAATTAGGGAGGGTTGTTTTACACCCAAGTTTTGTACAAAACCATCACCAACATTTTGATACAAATGGGCAGTTTAAAAGGAGATTGTCTACTATTTATCCTTGAGCTTTGCACAAAATGCATCTTGAGGGCCCTTCATAGCCCATTTTAGTGAATCTTTTTGCTGTGAGGATCCTTTTTTTGAAAGCAAACCATGGAAAGATTCTTCTTTTGGGATAATCTTGATGCTCTAGAATAGTTTTAGTGGAATATCTTGTTCTTCTTCATTCCCAAAGTTTGCTAGAACCCTATAGCCATCTTTAGCATTATATTGTCCTATTTTTTAACAAGCCCATATAAGAGAATATTTCCTTCTTCTGGGATTAATATTTTTTTGTATAATGAGCTCTGATAGCTGGTTGATTTCAATAGTAGGAATAGGCAATCCCTCTAGTTGCTTCCAGCTTCATCCTTGCATTCTAGTAACCCTATCCAAAACCAAATAATCACTAACTAGAGATCCCCAATGTTGTTGAAGCCAATGCTTAGTTGTTGGAATATTGAGAGAGTTTTCAATGCTTAGATATCCTCCCGATGAGTCTTCCCAAAAAAGGCTAGAGGATCCATCATGGATATCCCAAGACAAAGAGTTTGCAATTAAAGTTTTGCATGTGACAATGAAATTCAAGGTCCTAGATCCCTTTGGATGAGAATTTGATCTTAAAATACTTAGAGGAACCCCATCTATAAGGTATTTTGTTGCCATTATACTTACCCAAATTGATTTAGGGTTTTTAATGAACTTCCAAACTACTTCAGCTCCCAAGGCTTTGTTCTGCAAGTGAAGATTTTTTATTCCTAGACCCCCACGGACTTGGGTTTGATGATTTTATGCCATGCAATTAGAGAAATTTTATGTTTTTCTTCAGTGTTCTACTAGAAGAAGTTCCTCATCTTGTCAATGATAAAGGAATTTGCACCAACAATGAGGGATAAAAAGGATAAAAAGTAGATGGGTAGAGCGAAATAACTACTCGGAGCATTACCATCCTACTAGCCCATGAGCGCCATTTCCCTTTCCAAGAGTTAATATTCTGATCCAACTTTACCTTCAATGGATCCCAAAGTTTTGAGTTCCTCAATCCTTTGTCAATTGCGATGCCCAAGTGAATACAGGGAAGAATGCCTCTTTTATAGTTCTAAATTATTTGGATCTTGACATCTAAGGGGGCAGGGGTGGAGAAGATTTTATTTTTTATTTTTCTTTGTTCATAATTTGTCATGAGGCCTTCACAAAGGATTCCAAGAGCATTTTCACCTAAATGGCTTCCTTGATCTTTTCTACACTCAACAAGAGGTTATCATTTCCAAATTTTGATGCTAGTCAATGAAACATCTGATGAGAATGTTGTATGTCCTATGACATACTCTCATCAGACAAGTTTCAAAATTTCAACGTCCATCGAAGAAACATCCAACAAGGATGTTGTATGCCCGATGACATTATCCCACTCGATGAGGGGTCATGCCCGTTGTTGAAAGAGTATCGGGTGTTGTCGTAATTTTGACGTCCACCTAGGAAACATTCGATGAGGATGTTGTATGACCGATGACATTCTCTCGCCGGATGAGCAGTCATGGCCATCATCAGAAGAGTCTTGGGTGCCATGGGAATTTCGACAATAGTCAAAGAAACATCTGATGAGGATTTTGTATGTCTTATGGAATTCTCTCATCGGACGGGTGTCAGAATTTCGACGTGAACCCAGGAAACATCTGACAAGGATATTATATGCCTGACGAAATTCTCTCACCGGATGAGCGGTCACGGCCATCGTCGGAAGAGTCCTAGGTACCATCAGAATTTTGATGCCCGTCAAGGAAACACCCAACAAGGATGTTGTATGTCGTATGACATTCTCTCATCAGACAGGTGTCAGAATTCTGACATCCACCCAAGAAACATCCGACGAGGATGTTGTATTCCTTCTGACATTCTCTCCCCGGATGAGCAGTCATGGCTGTTATCTTCTCTGATCTGGTCACTGCTTCTTGAGAATTTTTTGGATCCCTCTCTCTCCTGAAATAACTGAATGCCACCTTCCTGATCCTCATCCCAAAGAAATCTGGCACCTCTCTAGCCTTTTCAACTCTATTTATAAAATATTCACCAAGATTCTTGTGCTCGGGCTTAATATTTTCATCCCCTCTTTAATCTCTAAACATCAAAATGGGTTTGTGCCTAGGGGGCAGATCCTGGATTCTACTATTGTGGTTCATGAGAACATCCACTCCCTTTGTATTAACAAAAAACCATGTTTTCTCCTGAAACTTGACTTGCTGAAAGATTTTGATAGAGTTAATTGGTGCTTCCTCCTCAGAATCCTCAAGGCCTTTGGATTTGGAGATAACTTCATCCATATTATTGAGAAATGTGTTTCCACCCCAAAATTCTCTGTGTTGATTAATGGATCTGCCTCCAGTTTTTCTTTCAGTCTATGGGAATTCGACAAGGGGATCCTCTATCTCCTTTTATTTTCATTCTGATGAGTGAATCTCTTAGAAAAATAATTCAGAGGGAGGTCTGAAATAGCAATATTATGGCCCTTCAGCCCTCCTCTCAGGCCCCTACTTACTCTCACAAGCAATTTGTTAACGACACTCTCTTGATGGGGGAAGGTTCGATCAAAGAAGCAAAGAATTTTAAAATGACTCTGAATATATATGAACATGGCTCTAGACAAAAAAATAGCCTCCCTAAAATCTCCATCTTCTTCTTTAACACCCCTGAGCATAGGAAAGTTAATATTACCTCAATTATTGGCTGCAAAATTGGAACTTTGCCTGATTCCTATTTGGGCCTTCCCCTTTACCAAGGCACGGCTCCTAACTTTTTTTGGGTGAATCCTATAGACAAATTCTAGAACAAATTGGCTGGATGGAAAGGCGCTTTGCTAAGCCAAGCTAGTAAGGTCCAATTACTCAAAGCCTCACTTCAGAGACTTCTAGTTTATGCTATGTGTCTATTCAAAATCCTAATTAAAATCACAGATAAATTGGAAAGAATTCAAAAAAACATATTATGGACTAGAACTGAATCCAAAAATAGATTACACCTTGTGGCTTGGAATCAAGTTTTCTTGGCCAAACTCATGGGAGGTTTGGATATCCGAAATTTGAGAGACTTTAATAAAGACCTGATATCCAAGTAGCTATGGAGATGTCTTAAGGAGACTAATGAATGGACTAATATATTCAAACTTAAGTACCACATTCCTGATATCCAAAACACTCTGCAAACTTGTGAGCTCCCTAATTTGGCTTCTGATTTCTGGAGCAATTTCTTTGGCTCCTCCAAAGTTATCTTGCATGGCTGCAATGGATGTTAGGTAATGGTACCAGAATTAGGTTTTGGGATGACTGCTGGATTAGTGATGGCCCCCTTTCAGACTCTATTTGGGCTTCCCCCTACAAAGAATTATGCCTCACCAAAATTGGCGCCTGGGTGGTTGATTACATTAGAAATGGAGAATGGTTGGACCTCTCTTTTGTTGAGAATGATTTGAGACCTATGCAACCTTGGCTGAATTACATCCACATCCCCCACTCTCAAGCAGAGGATGAAGTGTTCTCGAACTTCTCCTCTTCTAGGAAGTTCAAAGTTGTTGATGCCTATAAGTTCATCTCTAGATCCTTCTCCCCCCCCCATTGGGCGGGTATTTGGAACAAAATCCTAATTCCTAAAACTAACATCTTTTTTGGGTTGTTTATGTAGGGCAAGATCTCTACAATCGATAATGTTTGTAGAAGAGGTATTCCTCTCTCTAATGGATTTTTTCTTTGTAAAGAGGTAGAGGAAAATGATGGCCATCTACTACTACATTGCGCCTATGCCGAAGATATCTGGAATCACTTCCTTAAAATTTGGAACATTGCCTAGGTCGTCCCTATTTCTAATTAGCAAATGTGATCTGAATGGAAATGCCCTTCTGATAATCATGACTTAGGAATTCTCTGGAATTCATCTCTTCCTCATATTTCCTGGGGTATCTAGAAAGAAAGAAACAATAGAGTTTTCAGGGACTTGGAAACTCCTCCTTTTGTTGTGCCTATTAGAATTCACAATTTTATCAAAGAGAACTTTCTCCACTCCTACCCCAGTAGAAAGAATGAGTCCCCCATTCCTACTCTCTAGGAGGATTGGGATACTATCGATCGGTTGCAAATTGATTGGAACATTGCTATTTTCTATTGTGGCGCTCCCCCTAGGAACCTAGACTAACCACTATGTGGAAGCTAGTGCTACCCACATTTGGCTACGCATGGCTTAAAGAGAGGGGTTTACTAAAGTGTAGCTGGAGTCCAACTTACTAAACAATGTCAACTACATGAGTGATCGCACGGATCGTAGATGGGTGATTGCCAGCTTGATCAAGGACTGCTGAAATATAATTAATGAATTAATAGATTTCAAAATCTCGCACATATGTCTAGAAGGCAATAAGGCAGCGGATCTACTAGTGGGATACCTAGCAAACAACTGGTGGAGTAGCATGTATGGTTTCCCTAAAAATATACATCATTTGGCATGTAATGATTACTGTGTTAATCAAGGATCCCTCATCATGACATGACTGAGTTGATAGGGAAATGACTCTTTCTAGTTTTCCCTAATCAAAACTCTAGAAACCTCGTCAGTGGCTGGATTTCCTATCTCATTGTGTTGTTTTTCTATTATTGTTCTGATATTCTTTGGGTGTGGCCCATTTTCTATGATTGGTTGGTGATAGTGAGCCCCTTCTCCTATTATTTGGTGACCAAAAGCATAATGGGAGGAGATAAGAATACACAAGAGCCCTCTACTTTCGAGAAGTCAAAAAAGAATAAAGATGTATGGTAGGAAGTTGTCGATGGTGGTCTCATCTCCTACGTGGAACGGCTTCATGGCCTCTCTCCTCTGATTACGGAGGTCTTTGTTAACGGATGGAAAAAAGGGAGTCTCAGGGCTTATGGTGTCGATTATCAGATTGATGAATCTTTGGTGGTGATGGTCACTAGTCTAGTTATAACTGGAAGAAGGTTTTACAGGGATAGAAAAACTAAGGAGGAGGACCTATCAAGTTTCTTTGACAAAGACAAGGTGTGCTCCAGAGTCACCAAGATGGCCGATGGAAGCTATAATAGAAAAAACCTCATGGCCCCATGGGCTAACATGACAGAGTTTATAATAAGGTATATCACCATAGATGGTAGGTATGCAAGCATTTTCTCCTACCATTTCATTGTCCTAAATCATTTTCATCATGGTAAAATTATCTCTGTTCCCTACTATCTTGCCTCCTCCATTGAGAATATCCTGGAAAAGCACCTAGAAAACCCTAACAACCCTATTCTTCATGAGGGATGTATTATCCTTATCATGGAACATGCCAAATCCCTTGAAATTGTGTCGCCGCTTGCTAAGATTGGCCTATGGATGGATGTCCAAGATGTCTCTGATTTGGAGATGGACCTGGATGATAGTGGGGTTCCTTTTCATGACCCTGAATACGAAAATATGGATGAAAAGGAAAAGATGGTTAGTCCTAAGATGTTCGGTAGCAAGAATCCTTCCAGATGGGCATCTAGTAAATACAAAACCAACAATAAGATAATCTCAAAGGCCGAACCCCTCACCAAAAAGAAAAAGATGGTAGCGAAGGATCACAGCCCAAAGAATACAGACTAGGGGATTAAAATGGACATCCCTATCTATGTCCAGAAAGATAATTAGGGAAAGGATGGTAGTCTAATGAATCTTGTCATGGAAGCCACCAGAAGCCAGGAGTGCTACTGGAAATGGTTCGAGCATGAAATTGACACCCTTAAAATGAGGGTCAAAAAAGTAATTGATATTTTCACTGCTTCCCCTAAACCCAGCAAGCAGGAAAAACTCATGATCATGACTAAAAAACTCTCTTAGAATGTTGAGGTAATTAATTGTAACCACAAACAAAGGATTGATAAGGTGGAACAATCCATGGCTGAGATTAAGAAAAATCTTAAGAACCTGGTCGACATTAGTAAAGAAGCCATGAACAACAGCATTGAGGGTCTTGTAAAGATTAATGACATGGTTGCTAACTATAGATCCTTCCATAGTGACCTAGTGAAAGATCTTTGAGGAGATGATGTGGTTGGTGGAGATAGCAAAACCACTGGACCCAATTCTAGAACAAGGAGCAAAAGTAGCAACAATGGTACCTCCAGATTCAAAATGGAGGATCTTGAGGAAATCAACAGGATTTCCATCCAAAAGAACAAAGATCTAGTGTTCTCGCTTAAGTGAGAGCCTTTTTTTCTTTGGCTTGTTTGCTTGCATTTCTTTTATTTTTGTTTTTGTTCGGGGTTGCTCCCTTGTTTTTCTATTGTTTCTTATCGGTTTGGCAGTTGGCCGACTATTGTAAAACTAGATTTTGAGTCCTTGCAAAACCCATTTATCCTTATCAAAAAATAATTAATAATTCAACAAGCTAAATATCAAGATTTATCATATAAAATAACATGATCAATTCTACTTGAACTAATTATAAAAATATAACATAGACACATAGACACGTGTAATAAACAAACAAGTAATCTCATCAAACAAAGTGTGTCTGATATGTACAAGTGTTAGATACATGAAAAAACATGTACAAGAGTCCGATATGTATATAATCTCATCGAACAAGTGTCAGATACATATATGTAAAAAAATGTACATCTATTGTACATATAATCTCATCAAATAATGATAATGCATAAACTAAGTCGATCGATCCTCCACTGATCCATGTCCTGAATGTTCTCCTTGCAAAAAAATGTACATGCAAGAAAACATATATATAAGAACATGCAAATATTATCTAACTATAAGTATGCAAATTTTACTTCAATATAAGTACATGCAAATTTTACGTGGTCTGATCCATCATCTGCACCACCAAAGTGTGCATGGGCCACAGGTATCCGAGATGAAGAACTAAAACGTGGTCCAGGAACCTCGATCATATATAATTTAAAATTAAAATTTTGTTGAGTAATAATTTTGAAGTTGAAATCCACTATTTAAAATAAATTAAATAATATGACCTTACAAAAAGAAAAAAATGTGTACCTAACTATGACCATGTGTAGGAGTAGAAGGAGGCTACAAATATACTAATGTCTCCAATGTAATAGGATGATATATATAATTCAAAATTTGAATTGTGTTAATAATTTTCAACTTGAAATTCACTATTTAAAATTAAATAAATAATATGACCTTAAAGAAAAAACAATGTGTACCTCATGAGACTCGAAGGCTCTCCCGATCCTGCTGACATCGAATGAATGGAAGGACACATGGTCAATGTCTATATCCAACGATGTATCCTATAAAATGTAAATAAGAACACTAGTATAGTGACCATGAGCTCAAGCAAGAGCTATAAAAGTAATAGGCGGTAGCAGTGTAGGTCGTGGTGGCTCAGGTGTCGGATTGCCTGGTGTAGGCTGAGGAGGAGGTGTGGGATCAACTGATGTATGTGCTGGTACATCCTCGAGTGGGATCTCAAGAATCAGAGAAAGAAGTGGATATGATTCCGATAAATCACCAAACAACAATGCACTCATCCACTATAAAGTATCAACCTCTTTCTACCGTGTAGCATAAAGTGGAGATGGTATATCTACATGAGCGTAAGGATCAATGCCACTACTAGATGTTGCATCTGTAGCCTACGGAATGCTACCCTGTGATCCCAAAAAATATCTCCCAATATGATCAGATGTCATCTAGTCAACCTGAGTGGCAATATATGCAATTCTCAAATAGATATGTCACCTGGCATTATCAGTTTTTGCATCTCATTCCTGTGATAACTCCAAACATTTTGGTAGAACCAAAAGGTTTGGACCAACTAATACCTGTTTATTAATGAGCACTAGTATATCAAGTCATCTAAATTTATCATTGAGCCTCCCTCTCCCCTACCCAACATTCACTGGTATAGATGTATAATCAATGTCTAAGCCCATATGAAACTCTGCAAATAATAGTTTTTAAAAATAAAGTGGCAACTTATCCTTTTGTGACCACATATGATGAGATGCCAACCATTTAGGAAATATGAATGGTGTCACAATAGGATCGGTGCATCTGGTAACTAAATATCTAGTAATCTTACATTGTCTCGGACTTTGATAATGGGGGAACATAGTATAGACCTGTATAGAGGATACATCCCTGCTCACGCCTTCTCATTTCACCATCAGGATTATATGTCCGAATAGTGTCAATCATATGTAGTAAGTCATCCCTAATAATATTTGCCCTTTCCTTATTAGGCCGAGTTGTGGAAAAATATAATTTGGATGCAAGATGGTCTAGTGCACGCTAGAGGGCCTAAGTGGTTTCAAAAAAAGTTGATCCCTAACATCACTATCACTAGAAGGCATTCAACCAGACTATCTAGATGTCTCGTTAGTACCCTCACGATGAACTCTACCATATGATGCCTAATCGGCCATGTTGAAAATATCTGTATGTACATAATTATAAAAGCAAAGAATTTTAAAAATAATTATTCAAAACTATTTGAAACAATTCAAACTAATTTTGAATAAAATTTTAAACTAATTCAAACATATTTAAAAATGATATACAATTGTAATTTAAAGTAAAATAAGAAGTAATTGAAACATTTGATACAAATTACTTTAAAGAAACATTAAAATTAAATACATGTGTACATACACATACACATACACATACACATACACATACACATACACATACACATACACACACACATACACATACACATACACATACACATACACATACACATACACATATACATATATAATTTACTTTAAAGAAACATTACAATTAAATACATGTACATGATACACAAACACATATACATTCACATACACACACACACACATGTGCATATACACACATACTATACCTACATACATACATACACACATGCAGACATAAATACACATGTATATACATATACATGTACACACACATATACCCACATACACACATACACACATATACATATGTGCATGCATATATTTATACATACACATACACACATACATGCACATACACATGCATACACACATATGTAAACACATAAATACATGCATACATGTATGCGTGTATGTATGTATATACATATGCATGTATGTGTGTGTACATGTGCACATATGTGTTTATGTGTATGGATACACATGAATTCATGTGTATGTGTATGTGTGCATGTGTGTATGTGGGTTTATGTGCATGTGTATGTATGTATGTGTATATGTATTTGTATGTTTGTTTATGTGTGCATGTATGTATGTATGTATGTATGTAAGTGTATGTATGTGTGTATCTGTATATAAATGTATGTGTTGGCAAATGTGTATATGAATGTATGTATGTATGTTTTTATAAATGCATGTCGATTTATGTATGTATGTATATAACATGTATGTATGTATGTATGTATGTATGTATGTATTCTTATGTGTGTGTGTATATATATATATGAATGTGTGTGTATGTGTATGTATGTGTCTTTGTATACACACATAGACACACATAAATACATAAACACATACATACACTCACATACACACATACACCCATACACACATACACATCACATACACATGCATGCATACATACATACACACATACACACACATATACACACATGCATACATATACACGTACATACATACATACACATTCAAATGTAAAAATTCAAATTTTGGATTTGGCAAGTGCCAAATGTGAAAATTCAAAATTTTGCATTTGGCATGCGCGATATTTGGTGCTCACCAAATGGTTTGCTTGGGAGAATACCAAACCTTTGGGTTAGATTTTCCTTGGGCATCTGACCCATAGGTTTGGATGACCTTTTCATGCCAATGACGCATTTTTATGAAAAAGTAAGAAGTGGCACCCTTTTGGTAACACAACTTGGTGCACTTACCCCCAAATTACATGATATCATCTCTAAAGAAGAAGAATTTTGGAAGAAGAGATCTAGAGCCTTATGGCTCAAAAGCGGTGACAAAAACACTAAGTTCTTTCATATGATGACTCTTAAGCACATGGCTACCAACATAATAAGAAAAATTTAGATTGGGCAGAGATGGGTTGATAAGCATGATGAGATTTGTTAGGAAGCCATCAATTTTTTCTCCAAACTCCTTTCTGTGGATGATCCTCTTGATCCTTCAGCTCAGATTGAAATCTTGCAGCAAATTCCCTCCATCATCTGTAGGGACATGAACTTGGACCTTACTAGAATCCCCTCCCCTGAAGAAGTTCACAATGTTGTTTTCTCTTTTGAAGGTAACAAGGTCCCCCGACCTAATGGTTTTCCTCTTTTTTGGATCCCGCTCTCTCCAAGAGGAACTGAATGCCATCTTCCTGGTCCTCATCCCAAAGAAATCTAGCGCCTTCTCTTTTTCAGGATTTTAGACCTATTAGCCTTTTCAACTCTATTTATAAAATATTCAACAAGATTCTTGTGCTCGGGCTTAATATTTTCATCCCCTCTGTATTCTCTAAACATCAAAACTAGTTTGTGCCCCAAGGGTTGATCCTGGATTCTTCTATTGTGGTTCATGATAACATCCAATCCCTTTGTATTAACAAAAAACATGTTTTCTCTTGAAACTTGAGCTGCTGAATGCTTTTGATAGAGTTAATTGGTGTTTCCTCCTCAGAATCCTCAAGGCCTTTAGATTTGGAGATAACTTCATCTATATTAGTGAGCAATATGTTTCCAACCCAAAATTCTCTGTGTTGATTAATGAATCTACCTCCGGTTTTTTCTCTGGGTCTAGGGGCATTAGACAAGGGGATCCTCTATCTCCTTTCCTTTTCATTTTGATGAGTGAATCTCTTAGCAAAATAATTCAGAGAGAGGTCAGAAATTCCAATATTATGGGCCTTCGGCCCTCCTCTCGGGCCCCCACTTGCTCTCACGAGCAATTTATTGACAATACTCTCTTGATGGGGTAAGGTTCGATCAAACAAGCTAAGAATTTAAAAATGACTTTGAATATATATGAACATGGCTTGGGACAAAAAAATAGCCTAGCTAAAAGCTCCATCTTCTTCTTTAACACCCCTGAGCACAAGAAAGTTAAGATTGCCTCGATTATTGGCTAGAAAATTCAAACTTTTCCTAATTCCTATCTAGGCCTTCCCCTCTACCAGGGCCCGACTCTTGACTCTTTTTGCATGAATGTTATACATAAATTCTAGAACAAATTGGCTAGATGGAAATGCGCTTTTCTAAGCCCAGTTGGTAAGCTCCAATTACTCAAAGCCTTGCTTCAGAGCCTTTCAGTTTATGCTATGTGTCTATTCAAAATCCCAATTAAAATCGCAAATAAATTGGAAAGAATTCAAAAAAGAAATTATGGACTAGAACTGAATCCAAAAATAGATTACACCTTGTGGCTTGGAATCAATTTTGCTTTCCCAAACTCATGGGAGGTCTGTATATCCAGAATTTGAGAGACTTCAATAAAGCCCTGATGTCCAAGTAGCTATGGAGATTTCTTAAGGAGACTAATGAATGGACTGATATATTCAAACTTAAGTACCACAACCTTGATATCCAAAACACTCTAGAAACTTATGCGCTCCCCAACGTAGTTTCTGATTTCTAGAGCAATTTCTTTGGCTCCTCCAAAGTTATCTTGCATGGTTATAGATGGATGCTAGGCAATGGTATGAGAATCAGTGTTTGGGATGACTAGTGGACTGGTGATGGCCCCCTATTAGACTCTGTTTGGGCTTACCCCTACAAAGAATTATGCCTCAAAAAAATTGGCACCTAGGTGGCTGATTACATTAGAAATGGAGAATGGTTGGACCTCTCTTCTGTTGATAATGATCTGAGACCTATGAAACCTTGGTTGAATTGCATCTACATCCACCACTCTCAAAGGGAGGATGAAGTGTTCTGGAACTTCTCCTCTTCTAGGAATTTCAAAGTTGCTGATGCTTATAAGTTCATCTCTAGATCCTTCTCCCTCCCCCCTATTGGGTGGGTATTTGGAACAAACTGCTAATTCCTAAAATTAACATCTTTTTCTGGTTGTTTATGCAAGATAAAATCTCTACCATTGATAATATTTGGAAAAGAGGTATTCCTCTCTTTAATCGATGTTTTCTTTGTAAAGAGGCGGAGCAAAATGTTAGCCATCTACTGCTGCATTGCATCTATGCCAAAGATATCTGGAATCACTTCAGGGACTTGGAAACTCCTCCTTTTGTTGTGGCTGTTAGAATTGACAATTTTATCAAAGAGAACTTTCTCCACTTCTACCCCAATAGAAAGAATGACTCCCCCATTCCTACTCTCCAGGAGGATTGGGAGACTATCAATCGGTGGCAAATTGATTAGAATATTGCCAAACCAGTCCACAAACCCAAGCATTGTAGAACAAATATTGTATGGCATCCTCCCCCTATGGGCTAGATCAAAATCAATGTAGATGGGGCAGCTAAAGGAAATCCTAGGCCGACCGAGTGCGGGGGAGTGGCTAGGAATTAGACCCCTCTACTGGTTTCTCCAATGGTGCTCCCCCTAGGCACCAAGCCTAACCACTATGCGGAAGCCAATGCTGCCCACATTGGGCTACACATGGCTAAAAGAGAGGGGTTTACTAAAGTGTCGCTAGAGTCCGACATGCTAAACATTGTCAACTACATGAGTGGTCACATAGATCCTAGCTGGGTGATTGCCAACCTGATCAACAACTGCTGAAATATGATTAATGAACTAATAGATTTTAAAATCTCGCACATATACCTAGAAGGTAATAAGGCGGCGGATCTACTGGTAAATCTGGTGATGGGATACTTGGCAACCAACTGGTGGATTAGCAGGGATGCTTTCCCCGAAAATCTATGCGACCTGGCACGTAATGATTATTGTGTTAATTAATGATCCCTCATCATGACATGACTAGGTTGATAAGGAAATGACTCTTTCTGGTTTTCCCTAATCAAAAGTATAGAAACCTCCTCAGTGACTAGATTTCATATCTCATTATGTGGTTTTTCTGCTACTGTTCTGATATCCTTTGGGTGTGTCCCATTGTCTATGACTGGTTGGTGATATTGAGCCCCTTCTCCTATTATCTGGCGACTAGGAGCATAATGGGAGGGGATAAGAATAGACAAGTGCCCTCTACTTGTGAGAAGTCAAAAAAGAATAAAGATGTATGGTAGGAAGTTGTCGATGGTCGTCTCGTCCCCTACCTAGACCGACTTCATGGCCCCTCTCCTCTAATTATGGAGGTCTTTGTTAATGGATGGAAAAAAGGGAGTCTCAGGGCTTATGGTGCCAATTATCAGATTGATGAAACTTTGGTGGCGATGGTCATTGGTCTGGTTATGACTGGATGAAGCTTTTATAGGGATAGAAAAACTAGGAAGGACGACCTGTCGAGTTTCTTTGACAAAGAAAAGGTGCGCTCCAGAGTCACCAAGATGGTCGATGGCAGCTATAATAGAAAATACCTCATAGCCCCATGGGCTAACATGGTAGAGTTTATAATGAGGTATATCACCCTAGATGGTAGGTATGCAAGCATCTTCTCCTACCATTTCACTATCCTAAATCATTTTTATCACGGTTAAATTATCTTTGTTCCCTAATATCTTGCCTCCTCCCTTCAGAGTATCTTGGAAAAGCACCTGGAAAACCCTAACAACTCTGTTCTTTATGAGGGACTTATTGTCCTTATCATGGAACATGCCAAATCCCTTGAAATTGTGCCCCCGCTTGCTGAGATTGACCTATAGATGGATGCCCAAGATGTCTTTGATTCAGAGATAGACCTACATGATAGTGGGGTTCCTTTACATGACCCTGAATACGAACCTATGGATGAAAAGGAAAAGATGGTCACTCCTAAGGTGCTCAGCAACAAGAATCCACCCAGATGGGTGGATAGTAAATACAAAACCAACAACAAGCTGATCTTCGAGGCTGAAACCCTCACTAAAAAGAAAAAGATGGTGGTGAAGGATCACAACCTGAAGATTACGGACCAAGGGTTTAAACTGGACATCCCTATCAATGTCCATAAAGATAATTGGGGGAAGGATGGTAGTCTGATGAATCTTGTCATGGAAGCCACTAGAAGCCAGTAGTGCTGTTGGAAATGGGTCGAGCATGAAATTGACACCTTTAAAATGTGGGTCAAAGAAATAATTGACATTTTCACTGCTTCCTGTGAACCCAGCAAGCGAAAAAAACTCATGACCATGACTCAAAAACTCTCTCAGAATGTTGAGGTAATGAAATGTAACCATGAACAAAGGATTGATAAGGTGGAAGAATCCATGGCTAAGATTAAGAAAAATCTCAAGAACCTGGTCGACATTAGTAAACAAGCCATGAACAACAACATTGAGGGGCTTGAAAAGATTAATGACATGGTTGCTAACTATAGATCCTTCCACAGTGGCCTGGTGAAAGATCTTGGAGGAGATGATGTGGTTGCTAGAGACAACAAAACCACTGGACCCAGTTCCAGAACTAGGAGCACAAGCAACAAAAAGGGTACCTATTGCTCTCATTTAACTGGGAGCTTTTTTAGCTTTGGCTTGTTTGTCTCCGTTTCTTTTGTTTTTGTTTTTGTTTGGGGTTGCTTCTCTATTTTGCTGTTGTTTCTTGTCGGTTTGGCTGTTGGCCGACTATTGTGAAACTTAAGGTTTCGGGTCCTTGTAAAACCCGTTTATCCTTATCAAAAATATTTAATAATTCAACAAGCTAAATATCAAGATTTATCATCTAAAATAACATGATCAATTCTACTTGAACTAATTATAGAAATATAACATAGACAAATAGACATATGTAATAAACAAACAAGTAATCTTATCAAACAAGTGTGTCTGATATGTACAAGTGTTAGATACATAAACAAACATGTACAAGTGTCCGATATGTATATAATCTCATCAAACAAGTGTCAGATACATATATGTAAAAAAAGAGTACATGCATTGTACATATAATCTCATCATAAACTAAATCGGTCAACGCTCCACTAATCCATGTCTTGAATATCGTCCTTGCAAAAGAATGTACACACAAGAACACGTATATATAAGAACATTTAAATATTATCTAACTATGAGTATGCAAATTTTACTTCAACATATGTACATGTAAATTTTGCTTGGTCTAATTCATCATCTCCAGCACTAGAGTGTGCATGGGCCACAGGAATCCGAGATGGAGAAATCAAAAGTGGTCCAGGAACTTGGATCATATATAATTTAAAATTAAAATTATGTTAACTAATAATTTTGATGTTGAAATCCACTATTTAAAATCAATTTAGTAATATGAACTTACAGAAAAAAAAAGAAGGCGTACCTGACTATGACCATGTGTAGGAGCAGAAGGAGGCTACAAATATACTAATGTCTCCAATGTAATAGGACACTATATATAATTCAAAATTTAAATTGTGTTAATAATTTTGAAGTTGAGAGTGCTATTTAAAATTAAATAAATAATATAACCTTACAGAAAAAACAATGTTTACCTCACGAGACTCGAAGGCTCTCCCGATCCTACTGACCTCGAGTGAATGGAAGGACACATGGTAAACATCTATATCCAATGACGTATCCTCTAAACCATCAATAAGAAGACTGGTATAGTGACCATGAGCTCGAGAAGGAGTTGTAAAATTGATAGGCGGTAGCAATGTAGGTCGTGGTGGCTTAGGTGTCGGATTGCCTGGTGTAGGCTAAGGAGGAGTTGTAGGATCAACTGATGTATGTGCTAGAGGGATTGTAGGATGCATCAGAATTCCCTCCTCTCTCCCCATATCATCATGAGATTCTCTACCACCATGACTCCTAGAACCACCTCCGTGTACATGTTGTCTCACCCGTGTTGGTACATCCTCGAGTGGGATCTCAAGAATCAAAGAAAGAAGTGTATATGAATCCAATAAATCACTAAATAACAATGCACTCATCTGCTTCACAAGATCAACCTCTCTCTACCGTACAACAGCAAGTGGAGATGGTATATCTACATGAGCATAAGAATCAGCGCCACTACTAGATGTTGCATCTGTAGCCCTCAAAATGGTACGCTGTGATCGCAACAAATATCTCCCAACATGATCAGATCTCATCTAGTCAACCCAAGTGGAAATCTATGCAATGCTAGAGTATATATGTCTTCTAGCATTATTAGTTGTTGTATCTGATTCCTGTGATAACTCCAAACATTTTGGTAGAACCAAAAGTTTTGGACCAACTAATACTTGTTTATTAACAAGCACTAGTACATCAAGTCATCTAAATTTATCATTGAGCCTCCCTTTGTCCTACCCACTATTCACTGGTATAGATGTTGTGTGTACATGTGCATGTATGTGTGTATGTGAATGGATACAAATGCATGCATGTGTATGTGTAGTGTGTGTATGTGTATGTCTGTGTATACACACATAAACACACATACATACACTCACATACACACATGCATACATATACACATACGTACATACATACACACAAACATACCCACACATACCCATGCACACACATGTAAAACTATGTCTGCATGTGTATGTGTATTTGTGTGTATGTGGACATGAGTCTCTGTGTGGGTGTGGATGTGGGTGTAGGTGTAGGTGTCTATGTCTTTGTATGAGTATGAGAATTTATTTTTTATGTGTAGCGTATTAATTATATTTTTTTATGGTTTATATGTAAGGGTAATGAGAAAACGATTTACTTTTTAATTATTTAATAGGTATATGCGCATATTTTTTTCATAGTTTCATAGTGTTGGTTTTCACATTTTGCTAGCTTTAATTTTGTTTTAACATTTTTCTAATGTTTTCCTTCTAAATGTTTTTTAAAAATTGATAAACTATTCAATAAATATAATTATAGCAATAAATATATTAATTTTTAAATTACAAATACAAAACCAAAAATCAATGAAAAAAAAGAACCTTCTTGGAAAAATGGGGGCTGGAAATAACTTCCTTGTGAGTCCGACCAAACTCCCAAAGCTCCTTAGGGTGCAAATGGGGGTCGCTGGGGAAAATATCAGTTTATATAATCGATAGTCCGGTCGGACTCCAGACACCATTTCAGCGCCACGCGGCTTGGGTGTAGTCTGTCCGGACTGAGTCCAGTCGGACTACCCATAGTTGACTTAAAGTGTGACACAGGTTCATGCATTTACCCCCTACTCTTTGGACTCTATAGTGCACTTGCTACTTTTCAAAAAGCTATCCTGGCCATTTTTCTAGACTCGAAAACATGTGTGGAAGTGTACATGGATGATTTCACTATCTATGGGAAAGCTTATGAAGAGGCATTGAGTTGTCTAAACCAATTATTGAAGATATGTAAAGACCACAAATTATCCTTGAATCATCAAAATATTTTATTAATGATGATGGAGGGCATCGTCTTGGGTCATCACATCTCTGAAGGAGTCACGGTAGACTCTATAAAGGTAGAAGTTATTCAATGAATCCCAATACCCTAGAATAAAACTAATATAAGGAGGTTTTTGGGCCATGCAGGTTATTATAGGACATTTATTTTAAGAAAGATACAAATTTCACTTGGACAAAATACTATCAAGAGTATTTTGAAGCCATTAAACAAGCCTTGACAATTTCTGTTGTTATAAATGTACCAATGTGGCAACAACCATTTCATATTCACGTTAATGCATCCAATCCAACAATTGAAATGGTCCTCGGTCAAAAGGATGAGTCTAGAGAAATGCATGAAATCTACTACATAAATAATAATCTCAATCCTGCTAAAATGAACTACACCATGATTGAAAAATAATTATTGGCAATTGTTTTATTCAATTAATAAATTTAGACATTAAATTATATTGGTTAATTTTTTTTTGTCAATACGAACCATGCAACTATTAGGTATCTAATGAACAAGTTTGTAATAGGAGAACATATTATTAAATGGTTACTAATACTTCAAGAATTTGGCATAGCCATTGTTGATAAACTAGGAAAAGATAATGTCATAGCTGATTTTCTATCAAGAATGATTCTATAAGGTAACGATGAACCAATCAAGGATACATTTCTAGATGAGCATTTGTTTCCCATTTCTATCCAATCACCTTGGTTGATATTGTAAATTATTTGGTGACGGGGAAGTGTCCTTCTCAATTTAGCTCAAAACAAAAAAAAGAAACTAATTTGTAAGAGTTGTAGGTTTAAATGGATTAATGACATGTTGTTTAAAATGTGTCTTGGCCATATTAGAAAGAACATTGAGATATTAGTGAAAATTATATCACTAATATACATATACAATTTAGTATGTGATGAATATACAATACTGCAATTTGACCTAGCTCCATGTATAATGTATTATATGATGTAATGTTCATGTGAGTATTCACAAATTATCAATTTTACTTATATCTTCTTGTCTCAATGCTTTTTAACTCAAATTTTCAAGAGACTCAAGCCCATATCCTTGACATATACCTATTGTTTCGAACATTTTGGTTCCAATGTCAAGACTTTTCTAAAGTGATAAAGGAAAGGTCAAATCAATACATAAAGGAAATGTCAAATCAATACTATCATTTGTGATGGTAAAATACATTAATAAAAGATTATTTAAGACATGGAAAAAAAATAATGGGTAGAAATAGAAATACTACACATATGTATCACACTTTAATAAAGAAAACAATCAGTACACATACAAATTTTGAAATTCAAACACCTAAATGTGACATTTATTATTTGAATTTTAAAATGATGTAAAATGTAGTTTATAAGATACATTTAAAAATAGTTGGATTTATCATTTTTTTCTAAAATTTTAGAAAACAATGAGTTGGATGGGACATTACCAAAAAAACAAAATCATTTTTCTCCTCATAGATTACTTGAAATCAAGTGCATGAAAAAAATAAAAAAAACTCAATGATTTTTTTAATAATTTTTAAAGTTAAACTTAATCAAAACGTTACAATTTTCATAAGATATCAATTTTCATTTAATTTTTTCATGATTTAAAAAATGTAACCTTGGAGAGGATTGTCTCCTCTAATACACTCTATGTTTTTCAAAAGCTCTAGATATATTTGATATATATTTACAAAAAATTAAATAGAATATGTTGGCCAAACGTGAACGCAACATGACTTCTTCATCTAATTAGACGAAGAAAATTTGATGTACTTATTGCTTTTAATAAGGACACAAAGAATGAGTTTCTTATGATAAAAGGTGTGAAAAGAGGTAGAGACAGTTTGATCGACTATGAATCTAATGTAAGAAATTTACAAACAATTTTTATTCACAGAATTAAATATGATCTTCCTCATTAAGTCAATATGTTCCCAAGTTGAATCTGATTCCAAACATGGATTTTTGCCCACCAGATTATGTCCAACATCAACATTTTCCAAGTCATGTACATCAATTGGAGATCCAATCTTAGTGGGACTTTCAATCATTGCACCATCTTCAAGTAAAATATTTTCCCAAGTTGAATCTAATTCAAAGGACAGATTTTCCTCCGCTGCAAGCATGGCATCAACATTTTCTAGTCCATCAACACAAATCAAAGATCCAATACTAATGGGACTTTCAGTCATTGCACCATCTTCTAGCAAAGTGTTGGCAGCATAATCCGATTCACAACAGCTCCTAGGTTCTTGTAAATCTCTAAATTGACCTTCAATTTGCTTGGTTTCTGCCTCTGCATTTGGTTGCCCTAGATTATGATAAGTAGTATTCAAACTAATTTTATGAATAGGCTCCTCACTTGTATTGTTTTGGGAAATAACATCATCTTCATATTTCTTGACGTAAATTTCACCTATGTATAATCCATCATCCAAGTTTGGACCCAAGTTCAACTCAGCTAACCAATTACTTCTCTCCTGTAAATCTGGTGCAAAAGTGGAGTTGAAGCCATTTTCATTTATAACTAAATTCACTTCTGGACAACCTGAATTGTTTATACCATTCCTGTATGGTAAAGTTTCAATGTCTCCATTTTCATGTGTACCTGGTTACATATAACAAAACAAGTTAATATCAATATTAAACAGAAGCCACAAATAAAGTATTGTACAATGTCAAATTAAGGAACAAGAGCTTTTAGTTCAGGGTAGAGCACCCCAGCATTTGGACAGTCTTAAACCATACACACCAAGCAACATATGAAGTCTAGAGAATGTTAGTCAACTTTGAGTGTTTAACACTTTTAAGTCTAGAAATATATTAAGCCTAAAAAATGTCAGTCAACTCTCAATGTTTAACACTTTTAAGCCTAAAAATGTAAGCTTCATGTGTATGATTTAAGCCGTTACCCAACACCCTAACAACACAATAGACAATGCTTAGATCTAATTTGATCCTACTGTTTGGCCGCAAAATATGTAGTACCGATTCTAGATTGTTTAATACTTGTGTACCCAGTTTTATGGTGGGAAACCTAACATTATGGATTACAGAAGCTTGACATCATTCAACAGTAACAAGTTCTCTTTCGAATTCGGTAGCTCTGTCCATAATCATTCTGCGAAATCACCCTCTCTTTTCCTGATATATGAACCTCCATTCCCGACTTGACCGGATTTTTAAACAAAATGATTCGCAATAATAAGAAGATAAACTTAGAGAATTGTGAACAAATAATTTGCTCCGAGCTCGGTTATTTATTTGATAATTTCTAAAATAAGGCTGTAGCAGTCACACCCACAAGGGTCATGGACGTATCGCTTGGATCTATAAGTTAAAACGTAGTTTTCAATTTATAATTTTTTAAAATAAGGTTTTACTAATTATAGTGGCCACTGTAATGGATATATTAACCTCATTTTAAATTAATCAAATATAGATACATATTAAAATCTTGTTAATAAGTAGCAATCGCACTTTAGTGTGCGATGTCGAAGAGGTGTGGAAAGTCAATTAAGAAGAAAGTATATTTTTTACATATATTTTCTTAGTCCATTTGGTCATTTAATAGATGACTTTTATGCAACAAAGGTCTTAATAGACAAGCGATATCTCCCATTCAACTATGCATATGCTTACATGGATATGAACATGATTGAAATAAAGCCTTTAAATTAGGAAGATAATCAGGATCAATTACCAATAGGATCATGTTATATTTGCAGTAGAGAGTGAAGGAGAGAGAGGGATAGATAAGGATGGAAAGGAGAGATAGAGGGGGGAAGAGAGAGAGGGGGTTAAGGAGATAGAAATAAGGGATGGAGGTAGAGAGGAAGCTAGAGACAAGATGGAGATAGAGATGGAGATGGAGGTGGAGAAGGATATAGGTATGTAGAGAAGGAGGGGGAGAGATAAGGAGAGGGGGGACAAATAGATAGATTGAGATGTAAGAGATGAATATAAATAGAGGGAGAGAGGTGGAGACGATATGACAGAGATATGAAACGTCATAGAGAGGTGTAAAGAGATATAGTGGTAGAGAGAGATGGAGAGATACCAAGATAGAGATAGAGGGAGAGATGGAAGAAAAAATATAGAAAGATTAAGATAGAAAGGCAAAGAGATATAGGTGTAGAGATGCAGGAATAAGGAGAGGGGTGGGGGATATAGATGTAAAAGACAGGGAGATATGTCTAGAGATAAAGGGTGAGAGAGGAAGATAGAGGTAGAGATGAAGATAATGAGAGAGATTAACAACGTCAGAGAGAAGAGGGGGAGAGGAAGAGATATAGATAGAGGGTGATATAAAGAGATAAAGAGGGATATGGAAAGAGATTGAGAGATAGGGAGAGTGATAGAGAAATAGGGAGATAGAGAAAGGCACAAATAGAGATGGAGAAAGACAAAGAGAGATGAAGAAAAAGAGATATTGAGAGAGGTAGAGAAATAGAGAGCCCAAGAGGTAGAGGGGGAA
Source organism: Cryptomeria japonica (assembly GCF_030272615.1). NCBI lineage: Eukaryota > Viridiplantae > Streptophyta > Pinopsida > Cupressales > Cupressaceae > Cryptomeria > Cryptomeria japonica. The sequence continues at coordinate 567,311,240 of NC_081415.1, read as the reverse complement.
AGAGAGAGTAATAGTAAAAGTGACATGTTTATGATTCCATATTATGCATGCATGTCTACCAATGTAGTTGTGATATATGTCATAACCTATTCTAGATCTCTCATTTTGGTACAAACAAGGATAAAGTAAGAAAAATTTGTAGAGACTTACTTTATATATGTCAAATGCATTTGCTTAAAAGTTTATAAGTAATTTTCAACAAATCCATTTTGTGCAGTTTTTGCAATTATAGCAAGCCATGAGACAAAGATAGAAACTAGGTTCTTATTTGAAACTTTTGACCAACTATCTCATGATGTTAGACATCTTGCTAGCCAAACATTTTTTTTTTTATGACTCTTTTGTACATTCTCTTGAATTCCAAGCATGTATGATTCTTGAGTATATAGGAAAACAAATAAGAGAACTAGTGAAGAACATTAACCCAGAAATGTATCCACAATTGTTTAAGGAATTACAAGATGAAGTAGATAAGGAAATGAAAGAGATGATCCCTGAAAAGGGAAGAAGATTATTGTAAGAAGAAGGGGTCCTAATCCTACCTAGATGGGATATTAGCTCAACCATAGCTTTTGACAACTTAAGGATCAATTGGAACATGCAAGTCAAATTGAGTGTTGGAGTTGCAGATAAGATCTACACTGGATCAAGAGTTCACCCTAATAATAAGTCTTCGTATACTTGGGCCTTATATCCACCACGTAAGAGGTCTCTCAATATTGAAAATCCAAGTCAAATTTATGGATATCTTGTTCATAGATTAGAAGACATGAACCTTGTTAAGGCTGTAGACCTAACACTTAATTCAACAAAATTTACGAAAGCTCATATTGAAAAACTCGTGAAAGAAAACACATGGTATAAGAGAGAAAATGAGCACTTGGGAGAAGAAAATGTGAAATTTGGAGATAGATTGCCATCTTATTTAGGGACTACTCTATTGCCAATAATTGATGCACCAAATCATGAGAGAAGACTAATGAAGGTTAATTCAAAGAGGTCTTATTAGAAACTAGAAGTAATAAAGTTAGTGAAAAGAAAGGAATGGATAGTTCAATAGTGGAAGGGTTTAAAAGCCAATGTTGTCATAGAGTTAACGAATGACATATTTGAAAAACTATTGCTACATGTTGACAGATTTTGGACTATATTTATTGGAACATAGAAGGCCATTAAAATTGCATGAGAGGTTACAAGGAAGGCTAGAATCAAAAAGAGAGGAAGAGACATAAGATCCTGTTCAGGAGAAGTCAGAATATGCAGCAAAACAAGTTGATAAATGGATAAAAGTACATGGAAAGTTTAATAAGAAGTTTCAATCAAAGAATTAAATAGATATGATCAAAAGAAAGACACTTATTTCCCCTCACTCCTTAAGGATACTAATAGTAGTTTGAAAAAATTCTAGAAGAGTGGAACATGAAGATTATTTAGATGTTACCACAGGCCACACGTATTGTCCTTATTAATTACAAGTTGTTGAGAATAAAAGTGTTAAATTGAATAAAATATCTTTACTAGAATTTGGAGTGAAGCATGTCAATGGCCTTAATGGTGTATATGATGTTGGCATTTTTTATGATTATGCTATGATTGTCATTGATGGACACACACTTGCATTGGGATCACCTTTATATGAATGAGTTAAAGCTCAACCGGAATTTGTTGCAACTGGTATGCTGTATTATAGTCTTTAGACTATCGGTGTTTTGCAGAATGTGTTTACCGGTCTGAAGCGATATCTTGTCCCCAAGCGGTTCGTGGATCTCAAGCGATACGAAGGATCAAGTGACAGGACACTCATTTTCCCAGTCTTCATTTCTTGTCAAACTGGCAACCGGTATTTTCCCATTTGGGTTTTCACATAAGATCCTATTCAGGAGAAGTCAATGGTTTTTGATGATTATGCTATGATTGTCATTGATGGACACACACTTGCATTGAGATCACCTTTATATGAATGAGTTAAAGCTCAACTAGAATTTGTTGCAACTGGTATGTTGTATTATAGTCTTTAGACTATCGGTGTTTTGCAGAATGTGTTTACCGGTCTGAAGCGATATCTTGACCCCAAGTGGTTCGTGGATCTCAAGCGGTACGAAGGATCAAATGGTAGAACACTCATTTTCCCAGTCTTCATTTCTTGTCAAACTGGCAACCGGTATTTTTCTTAATTCAGTATTTTGTATGAATCGGTAATACTCTGTGATGAGTTACCAACTGAAATTTTGTGATGAGTTACCATCCACCGAATGTTTGATGGTGCCAACACTCTAGTGGTGCTATTTGTGTCATGTTACCAAGTATGTCTAGATTCATTGAACCTTGGAAATTGGATTGTAAACCTATTGGACTGACATGAAATCAGATTCCTTTATAAGGACATCATGTCTAGGCTTTTAGAGAGTTGCTAGGGTTTTAAGGTGGTTGATGAGTTTTTGTAAGGGAAAATACAGAAGAGAAGTTTAGGTCTGAAAAGAGAGACAGAGATTGAATGTGTTGAAAACTGAAGTAATGCTAGAATGCATTAGCTATGAGCCATAGTGGATCTAACCAAGCAATCTGTGCTATTTGCTAGATCAATCTCTTGTTGATTACTCACATCTTCGACAAGTCTGAAGCCCTTATCCGGGTAGGCTCAGAGTAGCCTTTGTAAAATCTTCTAACAAGGTGGTTCACATTTGTGGATCTAAAATCCTCTAGCAAGGTAGTCTTTGATCGGACTTATCTCCTAACAGAGATTGAGATCCCTAACAGGATCTATTCTGGTAAAGAAAATTGTATGACCTTAACCAGTCTGGTTCCTATTCTGCAGATAGTTACTTGTGAGTTTCATCTCACCGTGGTTTTTCCCATTTGGGTTTCCACGTCAAATATTTTGTGTTATGGTGTTATTGCTGTTGTGGGTGAATGTCTTATTTGCATTTTGATTTAGTTGTCTTTTAACCTGTTTGACTGTTAAACTGTTCTATCGGTTTATCACTAGACTGTTTAAGGGTTTAAATACAGTGTTTTTCAGTATACTAATTCACCCCCCCTCTTAGTCTTCATCAATTGGTATCAGAGCCTATCTTTCTATAAGTCTAATCACTTGGAAAGAGACATGGGGGAATACACTTTGAGGGAACTTACTCATCGGCTCACTCAGTCTGAGCAAGCCTATGATGATCTTATGGTAAAATATGAGGCCTCTCAGGCAAAAAGAAGAGAGCATGCTGAAAAACTGATGGAGCTATCTGAAAATAGTTCTTTTGATGAAGCGGATATGTAAGCCCTAATTCAGGAAGTAGAATAGTTGAATGAATCAAACTCCAACCTGAGAAAGGATGTTGAAGGACTGACTATCCGAACGTGTCAAGAGCTTGAGAACTAGAGGAAAACTGAAGATCTGGAAGGACAAAGATCATGAGACCTCCAAGTTGAAGCAAGAGATCAGTGCACTTACTGCTCACCTTCATGAAAGTAGAATGGAAAAAGAAGAAGTATAAGGTGAACTGAACACAGCCATCTCTAAGAATGCAAACTTGATGGAGACAAATGCTGATATTTCAAAAGAACTCTCTCAGTCAAAGGAAATACTTGCTAAGTTCAACAAGAGTACTGTTAAGCTAGAGCAAAAGCTTAAATCTGCCAAACTTGTCAAGAATATTGATGGACTTGGTTTCTCTAGTCATGAGGAAGGTGAGACCTCAGGTGCAAATGCTATAGCATCAAAGAAGCAACTGGCATTCAAAGGTAAAGGTAAGGAAAACTTCAAACCTATTTGCTTTAACTGTCTTAAAGAAGGACATACTGCCAATGTATGTAGGAGCAAAGCCTATAATAATTTTCCTTACTTTATAAACAATGTACCTAGATCCAATAAGTTCAATGATAGTTGTTATGCATGTAACAAGTATGGGCACAAAGCATCTGAATGTAGGTCTATCATGAACAACAATGGAAGATATCCACAAAGGACTCAAAGAGTTGGTCGAGAATCTTTTGTGAACCAGAACCCCAACCAGTTTAATGCCTTTAGTCATCAGTCAGGAAGTAGGGGCTATCAAGTGGCAACCGGATGGAGAGAAAACTATTGGATTTTCTATGGTTATGGTCACACTATGGAAAACATGCAGAAGGAAGAATGGAAACATGAACAATTGACCTTGGAGAGCACTTGGAATGGTTTGCTATCACTGCAACAAATCGGGTCATTCAGCAAGATTCTGCAGAAGTAGAAAGAGTATATCGGATGATATACTGGTCACTCTAGAAGGAAAAATTGATGTTGAAACTGTCCAAGCAGATATGAACAAAACTTGGAAAAAGAAACCAGCAATGTTGCAAGGAGAACCAGTTTCTACACCTAGTGTGGAAATCATGGAACTGACAAACTAAGCTTCAGAAAAGCTTAGGGGGAGAAAATGGTGAAATGTTTCATATTCCCGGTTTATACTAGTAAAAGACCTTAATTGGTGTGTGATACCTATCTCATGGCAGAAGATCGGAAACAGTGAAAGGAAAATTAGGGTTTACGCCCTAATAGTGGAGCATTAATTACGGTAGGTGAGGAACCCGTTTAAAAGGAATTTTGAAATCATTTCCCACTTATCATTTTTCGAAGCGAAGAAGTTTTTCAAGTGCAGAGCGAAGAAAAAGTGATTTGCGCTACGATTCAGAGAATTTTAGATATCTTGAAGGAGTTTCAGAAGCTTATTGCAAATAGTCAAGAGAAGAAGGCAAAGTGGTGATTGTGCAACCAACAAAGTGTGAGGTGAAGTAGAATCTGAAAGCCCTAAATTCACAATTTCCATAAGGTATTTCTTGAGTTTTCTATTTTTATAATGCCTTCCACATCTCATACTAGCTCAAGTGCATCTATTGATTCAGTGAACTTCATTCAACGCAAGTCCAAATACAATGCCCTATCACAAGTTCCTACTGGAGTAATAGTAGAAGAAGGAATATCTGATTATATAGATTGTAAAAATGAAAACCTAGGGTCTCTCAAAATCCACTCGCACCTAAGTCTATTATGTGGGAAGGATAACAAGATCAAACCAGAATATAGGATCCCAGAGAAGAAGATGCTTCATAATGTAGTTTACTTCCTTGAGGATTTCATAGATGACCATATTAGAATCATCTTGAGCAGGGCTCATGGTGACAAAATACATCTTGAAAGAATGCATGATATCACACCACAAGTTGTTCATACTATCACCGGTTTCTACAATGTCAGTGAGGTACCGGCCCTTTGGAAGATCATCAAGACTGAAATGACCAAGCTCACCAGTTCAGTGAGTGATTCACGAGGAATGACTGTTAATTCCATCAAGGATGATCTCGTGAAGTATGCCTACATGGTGATAGGTTACCGGACATTCTCTGCTAGCAGAATTAATTCTGTCTCTACTACAGTGGTAAATGGCGCTTATAGGATGATTAAGAAAGATGCATCGTTTGACCTGTGCACCGATATGCAAAGGCAACTCTTGTTGAATCTCAAATCAATGAAACAAGATAATGCATTGAAATTCAAGTTTGGTCAACTACTAGTAGGATTATTTTTCTACTTCCAAGGCTACTTCCTAGGAGTGGGAGACATTCAGTGGTCTGCTGACCAACCAGTTACCAAGCAAATCAAAGAAAGCCTGCAAGTAGTCGGAACCAGCTACCCTGAAGTTATGAACAAGTATTTTGATGAGTTTAGAAGCAAGATGAGCCTGATAATGAGGATATCTAGTGACATAGCCAAGAGATATGAACGGGACATCTACTTCACCATCAAAGTGGATGAATGCTTAATGGAGGCCGTTGAGCCTAGATAGGAAGAATTAGAGCCTATGGGCTATGAGGTAATGAATTATATGTTGGATGGGTATGCTTCCACCCTAATCACCTCACCCCTTGATTCTAAGGAAAAGAGAACCAACATTTATTTAGAAAGAGTTACATTGGTTACAAAACCCTTAGAAAAGAAAGGAAAGGTAGTGCTTTCAGCATCGGCACCAGTTATTGCAGCCAGTTCCAAAGTGACCAAGTGGTCACCAATCAAGAGGAAACCGGAAGCGGCACCAGCAAAAGTCTTCAAGAGGAAGTGGAAGACAAAAAGAAATTCACCTAACTCAAAAGAAACTGTGTCAGAAGAACCACCTAAGAAGACTAGGCAAACAAGGAAAAAGACAAAGATTGAACCGGCATCATCTACACCAGTAAATATTGACATTTCTTCCTACAAACCTTTGACACATTGTTGAAGAACAATTAAGAATATTAGGAGAAAATTGTTAAATGATTTGGTAGATCATTTTGATAATTTTAATGATGAAGAATAGGAAGAAGTAGAGCAAGAAGTTATAAGGTATTTATGTGCTAATGACCGGTTGCCTTCAAAAATTAGATCTGAGACATTGGATTCTATGTATAAGTCCTTAGACAATAAATGGTGCATTGCCATAGAGAAGGAACAAGAAATTAAGGAGAAAGTTTTTGCTCAACACTTACCCGACCTATCCAATTCAGAGCTATTTGATGTCATCAATTAGAATAAAGGACTCTTCTTCACCAAAAGAAGAAGACTTTGGTTATAGGAAGGAAGATTTGACGATGTCAAAAAGGACACTCATCTACATATGACAACTACGGTTCATACACACAAAGTGCTACAAGCCAATAAGAAGGCTGAGCAAGAACCGACAATATCAATACCGGACGAAGTGTTTTATGATGAAGGAAATCTGGTTGTTGAACCTACAAACACCATTGATGTCGATGCTTTGGATGTAGAGGATGTTGCTCAGGACTCACTAACAGAAGCAACAGGGCAGGAGAAGCAGGCAAAACAGGTAGAAAAGCAAAAGGAAGCAGAGGACAAAAACGAAGAAGAAAAGAAGCAAGTGGAGGAGAAGAAAAAGAGGGATGAAGAGGACAAGAGAAAGAAGGAAGAGGAAAAGAAGAAGGATGAAGATGAGAAGAGAAATAAGGAAGAGGAAAAGAAGAAAGAAGAAGAGGATAAGGAAGAGAAGAAGAAAAAGGAAAACAGGAGAAGAGAGATCTATAGTAATCAATTCCTTGGGTCGATTCAACAATATCTCATATGCTCAGATGTGGTCTTATATTCAAGTGTGTGCAGACAAGAGAGAGAGAGAGAGAGAGAGAGAGAGAGAGAGAGAGAGAGAGAGAGAGAGAGAGAGAGAGAGAGAGAGAGAGAGAGAGAGAGAGTGAGAGAGAGATGTCTTTTAAGCTTCTTAGATCATTGGAGGTGAATTAAGCTTTTGGGGTAGAAAAAGGAAAGTGTTGTGGTGAGAAAAGAAAAGTTTGAAATTGGAGATGGTAAGATGTCCAATTGTGTCTATAAGAAGAGAGAGAGAGAGAGAGAGAGAGAGAGAGAGAGAGAGAGAGAGAGAGAGAGAGAGAGAGAGAGAGAGAGAGAGAGAGAGAGAGAGAGAGAGAGAGAGAGAGATGTAAGTATTTAATGGTAGAAACATTGATGGTGAATGGAAGAAAGCAATTCAAATGTGACAGGGTTCATGTTCAAATGGGAGGAGAAAAATTGGAGATGATTCACACTCTATGTTCATTAAAAACAATTAAAGCTAGTATTTAATGGTAGAAACATTGATGGTGAATGGAAGAAAGCAATTCAAATGTGACAAGGTTCATGTTCAAATGGGAGGAGAAAAATTGGAGATGATTCACACTCTATGTTCATTAAAAACAATTAAAGCTATGCTTATTGAGAAAAAATGCCAATTTTTTTTTTTACAGTTTTAATTATGTATTTTCCATCTTTATAATTACATAAGCTACTTCTAAATTAAAAAGAAATTTCTACAAAAAAAATATTTTTCTTTCTTAGATAAATTTTATAGATACAACCAAATTATATAAATAATAAGATCCCTATTCTTAAAAAGACCAAATACACTTTAGCAAAATCTATTTATAAGAAAATAATGATATTTCCTATTATGATACACACTAATTAAACTCAACCCCTTAAATGTTGATAATATCTTATAATTAATTGAAATATACAATATGCCAATTAGGGTCAACTACTTTGGTATTAATTACCATTTGGAAGCAAGAAAATACATATTTAGGTATCAGGTGGGGCCATTTCACCTACTACCATTAGCAAACAACCACACAACTCATGCCTAATGGCCAACATATATAGTGGATAACGTAGTCACTTTTGATGGGGCATTTTCAAAATAATGAGATCATTTCAGGAACTCAATAACCCAAACTCCATTAACACCACAAATTGGCTTTACACCTCCTACAAATCCTGTTTCTTTTGCAAGGTCTTTGAACTCCTCCTCTGTACGCTCTTTTCTAATTAGGTTGAATGGCAACATGCAAAGATCTGCAACCACTGGCAAAATGGAATCCACTATAAGAACTACGACCTATCTCTGGCTTCAGCTGATCTGGGTTTTCCAACAATATTGCATAATCACAAACATAATTTCCAGTCTTCTATTTGATTCTGATATTTTCTTAAGTTTTGGGTGAAATTTCAGAATCCATTATCAAGAAGCAGAAAGCAAAAGAATAAGAAAGTGCCAGAAATCAAACTATAGATCATAAAGTTTGATCTGAAATATAAAAAAATTACCAAAATCAAATCTGAGAAAATATAAAGAAAAGATAAACCAAAAATGTATGATTCATAGAAGATTTCCTCCAAAACTGCATCGAGAGAGAGAGAGAGAGAGAGAGAGAGAGAGAGAGAGAGAGAGAGAGAGAGAGAGAGAGAGAGAGAGAGAGAGAGAGAGAGAGAGAGAGAGAGAGAGAGAGGTATTTGATGGTAGAAACATTGACGGTGAATGGAAGAAAGCAATTCAAATGTGTTAAGGTTCATGTTCAAATGGGATGAGGTAAATTGGAGATGATTAACACTCTATGTTCATTAAAAACAATTAAAGCTATGCTTATTGAGAAAAAATGTCAAAAAATAAAATTTAAAAGTGTTAAGTACGTATTTTCCATCTTTATAATTGCATAAGCTACTTCTAAATTAAAAAGAAATTTCTACAAAAAAAATATTTTTCTTTCTTATATAAATTTTATAGATTCAACCAAATTATAAAAATATTAAGATCCCTATTCTTTAAAAGACAAAATACACTTTAGCACCATATATTTATAAGAAAATAATGATATTGCCTGTTATCATACACACTAATTAAACTCAACCCCTTCCATGTTGATAATATCTCATAATTAATTGCAATATACAATATGCCAATTAGGCTATACTACTTCGGTATTAATTACCATTTGGAAGAAAGAAGATAAATATTTAGGTATCACGTGGGGCCATTTCACCTACTACCATTAGCAAACAACCACACAACTCATGCCTAATGACCAACATAAATAGTGGATAACACAATCACTTTTGATGGGGGCGTTTTTGAAATAATGAGATCATTTATGGAACTCAATAACCTAGAATCCATTAACACAACAAATTGGCTTCATACCTCCTGCAAACCCTATTTATTTTGCAAGGTATTTGAACTCCTCCTCTATACGCTCTTTTCCAACTGGGTTAAATGCCAACATACAAAGATCTACATGAAATGTTTGCTTGGCATAGGAAGAGGTCTCTACAGCCACTGGAAAAATCAAATCCACTACAAGAACTACTGCCAATCTCTGCCTTCAGCTGATCTGAGTTTTTCAACAATATTGCATAATCACAGACATAACTTCCAGTCTTCTATTTGATTCTGAGCTTTTCTTAAGTTTTGGGTCAAATTTCAGAATCCATTATCAAGATACAGAAAGCAAACGAATGAAAAAGTGTCGGAAATCAAACTATAGATCATAAAATTTGATCTAAAACATAAAAAAATTACCACAATCAAATCTCATACAACATAAAGAAAAGATGAACCAAAAATGTATGATTCATAGAAGATTTCCTTGAAAATTGCATCTGAAGAGAATTATAAAGAAGAATCACTGGGGTAGCTAAGTATACATTTTTCCACAAATGAACAAGTTCAATAAACATAATAAAAATAAAAATATAGCTGGCAAAAATATTAATGAGCTATTTAAACAAGTAGATTGACTATCTAGGTACGTTGTTGAACATATCTCCCCCAACATGTGTAACCCCTAAAATAAAATAAAAATCATCACAAAAGGGATTTTACTACGGAAAAACATTCCAACCAAAATCCTAGCTTAAAAGATGTCATATCTCTTTTCACTATTAATCTAAGCAATCACTAACTGCCTGCAGGTGTCCCTAGATCTCTAGAAACCATGGGTTTTGGTCCTGAATTCAGTAGTAAACTAATATTCCATTGGAGAACACTCACCCGGAAACTGAGGAGAATCTGCCACAACATGAGGTTGATCAAAATTCACTCCCCTTATACGGGGTACTTGGAAACTATAAGATTGAGAGTAGACCCAACTCCACCTCCTACATCCACCAGCTCCTCCAAATCCTTAAAACCCTCATATGTCTCCAGAATCCTCCCTATCATAAGTGTAGAGTGCTCATCCATAGCCCTATTAAAAACCCTATTAAATCTCTGGTCTTTGGTAGGGTACTCAAATGCATTCAGCCCATGTGCCTTGGTGAATGGTTGGCTCCCTTCAACAACAACATCCTTAAGATAATGTCAAGTGTCTATGAACACCTTGTCCTAGTTCATCAAGGTTAGTGGTGCCAAGGACAGACCATCCTTGTTCTACACATGGTATTTGTACAGAGGATTCATACCATAGATCCTCTCAGGCTTTCTATTCTTGTGGTTACAAAAAAACTAAGGGAATGACTTGCTAGAAATCTGAGAATCTTATCTAGAGTAATTGCTGAATCTGGGTTTGTTTTTCCTTGGTTGATAAAAGGCAAAGCTAGAATAATATATTGATTTTAAAGAGAATTTACATTAAGAAACCACAAATTTCTAAAATGGCCCAGTAAGTGCTAAACATTGTGAAAATAAAGCTATGTCCATGAGTATGCACAGAAAGAGAAAACCACATCCAAAACCCTAAAATTCTCTGAAGTCAGAGTGGGATTTGAGTGTTGATTACAAATCATTTATCCCTTTCATAAAATCTATTTAACGCTTTTTTAAATTTATAACTCTAATGCTACGGTAAAGTTTCTTTGTAAGTTTAAAATTAACAAAGAAATAAAAAAGAGCCAACTATGTGCTCTGTAGCGGCCTAAAAAAAAAATAGAATAACTGAAAACCTATCTGTTTAATCCTCTCTTTGAGGCATGGCCAGAGGCATTGGGGCACAACCTCTTCCGAGAACCCTTCGTGGAGGATGACACCTTTCTCGACCAGAAGCACGACTGGTACCTCGACCACTACCTCACCTACTCTGCTCTGCTTAGGGACCCTCTGCTTCTATTTTGGGAGGCAGAACACCATTGAGTCTATCAAATTCTAGAAATTCTTCTTCCCTGTCCGTGTGCTCTGGATTGTCCCCCAGAAACCTCCATTTTAAAAACTAGAGGGCCATGCCAGCAAAGGATTTATGCTTTTGTAAGTCCTTTCCCGTCAAGTCTAGCTAAAAAGGATAGAATTTAATCATCTTTCACGGGATATTGAAGAGGATTCTCTCACTCGGACACGGAGTGCCAGAATCATGTCGCACTTTGTTTAGGACTTATTGAAATTCAAGCAAGATGTCACCTGGGAAGAGTCGTCTAGTGAGGTTCCATACTTCCTGTTTATGAAGCTTGAGGTCCATCAACGAGGTGAAAAACTAGGATGAAATGTTCGTATTGTTGCTGATATGCCCACTACCAAGACTGAGCTTAACAACAAGGATGACTGTTGGCTCAGGAACTAAGAGGAGCCTCTTCAATCTCAGGTCTATGATTTGTCTGAAAGAGACTTGTTGGGTTGAGGCAAAGAGAGAGATGGGGGTATCCGCTTCGAAGCATGAGAATGGTGTTGAGAAGACACTCATTTTAAACCCGAACGACAACTCCCTAGACATCACTTAGAAACCTGTAGTAGCTTTAGCTTCTTTGAAGATGGTTGCAGAGAGAATCTTGTTGATAGTCTTGTGGAGGAAGCCAAATAAAAGCTAATAAACATTCTCTTCAACATGCACTTAATACAAAATGGCTTGCAATGAATTCTCTTGCAAAGGTGGCAAGGGATATCTGTCTAGCATCATGTAAAATCTTGAGGCTAAAAAGTTGTGCTCTTTCCAATGGATAGCGCATGCCTCATACTTGCAATGATAGCAGATCGTAGGCTGTCTTTTCAAGATGAAAGTGGGAAAAAATTCTTTTAGAAAGGCCAAAATAAGATGATGTCATAGTTGACGTGACAATTTCACTTTTGGAAAGCTGGCGGAAAAGTTTGAATTTGAAATGATAGCCATTTAGACCAAGATGGCAAAAATTTTTTATGTCTGACATATGAAAACAAGAATCCACTACTGAGGAATGTTGATATACTATTTGTAACTTTATCCATGATTAATGATGTCCTTCTCCAACCAATGTAAAGAAAGGCCTTTTGCTACAATTTTTGAGAGAGAGTTTGCTTCTATGTTAGCCTCTTTGTAGACATGTTTAGCCTCATATTGCTCTAATTTGATCAAAATATCAGTTATGCTATCCAAAATCGCCTATAGCCGCTAGTTTGGGGTTCTTCTTGATTTAATTGCATTGATTGATATCTCTGAGTCTTCCTCTAATATGAGGTTTCATATCCCATGTTTGTGGCATAAAGTAAGCCTATGAGCAAAGCTTTGTATCCTCTTATATTGTTAGTATCTGGTGGCAGTGACATGGCCATCTTTCCAATTACTGTTCCTATATGATCTCTAATCACATATCCTATACATGAAGCACCTGGGTTTACTTTGGAGGCTCCATCAAATTTTAGCTTGAACCAACCCTGTTTAGGGGGAGACCATATAGCATCCTTTCATGCACTAGGGTTTCTCCCAAAGGAAGGAGGAATCTTGATCCCTTGCCATTTTTTTCTTATACTGTCATCCCAAGTAGAAATTGTTTTGCTAGAATTTGTTGAGAAGGCAAGTTTGCAATTTACGGCCTCGATAATTCATGTTTCAATTGAGGATAAAACTGATTCAAATATTCTTGCTTTGTCATCAATAACACTTTGATTCCTTTAACAAGGCAAGTAGGAGAGATTTCACAAATATGACTTAAAGTGCTTTCCTTAGAAGGAAGTGGCTAACATTGAAAAAGAGTGACTATATAATTAGGGAAGATTGTTATACACCCAAGTTTTGTACAAAACTATCGCCAACTTTTTAAGGAAAATGGGCAGTTTAAAAGGAGATTGTCTACTATTTCTCCTTGAGATTTGCACAAAATGCATCTTGAGGGCCCTTCATAGCCTATTTTAGTGAATCTTTGTGCTGTGAGGATCCTCTTTTTGAAAGCCAACCATGGAAAGTTTTCTTCTTTTGGGATAATCTCGCTACTCTAAAATAGTTTTAGTGGAATATCTCGTTCCTCTTGATTCCCAAATTTTGCTAGAACCCCATAGCCATCTTTAGCATTATATTATCCTATTTTAGAACAAGCCCATATAAGATAATATTTCCCTCTTCTAGGATTAATATTTCTTGCTCTAATGATTTCTAATAGCTAGTTGATTTCAATAGTAGGAAAAGCCAATCCCTCCAATTGATTCCAGCTTTATCCTTGCATTCTAGTAGCCCTATCCAAAACCAAATAATCACTAACTAGAGATCCCCAATGCTGTTTAAGCCAATGCTTAGCTGTTAGAATATCGAGAGAGTTGTCAATGCTTGGATATCCTCCCCATGAGTCCTCCCAGAAAAGGCTAGAGGATCCATCATGGATATCCCAAGACAAAGAGTTTGCAACTAAAATTTTGCATGTGACAATGAAATTCCAGGTCCTAGATCCCTCTGGATGAGAATTTGATCTTAGAAGATTTAGACAAACCCCATCTATAAGGCATTCTTTTACCATTATCCTCACCCGTAATTCTTTAGGATCTTTAATGAACTTCCAAACTAGTTTAGCTCCCAAGGCTTTGTTCTGCAAGTGAAGATTTTTTATTTCTAGACCCCTATGGACTTGGGTTTGATGATTTTATCCCATGCAATTAGAGAAATTTTATGTTTTTCTTCAGTGTTTTGTGAGAAGAAGTTTCTCATATTTTCAATGATGAAGGAATTTGCACCAACGGTGAGGTATTACCATCCTACTTGGAGCGTTACCATGCTACCAGCCCATGAGCGCCATTTCCCTTTCTAGGAGTTAATATTCTAATCTAGCTTTAACTTTAGAGGATCCCAAAGTTTTGAGTTCCTCAATCCTCTATCAATTGGGATGCCCAAGTGAGTACAAGGAAGAGTGCCCCTTTTACAATTCTAAATTATTTGGATCTTAACCTTTAAGGGGGTAGGGCTAGAGAAGAAGTTTTTTCTTTTTTCTTTCTTCATAATTTGGCTTGAGGCCTTCCCAAAGGATTCCAAGAGCATTTTCAGCTAAATTGCTTCATTGATATTTTCTACATTTAATAAGAGGTTATCATCTGTAAATTTTGATGCCAGTCAATGAAACATCTGATGAGGATGTTGTATGTCCTATGACATTCTCTTGTCAGACAGGTGTGAAAATTTTTACGTCGACCCAAGAAACATCCAACAAGGATGTTGTATGCCCGACGACATTCTCTCACTGGATGAGGAGTCATGACTGTCGTCGAAAGAGTCTCGGGTGTTGTCTTAATTTTGACGTCCACCCAAGAAACATTTGATGAGGATTTTGTATAACTGACCACATTCTCTCACCGGATGAGCGGTCATGGCCGTCGTCAGAAGAGTCCTGGGTGCCATGGGAATTTCAACGATAGTCAAAGAAACATCTGACAAGAATGTTGTATGTCCTATGGAATTCTCTCATCAAACGGGTGTCATAATTCTGACTTGCACCCAGGACACATCCGACGAGGATATTGTATGCCTGACAGAATTATCTCGCCGGATGAGCGGTCATGGCTGTCGTCGGAAGAGTCCTAGGTGCTGTCAGAATTTCGACGCTAGTCAAGGAAACATCTAACGGGGATGTTGTATGTCGTATGGGTTTCTCTCACTGGATGGGTGTCAAAATTCTGATGTCCACCCAAGAAAGATCTGACAAGGATGTTGTATGCCTGTTGACATTCTTTCACCGATTGAGTGGTCATGGCTACCATCGAAAGAGTCCCAATTGTCATTGGAATTCTGACGTCCACCCAGGAAACATCCGACGAGGATTTTGTATGCCTGACAACATTCTCTTACTGGATGAGCAGTCATGGCCGCTGTCAGAAGACTCCTAGGTGCCCTCGAAATTCTGATGCTAGTCAACGAAACATCTGATGAGGATGTTCTATGTCCTATGACATTCGCAGTGTTAGCTTTAATGGATGGTTGGTAAAAGTTCTATGGCTATATTTGCGCTTAAATATTATATCTATTGTTCCAGTATTTGGTTTATGTATTCTAGTAATAAGGTTTTAATGCTTAAAGTTCTATAATATGTTGACAACTGATTCACCCCCCGTCTTAGTTGTCCTCCAGTTATCTGATTTGTCTAACAACAACAACATGCTAAATATGGCCTAAAGTTTTTGTGGAACTTTTTTTAGGGTGGACATGGACAAGGAGAGCATGATGGAGCAAGAGCTTGTGTGCAGTGTGCACTTTGCCAATATAAACTTGGAGGTAACAACATACAAAATTCAAGTGAGATAGTAGAATGGTGCAAAAATCATTTTGGTGCACGTGACACAACGTACAAAAAATGCTATTTTGGGGAAGTTAAATATTTTGATCGATCATCATTGCCAAACAATTAATGGCATTAGAAGTTTTCATCAAGTGATGACTACATGACATAGAAAACCTCTTAAGATCCAGGTTAGATAAAAATCATGTTTTTGTGTTGATTGCATTGAAAACAATGTAGATATTCAACAATGTCAAAATATTAGAGATGGATTTGCTTCAGAATGGAAGATGAAACAATTTGTCACAATGCCTCCTTTTGAAGATAGTGACATTGTAGATATTCATGATCCTATATATTCAGTTGATTATGAACGGGTTTCTGATTTAGTTGTGTGAGGTACACTTGCATTTTATTTAAATATACTTATAGTTTTTCATGTACTTTGTTTAAATTTTAATTCAATATGAATTATTTTTACACTCTACCATACACTTTATAATTTAATTGTTTGTATTTTGCCGTATACGAGTGATATTTTTGTTGTTCTTGCAGATCCTAACAATGTAGAAGGTGTTGACTATTACCTACTATGATGCACAAAACCAAAATGTAAGTTGTCAAAATCAGTGGAAGATGTTGATGGGGAACAATATCCCACTAGATCCATCATTATTGAAGGTAGTTATTATCAACAAACGAAGATAGATAACAATGGTGTTACATTTACTGAATACATGCCCAGCCAAAAAGTTTTGCAATATAGTCATTTAGTTATAGCAACAAGATTACATTTTATAACTTAAGAAAAAGAGTTTGTATCTCCCAAAAGTGGTGGTTGCCTATAGAAGATCATGAAAGGATATTACAGACAGTAAAAGATAGAGAGGGTCCATATTTATTTTTTTTTTTTAATAGATTAATAGCTGTAGAGGGGCAGCACCCTTGTATTAATCAAAATTATGAAATACATACCTGGTTCAAAAAGAGCCATAGAGGGAATTAACTAGTAAGAAAACCCCCTACCAATGCTCCAATAGTGAACAAAAAGGCCACCCAAGCTGGCAAAGATCCTAACAAGATAGAAAAAAGAGAGAACGAGAGGAGAACAAAATATTGATGGAAAACCAAAGAGGGTCATAGCATGGGCCGATGAGGTCAATACATTCAAGATTGTTCATCGCTTGAGCCTGGGTCCTCATCACCAACAGCAGGAGCAGCGGCTGCATCCAAAATTACCAGGGAGTCATTCCTGCAAGCAGCATGAGCCAATGCTTCCACTTTTTCCCAAGGGTGGCGGAAATCTTCTAGAATCCACTCTTCATTGTGGCCATGACCCCAAGAGTTTCCTTCAACTATGTAACCATTGGCCATAATGCCAATGTCTTCTCTACCCAAAATCCCTTCCTCCTAGATAAAGGTACAACTCCCGGTAGCCGTGAAGCCTGGTAGTATACTAGCAATCTTGTAGAGGAACTCAATATTTCTATTAATAACAGGCTAGGAAGCCTCCAAGGCATTGAAGTCAAGAGAGTTTACAATCACCTTTTTCCACACCTCCACACCATTACCCAAACTAATATAATAATTTTGAGGGAAGGGTAATCTCAAATTGTCATTGACATTGTCAAAAATTGCATCAATTTCCCCAAGAAAGAGGTGCTCGACCACCATTTCGGTGAGAAGATTCACCTTTTGTTATCTAATCCTCATATAGAACAGCATAGCTAGGAAGAAAGTCGGGGTGTCTGCATTGGCTCTGTATCTATGGTATGCATTTAGGAATTCCTTCCCCAAAATTATTTTAACACAGTGCAGAATCAAAGGGTGGTTTGAGGAAATAACCGATTGCAGGCACTTATTAGAGATTTTGCCTAGGAATGCCATCTGATGGCAGGTTGCCTCCAATAGAATTGATGTTTCCATTGAAAAACAACAGAGCAAGAAAGAGGAAGAGTTTGATATGAGCTCACTTAATTTATTAGAACAAGTGAACTCGTGTATTTTTTTTACCATGATACATGTCTATATATGCATATATATGTATACATACATTTGAGTTCTTTTTTGGATTGCTATACACTCAATGTGTATGTACATTCAAGCTCTATTTTGGATTGCTATACATATGTACAGACATGCAAATTTGAGTTATTTTTTGCAACATATATATAGATGTACATTTGAGTTTATTTGTTGCAATTGCTTTGAAATCAAAATTTGCACAATTTGAGTTAATTTGTTGCATGCTATCTTATATTGATTTGAATCACTTAGTTGAATTGAATTAATTAATTGATTTGAATAAATAATTTGATTTCATTTCATTAAATCATTGGAGGTATTTGAATCACTTAATTGAATTGATTTAATTAATTATTTGGATTGATTAGAATCACTAATTGATTTATTTGTTGCATTGGTTAATTAATTGGATTGATTAACTCATTGCATTAATTCCTTGAACTGATTAATTGATTTTAATTAGTTTGATTAATTCTTTGAATTGATTTGAATTGATTTGAATTAATTTGATTAATTGATTTCAATTAGTTTGAGTAAGTCATTGAATTGGTTTGAATTGATTTGATTAATTGATTTGAATTAGTTTGATTAATTCATTGAATTGGTTTGAATTGATTCGATTAATTTCTTTGATTAATTAATTGAATTGATTGATTTGATTAATTCAATGAATTCATTTGATTAATTGATTTGAATTAATTTGATTAATTCATTGAATTGAATTGATTTTATTTAACTAATTGATTTGAATTAATTTTATTAATTCGGTGAATTCATTTGATTAATTCAGTGAATTCATTTGATTAATTGATTTGAATTAATTTTATTAATTCATTGAATTGAATTGATTTGATTCGATTAATTGATTTGAATCACTTTTTGATTTGAATTGATTTGATTAATTTAATAATTAAATCAACAATAAAACTAACTAAATCAAATCAATAATTAACAATTCAACTAACTAATTAATTTAATAATTCATTGGTTTGAATTGACTTGATTAATTGATTTGAATTAATTTAATTAATTCATTGAATTGAATTGATTTGATTTGATTAATTGATTTGAATTGATTTGAATTAATTTGATTAATTCATTGAATTGAATTGATTTGATTAATTGATTTGAATCACTTTTTGATTTAAATTGATTTGATTAATTTAATAACTAAATCAATAATTCAACTAACTAAATAAAATCAACAATTCAATTAACTAAATCAAATAACCAACTAATAATTGCTACTATATTCTTTAATCTTAAAGATGGGTCCTCCTAGGTCATTTCCAACATCTATGCTCCTAATGGGAGATTAGCTAGAAAATCTCTATGGTCTTCCATTTTCCTTGCTAGATCTCTCTTCCCTAATGAAAAATGGATCCTTCTAGGTGATTTCAATACTGCTCTTTGTAATCTAGAAAAATCTGGTGGTTTACCAATTTCTATTGATAGTAGACAGGACTTGGCTGACATGATCAACTCTTTGAGCCTTTTAGATCTTGATGTTATTGGGGCTAAATTCACTTGGTCTAATAGACACAGCGGGGAGGAACTTATTCAGGTCAAGCTTGATAGGGGTCTTATTTCTTCAGATTGGCTTTGTCTGGCCTCCTACAGACTCAATGCTTTAGCCCGTGTTGGATCAGATCACTTCCCCATTTGCCACTCAGTCTTTCCATTATTTGATAGAAAGGCATACCCCATGAGATTTGAGAAAATGTTGCTCATGGCCTGGAAATCCAAGATAAAATTTTCGAGTGGTGAAATATTGATATCCAGGGAAGGACTGTGTTTTGTATAGCTAAGAAGCTCTCCAATGTTAAGTCTAATATCCAATGCTGGAAAAAATCCACTTTTGGCAACATCTTCAAAGATAAAGAGAAGCTCAAACTGGAACTTGTGGAGGTTCAAGAGCATATCCAAGCTTACGGGTTCAATATTGATGTCTCAAATAAAGAAATTGATAGTTTGACCAAATTACATGATATCATCTCCAGAGAAGAAGAATTTTGGAAGCAGAGATCTAGAGCCTTATGGCTCAAAAGAGGCAACAAAAACACTAATTTCTTCCATATGATGACTCTTAAGCACATGCCTACCAGCAGAATAAACAAAATTCAGATTGGGTACAGAGGGGTTGATAAGCATGATGAGATTTGTTATGAAACCATCAATTTTTTCTCCAAACTCCTTTTTGTGAACGATCCTCTTCATCCTTCAGCTCAGATTGAAATCTTGCAGCAAATTCCCTCCATTATCTCTAGGGAAATGAACTTGGAGCTTACCATAATCCCCTCCCCTAAAGAAGTTTGCAATGTTGTTTTCTCTTTTGAAGGTAACAAGGTCTCGTGACCTGATGGTTTCCCTCTTATTTTCATTCAAAACTTTTGGCATGTTATCTTCTCTGATGTCGTCGCTGCTTCTCAAGAATTTTTTGGATCCCACTCTCTCCTGAAGGAACTGAATGCCACCTTCCTAGTCCTCATCCCAAAGAAATATGGCACCTTCTCTTTTCAAGATTTTAGACCTGTTAGCCTTTTCAATTCTATTTATAAAATATTCACCAAGATTCTTGTGCTTAGGCTTAAGATTTTCATCCCCTCAATCTCTAAACATCAAAATGGGTTTGTGCCTAGGGGGCAGATCCTAGATTCTGCTATTGTGGTTCATGAGAACATCCACTCCCTTTGTATTAACAAAAAACTATGTTTTCTCCTGAAACTTTACCTGTGAAAAGCTTTTGATAGAGTTATTTTGGTGCTTCCTCCTCAGAATCCTCAAGGCCTTTGGATTTGGAGATAACTTCATCTAGATTATTGAGAAATGTGTTTCCACCCCAAAATTATCTGTGTTGATTAATGGATCTACCTCTAGTTTTTCTCGAGGTCTAGGGGCATTCAACAAGGGGATCCTCTATCTCCTTTCCTTTTCATTCTGATGAGTGAATCTCTTAGAAAAATAATTCAGAGGGAGGTTATAAATGGGAATACTATGGACCTTCGGTCGTCCTCTCAGGCCCCCACTTGCTAAAAGCTCCATCTTCTTCTTTAACACCCCTAAGAACATTAAAGTTAAGATTGCCTCGATTATTAGCTACAAAATTGGAACTTTTCCTGATTCCTATTTGGGGCTTCCCCTCTGCCAGGGCCCGAGTCCTGACTCTTTTTGGGAGAATATTATAGCAAATTATAGAACAAATTGGCTAGATGGAAAGGTTCTTCGCTAAGTCAAGATGGTAAGCTCCAATTACTCAAAATCTCACTTCAGATCCTTCTGGTTTATGCTATGTGTCTATTCAAAATCCCAATTAAAATCATAGATAAATTAGAAAGAATTCAAAAACAAATTATGGACTGGAACTAAATAAAAAATTAGATGACACCTTGTATCTTGGAATCAAGTTTGCTTGCCCAAACTCATGGGAGGTCTAGATATCCATAATTTGAGAGACTTCAATAAAGCCCTAATATCCAAGTAGCTATGGAGATGTCTTAAGGAGACTAATGAATGGACTGATATATTCAAACTTAAGTACCACATTCCTGATATCCAAAACACTCTGGAAACTTATGAGCTCCCCAACGTGGTTTCTAATTTCTGGAGCAATTTATTTGGCTCCTCCAAAGTTATCTTGCATGGCTGCAAATGGATGCTAGGTAATGGTACCAGGATCAAGTTTTGGGAGGATGAAGTGTTTTGGAACTTCTCCTCTTCTGGGAAGTTAAAATTTCTTGATGCCTATAAGTTCATCTCTAGATTCTTCTCCCCCCCTATTAGGTGGGTATTCGGAACAAACTCCTAATTCCTAAAATTAACATCTTTTTCTAGTTGTTTATGGAGGGAAAGATCTCTACCATCGATAATATTTGCAGAAGAGGTATTCCTCTCTCTAATAGATGTTTTCTTTGGAAATAA
Source organism: Cryptomeria japonica (assembly GCF_030272615.1). Taxonomy (NCBI): domain Eukaryota; kingdom Viridiplantae; phylum Streptophyta; class Pinopsida; order Cupressales; family Cupressaceae; genus Cryptomeria; species Cryptomeria japonica. The sequence goes on along the minus strand of NC_081415.1, from coordinate 567,289,585 downwards.
GTAGAGGAAAATGTTGGCCATCTACTGTTGCATTGCACCTATGCCAAAGATATCTGGAATCACTTCTATAAAATTTGGAACATTACCTAGGTCTTCCTTGTTTCTACTCAAGGAATGTGGTTTGAATGGAAATGCCCTTCTGATAATCAGGCTTAGGTATTCTTTGGAATTTATCTTTGCCTCATATTGCCTGGGACATCTGGAAAGAAAGAAACAATAGAGTTTTTAGGGACTTGGAAACTCCTTTTGTTGTGGTTGTTAGAATTCACAATTCTATCAATGAGAACTTTCTCCACTCTTGCCCCAACAAAAAGAATGACTCCCCCATTCCTACTCTCTAGGAGGATTGTGATACTATCAATTGGTGGCAAATTGATTGGAACATTGCTAAACTAGTCCAAAAAACAAAGAAGTGCAGAAAAAATGTTGTATGGCATCCTCCCCCTATGGGTTGAATCAAAATCAATGTGGATGGGGCAGATAAAGGACATTCAGGACTGACTGGGTGGGGGGTAGTGGCTAGGAATCAGACCCTTGCGCTGGTTTCCGTGGTGGCGCTCCCCTGGGCACCCAGACTAACCACTACATAGAAGCTAGTGCTGCCCACATTGGGCTACACATGGCTAAAAGAGAGGTGTTTACTAAAGTGTGTCTCGAGTCTGACTCACTAAACAATGTCAACTACATGAGTGGTTGCACAGATCCTAGCTGGGCGATTGCCAGCCTGGTCAAGGAGAGCTGAAATATAATTAATGAACTGACAGATTTCAAAATCTTAAACATATACCTGGAAGGCAATAAGGCAGCGGATCTACTAGCCAATCTGGCAGTGGGATACCTGGCAACCAACTAGTGCAGTAGCAGGGATGCTTTCCCTAAAACTTTGTATGATCTGACATGTAATGATTACTATGTTAATCAATGATCCCTCATTATGACATGACTGAGTTGATATGGAAATGACTCTTTTTGGTTTTCCCTAATCAAAAGTCTAGAAACCTCATTGGCAACTAGATTTCCTATCTCATTGTGTGGTTTTTCTGCTATTGTTCTGATATCCTTTTGGTGTGGCCCATTTTCTGCGACTGGTTGGCGATAGTGAGCCCCTTCTCCTATTATCTGGCAATTAGGAGCATAATGGGAGGGGATAAGAATAGACAAGAGCCCTCTACTTGTGAGAAGTCAAATAAGAATAGAGGTGTCTAGCAGGAAGTCATCAATGGTGGTCTTGTCTCCTACCTAGATGGATGGAAAAAAGGGATTCTCAGGGTTTATGTTGTCGATTATCAGATTGATGAAACTTTGGTGGTGATGGTCACTGGTCTGGTTATGACTGGATGAAGGTTTTATAGGGATAGAAAAACTAGGGAGGAGGACCTGCCGAGTTTCTTTGACAGAGACAAGCTGTGCTCCAGAGTCACCAAGATGGCCCATGGCGGCTATTATAGAAAAGACCACATGGCCCCATGGGCTAACCTGGCATAGTTTATAATGAGGTATATCACCCTAGATGGAAGGTATGCAAGCATCTTCTCCTACCATTTCACTATCCTAAATCATTTTCATCATAGTAAAATTATCTTTGTTCCCTACTATCTTGCCTCCTCCCTTGAGAATAGCCTGGAAAAAGCACCTTGAAAACCCTAACAACTCTATTCTTCATGAGGGACTTATTGTCCTTATCATGGAACATGCCAAATCCCTTAAAATTGTGCCCTCGCTTGCTAAGATTGGCCTGCAAATGGATGTCCAAGATGTATCTGATTGAAAGATAGACCTGGAAGATAGTGGGCTTCCTTTTCATGACCCTGAATACGAACCTATGGATGAAAAGGAAAAGATGGTCACTCCTAAGACACTCGATAGTAAGAATCCCCCCAGATGGGCGACTAGTAAATACAAAACCAACAACAGGCTGATCTCCAAGGCCAAACCCCTCACCAAAAAGAAAAAGATGGTGGGAAAGGATCATAGCCCGAATATTATGGACCAAGGGATTAAACTGGACATCCCTATCAATGTCCAAAAATATAATTAGGGAAAGGATGGTAGTCTGATGAATATTGTCATGGAAGCCACCAAAAGCTAGGAGTATTGTTGGAAATGGGTCGAGCATGAAATTGACACCCTCAAAATGGGGGTCAAAGAAAAACTCATGATCATGAATCAAAAACTCTCTTAGAATGTTGAGGTAATGAAATGTAACCAAGAACAAAGGATTGATAAGGTGGAACAATCCATGGCTGAGATTAAGAAAAATCTCAAAAACCTAGTTGACATTAGTAAGGAAGTCATGAACAATAGCATTGAGGGTCTTGAAAAGATTAATGACATGGTTGCTACCTATAGATCCTTCCACAGTGACCCGGTGAAAGATCTTGGAGGAGATGATGTGGCTTCTAAAGACAAAAAAACCACGGGACCCAGTTCCCGAACCTGGAGCAAAATCAACAACAAGGGTACCTCCAAATTCATCTTGGAGGAGCTTGAGGAAATGAATAGGATTTCCATCCAAAAGAACAAAGATGTAGTGCTCTCGCTGAAGTGAGAGCTTTTTTTGCTTTGGCTTGTTTGTCTATGTTTCTTTTGTTTTTATTTTTGTTTGGGGTTGCTCCCCTGTTTTGCTGTTGTTTCTTGTTGGTTTGGCAGTTGGTTGACAGTTGTAAAAGTTTAGATTTCAGGTCCTTGTAAAACTCATTTACCGTTATCAAAAATAATTAATAATTCAACAAGCAAGACAACAAGCAAGACAACTAATTATAAAATATAACATAGACACATAGACACATGTAATAAACAAACAAGTAATCTCATCAAACAAGTGTGTCCGATATGTACAAGTGTTAGATACATAAAAAAATATGTACAAGTGTTCGATATGTATATAATCTCATCAAACAAGTGTCAAATACATATATGTAAAAAAAAATACATGCATTGTACAAATAATCTCATCAAATAATGATAATGCATAAACTAAGTCGGTCGACCCTCCACTGATCCATGTCCTGAATGTTGGCCTTGAAAAAGAATGTACACGCAAGAACATGTATCTATAAGAACATACAAATATTATCTAACTATAAGTATGCAAATTTTACTGCAACATAAGTACATGAAAATTTTACCTGGTCTGATCCATCATCTGCACCACCAGAGTGTGCATGGGCCACAGGTATCCGAGATGAAGAACTCAAACGTGGTCTAGGAACCTGGATCATATATAATTTAAAATTAAAATTGTGTTAACTAATGATTTTTAAGTTTAAATCCACTATTTAAAATCAATTAAATACTATGACCTTACAGAAAGAAAAAAAATGTGTACCTGACTATGACCATGTGTAGGAGCAGAAGGAGGCTACAAATATACTAATGTCTCTACTGTAATAGGACTCTATATATAATTCAAAATTCAAATTGTGTTAATAATTTTCAAGTTGAAATTCACTATTTAAAATTAAATAAATAATATGACCTTACAAAAAAACAATGTGTACCTCACGAGAATCGAAGGCTCTCCCAATCCTGCTGACCTCAAATGAATGGAATGACACATGGTCAACATCTATATACAATGATTTATCCTCTAAAATGTCAATAAGTAGAATGGTATAGTGACCATGAGATCAAGCAGGAGCTATAAAAGTAGTAAGCGGTAGCAGTGTAGGTCGTGGTGGCTCAGGTGTCTCATTGCCTAGTGTAGGCTGAGGAGGAGGTGTGGGATCAACTGATGTATGTGGTGGATGGGTTGTAGGATGCACGAGAATTCCCACCTCTCTCCCCATATGATTGTGGCATTATCTACCACCATGGCTCCTAGATCCACCTCCTTGTACATGTTGTCTCACCCGTGCTAGTACATCCTCGAGTGGGATCTCAATAATCAAAGAAAGAAGTGTATATGAATCCAATAAATCACTAAATAACAATGTATTCATCTACTGCAAAGGATCAACCTCTCTCTACCGTGCAACATCAAATGGAGATGGTATATCTACATGTGCATAAGGATCAACACCACTACTAGATGTCGCCTATGTAGCCTATGGAATGGTATCCTGCGATCGCAACAAATATCTCCCAACATGATTAGATGTCATCTAGTCAACCTGAGTGGCAATCTATGCAATGCTAGAATAGATTTGTCGCCTGACATTATCAGTTGTTGCATCTAATTCCTGTGATAACTCCAAACATTTTGGTAGAACCTAAAGGTTTGGACCAACTAATACATGTTTATTAACGAGCACTAGTACATCAAGTCATCTAAATTTATCAATGAGTCTCCCTCTCCCCTACCCAACATTCACTGGTATAGATGTATAATCAATGTCTAAGCCCATATGAAACTCTGCTAACAATTGTTTGCAAAAATAAAGTGGCAACTCATCCTTTTGTGGCCACATATGATGAGTTGCCAACCATCTAGGAAAAATGAATGGTGACACAACTGGATCGGTGCATCTGGCAACTAAATATCCTCTAATCTTACATTGTCTCGGACTTTGATAATGGGGGAACATAGTATGGACCTGTGTAGAAGATACATCCCTACTCATGCCTTCTTATTTCACCGTAAGGATTATATGTCCGAATAGTGTCAATCATATGCAGTAACTCATCCCTAATAATATTTGCCCTTTCTTTGTTAGGTCGGGTTGTGGAAAAATCTAATTTGGACACAAGATGGTCTAGTGCATGCTAGAGGGCCTAAGTGGTTTCAGAAAAAAGTTGAGCCTTGACATCACTATCACTAGAATGCATTCAACCAGATTGTCTAGATGTCTAGTTAGTGCCCTCGTGATGAACTCTGCCATTTGATGCCTGATCAGCCATGTCAAAAATATCTGTATGTACATAATTATAAAAGTAAAAAATTTTAAAAATATTTATGCAAAACTATTTAAAAAAATTTAAACTAATTTTGAATACTATTTTAAACTAATTCAAACATATTTAAAAATGATATACAATTGTAATTTAAAGTACAATTGGAAGTAATTGAAACATTTGATACAAATTACTTTAAAGAAACATTAAAATTAAATAAATGTGTACATACACATACACATACACATACACATACACATACACATACACATACACATACACATACACATACACATACACATACACATACACATACACATACACATACACATACACATACACATACACATACACATACACATACACATACACATCTACATTAACATACACATACACATACTATTAGGTCCTGGAGACAACTGAGAGGGGGGGGGGGGCTAAATCAGTTGTCAAATAAATTCAAATCAAAAACAACTTAACCAACTTATTGCTTAATACCAGTAAACTAGTCTTTTATACCGGTGGACAGATTTATCAGTTAAGTGCAATACCAGTAAAGATTAATGCATGAAACAAAAAGACAAAGTCATCCATAACACATAACACCAATATTTGTATGTGGAAACCCTGTAAGGGGAAAAACCACGGTGTGAAAACTTACCCACAATCAGATGATACTACTACAAATAGTAAGTGTATACAAATGGGGTCTGCACATGCAGAAAAGCCAAGCACCTAGAGCTCAATGCTCAAACACAAAATAGGAGTCACACTGACTACAATTGGATGGTTAGATCCAATAAGAATGTACTTCTTAAATTAGCATCTTCTATGCTGGATTCAGTACCGGTGTAGTTTTGATTGTCTTCACTAAAACCTTCCTTCAACCTTCAAATGATGTCTGCATGTATAGCTCTTCTTATTCTTGCATATACCTTCACACAATCCTTTTTCGTATTCGACTATCAATCTTACAAATAAGATTTTACATTTATATCATAACATAGGACCAATTATAGTAGGTTGGCTCTAAAGGATGTTACAATAAAATCAATTTACAAATAAATTAATGCCCGATGCAATAACTAATTCAACATGTTGGCTTAATGCATTTACAACAATAATAAATCATCTCCATAGCGTGCCATGCTGATCTAGAAAAGATAAGCCTATCAGTGTATAACCTGGACCTATTTGCCGGTAACAACAAATATGCTAATACGAATATGCCACTAAACAATTCTTCAAGACAAAGTGTCCAAACAATGTCTTTGACATAACCAAGTGTTTTCCATGCCATTCTAAGTGTCGGTGATCATTATATCCTGCCAGTGTACCAGATATCGGTGACTGTGCATGAGTTATTTGCTTGTCGGTGAATGTTGCTGATTCACCAAAGTGTCAGAGTTGATAAGTGTTAGTAGGTGTTGACATCAATGACAAAACCATACCAAAATACCAACACATACACATACACATATACATACACATACACATACACATACACATACACATACACATACACATACACATACACATACACATATACATATATAATTTACTTTAAAGAAATAGTAAAATTAAATACATGTACATGATACACATACACATATACATAAACATACACACAAACATGTGCATACACACACATACTATACCTACATACATACATACACACATGTACACATAAATACACATGTATATACAAATACATGTACACACACACATACACCCACATACACACATACATATATATACATACATATACATACATGCACATACACACACATACATGCATATGTAAATACATACATACATGCGTACATGTATGCATGTATGTATGTATGTAGATATGCATGTATGTGTGTGTACATGTGCACGTATGTGTGTATGTGTATGGATACAATGCATGCATGTGTATGTGTATGTGTGTATGTGTGCATGCGAGTGTATGTGTGTGTATGTATGTATGTGTATATGCATATGTATGTGTGTTTATGTGTGCATGTGTGTATGTATGTATGTAAGTGTATGTATGTATGTGTGTATGTATGTATGTAAGTGTATGTATGTATGTGTGTATGTGTATGTACATGAATGTGTGTGCATGTGTGTATGAATGTATGTATGTTTATATATATATATATGCATGTCGATGTATGTATGTATGTATATAACATGTATGTATGTATGTATGTATGTATGTATGTATGTATGTATGTATGTATGCGTGCATGTATGTTTATGTGTGTGTGTGTGTATATATATGTATGTGTGTGTATGTGTATGTATGTGTTTGTGTATACACACATAAACACACATAAATACATAAACACATACATACACTCACATACACACATATACCCATACAGACATACACATCACATACACATGCATGCATACATACATACACACACATATACACACATGCATACATATACACATATGTACATACATACAAACAAACATACGCGCACATACCCATGCACACACAAGTACAACTATGTATACATCTGTATGTGTATATGTGTGTATGTGCACAGAAGTCTCTGTATGGGTGTGGGTGTGTGTATAGGTGTATGTGTCTATGTCTTTGTATGAGTCCGAGGATTTATTTTTCATGTGTAGTGTACATGCATAATTAATAGGATATTTTTTTTAACTATTTAATAGGTATACGTGCATAATTTTTTAATAGTTTCATAGTGCCGGTTTTCACATTTTTCTAGGTATAACTATAGCAATAAATATATTAATTTTTTAAATTTCAAATACAAAACCAAAAAACAAGAAAAAAAAATGAATCTTCCTGGAAAAATGGTCACTGGAAATAAGCTCCTTGTGAGTCTGGCCAAACTCCCACAGCTCCTTAGGGTGCAAATGGGGGTCACTGGGGAAAATACCAGTTTATATAACTGATAGTCCGGTCGGACTCCTGACACCATTTCAGGGCCACGCAACCTGGGTGTAGTCTATTCAGACTAAGTCCGACCGGACTACCCATATTTGGCTTAAAGTGTGAGATAGGTTCATGCATTTACCCCCTACTCTTTGGACTCTTTAATGCACTTTCTACTTTTCAACAAGCTATCCAGGGCATTTTACTAGACTCAACAGCATGTGTGGAAGTGTACATGGATGATTTCACTATCTATGGGAAAGCTTATGAAGAGGCATTGAGTTGTCTAAACCAAATATTGAAGATATGTAAAGACCACAAATTATCCTTGAATCATGAAAATATTTTATTAATGATGATGCAGGGCATTGTCTTGGGTCATCACATCTCTCAAGGAGTCACGATAGACCCTATAAGGGTAGAAGTTATTCAGTCAATCCCAATACCCTAGAATAAAACTAATATAAGGATTTTTTTGGGCCATGCAGGTTATTATGGGAGATTTATTTTAAGAAAGATACAAAATTCACTTCGACAAAAGACTATCAAGACTCTTTTGAATCCATTAAACAAGCCTTGACAATTTCTGTTGTTATAAATGTACCAATGTGGCAACAACCATTTCATATTCACGTTGATGCATCCAATCCAACAATTGAAATGGTCCTTGGTCAAAAGGATGAGTCTAGAGCAATGCATGAAATCTACTAGATCAATAAGAATCTCAATCCAACTAAAATGAACTACACCACAATTGAAAAATAATTATTGGCAATTGTTTATGCAATTAATAAATTTAGGCATTATATTATATTGGTTACAAATTTTTTGTCAATACAGACCATTCAACTATCAGGTATCTAATGAACAAGTTTGTAATAGGAGAACGTATTATTAAATGGTTAGAAATACTTCAAAAATTTGGCATAGCCATTGTTGGTAAACTAGGAAAAGATAATGTCATAGCTGATTTTCTATCAAGAATGATTCTATAAGGTAATGATGAACCAATCAAAGATACATTTCTAGATGAGCATTTGTTTCCCATTTGTATCCAATCACCTTGGTTGATATTGTACATTATTTGGTGATGGGGAAGTGTCCTTCTCAATTTAGCTCAAAACAAAAAAAGAAACTAATTTGTAAGAGTTGTAGGTTTAAATGGATTAATGGCATGTTGTTTAATATTTATCTTGGACATATTAGAAAGAACATTAAGATACAAGTGAAAAGTATATCACTAATATACATATACAATTTAGGATGTGATGAATATACAATACTGCAAGTTGACCTAACTCTATGTATAATGTATTATATAATGTAATGTTCATGTGAATATTCACAAATTATCAATTTCACTTATATCTTCTTGTCTCAAATTTTTTTAACTCAAAGTTTCAAGAGACTCAAGCCCATATACTTCACCTATACCTATTGTTTACAACATTTTGATTCCAATGTCAAGACTTTTCTAAAGTGATAAAGAAAAGGTTGAATCAAGACATAAAGGAAATGTCAAATCAATACTATCATTTGTGATTGTAAAATACATTAATAAAAGATTATTTAAGACATGGAAAAGAAATAATGGGTAGAAATAGAGATACTACACGTGTTTCACACTTTTATAAAGAAAACAATCAATACACATACAAATTTTCAAATTCAAACACCTAAATGTGACATTGATTATTTGAATTTTAAAATGATGTAAACGAATTTAAAATGTAGTTTATAAGATACATTTTAAAATAGTTGGATTTATCATTTTTTTCTATAATTTTTAAAAACAATGAGTTGGATGGGACATCACCAAAAAAATAAAATCATTTTTCTCCTCATAGATTACTTGAAATCTAGTCCATGAAAAAAAAAGAAAAAACATTCAATGATTTTTAATAATAATTTTTAAAGTTAAACTTAATCAAAACGTTACAATTTTCATAAGGTATCAATTTTCATTTAATTTTTTTATGATTTAAATAATGTAACCTTGGAGAGGATTCTCTCCTCTAATACACTCTATGTTTTTCAAAAAATCTAGATATATTTGATATATATTTACAAATAATTAAATCAAATATGTTGGCCAAATGTGGACACAACATGACTTCTTCATCTAATTAGAGGAAGAAAATTTGTTGAACTTATTGCTTTTAATAAGGACACAATTTTAATTGAGAGAATTAAATACGATCTTCCTCATTGAAGTCAATATGTTCCCAAGTTGAATCTGATTCCAAACATGAATTTTTGCCCACCAAAATATGTCCAACATCAACATTTTCTAAGTCATGGACATCAATTGGAGATTGAATCTTAGTGGGACTTTCAATCATTGCACCATCTTCAAGTAAAACATTTTCCCAACTTGAATCTAATTCGAAGCACAAATTTTCATCCAATGCAAGCATGGCATCAAGATTTTCTAGTCCATCGACATAAATCGATGATCCAATACTAATGGGACTTTCAGTCATTGCACCATCTTCTAGCAAAGTGTTGGCAGTATAATCCGATTCACAACAACTCCTAGGTTCTTGTAAATCTCTAACTGACCTTCAATTTGGTTGGTTTCTGCCTTTGAATTTGGTTGCACTAGATTATGAGAAGTAGTATTCAAACTACTTTTATGAATGGGCTCCTCACTCGTATTGTTCTGGGAAATAACATCATCTTCATATTTCTTGATGTAAATTTCACCTATGTATAATCCATGATCCAGGTTTGGACCCAAGTTCAACTCAGGTAGCCAATTACTTCTCTCCTCTAAAACTGGTGCAAAAGTGGAGTCAAAGTTATTTTCATTTATAACTAAATTCACTTCTGGACAACTACAATTGTTACATCATTCCTGTATGCTAAAGTTTCAATGTCTACATTTTCATATGTACCTAGTTACATATAACAAAACAAGTTAATATAAATATTAAACAAAAAACTTTATAGAGGTCACAAATAAAGTATTGTACCATGTCAAGTTAAGGAACGAGAGCTTTTAGTTCAAGGTAGAGCGCCCCAGCATCCGGGCAGTCTTAAACCATACACACTAAGCAACATATGAAGTCTAGAAAATGTTAGTCAACTTTGAGTGTTTAACACTTTTAATTCTACAAACATGTATTAATCCTAAAAAATGTTAGTCAACTCTCAATGTTTAACACTTTCAAGCCTAAAAATGTAAGCTTCATGTGTATGATTTAAGCCTTTACCCAGCACACTAACAACACCCTAACAAGCTAATGGACAATGCTTAGATCTAAATTGATCCTACTGTTTGGCAACAAAATATGTAGTACCATATAGGAAGATCTAATTTGAGACTTTTGTATCCAATTTATCAAGAAGATCTAAACCTAACATTATGGATTGCAAAAGCTTGAAACCTTTCAACAGTAATAATGGGCTCCAATTGTTCAAGCAGAAAACATCCTAATTGCTACACCGAAGCTTTGTAAAATGACAGTGTTCTGGTTCAGGGTGTTTTAAAGCAAATGAGGTCCAAGTAGTAATTTTTTTGGTTCTTGGGCTTGAACTGTGCACCATTATTCATTCTTTTGGTTGGGCAATCCCATATTAAATGATCTATGAGCCACAACAATAACAAGTTCTCTGCGAAATCACCCTCTCTTTTCCTGATATATGAGCCTCCATTCCCGACTTGACCGGATTTTTAAACAAAATGATTTGCAATAATAAGAATATAGACTTTGAACAAATATTTTGCTCCAAGCTCGGTTATTTATTTGATAATTTCTAAAATAAGGTTGTAGCAGTCACACCTTCAAGGGTAATGGACGCATGATTGGATCTATAAGTTAAAATGTAGTTTTCAATTTATAATTTTTTAAAATAAGGTTTTACTAATTATAGTGGCCACTTTAATGGATATATTAACCTCATTTTAAATTAATCATATATAGACACATTTTAAAATATTGTTAATAAGTAGCAATCGCACTTTTGTGTGCGATGTCGAAGAGGTGTGGAAAATCAATTAAGAAGAAAGTATATTTTTTACATATATTTTCATAGTCTATGTAGTCAATTAATAGATGAATTTTACGCAACAAAGGTCTTAATAAAGAAGTGATATCTCTCATTCAACTATGCATATGCTTATAGGGGTATGAACATGATTGAAATAAAGCCTTTAAATTAGGAAGATAATCAAGATCAATTACCAATAGGATCATGTTATATTTGCAATAAGGAATGAAGGAGAGAGAGGGATGGATAAGGATGGAAAGGAGAGATAGAGGGGGGAAGAGAGAGAGGGGGGTTAAGGAGATAGATATAAGGGATGGAGGTAGAGAGGAAGCTAGAGATAAGATGTAGATAGAGATGGAGATGGAGGTGGAGAAGGATATTGCTATGTAGAGAAGGAGGGGGAGAGATAAGGAGAGGGAGGACAACTAGACAGATAGAGATGGAAGGGATAAATATAAATAGAGGGAGAGAGGTGGGGGTGATGTGAGAGAGATAGAAAGATCAAGATAGAGATAGGAAGCGACATAGAGAGAGGTAAAGAGATATAGTTGTAGAGAGAGATGGACAGATACCAAGATAAAGATAGAGAGAGAGAGATGGAAGAAAAAATATAGAAAGATTAAGATAGAAAGGCAAAGAGATATAGGAGTAGAGATGTAGGAATAGGGAGAGGGGTGGGGGATATAGATGTAAAAGAGATGGAGATATGTCTAGAGATAAAGGGTGAGAAAGGAAGATAGAGGTAGAGATGAAGATAAATAGAGAGATTAACAAGGTCAGAGAGAAGAGGGGTAGAGGAATAGATATAGATAGAGGGTGATATAAAGAGATAAAAAGGGATATGGAAAGAGATTGAGAGATAGGGAGAGTGATAGAGACATAGGGAGATAGACAAAGCCACAAATAGAGATAGAGAAAGACAAAGAGAGAGTTGAAGAAAAAGAGATATTGAGAGAGGTAGAGAAATAGAGAGCCAAAGAGGTAGAGGGGGAAAGAGAGACTAATAGTATAAGTGACATGTTTATGATTCCATATTATGCATGCATGTCTACCAATGTAGTTGTGATATATGTCATAACCTATTCTAGATCTCTCGTTTTGGTACAAACAAGGAAAAAGTAAGAAAAAGTTGTAGAGATTCACTTTATATATGTGAATTGCATTTGCTTAAAAGTTTATAAGTAATTTTGAACAAATCCATTTTGTGTAGTTTTTGCAATCATAGCAAGCCATGAGATGAAGATAGAAACTAGATTCTTATTTCAAACTTTTGACCAACTATCTCATGATGTTAGACATCTTGCTAGCCAAACATTTTTTTTTTATGACTCTTTTGTACATTCTCTTGGATTCCATGCATGTGTGATTCTTGAGTATACAGGAAAACAAATAAGAGAACTAGTGAATAACATTAACCCAGAAATGTATCCACAAGTGTTCAGGGAATTAGAAGATGAAGTAGATAACAAAATATAAGAGATGATCCCTAAAAAGGGAAGAAGATTATTAAGGAAATGAAAGAGATGATCCTTGAAAAGGGAAGAGGATTATTGTAAGAAGAAGGGGTCCTAATCCTACCTAGATGGGATATTAGCTTAGCCATAGGTTTTGACAACTTAAGAAGCAATTAGAACATGAAAGTTAAATTGAGTGTTAGAGCTACAGATAAGGTCTACACTAGATCAAGATTTCACCCTAATAATAAGTCTTGGTATAAGTGGGCCTTATATCCACTACGTAAGATGTCTCTCAATATTGAGGATCCAAGTCAAATATATGGATATCTTATTCATAGATTAGAAGACATGAACCTTGTTAAGACATGAACTTAATGCAACAAAATAAATGAAGGCTCATACTGAAAAACTGGTGAAAGAAAACACATGGTATAAGAGAGAAAATAAGCACTTGAGAGTAGAAAATGTGATGTTTGGAGATATACTGTCATTTTATTGAGGGACTGCTCCGTTGCCAATAATTGATGCACCGGATCATGAGAAAAGACTAATGAAGGTTACTTCAAAGAGGTCTTATTAGAAACTAGAAGTAATAAAGTTAGTGAAAAGAAAGGAATGGATAGTTCAATAGTGGAAGGCTTTAAAAGCCAATGTTGTCATAGAGTTAATGAATGACATATTTGCAAAACTATTGCTACATGTTGACAGATTTTGGATGTATTTGTTGGAACATAGAAGGCCATTAAAGAGCATGAGAGGTAACAAGGAAGGCTAGAATCAAAAAGAGAGGAAATCACACAAGATCTTGCTAAGGAGAAGTCAGAATATGCAATGAAACAAGTTGATAAATGGATAAAATTACACAGAGAGTTTAATAAGAAGTTTCAATCAAAGAATTAAATAGATGTGATCAAAAGAAAGACACTCATTTCCCCTCAGTCCTTAAAGATACTGATAGTAGTTTGAAAATTCTAGAAGAGTGGAAAATGGAGATTATGTAGATGTTACCACAGGCCATAAGTATTGTCCTTATTAATAATAAGCTATTGAGAATGTTGGTATTTTTGTATGGTTTTGTCATTGATGTCAACACCTACTAAAACACTAGCACTTTGGAGATCCAACAACATTCACTGGCAAGCAAGTAACTATTGCACAGTTACTAGTATATGGTTCACCGGCACTTGAAATGATATGGAAGACACTTGGTAATGTCGAAGACATCGTGTGGACACTTTGTTTTGAAGAATTAATCATTGCTATATTCATATTTGCATATTTGCTTTTACTAGCAAATAGGTCCAGGGTTATCTAGGGTTACACCGGCAGGCTTATCTTTTTCAGATCAGCATGGCACGCTATAGAGATGATTTATTATTGTTGTAAATGCATTAAGCCGACATGTTCAATCAGTTATTGCATTGGATATTATATTATTTGTAAAATGTTTTTATTGTAATATCTTGTAGAGCCGACCTACTAAAATTGGTCTTAGGTTATGGTATAAATGTAAGATCTTATTTGTAAGATCAAATGTGGAATGCAAAGAAAAATTGTGAGAAGGTATATGCGAGATTAAGCAGAGGTATACAGGAAGACATCATTTGAAGGTGAAGCTAGGTTTTTGTAGAAGCATATCAACATTACACCGGTACTGAATCCAGCATATGAAGATGCTATTTTGTACAGTACATTCTTATTGGATTTAACCATCCAACTGCAGTCAGTGTGACTCCCATTTTGTGATTGAGCAGTGAGCTCTAGGCTGTTGGCCTTTCTGCATGTGCAGACCCCATTTACGTATGCTTACTATTTGTAGTAGTATCATCTGATTATGGGTAAGGTTTCCCACCATGGTTTTTTCCCTTACAGGGTTTCCACATACAAATATTGGTGTTATGTGTTGTGGATGATTTTATGTTTATGTTTCATGCATTAATCTTTACTGATATAGTGATTTACTATTAACACTGTCTACTGACATACTTAACTAGTTTACCGGTATTAAGCATTAAGCTGATTAATTAGTTTTTGGTTTGATTTTATTAGACAACTGATTCACCCCCCCCTCTTAGTTGTCTCCGAGACCTAACAATTGGTATCAGAGCTTAGTCCTCTTTTGCAGAAGTTTAAAAACTTGAGGAGATCCAAAGTCTACTAATTATTTCAGGAAGGATAGTCCTAAGCTTGATGGAACCAACTATGGGATATGGAAAATCAGGATGGAGACACATCTTATTTGCATTGGTAAAGACATCTGGGAAGTTACAAAGAATGGTTATACTTCTGCTGTAGTTGGTCAGACTGCTCCAACTACCTTAACTAAAGATGAGGAGAATGATTGCAAAGCAAGATAAGCACTTTTGAGCGCATTATCAGATCAACAAATCATGGGATTATCAGATAGGTCCACTGCTAAAGATATTTGGGATCATTTGGAAACACTAAATGAAGGAGATTCCAAAGTCAAGATTGCAAAACTTGAAAGCTTCTGAGTCAGGTATGAACATCTGAAAATGGAAGAATATGAAAGAATTTCTGCTTTTATGGAAAGAGTAAATGAAATTGTTTTGGGTATTAAATGTTGTGGAGAAACCTTGAGTGAGGATGAAATTGTTTCAAAAATCTTAAGAGGTTTGCCACCGACATATAAAATGAAGGTTACTACTATAAATGAGTTGAGAACAATGCCTAATACATCAGTAACTAGGGATACATTGATTGGAAAACTTTCAGCCTTTGAAATTGAGGAATTTGGTCATGTTATAAAGACAGATTTGTCCTTTAAAGCATCAACATCATCTACTCCATCTTTTGAAAAATCAGACTGGAAAGCCTTTTATGCAAGAGAACTTGAAGAAACTAGGAAGGAGAATGAAGATCTTGAAGAACTTGAAGCACTATTTGCAATGAAAATGCCAAAAGGTCCAGTTGGAAGTAAGTATGAAGATAAAGAACCCTTTAAATGTTTCAACTGCAATAAAATTGGTCATATGGCTTCGAGATGCCCTAATAGACATGCTAGACTAAGAGAAGAAGCTAGAAGAATATACAAGCCTAATCTTGAATATCAGAGATACAGATTTAAGAAGAACAAAGACAAATCTTGTTACATTGCTGATGAAGGTGTGACCGATGATTCTGATGAGTATCTAGTAGATAATGGATGGGTTTTTGTTGCTATAACAAAAGATCAACCGACACCTACTGCTCAACCAGTAGAACAAGCCCTAGCAGCTAAAGTTGTAGTAAAGGATGAATGGATCATTGACTCAGGATGATCACATCATATGACAGGAGACAAAGGTAAATTCTTGAACTTTCAAGAATACAATGGCGGTTTAGTAAGATTTGGAGATGACAAAACCTGTTCAATCAAAGGTAAGGGTTCAATATCTCTTGATGGTAAGCATAACACTGACAATGTCTACTATGTTGAAGGATTAAAGCATAATCTTTTAAGTGTTGGTCAATTAGTTGAGAAGGGATTTTAGTTACAATTTAAAAATGGAAAATGCAAAATCATGAATAGAATGGTTTGGAAATTGCAACCGGTAATCAGACTAGAGGTAATATCTTTCATTTGAATAACAGTGAAAAGGCATGCTTGATTGCACATATAGATGAAAGTTGGTTATGGCATAAGAGACTATGTCATGTAAACTTTGATTGCATGGTAAAAATCAGTACTTCTAAGGCAGTTAGAGATCTACCTAGAATTGTGAAACCTCAGAATATAATTTGTAAGGAATGTCAATTTGCTAAAGAAGCTAGAGCTAGTTTCAAAAGTATTCTAGACAAATCCAATAATACTCTTGATTTGATTCACACTGATTTATGTGGTCTAGAAAGAACTAAAAGCTTACAAGGTGATACATATTTCATGCTAGTTATTGATGATTATTCTAGAATGTGTTGGGTTACTTTTCTCAAAGAAAAATTTAGAAGCACTTGGAAAGTTCAAACTGTTCAAAGCAATGGTTGAGAATGAAACCAGTAAGAAAATCAAATGTTTAAGATCAGATCAAGGAGGAGAATTTACATCTAAGGACTTTAATACATTCTGTGAAGTGAATGGAATCAGAAGACAATTATTAGCACCTCGGACACCATAGCAAAATGGAGTTGTTGAAAGGAAAAACAAAACTATCTTAGATGCAGCAAGAAGTATATTATCTGAAGCAAATCTACCACATGTGTATTGGAGAGAAGCAGTTAGCACTGCTATCTATACATTCAACAAAGTTCACATCAAAGGTGAAACTGGTAAGACCCCTCATGAACTATGGTTTGGTAATACTCCTACTCTTAAGTATTTTAGAATTTTTGAAAGTAAATATTATATTAGAAGAGATGAGTATATTGGCAAATTTGATCCTAGAAGTGATGAAGGAATATTTCTTGGTTATTCATCTAAGAGCAAGGCATATAGATTTTTTAATAACAGATTGTAGAAAATTGTTGAGAGTACAAACGTAAGGATTGATGAACAATTTAGAGGAACTTCAAGGTATATAGACTCTGAACCGGCAACAGAAATTGTGACAAATGAACCTACACTAAATCAACCGGTACAGAATGAAGATCCAGTTACCCCAGTACCATTAGAGGATTCCACAGTAATTGAAGAAGTACAGTAAACTAAGACACCCCGGTATGTAAGATTGAATCATTCTGAAGATCAGATAATTGGAAACAAATTGAACCATCATCTATCAATGAGGCATGTGAAGATAAATTTTGGATTAAAGCTATGGAAGAAGAATTAGGACAAATTGAGAAAAATAATACTTGGACATTAGTTCCCCAACCTAAAGATAAAAATGTAATTGGAACCAAATGGTTATTTAAAAAAAAACTTAATGAAGATGGTAAGGTTGTCAGAAATAAAGCAAGACTAGTGTGTAAGGGATATTCTCAGAAATAAGGAGATGATTACAATGAAACCTTTGCACTAGTAGCTAGAATTGAGGCAGTCAGATTATTCTTGACATATTTTCTCTGACAGATCTTGAAGAGGATGTATATACTAAAAAACCTGATAGATTTTCTCTGACATATGACAATGATATGGTTTGCAAGTTAAAAAAAGCTCTATATGGATTAAAACAAGTCCCAAGAGCTTGGTATGCAAGGTTGGATAAGTATCTTTTAAAGATTGGTTTTACTAAAGGAAATGAAGACATCAATTTATATTACAAAATAACTAATGATGACATCTTGATTATAGAAGTATTTGTTGATGATATAATCTTTGGAGGAGAAGATGGATTATGTAAGGAATTTTCTATTAAAATGTAGCAAGAATTTGAAATGTCTATGATTGGAGAAATAAAATTCTTTTTAGGATTGCAGATTTGACAGACTGATAAAGGTATATTTTTGAGTCAATCCAAGTACTTGATAGAATTACTAAAGAAATTTGGGATGGAGAACTCTAAACCAGTAAGTACACCTATGACTACAAATGACAAATTATCTCAAAGGGATGAATCTACACCTATTAATCCAACTAGATACAAATCTATGATAGGAGGTCTACTATATTTGACACAAACCAGGCCTGATATTATGAATGCAGTATGTATTGTTTCTAGTTTTCAAAGCAATCATAGGGAAAATCATGAATCAGCAGTAAAAAGGATTTTCTGGTACTTACAAGGCACTGCAAATCTTGGATTATGGTATCCTAGAGATGAAAATTTTGATCTATGTACATACACAGATGCAAATTGGGCAAGAGATGTGGATGATAGAAAAAGCACCACTGGAGGAGCATTCTTTCTTGGAAAGAGATTAGTTTCTTGGTTGAGTAAGAAATAGAGTTGTATATCTTTATCAACAAAAGAATCAGAATATGTTGCAGCAGCAACTAACTGTACACAGCTACTATGGCTTAAGCAAATGTTGAAAGACATAAAGGTAAAATGCAGAGAACCTATTACTATATATTGTGATAACACTATAGAAATTGATATATCTAAGAATCTGGTATTAAATTCTAAAAAAAAACATGTTTCTATCAAACTAAATTTTCTAAGGGAAAAAGTTGAAGAAAAGGAGATAAAACTAGTTTATGTGAATACTAAAGAACAACTTGCAGATATTTTCACAAAACCTTTGCCTAAGGAGGCTTTTGAATATTTCAGAGATCAGCTTGGAGTCATACCACCACCAGTAGAGACTTAGATAGTTGATGATTTTCATCAACCGACAGAATTGAAAGACAAATCTTTTACTTTGATCTTTGATGAGGAAGCTACTTCTCAGGGGGAGTAGATGGTATATTGAATTGATTGGTATTTTGTATATGAACTTGGTTTTATTATAACTTTGGCATTTGATGTCAAAGGGGGAGAGATATTTATGGAAAAACACATTATCTTTTGAGGAGAGATTGGTATTGAAAAAAAGTTTTGGAAAACACATGTTGCTCCCAAGGGGAGAAATTGTTTAAAGGAGATAGTTGGTTTTTGGTATTTGGCATTTCAATTTTGGCACTTTGATGGTTTTTCCATCTTGTGTTGCCATCAATGCTAAAGGGGGAGATTGTTGGTATTTTGGTATGATTTTGTCATTGATGTCAACACCTACTAAAACACTAGCACTTTGGAGATCCAACAACATTCACCGGTAAGCAAGTAACTATTGCACAGTTGCTAGTATATGGTTCACCGACAGGATATAATGTTCACCGACACTTGAAATGATATGGAAGACACTTGGTAATGTTTAAGACATCATGTGGACACTTTGTTTTGAAGAATTAATCATTGCTATATTCATATTTGCATATTTGCTTTTACCAGCAAATAGGTCCAGGGTTATCTAGGGTTACACCGACAGGCCTATCTTTTTCAGATCAACATGGCACGCTATAGAGATGATTTATTATTGTTGTAAATGCATTAAGCCAACATGTTCAATTAGTTATTGCATCAGATATTATATTATTTGTAAAATGTTTTTATTGTAATATCTTATAGAGCCAACCTACTAAAATTGGTCTTAGGGTATGGTATAAATGTAAGATCTTATTTGTAAGATCGAATGTGGAATGCGAAGAAGAATTGTGAGAAGGTATATGCGAGATTAAGCAGAGGTATACACAAAGACATCATTTGAAGATGAAGCTAGGTTTTTGTAGAAGCATATCAGCATTACATCGGTACTGAATCCAGCATATGAAGATGCTATTTTGTACAATACATTCTAATTGGATTTAACCATCCAACTGTAGTCAGCATGACTCCCATTTTGTGATTGAGCAATGAGCTCTAGGCTATTTTCCTTTCTCCATGTGCAGACCCCCTTTATGTACACTTACTATTTGCAGTAGTATCATCTGATTGTGGATAAGGTTTCCCATTGTGTTTTTTCCCCTTACAGGGTTTCCATGTACAAATATTGGTGTTATGTGTTGTGGATGACTTTATGTTTATGTTTCATGCATTAATCTTTACCGGTATAGCAATTTATTATGAACACTATCTACCGACGTACTTAACTGGTTTACCGATATTAAGCATTAAGTTGGTTAATTAGTTTTTGGTTTGAATTTATTAGACAACTGATTCACTCCCCCCCTCTCTGTTGTCTCCAGGACCTAATAGAGAATGCAAGTGTTAAATTGAATAAAATGTCTTTAATAGAATTTGGAATGAAGCATGTCAATGACATCTTTACTAGAAATAAAGATCATTGGCAAAGGTTCTATAATAGACATTTGGATGGGTAGCTTGTATGTAGTCTAATTTTGTTTTAGTAATGGGGCGCAATTTGCAAAAAAAGGTTTATATCTATGATATTGTATCAACCATTTTGAAAAATTAATGAGAATATGCTTTAGGATTATCTCTAACTTATCTCATTTTATTCACATTAACTAGTACATTAAGGATGTATTGGTTTGTCTTTGTTCTCTTTGTGTGAATGTGTAATGCATTTCATAAGTTTCTTTCAAGAAGAGAATTCATCTCTAAGGAAATTGTAGTGAACATGAGTATATGTGTTGTGATCCTTGAGTAGAATTGTGGGTGCATATCTAATTAACATTTGTATAATGCATAAGTGTTGGGATTAGATGATTGGATTTAAATCAATTCTAGATATTAAATATATATGCTATTTGACTCCATGCCCCTAGGAATCAAGCACCAATCTATCTTTGTTCCAAATTTGTTTCAAAAACGTCTCAACTATCAAGATCTCTTTTAAATTTATTTTGTAGGATTAGCTTTACTTTAGGTTTTATTCTCAATTGTTAAGTTGATGATGATAAACCAAGAATGCAACCACATTCTAAGATAATTAATCATTTCATTGGTATATTTTCATTAGAATATATCTACTATATATGCAATATTTGAAAATTATTTATATGGAAACTTTGAATATTGCAAGGTATAGTCACTTAGGTTTAGTAGAGCCTAAAGAGTAGGAGATTACTCAATCCTCTAATTGAAATCTGATTTGTTGGCCACTAATCGAAGGGTTTGAAGATTGAAATTTGCATTTCGTAGGAAATCCTCAGGAAATCAGATGAAGTAACCAACGAGTAGTTTAGGGTTAGGAATTTCTATAAATTTGTAACCTAGTGATATATAGCTAGCAAAACCATCTTTTGTAAGCCTAGAATGAATTCATTTTATGTGGGTTATACCTGTATAGTCCTATGATTTGTATAGGGGTTATTGAGGTAGCAAACTATTTTTTGTTCAATGACATTCTTTGGGGCTAAGTCAACAAGTTGGGTTTGATTCTTTTTATAGTGTAATGGTCCATTTTGTTCAAATTTAATATCTATTAAGGTATTACTCTAGGAATACCCTCATGAATCTAAGTTGAATTCAAAATGTAGGAGATATAACCTACTCTCATAGAGTTGGCCTCTAACCCTCCATGATCTGTTGTTGAGATGATTTCACTTGCAAGAATACAACCCTAGCCTTACAAGTTGATTTTAGTTCTAAGAAGTGGAGCAACAATTTTAAGATCCAATAGGATGGACAAAGGTATTAATATTGGGGTCACATTTAAATTTTTACATTGTAATATTTCTTTGTCAAGGATGTTAGCAAGAGCAATTATGTTGTAGATTTTCCATGGTCCTATCTATATGGGTAGGGTCATGTCTACTCAAGGGTACTAGAACGCTAATAGTACATTGGAGTCTTGAAAAATACAAATAATGTATCTACAAGTGTTGTGGTATCTTTTATAAGTGCACCGACATCCTATATAAGTCTAGCATCATCATTTATGTTGTCTCGAAAAACTAACCTTTATTTATTTATTTATTCCTATACCAAAATGTTTACAAAGGACAAATTTGGCTCCTAAGGCACATTTGGGGGATCTATAATAATCAATTCCTTGGGTTTATTCAAGAATAATATATGGAAATATGTTGTAAGTGTTATGGTGAGAAAGGAAAAGTTTGAATTGGGAGATGGTAAGATGTACAATTGTGAGAGAGAGAGAGAGAGAGAGAGAGAGAGAGAGAGAGAGAGAGAGAGAGAGAGAGAGAGAGAGAGAGATTTTAATCTTCTTAGATCATTGGAGGTGAATTAAGGTTTTGGGGTAAAAAAGGGAAAGTGTTGTGGTGAGAAAGGAAAAGTGTGAATTGGGAGATGGTAAGATGTCCAATTGTGTCCATAAGAAAAGAGTGTGTCTGTGTGTGTGTGTGTTAGAGAGAGAGAGAGAGAGAGAGAGAGAGAGAGAGAGAGAGAGAGAGATGTAAGTATTTGATGGTAGAAACATTGACGGTGAATGGAAGAAA
Organism: Cryptomeria japonica; assembly: GCF_030272615.1. NCBI lineage: Eukaryota > Viridiplantae > Streptophyta > Pinopsida > Cupressales > Cupressaceae > Cryptomeria > Cryptomeria japonica. The sequence goes on along the minus strand of NC_081415.1, from coordinate 567,266,622 downwards.
GCATTTCAAATGTGACAAGATTCATGTTCAAATGGGAGGAGACATATTGGAGATGATTCACACTCTATGTTCATTAAAAAAAATTAAAGATATGCTTATTGAGAAAAAATATCATTAAAAAAAATTAGAAGTGTTAAGTATTTATTTTCCATCTTTATAATTACATAAGCTACTTCTAAATTAAAAAGAAATTTCTACAATTTTTTTTTTCTTTCTTATATAAATTTTATAGATTCAAAAAAATTATATAAATAATAAGATCCCTATTTTTAAAATGACCGAATACACTTTAGCACAATCTATTTATAAGAAAATAATGATATTGTCTGTTATCATACACACTAATTAAACTCAACCCCTTCCATGTTGATAATATCTTATAATTAATTGCACTATACAATATGCCAATTAGGCTGAATTACTTCGGTATTAATTACTAGTTGGAAGCAAGAAGATAAATATTTAGGTATCAGGTGGGGCCATTTCACCTACTAGCATTAGAAAACAACCACACAACTCATGGCTAATAGCCAACATAAATAGTGGATAACACAGTCACTTTTGATGGGGGCGTTTTTGGAATAATGAGATCATTTCTGGAACTCAATAACCCAGAATCCATTAACACAACAAATTGGCTTCACACCTCCTTCAAATCCTGTTTCTTTTGCAATTGGGTTGAATGTCAACATGCAAGAACTATGGCCAATCTCTGCATTCAGCTGATCTGCGTAAAATTTATAGTCTTCTATTTGATTCTAAGCTTTTCTTATGTTTTGGGTAAAATTTCAGAATCCATTATCAAGAACCAAAAAGAAAAAGAATGAAAAAGTGTCAGAAATCAAACTATAGATCATAAAATTTGATTTGAAACATAAAAAAATTTACCACAATCAAAATGTATGATTCATAGAAGATTACCTCCAAAACTGCATCTGAAGAGAATTATAAAGCAAAATCACCGGTATAACTAAGTACACTTTTTTCCACAAAAGAAAAAGTTCAATAAACAAAATAAAAATAAATAAATAGTTGGCAAAAATATCAATGAGCTATTTAAACAAGTAGATTGACTATCTAGGTAATGAAAATATTGTTGGTAATATTGCATTATAACAGACAATGAAAGATTGTTGACATTTCAATAAGGATATTGAGAAGGTTGTTGATGATTATGGACATAACTGATCAAAGATGTTTTACTATCTTGATATTATTATTTTGTCATTGATGTCAACAAATTGATTTTCTAATTCAGTATGATGTTGCCATATCTTGAGAAGTATGATATGAAGATTATAAGGAAGTTGGTAAAGACACATGAAAGAATATGATGAATAAGGGGATAAGTTATTCAATGGGCAACTCTAGCGAGCCAGACAATGATGAGATCTTGATGTTTTAGATTGTTTTAACATCATACATATGTTGTAAAATGTAAAGGTTAATACTATACTATGTTATCAAGTAAGGAACCTAGTCGGTAAACCTTAAGGAACCTAGTCAGTAAACCCTAAGGTTATCGCTATCGGTTAATGAAGGCAGAATGTCTACCGAGTGAAGTTTAGTATTCACCGAGTTGTAACCGAGCTATAACAGAATGCATTAAATGTTTACATGTGATATTCAATGAATGATGCTGATGAGGTGGAGCGGATCAATGATTGGTAAACCATGGAAGTAAGTTTGTTAACGAATCTAAAGCAATGGAAAGTCGGCAAGAAGATCTATAGCTCAGATTGAACTGCATTACCCTAACACAAGTTCCAAGGTGAATATGCAAGTTCCAAGGCAGGGTAAAACATTTTCAGATCGAAAGATACATTGAACCTGGACAAGATTCAAGATCTGATGGCTATGATTGATTATGGGAAATGTGATCAATGAGATTAAGCGGTTAGAAGATTGTTTATAAATAGGAAACTGTTGATAAACAATGGATGTGGGCAAGTGTATGCACAGGGATGCTACATAGTGATTACTGAGCATAGAGGCTTGAAGACCTGTTAGAATAATAGAGTATTGATGCCCAACAGATAGACAAGATTAGTTCTATGTCTAGATTGTATTGAACAAATAGGAATCTGCTTTATCATTTTAGATGTGAAGTTGCAGATAGATTTTTATTACTGTTATTTTATGAAAGTGACAAGAAATCTCTTAACTGAGTGGACTTAACAGTCTTATATGTAAATCCTCTAGCAAGGTGACATTCTGATTGAGTGTTTGAAATCCTTTGACAATGTCACTTCTAACAAAGTGAAGATCCTAATAGATCTGAGGGAAATCCCTTAACCGGGTCACATCTAGCAATGTGTTTGAAATCTTTAATAGGATTTGCTTTTAACTGAGCATACTCTATAAGAGTATATTTCTTAGTGGGTCCGAAATCCCACAGTGGTTTTTCCCTATTTGGGTTTCCACGTTAAATCTGGTGTTATGAGGTTTATATTGTTCATATGCTTTTGAGTTTGCATGTTTGACAGTTTTTGGTTATATGACTGATATATGTGTTACCGAGGTTGAATTTGATGTTTTTATGGATGATTAAGTTTGTATGATTCACCCCCCCCTCTCATCTTGTTGGCTATTGGATCTGTACTTATATTAAGTATCAGAACTATCAATTGGTATTAGAGCTTTGGACTCCGAAAGGAAAGTTTAAAGGCACTTGAGTTAAAGATCCAAAGATGTATAAGAGGGATGCGCCTAAGCTGAATAAGTCAAGTTTCTCTACATGGTAGAAAAGGATGATGCTACATCTATTAGGAGTTGGAGAATATGCTATATACTATCTGGAGAATGATTTTGTTGCACCGAGCACCTATCCATTGACTATGGAAGAGATAAAAGCAAAGCAAGAACATATTCAAGCAATGATTGAAATAACATCTGCATTGATCGATTCTAAGTTTAATGATCTAGAAGGATGTACTGATGCAAAGGCAATGTGGACTAAGCTCATATCCGTGTATGGAGGAGATGAACATGTTCAAAGAGCAACAATAGATAGTTCAAGAGGACAACTTGAATCTATGAGGAAGAATGAAGGTGAGAACATAACCCAGTATAGTACAAGACTAAAGGAGATTGTAAATCAAATCAAAGGAGTAGGAGGAACTATTGAAGAAAAGGATCTGACAAGGAAGTTGTTAATAACCCTTCTACCTACCTATGCCAGTTTCCTTGGATGCTACTATTGGTAAGCTACGTGCATTTGAGCTAAGTAATTTTGATAACAATGGGTCATCAGTAAATAAGGTTGAATCTGCATTTAGTTCTTTTCATCTGAATGAATCTAATGATTACAATGAAAGAAAGTATAAGTACTCTGAAGGAGATCACAATGGAGCAAGTGAAAGATTTCAGAAGAACATGGAGGAGGTACACAAACTATATGAAGAAATCAGAAAGCAAGAAGAGTTTGAAGCACTATTGGCCAAAAGAATACCGAGAGGCAAAGGTAAGTATAAAGGAAAACTACCTTTGAAATGTTTCAATTGTGATAAGATTGGACATATGGCTTCTAACTATCCTGACAAAGATTTCACTGAAAAGAGAGATTACCGAGATGATAGACAAAAAGATAATCATTATAGAGGACACCGAGACTTCAGAAGAAGAGATAGAAAGACATGCTTAATTGCCGATGAGGAATCTGACGATGATAAATCAGATGAGACTGATATAGAGGAAGTTGTTTATGTGGCTATCAAGGATGGATCAAATGAAGAAAGGTATGAAGAAAAAGCCCCAATATCTCACATAAACACTAATGATTCTTGGATTATAGATAGTAGATTCTCACATCATATGACAGGAGATAAACACAAGTTTGTTATGTTAAAAGATTATGATGGAGGCTATGTTAGATTTGGTAATGATGCACCATGTCCAGTAAGAGGTAAAGGATCCATAACACTTCTTGATAATGCAAGATGCAATTATGTTTATTGGGTTGAAGGTTTGAAATACAATTTGTTGAGTGTAGCACAACTAAACAACATAGGTTACTGAATAGAATTTCAGAAAGGAATTGTCAAAGTTCATGACAAGAAAGGAAAGTTAGTTTCTACCGGGACACAAACAAAAGGTAATACATTTCACCTTGACTCAACTCATAATTAGTGTTTGCATGCAAAGATTGATGATACCTGGTTATGGCATAGAAGGTTTTTTCATGTTAATTTTGATAATCTGATCAAAATAAGTAAGAAGCACCGAGTAAGAGGTCTACCGAGTCTTGAAAAACTTGAGAATGCTATGTGCCGAGGATGCCAGATGGGTAAGATGACAAGATCAAGCTTTACAAGTAAGTCCTACACTTCTAAGGGAATTATAGATCTTGTGCACACTGATCTTTGTGGTCCTATGAAAGTTCAAAGTTATTATGGTGATTAGTATTTCATATTATTTGTGGATGATTATTCAAGGATGATGTCAGTAATGTTTTTAAAAGAAAAATCAGAAGCTTTTCAAATGTTCAAATGGTACAAGGCTAGAGTTGAAAATGAAACAGGAAGACAACTAAAATGTCTTAGATCAGATAGAGGAGGAGAGTTCACATCTGATGAGTTCAACCTATTTTGCAATGATCATGGTATTAAAAGGCAAGTCTCTACACCGAGAACTCCATAGTAGAATGGAATAGCTGAAAGAAGAAACAGATCTATTGTGGATTGTGCTAGAACACTGATGATTGAGAAGAAGGTTCCACAAACATTTTGGAGAGAAGCAATAAGCACAGTTGTTTACACCTTGAATCAAGTTCAATTGAAGAAAGGTACTTTGAAGACACCTTATGAAATCTGGTATGGCAAGAAACCTAATGCAAGTTATTTTAAAATCTTTGGAAGTAAATGCTATGTTCATAAAGATGATAGGAATGACAAGTTTGATCAGAAAAGTGAAGAAGGAACATTTCTAGGATATTCTTCCGGAAGCAAAGCATTTAAATGTCTGATCAAATCATCTAACAAAATAGTAGAAAGTACAAATGTGAAAATTGATAAATTTGTAGAAAGAAATGATGAAGGAAATTCCAAAGAACTAGAAGACTATGATGAATTTGTCTATGTGCAATCGAGAAGTTCTATCGAGATAACTATTGAAGAAAATGAAGAAAATATCAAGTTATCGAGTGATGAAAAAGATCATACAGAGCCTACCGAGCCTGTATTAGCCAAGTATTTTAGAAGACACCATGCACCAAGTCAGATTATAGGAGATAAGGATGATCCAGTGATGACAAGGAACAAACTGAGACAGAACACATGTTTGATATCTGAATTTGAACCAAGAGTAGTGAAAGAGGCATTTAATAGTGAAGATTGGATAAATGCTATGACAAAAGAGATTGATCAAATGAAGAAGAATGACACATGGACACTGGTCCCAAGACCGAAGGACAAAAATGTAATCGGTACAAAGTGGATCTTCAGAAACAAGCTAAATGAAAAAGGTGAGGTCATTCGGAACAAAGCAAGACTAGTTTGCAAAGGTTATGCCCAAGAAGAAGGAATTGATTATGGTGAGACTTTTGCACCTGTTGCTAGACTTGAAGAAGTAAGAACATTGTTGGCATATGCTGCTTTCAAGAACTTCAAGGTATATCAAATGGATGTCAAATCTGCATTTTTGAATGGAATATTAGAAGAAGAAGTTTTCATTGAACAACTTGAAGGATTTGTTGAAGACAATAATAAAGATTAGGTATGCAAATTGAACAAAGCTTTATATGGTCTGAAACAAGCACCAAGAGCATGGTATGAAATATTGCACTGTTATTTGATTAAGATTGGTTTTATAAGGACAAGTGAGAACAACAACATGTACATGAAGAATGATGAAAATGGAATACTAATCTTAGCCATATTTGTTGATGATATTATATTTTGTGGAAATGACTCTTTATGCAAGAACTTTGGAAATGAAATGAGAAAAGAATTTGAGATGTCATTAATCGGTGAGATAAAGTATTTTATAGGTTTACAGATACTGCAAATGAAAAATGAGATTTTCATTACCCAACCCAAGTACATAAAGGAAATCTTGAAGAAATTTGGAATGGAGGATTCAAAACTAGTAAGTACTCCTATGACTACCAACTGTAAACTATCAAAGAATGATGAATCTGCATCTATTGATGAGACACTCTACTGATCCATGATTGGAAAGTTGCAATATGTTGTTCACAGCAGGCCAGATATAGCAAATGCAATAGGTACTGTTGCAAGATTCTTTGTAGATCCTAAGGAAATATACATGACAGCAATGAAAAGAATTTTCAGATACTTAAAAGGCACTGAAGAGTATGGCTTAGTATATCAGAAAGGAAATGATTTTGATTTGAAATTTTATACTAATGCTGATTGGGCACCTAACATTGATGATAGGAAAACCACAAGTGGAGGAGCTTTCTTCTTAGGAAAAAGACTAGTGAGTTGGCTTAGCAAGAAACAAGGATGTGTTTCTTAGTCAACAACAGAAGCTGAATACGTTGCTGCAGCACTGAATTGTACCAACATTGCATGGATCAAACAACTGTTGGAAGGTATAAATGAGAAAGTTATTGAGCTAGTAACTATATTCTGTGACAATACTAGTGCCATTAATATTTCAAAGAATCCTGTTATGCACTCTAAGACAAAGCACATATCTATCAAATATCATTATCTTAGAGAAGAAGCTCAAGAGAAGAAAGTGGTGTTGGAATATGTTAACACAAAGGAGCAAATAGCAGATATCTTCACCAAGCCACTACCAAAGTACACTTTTCAATATCTCAGAAGTAAGTTAGGGGTCCTACCCCTATCTTCTACTCACTGACCGAGTTCGGTGAAAGCATCAATTCGATGACTCTATTGAATATCTTTTAGAGAGTTGATGCTATAGTGATACACTTTAGAATGTTTTTCTGAAAGTGTACTGGAATTAATACTGGAATAATATAGAGAATGATACAGGGAACAGGAATTGAAGACAAATACTCTGACCGAGACTCAGTTGATACACAATAGTAGGAAATAACTTCTTATAGAAAGAAATTATGTTTTAGTTCTATTCTTTTTGGCATTGTTGTCAAAGGGGGAGAAGGCTATTATGGGGGAGAAGATCTACCAAAAGGGTAGAAGACTTGAGAAGACTGAGAGAAGACTACAGATTGAAATAAAGACTGAAAACAGAGGAGAAGTCTAATGTATGGGGGAGAGCATTTCAGCATTTCAGAATCATAGCAATCTGAATATTTTAAAGGTCAAATCAATTGGTTTTGCCATCAATGCCAAAGGGGGAGATTGTTGGCAATATTGCATTATAACAGATAATGAAAGATTGTTGACATTTCAATAAGGATATTGAGAAGGTTGTTTATGATTATGGACATAACTGATTAAAGATGTTTTACTATCTTGATATTATTATTTTGTCATTGATGTTAACAAATTGATTTTCTAATTCAGTATGATGTTGCCATATCTTGAGAAGTATGATATGAAGATTATAAAGAAGTCGGTAAAGATACAGGAAAGAATATGATGAATAAGGGGATAAGTTATTCAATGGGAAACTCTACCGAGTCAGACAATGATGAGATCTTGATGTTCTAGATTGTTTTAACATCATACATATGTTGTAAAATGTAAAGGTTAATACTATACTATGTTATCAAGTAAGGAACCTAGTCGATAAACCCTAAGGTTATTGCTATCGGTTAATGAAGGCAGAATGTCTACCGAGTGAAGTTTAGTATTCACCAAGTTGTAACTGAGGTATAACAGAATGCATTAAATGTTTACATGTGATATTTAATGAATGATGTTGATGAGCTGGAGCGGATCAATGATTGGTAAACCGTGGAAGTAATTTTGTTAACGAATATAAGGCAATGGAAAGTCGGCAAGAAGATCTACACCCCAGAATGAACCGCATTACCCTAACACAAGTTCCAAGGTGAATATGCAAGTTCCAAGGTGGGGTAAAACATTTTTAGATCAAAAGATAAATTGAACTTGGACAAGATTGAAGATCTGATGGCTGTGATTGATCATGGGAAATGTGATCAATGAGATTAAGCGGTTAGAAGATTGTTTATAAATAGGAAACTATTGACAAACAATGGATGTGGGCAAGTGTATGCACAGGGATGCTACATAGTGATTACCGAGAACAGAAGCGTGCAGACCTGTTAGAATAATAGAGTATTGATGCCCAACAGATAGACAAGATTAGTTCTATGTCTAGATTGTATTGAACAAATAGGAATATGCTTTAGCATTTTAGATGTGAAGTTGCAGATAGATTTTTATTACTATTATTTTGTGAAAGTGACAGGAAATCTCTTAACTGAGTGGACTTAACAGTCTTATATGTAAATCCTCTAGCAAGCTGACATTTTGATTGAGTGTTTGAAATCCTTTGACAAGGTCACTTCTAACAAAGTGAAGATCCTAACAGATCTGAGGGAAATCCCTTAACCGGGTCACATCTAGCAATGTGGTTGTAATCTTTAACAGGATTTGCTTTTAACCAAGCATACTCTAAAAGAGTATATTTCTTAGTGGGTCTGAAATCCCACAGTGGTTTTTCCCTATTTGGGTTTCCACGTTAAATCTGGTGTTATGAGGTTTATATTGTTCATATGCTTTTGAGTTTGCATGTTTGAAAGTTTTTGGTTATATGACTAATATATGTGTTACCGAGGTTGAATCTGATGTTTTTATGGATGATTAAGTTTGTATGATTCATCCCCCCTCTCATCTTGTTGCCTATTGGATCTGTACTTATATTAAGTATCAGAACTATCAAAGATGTCTCATACATTCATAAAAAATAGCTTGAATAGACAGTACGATGTCAAACATATCTCCCCTAACATGTGTAACCCCTGAAACAAAAAAAATAATCACAAAAGGGATTTTACTATGGAAAAATATTCCAATCAAAATACTAGCTTAAAAGATGTCATATCTCTTTTCACTATTAATCTAATCAATCATTAACTACCTACAGGTGTCCCTAGATCTCTGGAAATCATGGGTAACTAATATTCCATTGGAGAACACTCACCTGGAAACTAAGCAGCTGCAACCACAACATGAGTCTGATCATAATTCACTCCCCCGAAAACTGAGGAGAATCCGCCACAACATTCCATTGGAGAACACTCACCCGAAAACTGAGGAGAATCCGCCACAACATGAGGTTGATCAAAATTCACTCCACTTATATGGGGTACTTGGAAACTATAAGAATTAGAGTAGACCCAACTCCGCCTCCTACATCCACCAACTCCTCCAAATCCTTAAAACTCTCATATGTCTCTAGAATCCTCTCCATCATAAGTGTAGAGTGCTCATACATAGCCCTATTAAAAACCCTATTGAAACTCTAGTCTTTGGCAAGGTACTCAAATGCATTCACTCCATGTGCCTTGGTGAATGGTTGGCTCCCTTAAACAACAACATCCTTAAGAGAATGCCAAGTTTCTATGAACGCCTTGTCCTGGTTCATCAAGGTCAGTGGTGCCAACGACACACCATCCTTGTTCTGCACATGGTATTTGCAGAGAGGAGTCAGACCATAGATCCTCTCAGGATTTCTATTCTTGTGGTTATAGAACAACTGAGGAGGGAATGACTTGCTAGAACTTTGAGAATCTTATCTAGAGTAATTGTTGCATCTGGGTTTGTTTTTTCTTGGTCGATAAAAGGAAAAGCCACAATAATATATTGATTTTAAAGAGAATTTACATCAAGAAACCATAGATTTCTAAAATGGCCCAGTAGGGCCTAAACATAGTGAAAAGAAAGCTATGTCCATGAGTATCCATAGAAAGACAAAACCACATCCAAAACCCTAAAATTCTCTGAACTCGGAGTGGGATTTGAGTGTTGATTACAATTCATTTATCCTTCTTATAAAATCTATTAAAGGTTCTTTTAAATTTATAAGTCTAAGGCTATGTTAAAGTTTCCTTGTAAGTTTAAAATTAACAGAGAAATAAAAAAGAGCCAACTATGTGCTATGTAGCAGCCTAGAAAAAGATCGGACCAACTGAAAACCTATCTATTTAATTCTCTCTTTGAGGCATGGGCAGAGGCATTGGGGCACGGCCTCTTCCGAGACCCCTTCGTAGAGGATGACCGCTTCCTTGACCAGAAGCATGACTGGTACCTTGACCACCACCTCACCTACTCTACTTCGTTTGGGGACCCTCTGCTTCTATTTTAGGAGCTAGAACACCATTGAGTCTAGCAAAGTTTAATAATAATTCTTCCTTGCCCATGTCTTCTGCATTGTCCCCCAAAAACCTCCATTTTAAAAATGTGAGGGACATGGAAACAAAGGATTTGTACTTTTGTAAATCATTTCCCGTCAGGTCTAGTAGAAAATGATAGAATTTAATCATCTCTCTCGACACATTGAAGAGGATTCTCTCACTTGTACACGGAGTGCCATAATCATGTCGCAGTTTTCTTAGGACTTCTTGAAATTCAAGCAAGATGTCACCTAGGAAGAGTCATTTGGTGAGGTTCTAGACTTCCTATTTATCAAGCTTGATTTCCATCAAGGAGGCAAAAAATCAGGATGAAATGTTTGTATTGTCTTAGGGGTTTGATTCATAACATTGTTGCTGCATACATTCAAAAACAAAATGGGGACTGATCAATAGAAACTAATAGCTCAACCGAGAGTTTCTCATGCCTCACGGGGCAAGGGGGATCAAGCAAATCAATACAATCACGTGAGTCATCCAACATTGAATAGTAAACATGAATTGAAAGGAATTACAGAGGTAACTGATCATCAAATTATATCAAATTATATTGTGCCTTAATCAACTTAAGAAAGATAATAGATCTAAGAACACCGAGATTCAAAGATAACAGAATATTTCATTAATAACTAGTCATTGTATCATCCAAACAATTCATATCAGAAACCAAAATTTTATTGGCTGCTCCCAAAATCACAATTTTTAGAACCTCTTCAAAGCCAAGCTTTTCAGCTTAAACAACCACCAGGCCATAGTTTTTACATAATTAACAAATAACATTTACTTTCACTTCAGTGAAAGAAACCGTTGAACTGACACAAAATAAAGCTAAACTAATAGCCACTGAAAGGCCGACATTTCATTCTAGCACAACTAAGCATCTGCTACACCTGAGGAAGTTATGTGCTTGTCTTGTTTTACCACAGATCCTTGCCATTCTAGGTGTGTAGTCAAAATGTTCAAGATAACTTGGAAATAGGGTAGGCCAATGTGTATGATCCTCTTCTTCCACACTTCTTTGTCCATATTCACCCGTGTGACCTTCACCTTATGAACCTTTAAGTGATCTGAACAGACAATGAGCATTAATTCAATCCTTGCTACTTTCGAAAAGTCATTGGTCGTTAAGGATTTTGTGGTCCGAATGGAATGAACCCTATCTTGAAAGACTTTAATCATGTCTACAACTTCCTCAATTACCTTGGTTCCCTCCATGAGTTGGATATCAATACATTTAAGGTCCTTATGTATAGTTTCAATCAAGTCAGTCAGTCCCCTAAGTATCTTGGTGGACTCTTCATGGCCTTGCCCGATGATTGAATTATGTCATTCCATGTTCTTCTTTGATACGTATAGCACATTATCATCTAGGTTCTCCACAGTTTTATCAGCTAGGAACTTCATCACTCCATACTTTTGGACATCATTCATTTGTGTGAGAACTGCTAACCACTTAATTCTTTCCTTTTCCTAGGCGACCGTCTCCAGCTTGAGCTCTTTTCTCACGGTTTCTACATCCTTATAAAACTTGACCATATTAGTAATATATTCTGATCCTTGTTGAATTATTAGATCTAGCCATTTGTTGAACGTCTTCATCACTACCCTATTCCTTTGAACTTTATCAAGCATCTTCTGATTTGCTGGAGACTTAGCATCAAATGATAGTGGTATCTGTGACAATGGTTGAGGATTTGGATTATGAATAGTGTTGATGTACTCTGCCATTTGTGTGACCATTTGCTTCATTTCTCTCTTATCTTTTTCATCTTTCCAAGTCCTTGAGATTATCCTCTTTGTAGAAGAGTTCAAATTCTTTACATCCACGACCCTTGATGCAATGCCCAAATCTTTTTTCTCCACAGTAAAATCTTCCTCTGTGGCCTTATCTGCATCTCTCCCAGGAATGGACTTGGCCACTTCAGTTGTCCAGTGCTCGGTTGTGTCATCCACATTAAGCATTGCTTGTGTTTTTATCTTTTGGGGCTTCAATGCATTTCCTAAGCATTTACTAACCATGTCCTCCAATGGAATGGTGACCGACACCATGCTCCTCTTCTTTCCAATGGTGGCTTCCAACCATCTTGGTGCATTGGTAGGTCCTTTAGGTGGCGGGGTGATCTATGCATTTGGGGAGGTAACAATTACCAGGGTATCCATGGGATCCTGTTGAGTTTCCACTCCTTCATTTGTATCCACTTCTTGTATCCCAAGTTCTCTTTGATCCTGTGGGTCCATTATTTGTTCAAGCTCTTCACTGGGGTCTAAGTCCACCACGACCAATTGTAGAATAGGCTCTTTACTCTTCTTTTTGCTTCTTGACCGGGTTACTCAGGCAGCTGTAAGACTGGATGGCGACCTTGTTGACCTTCTTGGTGGTATTTTATCTACATCGAGCTTTGAGACACCTACAATACCAGTAATTTTATGAGTGGCAAAAATAGGAGATTGAACCAGGATGTGTGAATGACTTCTTGATTCGTGTGACAACATTGAAGGTCCATCTTTGAATTATATCATTTTCTTTTTTATTGCAACCAATTTATGGAATTGGTTTCCCTTCAATCTCAGTACCAAACTCAGGGTCCAGGACGTCTTCCTCTATATCTTCCAATAGACCTGATGTATTAATTGGGAGCCTCAAGACAACTATCTGTCATAAAGTGAATCTTGACCACAACCTCTTTCTCACTTCATGCTCATCCTTGCAGTTTTCCCAATAATCCGCTATCTGAGGTTCATGGAAGAAATGACTGTCTATGTTAAGGTTCTCCCTTGCATAACCTTTGTTGTCAAATCTTCGCCTAGCCACATATGGCTACAGGTTCATCCTCTTGAACTCCAGTTCAAGATTCAAAGCATCTGATACCCATTTGCAACTTTAATACCCAAGCTCAACGGGAAAAACCACCCAAGATTCACCCTTTTCTCCTAGTCTCTTATCTATATGAGCCAACTGCCTTCTCACTTCTGTAAGTACAAAGCTATCAAAGGCGTACCTAGGCAATTTGAATGGTTGGCCTTCAAAACCACCAACCCGTATGTAAGTAAACAATGGAAATTAGATAAAGAAGCTCCTATAAATACTCACAAACTCCATAGACTCTACAAACATTCTCTTATTGGAATCACCCTTAAGTTCAAAGGCCAGTCTTGCCACAAAGACTCCATTCCATTTCTCAATTTGTTCAACATATCTTCGTTGTTGCAATAAAGGGTAAAAAATGTAAACCCTCATTCCATCAATCTAAGGTTCATTGGGTAATCTAGGATAATCTCTTATGCAGGCTAAAATATAAAATAGGTAAGAAGACATGTAAAACCCAGTCATACCCACAAAATTGGTTAGTCCTTCGTGAAGCCTCTCCACAATTACCTGAAACCAATCCAGAAATGTGTCACTAGATAGAACCACTTGGACAAAAAAGTACATCCAATCTTCCCAGTAGAAGGAATGTGAGTTTCCCTTTACTATGTTTAAAAGCACAAAAATGTCCCGCACCTCAGTGATGAGGTGTTCTCTGGTTAAGGGTTTGGGTAGTCATGATGCTCCTTTCTGAACCCTCAAGAGCCAATTTCTTGCAATTGCACTTTTGTACTTGCTCTTCTTCTTAGAGAAATAGGCGTATATATTTCCAATGGTCCAATCCTTATACTCCTCTTTATGTAGAATACTCATTCTCGCCATCACCGTTTCCCTATTAATACTGACTAACACCTCACCATCACTGGTTTTGATACACTTGTTCTTAGAGTCATCTCTGTTCATACAAGCCAACAGTAAATCTGGATACGGCATGGCTAGCGGGAATAAAGCAACTTCCACAAGACCACTCTTAACTATCTTCTCCATTAGTGACCTAGCTTGAGGATTCTTAGTCCTTTCAAAGAATTTCCCAAAATCTACATGAACTAAGGAGGTGTCTTCCATTTCTAGCAAGATATTCACTAAACATGAGGTTCGGTCAAGCTTTGGTAGCACTGGCCTCATTTTAACTATCTATTCCCTTAACCAAGAAATTCTAACAGCAATATAGTATGCTACCCCAACAATTTTTGAGATTTCCCCCTTTTCTATACTAATTAAGCTTTAGTGCACAAAGAAACACAACATAGGAGAAGACAACTGAACTTACCCGATAACACCATGAAAACTGGAAATTCTTCTAGAGAACAGAGCTTGATTTACCTTTGGCACCTCCAATTAATTGAAGTATTGCAACCGTGACCTTCCTAAATATGGAAATAAACTCATACATTTTTCTTTTAATCAAATGAGAAAATATCAATAGGGCTGCACACGCTTCATCATGATTTACTCAAGCATGCGAAGTAACGGTGAAATGACAAACCTGACACCTTCTTAATTACCCATCACTTCTGCACAGGTAATTTGATGTTTTCACAATTACTTTCCACATTTAGAGTTTCAAAAAGCTGAATAAGGGAATATTCCTTCTTGTTGCCCCGCTTTTTATTCCACCAAAAAGCTTTTCAGATTAGTTTGAAAAGAACTTATGAACCTTGAACCAGTTGAACACAAGGTTCAATGTTTCAAGTTCACTTAAGAAAAAAAACAATAACGGTCGGTACATAAACAACACTGGGAATGAGTGGCAAAAGAAAAGGACTATTTAAAGTGAACCTTGAACCTTTTGAACCGCTTGATATTTGGTTCAAGGTTCAAGACCACATATCAACTCAACATAAAGAGACGCGGGCTCGTCATATAACAATACATTGCCACAACTCACAAACAGGCATTTCGAACCTTGAACCTTGAGCCTCTTCAAATTTTGTTCAACGGGTTCAAAACTTCAATGAACAAAAACAAAAAGCGTGCTTGAAATTTGGTGACAAAGACCGAAACAACTTTCTTTTTAAACTATGCTTTGAACCTTGAACCTTTGAACCTTTTGAAAAAAAGTTCAATAGTTCAAGTACGAGGAGAACAAATGACCTGATGGAAATAAAAGGCACAAAATGGCAACCCGCAAACTGGAATATTTTAAAAGAAAAAAATTTACGAGTGGACTAACATCAGCTTTGACTGGGGACTAGAACTATGAAGGAACTAGAAATGAACTTTAGAATCTTTGGTTTCGCATGCCAAACTTTATTCAAAGACACAAACTGACTAAACCGAAAAGACACACAAACACAAAATAACTAAACACTATTGTACAAAAACTACGAGGGACTCTTGTTTATAATTGATATAACTTCAAATCTTGACCATTATAGGTCAAAGGAAGAACAATACCATCCAAATATGCAAGTTTAAAATAATTCAATCCTTTTAGCTCATGAATTAGGAATGGTCCCTTCCAAAGCGACTCAAACTTAGCATGTTCTCCCTTAGGTTCTCTTCTTTTGTCCCAGAGCAGTACCTGATCACCCTCCATGAACTTTCAAGGCCTTGCTCGCTTGTCGAATATTCTTTTTACTCTCATTTGATGTTCTATTATCTGGTCCACTAGTCTATCCCTCTCTTCATCAATCTTTGTCAGGTGCATGATTCGCTTTTCTAAAGACCTCAAGAAGTAGGCTTCTTCAATCACTGTTTGTAACTTGGTGGCTGCCAGCACTAAAGGAAGTGCTACCAGAGCATCCACACCATAGACCAGTTCAAATGGAGACATCCCAATTTCTCTCTTTGGCATTTTACAGTCAGCCCAAAGAGCTTCATACAGTTTCTTATGCCAGTCCTTAAAATTCTCACTCACTAATTTTTTCATGATATTAATGAGGTTTTTGTTACTAGATTCAGCCTAGCCATTTCCCTGAGGATAATAATTAGATGAGTGAGCAAGAGAGATTCCATGATCATAGCAAAACAAAGAAATTTCAGCAGAGGAGAAATTAGTAGCGTTGTCTTCTACAATTTTTAATGTGACTCTAAATCGAACTAAGATGCTCTCCTTTAGAAAATTACAAACAATCTCCGAAGTTGTTTTTCGTACCAGAATGGCCTCAACCCATTTAGTAAAATAGTCCATGGCTATTAAAATATGAGTGTGACGAGCACTAGAGGTTGGTGTCAAGGGACCAATAAAATCCAGAGTCCACTACTTGAAAGGTTCATCCACAACCATGGTTTGGAGTGGTAATGCTGCGAGCTAAGGTTTACCGACGAATAACTTACATTTGTCACACTTGGCCACCCATGCATACGCATCCTTGAATGTTCCTGGCCAATAATAGTAGTTCCTCAAGACCTTGTAAGCAGTCACTGTTGAAGAGAAATGACCCCCACAGGCTTCATCGTGGAAAGTTTTCAAAAGAGGTTCCTGGAGCGATTTATCAACACATCTTAAGAAGGTTCCATCCAATCCCCTTTTATATAGTACATCATTAAACACGACGTACTTAGCAGCTTTCAGTCTCAGGTTCCTCTTCTCCTTTGCAGAAAGGTGTTTTGGGCAATCTCCATATGTCAAGTAATAAGCTACATCTGCAAACCAAGAATCTTGTAGAGAAACGAATAGAACTAAAGGCAATTCCTCTATCACTTCCTCCTTACTTTCAACAATTAGCTTGCACAAACCTTTCCCCCTCAACACTTTTGTTGGTCGAATGTCTAAATTAAACTCCTGAATTTTTGATACCTAATAAGCTCTTTCATTCATCCCTATGTCTTGCTACGTTAGAATGCTCTTGACTGCCAAATGAGGTACATAAACCACAATGTGAGAATGGAGAATATAATACCTAAACTATTTCATTACCTTTATGACTGCATATGCTTTCTTTTCCATTATTCAGTATTTAAGTTCATTCTTTTTTAGAGGTACGGTCATGAATGATATAGGGACCTCATCATTATTATCATTATTTTGTAGAAAAGTCCCTGACATAGTGTGCTCTGATGCATAGCAGTAGATGACAAAATCCTTACTGAAATCGGGATTAACCAAGATAGGTGCTTAACCAAGAGCATCTTTTATTGAGGTGAATTCTTTCTTCCCTTCCTCACTCCATTTGAAAGATTGTTTCTCACTCACCAAATTCACAATAAATCTGGTAGTCTCAGCAAAGTCATGAATGAACCTTCGAAGAAAATTCACTTGCCCGAAGAAGGATATAACGACATTCCTACTTGATGGCTGAGTTAGCTGTTGAACTACTCTTACCCTTTCAGGATCTATTTTCACCCCTTCTTTAGAAACAATATGAGCTAACAACTTACCCTCTATGACTCCAAACACTGATTTCTTAGGGTTCAATGATACCCCATGCTCGTGACACCTCTGCAACACTTGCCTCAGGTCCCGAAGATGGTGTTTTCTTCTTTTTGAGGACACTGTGAAATCATCCAGATATACAACAATGATCTTATCCTTAAAGTGACCAAAAGACAAGTCCATGGCCCGCTGAAATGTTGCTCTTGCATTAATCAAGTTGAAAGGCATCTGGTTATATGCAAATGTACTCCAGGGAGTAATATAAGTAGTTTTGTGTTAATCAACTTCCTGAACACTGATCTGATTATATCCCAAAAATCCATCAAGCATGGACATCATCTCTAACCCTAAGATAGTTTTTAGAATATGGTCCATGGCCGGCAAGGGATTATTGTCTTTTAAGCTAGCTTGATTAAGATTTCTGAAGTCTACACAAATCCTTATTTCGTTGTTCTTCTTCCTGACTGGTACTATTTTTTCTATCCATGTAGAATGATGAATAGGATATATAATCCTAGCTTTTAACATCTTATCCACTTCTTGGAATATAGCCTGCACTACTTTTGGATGGAAGTTTCTAAGCTTTTTTCGGAAAGGGCTTGCCTCGGGCTTCAAAGGAATCCGGTGCTGAAATCTCCCTTCTTTGAAATTCTTAAGGTGATCATAACACCACAAAAACACATCCTTGAAATCTACTAGGAGGCTAATGAACCTCTCATTTTTTGCTGGTTTACAACACTTTCCCAGATTGATATATTTAGGTTCATTCTCAGTACCAGTGTTGACCTTTTCATAGCCTCCACTATCATGAGCCTCTCGAGAATTGTCATCTTTGTTATTTTTGTAGGCATCATTATGGTCAAGCAAATGTTCCAAAGAAACCATTCCTCTAGGAATCTTGTTTCCTTTCAATTGCATGATTCCATTAGGTAATTCCTTTGTTCGTCCAGGCAAAAATTCTTTGCACTCTGCATCATAACCTTCAAAATACATGGCAGAAAACATATCCAAACCTTGCAGTAAATTATTTATTTACTTATCACTCTCAAATACCTACCATGAGTTAGAGTTGTCTGGAACATTGGGCCGATATACCAACTCTATCCTATAAGTTTCTTCAATAAATTCAGGGTGTGGGACAAGTAATGAAGCTAAGATTGCTAATGAATCTGCTTTTGAGTTCAATTCCCTTGGTATTGCCTCAATGGAGAATGCATCAAAACCTTCAATTTTGTCCCAGACACTATTTTGATAGTGCTTCAACCTTTCATTTTTGACACTAAACAACCCCCTGACCTGCTTCACAATAAGTTCAACACCTCCTTTAACTCGCAGGAGCTTCACTCCTAATCTATTAGCTTCGGCTAAGCCTAACAACAAGGCTTCATACTCCATTGTATTGTTGGTGTTTTTGAACTCTAGTTTAAAGGAAAAAATAATAGGGTCACCAGAAGGTGGTATCAACACAACCCCTACGCTAGAAGAAGACGCTGCACAACTACCATCGAACTCCATTAGCCATAGGATTTATTTTTCCTCATTTTGAGATGAATCACCCTCCACCTCACTATAAGACAATATCATGTAGTTCCCAAATTGACAATCATGATACAAAATCTGCGCCCTAGGGTCATCAGATGGGAAAACAATGAATTTGGACTTTGGTTTAGGTTACAGGATGACTCATTGCTTTCCAATAGAGATTGTGGCTTGTGACCAATCCTTTTATTTGGGTGAGATGCAAGAACTACTTGAGAATCCTTAATTTGACCTAGTAGAGGAATTTTTTTTGAGTTCATGGAATAGAATCTACCAAAGGCTTTGGTCAGGGATAACCCCAATGCTTTGGCTACAACAGAGGGCATTATGTTATCAGATGCACCTAAGTCTATAATGCAATTATTCAACCTATGACCATTAATGAATAATGATATATAAAAGGGCTCTGGTTTCAACTCAAGAAGGGGGACATAATCATCTGTTTGAAGATAAATTATTTCAGGCATCTTTTCACAAACCAAGAGATAAACAAACTCATTGCTATGTGAGGGCAATATGTCATTTACTGACTATTGCATACCATTAGTCTATTGTGCATTGTTTCCTTTCACGAATTGTACCAATCTACCTAATTCTTTAGAATTTAGTTTTAGGTATTCAGAAGGTGTGATTTGAATTTGAGAAGACTCGCAAAATTCTACTATATGAAAAGAAATTTCTTTTTCAACGGCCTTTAAAAATAAAGTCTCTGGCAATTTTTTATCTTTATTATGCAACTTTGAATCAATTCCTTTACCTTTGAAGGCTATCACAGATGAAGAAGAAGACATCTGGGGTTTCACATTTTGCTAGTTTCTTGTAAGCATCGCACATGAAGGATCATCCAAAGTAACCAAAATATCACTGCCTCTTTTTGAATCTGACTCGTACTCAAGAAAATGGATTTCAGAATCTCCAGGTTGGTTTGAAGATTCTTCCTCACCCCACTCATTTGAGGTATCTTTGAAATTCATCAATTTTGCATACCCTACCATCTCGAGATAGGAACTACCATCATGTTCATCAGTAAGGTGAAATACACACATATTCCCTTTAACAAGAGGTGCTTCAATTGCTAATCTTTGCTGAGTAGGGGTTAACTGCATGGTCTTATTTCGAAAGCCCAGAGACTGATTCACATTCCTTCTAGGTATATCTTGGTAGGGAGATGGGTATGAGGTGCTAGCTTTGGGCAACTATCTTTTAAAGGTAATCACATCATTCATTAACCGTTGGATGATAAGATCACAAGAAGAAGTTAAAGGCTAAGCATTTGGTGTTTGTACTTTGCTTTTCCATTTACTTGCTATGATTAAATCATCTTCTAGTTCAACTGCAAGGGTTTTGGTAGTATTTAAATCCGCAACCCTCTGCCTGCGAATCAAGAAACCTATTTCAAAAGGCATAGAATTAATAAAGAAACACTTGAGATTGTCATCTGAGGGCTTCTAATTAGTTGTAATCTTGTGCAAGATATTATCAAACCTTGCTATGAAATCCCTCATAGATTCAAGAATTTCCTTCTTTAACTACGCTAATTGAGCTAAGAGGGAATGTTCATCTGCTGCTACTTTAAATCTTGCCTCAAATCTTGTTTTTAGATCTTTCCAGGTTGTTATCACACTATTTGGTAAGTGATAAAACCAATTGGTTGCTAGCCCAGTTAATGTCTCGATGAACAACCTCACAACAACATCCTCATGTTGAACCGCTAGTATCCCACAGGCTATATTAAAGGCATTCAGGTGTTCATCAACGGTAATCTTTCCATCAACATTGAATTTTGGAAAATGATCCCTAGCACCTTTTGGTAAGGGATTAAGATTTAGACCTAAGTTCAATGGGCCTACAACTACCCCCAAGGGATTATTCGCTACCATTGGAAATATGATATTGAGGGGAGTGGGGTTTATTATATTAGGTAGAGTAACATCATGCATGGTCATAGCTTGACAAACTAAGGACATAGGTGGTGATGGTGATGAGGAAGGAGGCATACTTCTTGCCCTTCTCTGAGGTGAGAAAGTGGGTTGAAAATCTATGATTTGTATCTCCTAAAAGACAAAATTAAAAACCCCTTCACTTCTTTAGGACCTAGTGTATCTCCTTGACTCCAGACTCGCAACTAGGCAACCAATCTTATAATTTGACTCCCCAGTAGAATCGCCAAAAATCTATTGGTAAACAGATTTGTCTCTTTTCTGAAATCTTAATACAAAACACAAAATATGACTCTGATTCACCCTTTGTGAAAAGAAAACAAATTACCAATAGTTGGATGAATTAATTGAAATTCAATCTCTGCATTAGAGGGCAGCTCCTCATTTGATTTGTAATGAATTTATTATATATACTAACACTTTTAACTAGAAAGCATTGAAAGGCTCCAACATTTATCCATCAACACAAATAAACACCTTCAAAACTACCACATAGGTAAATTTTAGAAAATATTAAAAGTAGAGTTCACAGACTCTGATTCATAACATTCTCGTTGGATACATTTAAAAACAAAATGGGAACTCAACAAGAGAAACTAATAGCTCAACCGAGACTCTCTCATACCTCATAGGGCAAGGGGGATCAAGCAAATCAATACAATCATGTGATTCACCCAACATTGAATAGTAAACATGAATTAAAAGAAATTACAGAGGTAACTGATCATCAAATTATATTGTTCCTTAATAAACTTAGGAAAGATTGCAGATCTAAGAAGACACAGATTAAGAGATAACACAATATTTCATTAATAACCAAACATTGTATCATCAAAACAATTAATATCTGAAACCTAAGTTTTATTTGTTTCTCCCAAACTCACAGTTTTCAGAACCTCTTCAAAGGCAAGCTTTTCAGCTTAAATAGCCACCACACCATAGTTTTTACGTAATTAACAAATAACATTTACTTTCACTTTAGTGAAAGAAACCATTTAAATGACACAAAACAAACCTAAACTAATAGCCACTGAAAGGCCAACATTTCATTGTAGCACAACTAAGCATCTACTGCAACTGAGGAATTTACGGGCTTGTCTTGTTTTGTCACAGATCCTCACCATTCTAGGTGTGCAGTCAAAAAGTTCAAGATAACTTGGAAATAGGGCAGGCCAATGTGTATGATCCTCTACTTCCACACTTCCTTGACCATATTCACCTGCATGACCTTCACTTTATGAACCTCTAAGTGATTTGAACAGACAATGAGCATTTATTCAATCATTACTACTTTCAAAAAGTCATCGGTAGTTAAGGATTTTGTGGTATGAATGGAATGAGCATTGTCTTGAAAGACTTTAATCATGTTTGTAACTTTCTCAATTACCTTGGCTCCCTCCTTCATGATTTGGATATCAATACATTTAAGGTCCTTTTGTATAGGGTCAATCAAGTCAGTAAGTCCCCTGAGTAGCTTGGTGGACACTTCATGGCCTTTCTCGATGATTGAATTACGCCATTCTATGTTCTTCTTTGATACGTATAGCACATTATCATCTAGGTTCTCCACCATTTTCTTAGCTAGGAACTTCATCACTCCATACTTTTGGACATCATTCATTTGTGCGAGAAGCGCTACCCACTTAATTCTTTCCTTTTCGGAGGCGACCATCTCCAGCTCGAGCTCTTTACTCATAGTTTTTGCATCCTTATAAACCTTGACCAGATTAGTAATATATTCTGATCCTTGTTGAATTATTAGATCCAGCCATTTGTTCAACATCTCTATCACTACCATGTTCCTTTGAACTTGATCAAGCATCTTCTGATTTGCTAGAGACTTAGGGTCAAATGACAGTGGCACCTACGACAATGGTTGAGGATTTGGATTATGCATAGCTCTGATGTACTCTACCATCTATGTGACCATTTGCTTCATTTCTCTCTTATCTTTTTCATGTTTCCAAGTCCTTGAGATTATCCTCTTTGTAGAAGATTCCAAAGCTTTACATCCACAACCCTTGATGCAATGCCCAAATCTATTTTCTCCACAATAAATCTTTCTTTGTGGCCTTATCTACATCTCTCCTAGGAATGGGCTTGGCCACTTCAGATGTCCAGTGTCCTGTTGTGTCATCCACATCAAGCATTGATTGTCTTTTGAGCTTTTTGGGCTTTAATGCTTTTCCTAAGCATTTACTAACCATGTCCTCCAATGGAATGGTGACCGGAACCATGCTCCTCTTCTTTCTGATGGTGACTTCCAGCCACCTTGGTGCATTGGTAGGTCCTTTAAGTGGCCAAGTCATCTGTGAATCTGGGGAGGTAATGATTACTAGGGTATTCATGGGATCCTATCGAGTTTCTACTCCTTCATTTGTATCCAATTCTTGTATCCCAGGTTGGCTTTGATCCTGTGGGTCCATTATTTATTCAAGCTATTCATTGGGTTCTAAGTCCACCATGACCTATTGCAGAATAAGCTCTCTACTCTTATTTTTTCTTCTTGACTAGGTTACTTGGGCAACTGTAAGACTAGATGGTGAGCTTCCTGACCTTCTTGGCAGTATTTTCTCTACGGCGGGCTTTGAGACACCTGCAATATCAATAATTTTATTAGTGGGAAAAATAGGAGATTGAACCAGGATGTGTGAATCACTTCTTGATTCATCTGGGGACATGGAAGGACCCTCCTTGAATTTCAGTTTCCTCAACCATCTCTCTATTCTCCTGACAACATTGAAGGTCCTTGCTTGAATGTTATCATCTTCTTTTTTGTTCTAGTCAATTTTTGGAATTGGTTTCCCTTCAATCTCAGTAACAAACTTAGGGTCCAGGACATCTTCCTCTGTGTCTTCCAATACACCTGATGTATTAATTGGGAGCCTCAAGGAAACTATCTGTCGTAAAGTGAATCTTGATTACAACCTCTTTCTCACTTCATTCTCATCCTTGCATTTTTCAGAATAATCCTCTATCTGAGGTTCATGGCAGAAATGACTGTCTATGTTAAGGTTCTCCCTTGCATAACCTTTGTTGTAAAATCTTCGCCTAGCCACATATGGCTGCAAGTTCATCCTTTTGAACTCTAGTTCCAAATTCAAAGCATCTGATACCAATTTACAACTGTAATACCCAAGCTGAATGGGAAAAGCCACCCAGATTTAGTCTTCGCTCCTAGTCTTTTATCTATATGAGCTAGCTGCGTGCTCACTTTTGTAAGTACGAAGCTATCAAAGGCATACCTTGGCAATTTGAATTGTTGGCCTTCAAAACCACCTACCCGTATGTAAGTAAACCATAGAAATTGGATAAAGAAGCTCCCATAAATACTCACAAACTCCATAGCCTCTACAAACATTCTCTTGTTGGCATCACCCTAAAGTTCAAAGGTTAGTCTTCCTACAAAGAGTCCATTCTATTTGTCAATTTTTTCAACATATCTCTGTTGTTGCAACAAAGGGTAAAAATCGTAAACCCTCATTCTATCAATCCAAGGTTCATTGGTTAATCCAGGCCAATCTCTTGTGCACACTAAAAGATAAAATAGGTAAGAAGACATGTAAAACCTAGTTATACCACAAAATTGCTTAGTTCTTTGTGAAGCCTCTCCAAAAGTACCTTATACCAATCCAGAAATCTATCACCAGATAGAACCACTTGGATGAAAAAGTACATCCAATCTTCATAGTAGAAGGAATGTGAATTTTCCTTTACTCTGTTTAAAAGCACAATAATGTCCTGCACCTCAGTGATGAGGTGTTCTCTGGTTAAGGGTTTGGGTAGTCATGATCCTCCTTTCGAAACCCTCAAGAGCCAATTTCTTGCAATTACACTTCTGTACTTTCTCTTCTTCTCAGATAAATAGGCATATGAATATCCAATGGTCCAATCCTCATACTCTTCTTTATGCGGAATACCCATTGTTTCCATCATCATTTCCCTCTTAAGATTGACTAACACCTCACTGTCACTGGTTTTGATACACCTATTCTCAGAATCATATCTGTTCATACAAGCTAACACTAAATCTGGATACGACGTGGCTAGCGAGAATCCAACAGCTTCCACAAGACCACTCTTAACTATCTTTTCCATTAGTGACCCAGTCTGAGGATTCTTAGTCCTTTCAAGGAAATTCCCCAAATGTACATGAACTAAGGAGGTGTCTTCCATTTCCGGCAAGATACTCACTAAACATGAGGTTTGGTCAAGTTTTGGCAGCACTGGCCTCATTTTAACTATCTATTCCCTTAACCAGGAAATTCTAACAGCAATACAGTATGCTACCCCAACAATTTTTTAGATTTCCTCCTTTTCTATACTAATAAAACTTCAATGCACAAAGAAACACAACACAAGAGAAGACAATTGAACTTACCCAATAACACCATGAAAACTGGAAATTGTTTCAGAGAAAAGAGCTGGATTTACCTTCAACACCTCCAATTAATTGAAGTATGGAAATTGTGACCTTCCTAAATATGGAAATAAACTCATACATTTTTCTTTTAATCAGACGAGCAAATCTGAATAGGGCTGCACACACTTCTTCATGATTTACTCAAGCGTGCGAAGTAATGGTGAAATCACAAACCTGACACCTTCTTAATTACCCATCACTTCCACATAGGAAATTTGATATTTTTATGATTACTTTCCACATTTAGAATTTCAAAAACCCGAATACAGGAATATTCCTTCTTGTCGCACTTTTCGTATTAGTTTGAAAAGAGCTTATGAACCTTGAACCACTTGAACACAAGGTTCAATGGTTCAAGTTCACTTAAGAAATAAAACAGTAATGGTTGGCACATAAACAACATTGGGAACAAGTTGCATAAGAAAAGGACTATTTAAAGTGAACCTTGAACCTTTTGAATTGCTTGAAATTTGGTTCAAGGTTCAAGACTGCATATCAACTCAACATAAAAAGACTCACACTTGTCATATAACAATACATTGCCATGACTCACAAAAAGGCATTTTGAACCTTTAACCTTGAACCTATTGAAATTTGGTTCAATGGGTTCAAAAATTCAATGACCGAAAACAAAAAGAGCACTTGAAATTTGGTGACAAAGACCAAAACAACTTTATTTTTAAACCACACTTTGAACCTTGAAGCTTTGAACCTTTTGAAAAAGAGTTCAATGGTTCAAGTACGAGGAGAACAAATGACCCGATGGAAACAAAAGGCACAAAAAGGAAACCCGTAAATTGGAATATTTTAAAAAGAAAAAACTTATGCGTGGACTAATAGGTTTCTCCCAAAGGAAGGAGGAATCTTGATCCCTCGCCACTTTTTTCTTATACTGTCATCCCGAGTAGAATTTTTTTTTGCTAGAATCTGTTGAGAAGGCTAGTTTGCAACTTACTCCCTCAACAATTGATGTTTCAATTGAGGATAAAATTGATTCAAATATTCTTACTTTGTCATCAAAAAGACTTCGATTCCTTTCTTTCCATATTTCCCAAACAAGGCAAGAAGGAGAGATTTCCAAAATATGACTTAAAGTGCTTTCCTTAGAAGGAAGTGGCCAGCATTGAGAAAGAGTGACTATATAATTAGGGAGGGGTTTTTTACACCCAAGTTTTGTACAAAACCATCACCAACATTTTGATACAAATGGGCAGTTTAAAAGGAGATTGTCTACTATTTATCCTTGAGCTTTGCACAAAATGCATCTTGAGGGGCCTTCGTAGCCCATTTTAGTGAATCTTTGTGCTGTGAGGATCCTCTTTTTGAAAGCCAACCATGGAAAGATTCCTGCTTTTGGGATAATCTTGACTCTCTAGAATAGTTTTAGTGGAATATCTTGTTCCTCTTCATTCCCAAAGTTTTCTAGAACCCTATAGCCATCTTTAGCATTATATTGTCCTATTTTTGAACAAGCCCATGTAAGGGAATCTTTCCCTCTTCTGGGATTAATATTTCTTTTTCTAATGAGCTCTGATAGCTAGTTGATTTTGATAGTAGGAATAGGCAATCCCTCCAATTGTTTCCAGCTCCATCCTTGCATTCTAGTAGCCCTATCCAAAACCAAATAATCACTAACTAGAGATCCTCAATGCTATTGAAGCCAATGGTTAGCTATTGGAATATTGAGAGTTGTCAATGCTTGGATATCCTCCCAATGAGTCTTCCCAAAAAAGGCTGGAGGATCCATCGTGGATATCCCAAGACAAAGAGTTTGCAATTAAATTTTTGCATGTGACAATGAAATTCAAGGTCCTAGATCCCTCTGGATGAGAATTTGATCTTAGAAGATTTAGAGGAACCCCATCTATAAGGTATTTTGTTGCCATTATACTTACCCAAATTGATTTAGGGTTTTTAATGAACTTCCAAACTACTTTAGCTCCCAAGGCTTTATTCTGCAAGTGAAGATTTTTTATTCCTAGACCCCCACGGACTTGGGTTTGATGATTTTATCCCATGCAATTAGAGCAATTTTATGTTTTTCTTCAGTGTTTTACCACAAGAAGTTTCTCATCTTTTCAATGATAAACGAATTTGCACTAGCAATGAGGGATAAAAAGGATAAAAAGTAGATGGGTAGAGCAAAATAACTACTCGGAGCATTACCATCCTACCAGCCCATGAGTGCCATTTTCCTTTCCAAGAGTTAATATTCTGATCCAACTTTACCTTCAATGGATCCCAAAGTTTTGAGTTCCTCAATCCTTTGTCAATTGGGATGCCCAAGTGAATACAAGGAAGAATGCCTCTTTTAAAATTCTAAATTATTTGGATCTTAACATCTAAGGGGGCAGGGGTGGAGAAGATTTTTTTTTTTTTTTTCATTGTTCATAATTTGTCATGAGGCCTTCCCAAAGGATTCCAAGAGCATTTTCACCTAAATGGCTTCCTTGATCTTTTCTACACTCAACAAGAGGTTATCATTTCCAAATTTTGATGCTAGTCAATGAAACATCTGTTGAGAATCTTGTATGTCCTATGACATTCTCTCGTTAGACAGGTTTCAGACATTATCTCACCGGATGAGTGGTCATGGTCATCGTCGAAAGAGTCTTGGGTGTTGTCATAATTTTGATGTCCACCTTGGAAACATTTGACGAGGATGTTGTATGACTAATGACATTCTCTCACAGGATGAGTGGTCATGACCATCATCAGAAGTGTCCTAGGTGCCATGGGAATTTCGACAATAGTCAAAGAAACATCTAATGAGGATTTTGCATGTCTTATGGAATTCTCTCATCGGATGGGTGTCAAAATTCTGATGTGCACCCAGGAAACATCTGACGAGGATGTTATATGCCCGATGAAATTCTCTCACCAGATGAGCGGTCACGGCCGCCATTGGAAGAGTCCTGGATACCGTCAGAATTCGGATGCCCGTCAAGGAAACACCTGACGAGGATATTGCATGTCATATGGCATTCTCTCATCAGATGGGTGTCAGAATTCTGATTTCCACCCAAGAAACATCCAATGAGGATGTTGTATTCCTTCCGACATTCTCTCCCCAGATGAGCGGTCATGGCTGTTATCTTCTCTGATCTGGTCGCTGCTTCTTGAGAATTTTTTGGATCCTACTCTGTCTTGAAAGAACTGAATGCCACCTTCCTGATTCTCATCCCAAATAAATCTAGCGCCTTCTCTTTTAAGGATTTTAGACCTATTAGCCTTTTCAACTCTATTTATTAAAAATTCACCAAGATTCTTGTGCTCAGGCTTAGGATTTGCATCCCCTCTTTAATCTCTAAACATCAAAATGGGTTTGTGCCTGGGGGGTAGACCCTGGATTCTGCTATTGTGGTTCATGAGAACATCCACTCCCTTTGTATTAACAAAAAACCATGTTTTCTCCTGAAACTTGACCTGCTGAAAGCTTTTGATAGAGTTAATTGGTGCTTCCTCCTCAGAATCCTCAAGACCTTTGGATTTTGAGATAACTTCATCCAGATTATTGTGAAATGTGTTTCCACCCCAAAATTCTCTATGTTGATTAATGGATCTGTCTCCAGATTTTCTTTGGGTCTAGGGGAATTCGACAAGGGGATCCTCTATCTCCTTTTCTTTTCATTCTGATGAGTGAATCTCTTAGAAAAATAATTCAGAGGGAGGTCTGAAATTGCAATATTACGACCCTTCGGCCCTCCTGTCAGGCCCCTACTTGCTTTCACGAGCAATTTGTTAACGACACTCTCTTGATGGGGGAAGGTTTGATCAAAGAAGCAAAGAATTTAAAAATGACTCTGAATATATATGAACATGGCTCTAGACAAAAAAATAGCCTCCCTAAAATCTCCATCTTCTTTAACACCCCTGAGAATAGGAAAGTTAATATTGCCTTGATTATTGGCTGCAAAATTGGAACTTTGCCTGATTCCTATTTGGGCCTTCCACTTTACCAGGGCACAGCTCCTGACTTTTTTTGGGTGAATCCTATAGACAAATTCTAGAACAAATTGGCTGGATGGAAAGGCACTTCACTAAGCCAAGCTAGTAAGGTCCAATTACTCAAAGCCTCGCTTTAGAGACTTCTGGTTTATGCTATGTGTCTATTCAAAATCCCAATGAAAATCGCAGATAAATTGGAAAGAATTCAAAAAAAAAATTATGGACTAGAACTGAATCCAAAAATAGATTACACCTTGTGGCTTGGAATCAAGTTTTCTTGGCCAAACTCATGGGAAGTCTAGATATCCGGAATTTGAGAGACTTTAATAAAGACCTGATATCCAAGTAGCTATGGAGATGTCTTAAGGAGCCTAATGAATGGACTGATATATTCAAACTTAAGCACCCCATTCCTGATATCCAAAACACTCTGGAAACTTGTGAGCTCCCCAATGTGGCTTCTGATTTCTAGAGAAATTTCTTTGGCTCCTCCTAAGTTATCTTGCATGGCTGCAATGGATGCTAGGTAATGGTACCAGAATCAGGTTTTGGGATGACTGCTGGATTAGTGAAGGCCCCCTACCAGACTCTATTTGGGCTTCCCCCTACAAAGAATTATGCCTCACAAAAATTGGCACCTGGGTGGTTGATTACATTAGAAATGGAGAATGGTTGGACCTCTCTTCTGTTGATAATGATTTGAGACCTATGCAACCTTGGTTGATTTACATCCACATCCCCCACTCTCAAGAAGAGGATGAATTGTTCTCAAACTTCTCCTCTTCTGGGAAGTTCAAAGTTGTTGATGCCTATAAGTTCATCTCTAGATCCTTCTCCCCCCGTCCATTGGGTGGGTATTTGGAACAAACTCCTAATTCCTAAAATTAACATCTTTTTTGGGTTGTTTAAGCAGGGCAAGATCTCTACCATCGATAATGTTTGCAGAAGAGGTATTCCTCTCTCTAATAGATTGTTTCTTTGTAAAGAGGCAGAGGAAAATGATGGCCATCTACTACTACATTGCACCTATGCCAAGGATATCTGGAATCACTTCCTTAAAATTTGGAACATTGCCTAGGTCATCCCTATTTCTAATCAACAAAAGTGAACTGAATGGAAATGCCCTTCTGATAATTACGGCTTAGGAATTCTTTGGAATTTATCTCTTCCTTATATTTCTTGGGGTATCTAGAAAGAAAGAAACAATAGAGTTTTTAGGGACATGGAAACTCCTCCTTTTGTTGTGCCTATTAGAAGTCATAATTTTATCAAAGATAACTTTCTCCATTCCTACCCCAGCAGAAAGAATGAGTCCCCCATTCCTACTCTCTAGGAGGATTGGGATACTATCAATTGGTTGCAAATTGATTGGAACATTGCCAAACCAGTCCACAAAACCAAGCAGTGCAAACCAAATGTTGTATGGCATCCTTCTCCTATGGGCCGGATCAAAATCAATGTGGATGGGGCGGCTAAAGGAAATCTTGGGCCGGCCGGGTGTAGGGGAGTGGCTAGGAATCAGATGCCTCTGCTATTTTCCATGGTGGCACTCCACCTAGGCACCCAGACTAACAACTACGTGGAAGCTAGTGTTGCCCACATTTGGCTACACATGGCTAGAAGAGATGGGTGATTGCTACACATTTGGCTACACACTTGGATCATAGATGCGTGATTTCCAGCTTGATCAAGGACTACTAAAATATAATTAATGAACTAATAGATTTCAAAATCTTGCACATATATCTAGAAGGCAATAAGGCAGTGGATCTATTGGCCAATTTGGCAGTGGGATACCTAGCAAACAACTGGTGGAGTAGCATGGATGGTTTACTCAACATGGTACATAATGATTACTGCATTAATCAAGGATCCCTCATCATGACATGACTGAATTGATAGGGAAATGACTCTTTTTGGTTTTCCCTAATCAAAAGTCTAGAAACCTCCTTGGCAACTAGATTTCCTATCTCATTGTGTGGTTTTTCTTTTATTGTTCTGATATCCTTTGGGTGTGGCCCATTTTTTGCGACTGGTTGATAATGGGAGCAGATAAGAATAGACAAGAGCCCTCTACTTTCGAGAATTCAAAAAAGAATAAAGATGTATGGTAGGAAGTTGTCGATGGTGGTCTCATCCCCTATTTGGACCAGCTTCATGACCTCTCTCCTCTGATTACAAAGGTCTTTGTTAATGGATGGAAAAAAGGGAGTCTCAGGGCTTATGGTGTCAATTATCAGATTGATGAATCTTTGGTGGCAATGGTCACTGGTTTGGTTATAACTGGAAGAAGGTTTTACAGGGATAGAAAAACTAAGGAGGAGGACCTGTCGAGTTTCTTTGACAAAGACAAGGTGCGCTCCAGAGTCACCAAGATGGCCGATGGCAACTATAATAGAAAAAACGTCATGGTCCCATGGGCTAACATGATAGAGTTTATAATGAGGTATATCACCCTAGATGGTAGGTATGCAAGCATTTTCTCATACCATTTCATTGTCCTAAATCATTTTCATCATGGTAAAATTATCTCTGTTCCCTACTATCTTGCCTCCTCCATTGAGAATAGCCTGGAAAAGCACTTGGAAAACCCTAACAACCCTATTCTTCATGAGGGATGTATTATCCTTATCATAGAACATTCCAAATCCCTTGAAATTATGTCGCCGCTTGCTGAGATTGGCCTACAGAAGGATGTCCAAGATGTCTCTGATTTGAAGACGGACCTGGATGATAGTGGGGTTCCTTTTCATGACCCTGAATATGAACCTATGGATGAAAAGGAAAATATGGTCACTCCTAAGATGCTCGACAGCAAGAATCCTTCCAGATGGGTGGCTAGTAAATACAAAACCAACAACAAGCTGATCTCAAAGGCCAAACCCCTCACCAAAAAGAAAAAGATGGTGGCGAAGGATCACAACCCAAAGAATACAGACCAAGGGATTAAAATGGACATCCCTATCAATGTCCTAAAAGATAATTAGGGGACAGATGGTAGTCTGATGAATCTTGTCATGGAAGCCACTAGAAGCAAGGATTGCTACTGGAAATGGGTCGAGCATGAAATTGACACCCTCAAAATGGGGGTCAAAGAAATAATTGATATTTTCACTGCTTCCCCTGAACCCAGCAAGCAGGAAAAACTCATGATCATGACTCAAAAAATCTCTCTGAATGTTGAGGTAATTAAATGTAACCACGAACAAAGGATTGATAAGGTGGAAGAATCCATGGTTGAGATTAAGAAAAATCTCAAGAACCTGGTCGACATTAGTAAAGAAGCCATGAACAACAGCATTGAGGGTCTTGAAAAGATTAATGACATGGTTGCTAACTATAGATCCTTCCACAGTGACCTAGTGAAAGATCTTGGAGGAGATGATGTGGTTGTTGGAGAGAGAAATACAACTAGACCTAGTTCCAGAACAAGAAGCAAAAGCAGCAACAAGGGTACCTCCAGATTCAAAATGGAGGATCTTGAGGAAATCAACAGGATTTCCATCCAAAAGAACAAAGATCTAGTGCTCTCGCTTAGGTGAGAATTTTTTTTTCTTTGGCTTGTTTGTTTGCATTTGTTTTATTTTTGTTTTTGTTTGGAGTTGCTCCCTTATTTTGCTATTGTTTCTTGTCGGTTTCACAGTTGGCCGACTGTTGTAAAACTTTAGGTTTTGAGTCCTTGCAAAACCCGTTTATCCTTATCAAAAAACAATTAATAATTCAACAAGCTAAATATCAAGATTTATCATCTAAAATAACATGATCAATTCTACTTGAACTAATTATAAATATATAACATAGACACATAGACATGTGTAATAAAAAAACAAGTAATCTCATCAAACAAAGTGTGTCTGATATGTACAAGTGTTAGATACATTAAAAAACATGTACAAGAGTCTGATATGTATATAATCTCATCGAACAAGTGTCAAATACATATATGTAAAAAAAATACATGTATTGTACATATAATCTCATCAAATAATGATAATGAATAAACTAAGTCGATCGACCCTCCACTGATCCATGTCCTGAATGTTGTCATTGCAAAAAAATGTACATGCAAGAACATGTATATATAAGAACATGCAAATATTATCTAACTATAAGTATGCAAATTTTACTTCAACATAAGTACATGCAAATTTTACCTGGTCTAATCCATCATTTGCACCACCAAAGTGTGCAGGGGCCACAGGTATCCGAGATGAAGAACTAAAACGTGGTCCACGAACCTCAATCATATATACTTTTAAATTAAAATTGTGTTAAGTAATAATTTTGAAGTTGAAATCCACTATTTAAAATAAATTAAATAATATGACCTTACAGAAAGAAAAAGAATGTGTACCTGACTATGACCATGTCTAGGAGCAGAAGGAGGCTGCAAATATACTAATGTCTCCAATGTAATAGGATGCTATATATAATTCAAAATTTGAATTATGTTAAAAAATTTCAACTTGAAATTCACTATTTAAAATTAAATAAATAATATGACCTTAAAGAAAAAACAATGTGTACCTCATGAGACTCAAAGGCTCTCCCAATCTTGCTGACCTCGAATGAATGGAAGGACACATGGTCAATGTATATATCCAATGATGTATCCTATAAAATGTCAATAAGAAGACTAGTATAGTGACCATTAGCTCGAGCAAGAGCTATAAAAGTAATAGGCAATAGCAGTGTAGGTCATGGTGGCTCAGTTGTCGGATTGCCTAGTGTAGGCTGAGGAGGAGGTGTGGGATCAACTGATGTATGTGGTGGATGGGTTGTAGGATGCACCAAAATTCCCACCTCTCTCCCCATATCATCGTGAGATTATCTACCACCATTGCTCCTAGATCCATCTCCATGTACATGTTGTCTCACCCATGCTGGTACATCCTCGAGTGGGATCTCATGAATCAAAGAAAGAAGTGGATATGATTCGAATAAATAACTAAACAACAATGCACTCATCCATTGTAAAGTATCAACCTCTTTCTACCATGCAGCATCAAGTGGAGATGGTATATCTACATAAGCGTAAGGATCAACACCACTACTAGATGTCACATCTGTAGCTTGCAGAATAGTACCCTGCGATCCCAACAAATATCGCCCAACATGATCAGATGTCATCCAGTCAACCTCAGTGGCAATATATGCAATGCTAGAATAGATATGTCACCTGGCATTATCAGTTTTTGCATCTCATTCCTATGGTAACTCCAAACATTTTGGTAGAACCAAAAGGTTTGGACCAACTAATACTTGTTTATTAACGAGCACTAGTACATCAAGTCATCTAAATTTATCATTGAGCCTCCCTCTCCCCTACCCAACATTCACTGGTATAGATGTATAATCAATGTCTAAGCCCATATGAAACTCTGCAAATAATAGTTTTTAAAAATAAAGTGGCAACTCATCCTTTTGTGGCCACATATGATGAGTTGCCAACCATTTAGGAAATATGAATGGTGCCACAATGGGATTGATGCATCTGGTAACTAAATATCTAGTAATCTTACATTGTCTCGGACATTGATAATGGGGGAGCATAGTATAGACCTGTGTAGAGGATATATCCTTGCTCACGCCTTCTCATTTCACTGTTAGGATTATATGTCCGAATAGAGTCAATCATATTTAGTAACTCATCCCTAATAATATTTGCCCTTTCCTTATTAGGTCAGGTTGTGGAAAAATATAATTTGGACACAAGATGGTCTAGTGCACGCTAGAGGGCCTAAGTGGTTTCGGAAAAAAGTTGAGCCCTAACATCACTATCACTAGAAGACATTCAACCAGACTATCTAGATGTCTGGTTAGTGCCCTCGCGATGAACTCTACCATCTGATGCCTAATCGGCCATGTCAAAAATATCTGTATGTACATAATTTTAAAATCAAAGAATTTTAAAAATAATTATTCAAAACTATTTTAAACAATTCAAACTAATTTTGAATACTATTTTAAACTAATTCAAACATATATAAAAATGATATACAATTGTAATTTAAAGTACAATTGGAAGTAATTGAAACATTTGATACAAATTACTTTAAAGAAACATTAAAATTAAATACATGTGTACA
This sequence comes from Cryptomeria japonica, assembly GCF_030272615.1. Lineage (NCBI taxonomy): Eukaryota > Viridiplantae > Streptophyta > Pinopsida > Cupressales > Cupressaceae > Cryptomeria > Cryptomeria japonica. Next base: position 567,231,223 of record NC_081415.1, on the reverse strand, counting down.
TACACATACACATACACATATACATATATAATTTACTTTAAAGAAACATTAACATTAAATACATGTACATGATACACAAACACATATACATTCACATACACACACACACACACATGTGCATATACACACATACTATACCTACATACATACATACACACATAAACACATAAATACACATGTATATACATATACATGTACACACACATATACCCACATACATACATATACATACGTGCATGCATATATGTATACATACACATACACACATACGTGCACATACACATGCATACACACATATGTAAACACATACATACATGCGTACATGTATGCATGTATGTATGTATGTACATATGCATGTATGTGTGTGTACATGTACACGTATGTGTGTATGTGTATGGATACACATGAAAGCATGTGTATGTGTATGTGTGTGTGTATGTATGTATGTGTATATGTATTTGTATGTGTGTTTATGTGTTCATGTATGTATGTATGTATGTATGTAAGTGTATGTATGTATGTGTGTATGTGTATATACATGTATGTGTTGGCACATGTGTGTATGAATGTATGTATGTATGTTATATATATATGCATGTTGATGTATGTATGTATATAACATGTATGTATGTATGTATGTATGTATATATGCTTATGTGTATCTGTATCTATGTGTCTTTGTATATACACATAAGCACACATAAATACATAAACACATACATACACTGACATACACACATATACCCATACACACATACAAATCACATATGCATGCATGCATACATACATACACACACATACACACACATATACACACATGCATACATATACACGTACATACATACATACACATTCAAATGTAAAAATTCAAATTTTGGATTTGGCAAGCGCCAAATGTGAAAATTCAAAATTTTGCATTTGGCGAGCGCCATATTTGGCGCTCACCAAATGGTTTGCTTGGGAGAATACAAACCCTTTGGGTTGGATTTGCCTTGGGCATCCAACACATAGGTTTGGATGACCTTTTCATGCCAATGACGTATTTTTTATGAAAAAGTAAGAAGTGGCACCCTTTTGGTACCACAACTTGGTGCACTTACCCTCAAATTACATCATATTATCTGCAAAGAAGAAGAATTTTGGAAGAAGAGATCTAGAGCTTTATGGCTCAAAAGCGGTGACAAAAACACTAAGTTCTTCCATATGATGACTCTTAAGCACATGGATACCAACATAATAAACAAAATTTAGATTGGGCAGAGATGGGTTGATAAGTATGATGAGATTTGTTAGGAAGCCATCAATTTTTTCTCCAAACTCCTTTCTGTGGACGATCCTCTTGATCCTTCAGCTCAGATTGAAATCTTGCAGAAAATTCCCTTCATCATCTGTAGGGACATAAACTTGGAGCTTACCAGAATCCCCTCACCTGAAGAAGTTCACAATGTTTTTTTCTCTTTTGAAGGTAACAAGGTCCCCCGACCTAATGGTTTTCCTCTTTTTTTCTTTCAAAACTTTTGGTATGTTATCTTCTCTGATGTAGTCGCTGCTTCTCAAGAATTTTTTGGATCCCGCTCTCTCTTGGAGGAACTGAATGCCATCTTCCTGGTCCTCATCCCAAAGAAATCTAGCGCCTTCTCTTTTTCAGGATTTTAGAGCTATTAGCCTTTTCAACTCTATTTATTAAATATTCAACAAGATTCTTGTGCTCAAGCTTAATATTTTCATCCCCTCTTTAATCTCTAAACATCAAAACTGGTTTGTGCCCTGGGGGCAGATCTTGGATTCTTCTATTGTGGTTCATGATAACATCCACTCCCTTTGTATTAACAAAAAACATGTTTTCTCTTGAAACTTGAGCTGTTGAATGCTTTTGATAAAGTTAATTGGTGCTTCCTCCTCAGAATCCTGAGGGCCTTTGGATTTGGAGATAACTTCATCTACATTATTGAGCAATGTGTTTCCAGCCCAAAATTCTCCATGTTGATTAATGGATCTGCCTCCGGTTTTTTCTCTGGGTCTAGGGGCATTAGACAAGGGGATCCTCTATCTCCTTTCCTTTTCATTTGATGAGTGAATCTCTTAGAAAAATAATTTAGAGAGAGGTCAGAAATGACAATATTATGGGCCTTCGACCCTCCTCTCAGGCCCCCACTTGCTCTCACGAGCAATTTATTGATGACACTCTCTTGATGGGGTAAGGTTCGACCAAACAAGCTAAGAATTTAAAAATGACTTTGAATATATATGAACATGGCTCGGGACAAAAAAATAGCCTGGCTAAAAGCTCCATGTTCTTCTTTAACACCCCTAAGCACAAGAATGTTAAGATTGCCTTGATTATTGGCTACAAAATTAGAACTTTTCCTAATTCCTAACTAGGCCTTCCCCTCTGCCAGGGCCCGACTCTTGACTCTTTTTGGGCGAATCTTATAGACAAATTCTAGAACAAATTGGCTAGATGGAAAGGCGCTTTTCTAAGCCAAGTTGGTAAGCTCCAATTACTCAAAGCCTCTCTTCAGAGCCTTCCAATTTATGCTATGTGTCTATTCAAAATCCCAATTAAAATCGCAAATAAATTGGAAAGAATTCAAAAAAAAAATTATGGACTGGAACTGAATCCAAAACTAGATTACACCTTGTGGCTTGGAATCAAGTTTGCTTGCCCAAACTCATGGGATGTCTGGATATTCAAAATTTGAGAGACTTCAATAAAGACCTGATGTCCAAGTACCTATGGAGATTTCTTAAGGAGACTAATGAATGGACTGATATATTCAAACTTAAGTACCACAATCTTAATATCCAAAACACTTTAGAAACTTATGAGCTCCCCAACATGGTTTTTGATTTCTGGAGCAATTTCTTTGGCTCCTCCAAAGTTATCTTGCATGGTTGTAGATGGATGTTAGGCAATGGTATAAGAATCAGGTTTTGGGATGACTGGTGGACTGGTGATGGCCCCCTATCAGACTCTATTTGGGATTACCCCTACAAAGAATTATGCCTCAGAAACATTGGCGCCTAGATGGCTTGTTACATTAGAAATGGAGAATGGTTGGACCTCTCTTCTGTTGATAATTATTTGAGACCCATGCAACCTTGGTTGAATTGCATCTACATCCCCCGCTCTCAAAGGGAGGATGAAGTGTTCTGGAACTTCTCCTCTTCTAGGAAGTTCAAAGTTGCTGATGCCTATAAGTTCATCTCTAGATCCTTCTCCCTCCCCCCTATTGGGTGGGTATTTGGAACAAACTCCTAATTCCTAAAATTAACATCTTTTTCTGGTTGTTTGTGCAAGATTAAATCTCTACCATTGATAATATTTGTAGAAGAGGTATTCCTCTCTCTAATAGATGTTTTCTTTGTAAAGAGGTGGAGGAAAATGTTGGCCATCTACTGCTGCATTGCATCTATTGCAAAGATATCTTGAATCACTTCCTTAAAATTTTGAACATTGCCTGGGTCTTCCCTATTTCTACTCAGTGAATGTGGTTTGAATGGAAATCCCCTTCTGATAATCAGGCCTTAGGTGTTCTCTGGAATTTATCTCTTCCTCATATTGACTGGGGAATCTGGAAAGAAAGAAGCAATAGAGTTTTCAGGGACTTGGAAACTCCTCCTTTTGTTGTGGCTGTTAGAAATGACAATTCTATCAAAGAGAACTTTCTCCACTCAGGAGGATTGGGAGACTATCAATCGGTGACAAATTGATTGGAACATTGCCAAACCAGTCCAAAAACCCAAGCATTGTAGAACAAATATTGTATGGCATCCTCCCCCTATGGGCTGGATCAAAATCAATGTGGATGGGGTGACTAAAGGAAATCCTGGGCCGACCGGGTGCGGGGGAGTTGCTAGGAATCAAAACCCTCTATTGGTTTCTGCAGTGGCACTTCCCTAGGCACCCAGACTAACCACTACGCGGAAGCCAGTGCTGCCCACATTGGGCTACACATGGCTAAAAGAGAGGGGTTTACTAAAGTGTCGCTAGAGTCCAACATGCTAAACACTGTCAACTACATGAGTGGTCACACAGATCCTAGCTGGGTGATTGCCAGCTTGATCAAGAACTGCTGAAATATGATTAATGAACTAACAGATTTCAAAATCTCGCACATATATGTGGAAGGCAATAAGGTGGCGGATCTACTAGCCAATCTGGCGATGGGATACTTGGTAACCAACTGGTAGAGTAGCAAGGATGCTTTCCCCAAAAATCTGTGTGATCTAGCATGTAACAATTAGTGTGTTAATCAATGATCCCTCATCATGACATGTCTAGGTTGATAAGGAAATGACTCTTTCTGGTTTTCCCTAATCAAAAGTCTAGAAACCTCCTCAGCGACTAGATTTCATATCTCATTGTGTGGTTTTTCTACTACTGTTCTGATAATCTTTGGGTGTGTCCCATTGTCTATGACTGGTTGGCGATAGTGAGCCCCTTCTCCTATTATCTGGCGACTAGGAGCATAATGGGAGGGGATAAGAATAGACAAGAGCCCTCTACTTGTGAGAAGTCGAAAAAGAATAAAGATGTAATGCAGGAAGTTGTCGATGGTTGTCTCATCCATTACCTAGACCGACTTCATGGCCCCTCTCCTCTAATTACGAAGGTCTTTGTTAATGGATGGAAAAAAGGGAGTCTCAAGGCTTATGGTGTCGATTATCAGATTGATGAAACTTTGGTGGCGATGGTCACTAGTTTGGTTATGACTGGAAGAAGATTTTACAGGGATAGAAAAACTGGGGAGGACAACCTGTCGAGTTTCTTTGACAAAGAAAAGGTGCGCTCCAGAGTCACCAAGATGGTCGATGGCAGCTATAATAGAAAAGAGGTCATGTACCCATGGGCTAAGATGGTAGAGTTTATAATGAGGTATATCACCCTAGATGGTAGGTATGCAAGCATCTTCTCCTACCATTTCACTATCCTAAATCATTTTTGTCACGGTAAAATTATTTGTGTTCCCTACTATCTTGCCTCCTCCCTTTAGAGTATCCTAGAAAAGCACCGTGAAAAACCTAACAACTCTGTTCTTTATGAGGGACTTATTGTCTTTATCATGGAACATGCCAAATCCCTTGAAATTGTGCCCCCGCTTCCTGAGATTGACCTGCAGACAGATGCCCAAGATGTCTCTGATTCAGAGATGGACCTATATGATAGTGGGGTTCCTTTACATGACCCTGAATACGAACCTATGGATGAAAAGGAAAAGATGGTTACTCCTAAGGCGCTCAACAACAAGAATCCCCCCAGATGGGCAGATAGTAAATATAAAACCAACAACAAGCTAATCTCCAAGGCCGAAACCCTCACCAAAAAGAAAAAGATGGTGGCAAAGGATCACAACCCAAAGATTATGGACCAAGGGATTAAACTGGACAACCCTATCAATGTCCAGAAAGATAATTGGGGGAAGGATGGTAGTCTAATGAATCTTGTCATGGAAGCCACCAGAAGCTAGGAGTGCTATTGGAAATGGGTCGAGCGCAAAATTGACACTTTTAAAATGTGGGTCAAAGAAATAATTGACATTTTCACTGCTTCATGTGAACCCTGCAAGCCGAAAAAACTCATGACCATGACTCAAAAACTCTCTTAGAATGTTGAGGTAATGAAATGTAACCATGAACAAAGGATTGATAAGGTGGAACAATCCATGACTGAGATTAAGAAAAATCTCAAGAACCTAGTCGACATTAGTAAAGAAGCCATGAACAACAACATTGAGGGGCTTGAAAAGATTAATGACATAGTTGCTAACTATAGATCCTTCCATAGTGACCCGGTGAAAGATCTAGGAGGAGATGATGTGGCTGCTGGAGACAACAAAACCACTAGACCCAGTTCCACAACCACGAGCAGAAGCAACAACAAGGGTACCTCTAGATTCATCATGGAGGAGCTTGAGGAAATCAATAGGATTTCCATCCAAAAGAACAAAGATCTAGTGCTCTCGCTTAACTGAGAGCTTTTTCTGCTTTGGCTTGTTTGTCTGCATTTCTTTTGTTTTTGTTTTTATTTGGGGTTGCTTCCCTATTTTGCTGTTGTTTCTTGTCGGTTTGGTTGTTGGCCGGCTATTATAAAACTTTAGGTTTGGAGTCCTTGTAAAACCCATTTATCCTTATCAAAAACAATTAATAATTCAACAAGCTAAATATCAAGATTTGTCATCTAAAATAACATTATCAATTCTACTTGAACTAATTAAAAAAATATAACATAGACAAATAGACACGTGTAATAAACAAACAAGTAATCTTATCAAACAAGTGTGTTTGATATGTACAAGTGTTAGATACATAAACAAACATGTACAAGTGTCTGATATGTATATAATCTCATCAAAGAAGTGTCAGATACATATATGTAAAATAAAGGTACATGCATTGTACATATAATCTCATCAAAAAATTATAATGCATAAACTAAATCGGTCAACACTTCACTTATCCATGTCTTGAATATTGTCCTTGCAAAAGAATGTACACACAAGAACACGTATATATAAGAGCATGTAAATATTATCTAACTATGAGTATGCAAATTTTACTTCAACATAAGTACATGCAAATTTTGCTTGTTCTAATTCATTATCTGTAGCACCAGAGTGTGCATGGGCCACAGGTATCCGAGATGAAGAACACAAAAGTGGTCCAGGAACCTGGATCATATATAATTTAAAATTAAAACTGTGTTAACTAATAATTTTGAAGTTGAAATCCACTATTTAAAATCAATTTAGTAATATGACCTTACAGAAAAAAAAAAAAGAAAAAAAAGGTGTACCTCAATATGACCATGTGCAGGAGCAGAAGGAGGCTGCAAATATACTAATGTCTCCAATGTAATAGGATGCTATATATAATTCAAAATTTGAATTGTGTTAATAATTTTCAATTTGAGAGTTCTATTTAAAATTAAATAAATAATATGACCTTACAGAAAAATCAATCTGTACCTCACGAGACTCGAAGGCTCTCCTGATCCTACTGACCTCGAGTGAATGGAAGGACACATGGTCAACATCTATATCCAATGACGTTTCCTCTAAACTGTCAATAAGAAGACTCGTATAGTGACCATGATCTCGAGAAGGAGCTGTAAAATTAATAGGTAGTAGAAATGTAGGTCATGGTGGCTCAGGTGTCGGATTGCCTGGTGTAGGCTAAGGAGGAGGTGTAGGATCAATTGATGTATGTGCTAGAGGGATTGTAGGATGCATTGGAATTCCCTCCTCTCTCCCCATATCATCGTGAGATTTTCTACCACCATGACTCCTAGATCCACCTCTGTGTACATGTATATGAATCCAATAAATCACTAAACAACAATGCACTCATCCGCTTCACAAGATCAACCTCTCTCTACCATGCAACATCAAGTGGAGATGGTATATCTACATGAGCATAAGGATCAACGCCACTACTAGATGTTGCATCTGTAGCTCGTGAAATGGTACGCTGCGATCGCAACAAATATCTCCCAACATGATTAGATGTCATCTAGTCAACTCGAGTGGAAATCTATGCAATGCTGGAGTATATATGTCGTCTAGCATTATCAATTATTGCATTTGATTCCTGTGATAACTCCAAACATTTGGGTAGAACCAAAAGGTTTGGACCAACTAATACTTGTTTATTAACAAGCACTAGTACATCAAGTCATCTGAATTTATCATGTGTATGTGTACCATTCACTTGTATAGATGTTGTGTGTACATGTGCACATATGTGTGTATGTGTATGGATACAAATGCACGCATGTGTATGTGTATGTGTGTATGTGGATTTATGTGGGTGTATGTGTGTGTATGTATGTATGTGTATATGTATATCTATGTGTGTTTATGTGTGCATGTGTGTATGCATGTATGTGTGTATGTGTATGTACATGTATGTGTGTGCACATGTGTGTATGAATGTATGTATGTTTGTATATATGCATGTTGATGTATGTATGTATATAACATGTATGTATGTATGTATGTGTGTATGTATGTTTATGTGTGTGTATATATGTATGTATGTGTGTGTGTGTCTGTGTATGTGTATGTGTATTTGTATGTGTATGTGTATGTGTATGTATATGTCTGTGTATACACACATACACACACATACATACACTCACATACACACATATACCCATACACACATACACATACACATGCATGCATACATACATACACACACATACACACACATATACACACATGCATACATATACACATACGTAAATACATACACACAAACATACCCGCACATACCCATGCACACACATGTAAAACTATGTCTGCATGTGTATGTTTAATTGTGTGTATGTGCACATGAGTCTCTGTGTGGGTGTGGGTGTGGGTGTGGGTGTGGGTGTAGGTTTAGGTGTCTATGTCTTTGTATGAGTATGAGGATTTATTTTTTATGTGTAGTGTATTAATTATATTTTTTTATGGTTTATATGTAAGCGTAATGAGAAAATGATTTTTTTAAAAATTATTTAATAGGTATATGCGCATATTTTTTTCATAGTGTCAGTTTTCACATTTTGCTAGCTTTAATTTTGTTTTAACATTTTTCTAATGTTTTCCTTCTAAATGTTTTTTAAAAATTGATAAACTATTCAATAAATATAATTATAGCAATAAATATATTAATTTTTAAATTACAAATACAAAACCAAAAATCAATGAAAAAAAAATGAACCTTCTTGGAAAAATGGGGGTTGGAAATAAGTTCCTTGTGAGTCCAGCCAAACTCCCAATGCTCCTTAGGGTGCAAATGGCGGTCGCTGGGGAAAATATCAGTTTTTATAACCGATAGTCCGATTGGACTCCCGACACCATTTCAGCACCACGCGGCCTAGGTGTAGTCTGTCTGGACTGAGTCAATTCGGACTACCAATAGTTGACTTAAAGTGTGACACAGGTTCATGCATTTACCCCCTACTCTTTGGACTCTATAGTGCACTTGCTACTTTTCAAAAAGCTATCCTGGCCATTTTTCTAGACTCGAAAACATGTGTGGAAGTGTACATGGATGATTTCACTATCTATGGGAAAGCTTATGAAGAGGCATTGAGTTGTCTAAACCAATTATTGAAGATATGCAAAGACCACAAATTATCCTTGAATCATCAAAATATTTTATTAATGATGATGGAGGGAATCGTCTTGGGTCATCACATCTCTGAAGAAGTCACAATAGACTCTATAAAGTTAGAAGTTATTCAATGAATCCCAATACCCTAGAATAAAACTAATATAAGGATTTTTTTGGGCCATGTAGGTTATTATAGGACATTTATTTTAAGAAAGATACAAATTTCACTTGGACAAAAGACTATCAAGAGTATTTTGAAGCCATTAAACAAGCCTTGACAATTTCTATTGTTATAAATGTACCAATGTGGCAACAACCATTTCAGATTCATGCTAATGCATCCAATCCAACAATTGAACTGGTCCTCAGTCAAAAGGACGAGTCTAGAGAAATGCATGAAATCTACTACATCAATAAGAATCTCAATCCAGCTAAAATGAACTACACCATAATTGAAAAATAATTATTGGCAATTATTTCCTTCAATTAATAAATTTAGACATTACATTATATTGTTTAATTTTTTTTTGTCAATACGGACCATGCAACTATTAGGTATCTAATGAACAAGTTTGTAATAGGAGAACATATTATTAAATGGTTACTAATACTTCAAGAATTTGGCATAGCCATTGTTGATAAACTAGGAAAAGATAATGTCATAGCTCATTTTCTATCACGAATGATTCTATAAGGTAACGATGAACCAATCAAGGATACATTTCTAGATGATCATTTGTTTCCCATTTCTATCCAATCACCTTGGTTGATATTGTAAATTATTTGGTGACGGGGAAGTGTCCTTCTCAATTTAGCTCAAAACAAAAAAAGAAACTAATTTGTAAGAGTTGTAGGTTTAAATGGATTAATGACATGTTGTTTAAAATGTGTCTTGGCCATATTAGAAAGAACTTTGAGATATAAGTGAAAATTATATCACTAATATACATATACAATTTAGTATGTGATGAATATACAATACTGCAATTTGACCTAACTCCATGTATAATGTATTATATGATGTAATGTTCATGTGAATATTCACAAATTATCAATTTTACTTATATCTTCTTGTCTCAATGCTTTTTAACTAAAATTTTCAAGAGACTCAAGCCCATATCCTTGACATATACCTATTGTTTCCAACATTTTGGTTCCAATGTCAAGACTATTCTAAAGTGATAAAGGAAAGGTCGAATCAATACATAAGGAAATGTCAAATCAATACTATCATTTGTGATGGTAAAATACATTAATAAAAGATTATTTAAGACTTGGAAAAGAAATAATAGGTAGAAATAGAAATACTACACATATGTATCACACTTTAATAAAGAAAACAATCAATACACATACAAATTTTCAAATTCAAACGCCTAAATGTGACATTTATTATTTGAATTTTAAAATGATGTAAAATGTAGTTTATAAGATACATTTAAAAATAGTTGGATTTATCATTTTTTTCTAAAATTTTAGAAAACAATGAGCTGGATGGGACATCACCAAAAAAACAAAATCGTTTTTCTCCTCATAGATTACTTGAAATCTAGTGCATGAAAAAAAAGAAAAAAATTCAATGATTTTTTTAATAATTTTTAAAATTAAACTTAATCAAAACATTACAATTTTCATAAGATATCAATTTTCATTTAATTTTTTTATGATTTAAAAAATGTGACCTTGGAGAGGATTGTCTCCTCTAATACACTCTATGTTTTTCAAAAACTCTAGATATATTTGATATATATTTACAAATAATTAAATAGAATATGTTGGCCAAACGTGAACGCAACATAACTTCTGCATCTAATTAGAAGAAGAAAATTTGATGTACTTATTTCTTTTAGTAAGGACAGAAAACAATGAGTTTCTTATGATGAAAGGTGTGAAAAGAGATAGCGACACTTTGATCGACTATGAATCTAATGTAAGAAATTTACAATTTTTATTCAGAGAATTAAATATGATCTTCCTCATTGAAGTCAATTGTTCCCAGGTTGAATCTGATTCCAAACATGGATTTTTGCCCACCAGAATATGTCCAACATCAACATTTTCTAAGTCATGTACATCAATTGGAGATCCAATCTTAGTGGGACATTCAATCATTGCACCATCTTCAAGTAAAATATTTTCCCAAGTTGAATCTAATTCAAAGGACAGATTTTCCTCTAATGCAAGCATGGCATCAACATTTTCTAGTCCATCAACACAAATCGAAGATCCAATACTAATGGAACTTTCAGTCATTGCACCATCCGATTCACAACAGCTCCTAGGTTCTTGTAAATCTCTAAATTGCCCTTCAATTTGCTTGGTTTTTTCCTCTGCATTTGGTTACCCTAGATTATGATAAGCAGTATTCAAAATAATTTTATGAATAGGCTCCTCACTCATATTGTTTTGGGAAATAACATCATCTTCATATTTCTTGATGTAAATTTCACTGTGTATAATCCATCATCCAAGTTTGGACCCAAGTTCAACTCAGCTAGCCAATTACTTCTCACCTGTAAATCTGGTGCAAAAGTGGAGTTGATGCCATTTTCATTTATAACTAAATTCACTTCTGCGCAACCTGAAGTGTTTACACCATTCTTGTATGCTAAAGTTTCAATGTCTCCATTTTCATGTGTACCTGGTTACATATAACAAAACAAGTTAATATCAATATTAAATAGAGGCCACAAATAAAGTATTGTACCATGTCAAATTAAGGAACAAGAGCTTTTAGTTCAGGGTAGAGCACCCCAGCATCCGGACCGTCTTAAACCATACACACCAAGCAACATATGAAGTCTAGAGAATGTTAGTCAACTTTGAGTGTTTAACACTTTTAAGTCTAGAAATGTATTAAGCCTAAAAAATGTCAGTCAACTCTCAATGTTTAACACTTTTAAGCCTAAAAGCGTAAGCTTCATGTGTATGATTTAAGCCGTTACCCAACACCCTAACAACACAATAGACAATGCTTAGATCTAATTTGATCCTACTGTTTGGCCGCAAAATATGTAGTACCGATTCTAGATTGTTTAATACTTGTGTACCCAGTTTTATGGTGGGAAACCTAACATTATGGATTACAGAAGCTTGACATCATTCAACAGTAATAATGGGCTCCTATTGCTCAAGCAGAAAACATGCTAATTGCTACATCGAAGCTTTGTAAAACGATAGTGTTCTGGTTCTTGGGCTTGAACTGTGCACCATTCTTCATTCTCTTGGTCGGGCAATCCCATATTAAATGATCCAGCTTGCCACAACAATAACAAGTTCTCTTTCGAATTCGGTAGCTCTGTCTATAATCATTCTGCGAAATCACCCTCTCTTTTCCTGATATATGAGCCTCCATTCCCGACTTGACCGGATTTTTAAACAAAATGATTCGCAATAATAAGAAGATAAACTTAGAGAATTGTGAACAAATATTTTGCTCCGAGCTCGGTTATTTATTTGATAATTTTTAAAATGAGGCTGTAGCAGTCACACCCACGAGGGTAATGGACGTATCGCTTGGATCTATAAGTTAAAACGTAGTTTTCAATTTATAATTTTTTAAAATAAGCTTTTACTAATTATAGTGGCCACTATAATGGATATATTAACCTCATTTTAAATTAATCAAATATAGATACATATTAAAATCTTGTTAATAAGTAGCAATCGCACTTTAGTGTGCGATGTCGAAGAGGTGTGGAAAGTCAATTAGGAAGAAAGTATATATTTTACATATATTTTCATAGTCCATGTGGTCATTTAATAGATGACTTTTATGCAACAAAGGTCTTAATAGACAAGTGATATCTCCCATTCAACTATGCATATGCTTACATGGATATGAACATGATTGAAATAAAGCCTTTAAATTAGGAAGATAATCAAGATCAATTACCAATAGGATCATGTTATATTTGCAATAGAGAGTGAAGGAGAGAGAGGGATAGATAAGGATGGAAAGGAGAGATAGAGGGGGGAAGAGAGAGAGGGGGTTAAGGAGATAGAAATAAGGGATGGAGGTAGAGACGAAGCTAGAGACAAGGTGGACATAGAGATGGAGATGGAGGTGGAGAAGGATATAGCTATGTAGAGAAGGAGGGGGAGAGATAAGGGGAGGGGAGACAAAAAGATAGATAGAGATGTAAGAGATGAATATAAATAGAGGGAGAGAGGTGGAGACAATGTGACAGAGATATGAAACAACATAGAGAGGTGTAAAGAGATATAGTGGTAGAGAGAGATGGAGAGATACCAAGATAGAGATAGAGGTAGAGATGGAAGAAAAAATATAGAAAGATTAAGATAGAAAGGCAAAGAGATATAGGTGTAGAGATGTAGGAATAAGGAGAGGGGTGGGGGATATAGATGTAAAAGAGAGGGAGATATGTCTAAAGATAAAGGGTGAGAGAGGAAGATAGAGGTAGAGATGAAGATAATGAGATAGATTAACAAGGTCGGAGAGAAGAGGGGGAGAGGAAGAGATATAGATAGAGCGTGATATAAAGAGATAAAGAGGGATATGGAAAGAGATTGAGAGATAGGGAGAGTGATCGAGAGATAGGGAGATAGAGAAAGGCACAAATAGAGATGGAGAAAGACAAAGAGAGATGAAGAAAAAGAGATATTGAGAGAGGTAGAGAAATAGAGAGCCCAAGAGGTAGAGGGGGAAAGAGAGACTAATAGTAAAACTGACAAGTTTATGATTCCATATTATGCATGCATGTCTACCAATGTAGTTGTGATATATGTCATAGCCTATTCTAGATCTCTCGTTTTCATACAAACAAGGAGAAAGTAAGAAAAAGTTGTAGAGATTTACTTTATATATGTAAAATGCATTTGCTTAAAAGTTTATAAGTAATTTTCAACAAATCCATTTTGTGTAGTTTTTGCAATTATAGCAAGCCATGAGACAAAGATAGAAACTAGGTTCTTATTTGAAACTTTTGACCAACTATCTCATGATGTTAGACATCTTGCTAGCCAAACATTTTTTTTTTATGCTTCTTTTGTACATTCTCCTAAATTCCAAGCATGTATGATTCTTGAGTATATAGGAAAACAAATAAGAGAACTAGAGAAGAACATTAACCCAGAAATGTATCCACAATTGTTTAAGGAATTACAAGATGAAGTAGATAAGGAAATGAAAGAGATGATCCCTGAAAAGGGAAGAAGATTATTGTAAGAAGAAGGGGTCCTAATCCTACTTAGATGGGATATTAGCTCAACCATAGATTTTGACAACTTAAGGATCAATTGGAGCATGCAAGTTAAATTGAGTTTTGGAGATGCAAATAAGATCTACACTAGATCAAGATTTCACCCTAATAATAAGTCTTCGTATACTTGGGCCTTATATCCACCACGTAAGAGGTCTCTCAATATTGAAAATCCAAGTCAAATTTATGGATATCTTGTTCATAGATTAGAAGACATGAACCTTGTTAAGGCTGTAGACCTGACACTTAATGCAACAAAATTTATGAAAGCTCATATTGAAAAACTCATGAAACAAAACACATGGTATAAGAGAGAAAATGAGCACTTGAGAGAAGAAAATGTGAAATTTGGAGATAGATTGCCATCTTATTCAGGGACTGCTCTGTTGCCAATAATTGATGCACCAAATCATGAGAGAAGACTAATGAAGGTTACTTCAAAGAGGTCTTATTAGAAACTAGAAGTAATAAAGTTAGTGAAAAGAAAGGAATGGATAGTTCAATAGTGGAAGGCTTTAAAAGCCAATGTTGTCATAGAGTTAATGAATGACATGTTTGAAAAACTATTGCTACATGTTGACAGATTTTGGACTGTATTAATTGGAACATAAAAGGCCATTAAAGAGAATGAGAGGTTACAAGGAAGGATAGAATCAAAAAGAGAGGAAGTCACATAAGATCTTGTTCAAGAGAAGTCAACATATGCAGCGAAACAAGTTGATAAATGGATAAAAGTACACAAAAAGTTTAATATGAAGTTTCAATCAAAGAATTAAATAGATATGATCAAATGAAAGACAGTCATTTCCCCTCACTACTTAAGGATACTGATAGTAGTTTGAAAAAATTCTTGAAGAGTGGAAAATGAAGATTATTTATATGTTACCACAGGCCACAAGTATTGTCCTTATTAATTACAAGTTTTTGAGAATACAAGTGTTAAATTGAATAAAATATCTTTACTAGGATTTGGAATGAAGGATGTCAATGGCCTCAATGGTGTATATGCCGTTGGCATTTTTGATGATTATGCTGTGATTGTCATTGATGGACACACACTTGCATTGAGATCACCTTTATATGAATGAGTTAAAGCTCAACTAGAATTTGTTGCAACTGGTATATTGTATTATATTTTTTAGACTATCGGTGTTTTGAAGAATGTGTTTACCGGTCTGAAGCGATATCTTGACCCCAAGCAGTTTGTGGATCTCAAGCGGTACGAAGGATCAAGCGGCAGGACACTCATTTTCCCAGTCTTCATTTCTTGTCAAACCAGCAACTAGTATTTTGCTTAAATCGGTATTTTGTATGAATCGATAATACTTTGTGATGAGTTACCAATGGGCATTTTGTGATGAGTTACAATCCATCGAATGTTTGACAGTGCCGACACTCTGGCGGTGCTTTTTGTGTCGTGTTACCAAGTATGTCTAAATTCATTGAACCTAGGAAATTGGATTGTAAACCTATTGGACCGACATGAAATCAGATTCCTTTATAAGGACATCATGTCTAGGGTTTTAGAGAGTTGCTAGGGTTTTAAGGTGGTTGATGATTTTTTGTAATGGAAAATACAAAAGAGAAGTTTAGGTCTAAAAAGAGAGACAGAGAGTGAATGTGTTGAAGACTAAAGTAATGCTGGAATGCATTAGCTATGAGCCATAGTGGATCTAAACAAGCAATCTGTGCTATTTGCTAGATCAATCTCTTGTTGATTACTCACATCTTTGACAAGTCTGAAGCCCTTAACCGGGTAGGCTCAGAGTAGCCTTTGTAAAATCCTCTAACAAGGTGGTTCACATATGTGGATCTAAAAGCCTCTAGCAAGGTAGTCTTTCATCGGACTTATCTCCTAACAGAGATTGGGATCCTAATAGGATCTGTTCTGGTAAAGAACATTGTATGACCTTAACCAGTCTAACCTTAATCGATCTGCTTCCTATTCTGCAGATAGTTACTTGTGAGTTTCATCTCACCGTGGTTTTTCCCATTTGGGTTTCCATGTCAAATATTTTGTGTTATGGTGTTATTGCTGTTGTGGGTGAATGTCTTATTTGCATTTTGGTTTAGTTGCCTATTAACCTATTTGACTGTTAAACTGTTCTACCAGTTTATCACTAGACTGTTTAAGGGTTTTAATACAGTGTTTTTCAGTATACTAATTCACCCCCTCTCTTAGTATTCATCAATTGGTATCAGAGCCTATCTTTCTATAAGTCTAACCACTTGGAAAGAGACATGGGGGAATACACTGTGAGGTGTAGGATTTTACCAAGATCAAGGGCACAATGAAAAGCATAAAAAGAGAGACAATAGAATGACAAGAACAAACTGTATTCTCATCAATATGCAAAATGATCAACAGGATTAACCAATACAATGAATATAGGCCTACTTATATAGGCAAGGCCATATGGATGTATGAGCACACAATTATGACATGTGGCTCAATGAGAAACAAGGGTAGGTAAGAAATACTAGGGGTAGGTAGGAGAAATAATATAATATTCCACAAGAGGTGGATGACCCACCAAATGTGGAGTGTAACATCAAAATAAGACCACAAAAGGTGGAATTTCTCCTACAAGCTCTATCCCTATGTGCACATTTCCCTAAGTGTCTCAAATCCAAACTATGAAGAGATGCATTATCTTGAGTTAACTTAAGTAAAGTGTAATAATATCCAAAATGAATATTTATTTACACCAACACCCCCCCTTAAGTGCAACTTAGGGGAATGAAGACTCAAGCCAACAATGCAAGATGGGTCCCAGCTACTAGGCCATGATAGGTACCCATGTACAATATGCAAATGTAAGCAAAACTATGCAATGCAATCTCTCACAAACAGAGAAAGGGAGAAAACCCAATGGGAAAAAACTCCCCCCCAAAAGAGAGATGAATGTACAAAAGACTCTCAAAGAGGAAAAAGTTCCCCCCATAAGAGAGGAAGGAGAAGTCAACTGACCCCCCCTAATGACACATCCCGCACCCCCAAGAGAGATCGCAACTGCTGGAACTTACTCTCGGTGAATGGTTTGGTGAATATGTCAGCAACCTGCTCTGTTGTAGGACAATACTGCAAATCAATGACCTGCTCTTGGATGAGCTCTCAGATATAGTGCATATGAATTTCGATGTGTTTGGTCTGCTGATGCTGGACTGGGTTCTTCAAGATTACAATAGCACTATGATTGTCACAATTTAGAACTGTCGGTCGTGGAGTGGTGAATCCAAATTCTGTGAGGATTTGCTGGAGCCAAATGGTCTCAGACGCTGCGTTAACAGCGCCTCGATACTCAACCTTAGTCAAAGAGAGAGCAATAGCATGTTGCTTCTTTCTCTTCCAACAAATGGGGCCCGAACCAAGGTGAAAACTGTAACCAAAAGTAGACTTACGATCATCAAGATTGCCAGCCCAATTGGAGTCTGTGTAACCAACCAAGTGAAGTCCTGTGCCTGCTGCATAGTGAATCCCATAGTGATGTGTACCCTGGATGTAATGAAGGATGCATTTGGCGGCTTTCCAATGAAGCCCATGTGGTTCCTGCATGAAGTGGGAAACCATGCCAACTACAAATGAAATATCAGGGCGTGTATGGGTCAAGTAGATGAGACTACCCACAAGCTGATGATACAAAGTGGCATCAACTGGTGGAGAAGAACACTGAGCCTCAAGCTTGACTCTAAAAGAAAAGGAGTCGGTGTAGGCTTACAATCAGCCATATGAAAGTGTGCAAGTAGATCAAGAGCATACTTGGGCTGTGATAGTGTAATCCTGGAAGGTGACTGTGAAATCTCTATCCCAAGAAAGTAGTGCAAAAGACCCAAGTTAGTCATAGAAAATCTGTCATGCAAAGCAGATTTGACCCTGCTAATGATGGATGAAGTACTCCCTGTAATGATCAAGTCATCAACATAAAGCATAAGTATCAAGTGAGAGTCATCCTGTCACAAAATGTAGACATTCAGATCGGAATGACACCTGGTGAAACCTGCGGAGAGAAGAAAGGAATCCATCTTGGTGTACCAAGCCCTGGGGGCCTGCTTAAGGCCATAGAGAGATTTCCTTAGTCTGCAAACCAAGGAAGTATCCTGGATGAAACCCTATGGCTGCTCCATATAAATCTCCTCATCAAGATCACCATGAATAAAAGCACTCTTCACATCCATCTGATGTACAGCCCAACCATGAGCTGCAGCAATAGCAAGTGTCAAACGAATGGAGTTCATCTTGGCTACGGGTGCAAAGGTCTCAGTATAGTCAAGACCTGCAACCTGAGAGAAACCTTTTGCAACAAGCTGAGCCTTATACTTATCCACACTACCATCCGCTGCAAACTTGGTCTGATAGATCCACTTACATCGAACCAACTTTCTCCCCTTAGGGAGATGGACTAAATCCCATGTGTTGTTCCTCATCAAGGAACTATACTCTTCCTCCATAGCTTGGTCCCACTCAGGAACCCCTGATGCTTCCCTAAATGTCTGTGGATTGGAAGTAGTAGCAATGAATGCATGTGGTAGATCCTGATGTTGTTATCGAGCTCTCTGTGTATCTGAAGGATCCCCAACAAGAGAACCTGCGGACTCAAGTGTTTGTCGATCCCAACGAGGTTGAGGTGGAGGTGGAGAACGAGGCTCTTCAACTACAAGTGGACCCTACAGAGGTGTAACCCTGCGAGTCAAAGTTGAAGGAGTCTCATCATCTGAATCACTAACATCACTATCCACAATGGAGGAAGGTGGAGGAGGTAGAGAGGCTAAGCTAGGAGAGCTTTCCTCAAAGTGAACACTCCTCTCTATGAACACCTCATGTGTCTCTAGATCCATCAATCTGTATTCCTTAACACCCTTAGGATGTCCAACAAATATGCAAGGTCGACTCTATGGTTCCAATGCCTTTCATTTCTGCAGAGGTATGTGAGCCCATGCTGGACACCCAAAGACTCTGAAATGTCTCACAATCGGTTTCCTACCAGCCCAAGCTTCAAAAGGAGTAATACCTTGCAAAGCTTTGTGAGGAACCCGATTCTGGATGTGTGTGGCACAACTGATAGCCTCTGCCCAAAAGGTGGGATCAAGAGAACGTGCATGTATCATACAGCTAGCCATTTCTTTGAGAGTTCTATTCTTGCGTTCTACAACCTCATTTTGTTGTAGAGTATATGCGACAGAATGCTGAAGATCAATCCCCTCAAATGTACAAAAATCCTCAAGTCTTTTGTTCACATATTCCCTTCCATTATCTGTATGAAGAATCTTGACCACTTTCCTTGATTGCTTCTCCACACAAGTCTTGAAGTCCTAAAATCTGTCAAATACTTCACTCTTATGAATAAGAAAGTAGACCCAAGTGAAGCAAGAGTAGTCATCAATGAAGGTGAGGACATAGCGGGCCTTACTAAATGAAGGTGCTGGAAATGGACGTGCTACATCGCCATGAAAAAGTTGAAGAACTTCCAAAGCTCTCCAAGCTTTCCCCTTATCAAACTTCTCTTCAGGATGCTTGCCCATGGAACAACCTGAACATACACCCTCTGAAAAACTGATTCGAGGTAGACCTGTGACCATGTCTTTAGTGCTTAGCTGTTGAAGATAGCGGTAGTTGAGGTGACCAAACCACTCATGCCATAGCTTACTTTTTGAATTTGAATGAGTAAGCAAGGCCCTAGAAGGTGAACTTGGCACAAAGTGGGAGAATGAATAAAGCCTTGAGTTGTCATTGACTTGTCCCACTGCTACCAAGGCATCATCATCAAGTTCCTTTACCACAACTGAATCTGGTGTAAACTCAACCTTTTTCCCATTCCCATAGTGAGTGATTTGGTAGATGGAGAGAAGGTTGGTAGACAAGTTAGGAACATAGAGAACATTCTCAAATGTTCCATCATCCATGTCAACTGAACCTTTCCCTTCAACCTCTACTTGTGTATCATCACCTATGTAAATGTGAGGTACCTTAGATGGCTCCAATGAAGAAAACTGCTCCTTTGTAGAACCCATGTGATATGAGGCACCCGAGTCAAGTATCCATTGCTGTGAAGAACCTGTTGTAGCCAAAAATGCTTGCCCTTTTCCCTTAGACTGTGAGGAAGAGGAAGGAGATGAATCCTTCTTTGTGTAGGTAGATGGCAAGTTGATGTTGTTTTTCTTAAGAAGATTAGTTAACTCATCAACTTGCTTTGCGTGGCATCGATGCTCATCATGACCATACTTCTTGCAATATGCACAAGTTGGTTTATCCTTCTTAGGTGGTGTCCCCTTCTTGGAAGAGGATGTAAAATCGCCTTGTGATGGAGAGGATGATTGTCCTTTTTCCTGGTGTGGCTTAGACTTAGAGTGCTTCTTCTTCTTGTTGGAATCTTTGCCTTGACTTCCTTGATTCCCTTGATTTGCCACCAAAGCCTTGGACTTTGAAGACTTGAGAAGCCCCATGTTCAACAACTTAGATTGTTCCAATATCAACATTTCTGTGAAAGAATCAAATGAAGGCATAACATAGGAACTCCCCACTATCAAACGATGAGTTTGGAAGCTAGACACAAATGCTGCATATTCTGGTGCAAGCTTGTCCAACAAGTTGAATATCAACTGAGCATCCTTTTTGTCAATTCCACAATCCTTAAGCTTTGCTCTTAGCTCATTTGCTTTGGTGACATAATCTTGGATTGTATCAAAACTCTTGGGATCCAAGTTGGTGAGTTCATTGTCAATCTGATAGCCTCTGATTTCATCAACTTGACCATACAATTTTTGAAACATATCCCAAGCCTCTTGGATTGTTTTACACTTCTCAATGTGAAAAATGAGGTCATCTGATACATACTTGCACAAAGTTCCAAGAGCCATGCAATTATTTGTGAGCCATTCTAATTGAGCATTTGGATCAGCCTTAGGATCAGGTGGTGCTGTTATTGTTCCATCTATGTAATGTGTGAGACCCTTTTCCATTAATTTACTCCATGCTTTAATTTTCCATGATGCATAATTATGTGGAGTTAAAGGGGGAAATTTATGAGGACTCATTGCAACAAAAATGGAAAGAGCACAAAGAGAGGCACAATCACACAAGACACCCCCCAAATTCACTCAATCAAAGAACCCCCCCCCCCCCAAAAGTGATGATTTGGCACTTTATACTTAGTGCGTATATAATGGGCCACTTGCAAAAAATGGAAAAGTGGACTTCTGATTACAATTTTACAACTGCCTCAATAAGGCCAAAAGATCTAACTAAGATCAAACTGATAATGCAAGAGATCTAACTAAGATCCAAGCAATTTACAAGTACCTAATAGGCCAAATAAGACCAATATCTGAAAGTACAATTTCCACTCAAAATCTTGGAAATCTGATCATAGAATATGAAATTAGACAAAAAAACATGCACTTTAAAAAAAAATGGCACCTAAAAAGGCGGTCATATGAGCTCAAATGAGGCCTTTGAAGTTGCAGAATTGAGGATTGGACAGGTACAACTGAGAGAATTCAAAAATTCTAAAAAACCTATGCACCAAAATCATAAACTAACCACACCACTACGAAGATCATGAAATTTTAGCCCATTTCAAAAAAATGTATACCACAAAAGGAGCAAAAATGAGCAAGATATGGCCTTTCAAAGTTGGACTCCAAAACTGAAAAGCTCAATGGAGAGGGGTTAAAAAATTTCAAAAGTCTGCTGATGTGGTGCTAATGTCAACAATTTACTGGCTTAAATTTGATGGCCATATGATAGTCATGAAAACTTCACCTCCCTGCTGACTGGGCGTTCGTACCGTACGGACTGCTAACTGGGCACGGTGACTGTGTAGCTGACTAGGCATACGATTGGTTGATGTGGCGCTGTGACTGTGTGTACGGATGGACTACATGTGTGCCACGTGGTGGGGTCCCGGCAGCTGACTGGGCTCCGCGTGGCGAGTTGTAGGCACAGCAGCCGGCGGTGACTGGGTGGTCGCCGGAGGTTCTGGCCGGTGGCCGTGGCTGGGTCGCAGTTGGCGGGAGGAGGTCTAGGCGGGAGCCGAGGTCGTGGCCGGCAGGAGGAGGCTGCCGAAGAGCTGGGCTAGGAGCCGAGGCGGCATGCACAGCGAGGCAGTGGCGGGAGCAGGTACGTGGCGACGCGGCGGCTCCGACAGTAGGTACAACCTGCAACCTGCAACACGCGTAGGGTACTGCGCAGTACGGGGGGGTTTGCGGACCCCCAAAACAACCAAAAAAAATTTTATTTTTTATTTTTTTTTGGATTGCTTTTTTTTTTTTTTCGAATTTTTTTTTTTCAAAAAATAATAAATTTTTTTTGAAATTCATACGATAATAGCCAAAATGGGGAAAAAAATTTCTCACCAAAATAGGTTGACTTTATAGTCAAAATTTATGGAAATGGCCTCCTGGATTAAACGGTGATGTCCAAATTGCTGTATGACACTCCCAAAAAATGAAGATCCCCAAATCCAAAAATAGAAGCCTTCCACGATGTCTCCAAAAACCAATCAATGAAGCCCAATGGCTTTGATACCATGTAGGATTTTGCCAAGATCAAGGGCACAATGAAAAGCATAAAAAGAGAGACAATAGAATGACAAGAACAAACTGTATTCTCATCAATATGCAAAATGATCAACTAGATTAACCAATACAATGAATATAGGCCTGCTTATATAGGCAAGGCCATATGGATGTATGAGCACACAATTATGACATGTGGCTCAATGAGAAACAAGGGTAGGTATGAAATACTAGGGGTAGGTAGGAGAAGTAATATAGCAATCCACAAGAGGTGGATGACCCACTGAATGTGGAGTGTAATAGCAAAATAAGACCACAAAAGTTGGAATTTCTCCTACAAGCTCTATCCCTATGTGCACACTTCCCTAAGTGTCTCAAATCCAAACTACGAAGAGATGCATTATCCTAAGTTAACTTAAGTAAAGTGTAATAATATCCAAAATGAATATTTATTTACACCAACATGAGGGAACTTACTCATTGGCTCACTCAGCTTGAGCAAGCCTATGATGATCTTATGGTAAAATATGGCCTCTTAGGCAAAAAGAAGAGAGCATGCTGAAAAACTGATGGAGCTATCTAGAAATAGTTCTTCTGATGAAGCGGATGTGGAAGCCCTAATTCAGGAAGTAGAAAAGTTGAATGAATCAAACTCCAACCTAAGAAAGGAGCTTGAAGGACTGACTATCCGAATGTGTCAAGAGCCTGAGAACCGGAGGAAAACTGAAGATCTGGTGAAGGACAAAGATCATGAGATCTCCAAGTTGAAGCAAGAGATCAGTGCACTTACTGTTCACCTTCATGAAATTAGAATGGAAAAAGAAGAAGTACAAGGTGAACTGAACACATCCATCTCTGAGAATGCAAACCTGAAGGAGACAAATGCTGCTATTTCCAAAGAACTCTCTGAGTCAAAGGAAATACTTGCTAAGTTCAACAAGAATACTGTTAAGCTAGAGCAAAAGCTTAAATTTGCCAAACCTGTCAAGAATACTGATGGACTTGGTTTCTTTGGTCATGAGGAAGGTGAGACCTCAGGTGCAAATGCTGAAGCATCAAAGAAGCAACCGACATTCAAAGGTAAAGGTAAGAAAAACTTCACACCTGTTTGCTTTAACTGTCTTAAAGAAGGACATACTGCCAATGTATATAGGAGCAAAGCCTATAATAATTTTCCTTACTTTATAAACAATGTACCTAGATCCAATAAGTTCAATGGTAATTGTTATGCATGCAACAAGTATGGGCACAGAGCATTTGAATGTAGGTCTGTCATGAACAACAATGGAAGATATCCTCAGAGGACTCAAAGAGTTGGTCCAGAATCTTTTGTGAACCGGAACCCCAACTGGTTTAATGCCTTTAATCATCAATCAGGAAGTGGGGGCTATCAAGTGGTAATTGGATGGAGAGAAAACTGTTGGATTTGCCATGGTTATGGTCACACTACAACAACATGTAGAAGGAAGAATGGAAACATGAACAATGGACCTTGGAGAGCACTTGGAATGGTTTACTATCACTGCAACAAAATGAGTCTTTCAGTAAGATTCTACAGAAGTAGAAAGAGTATATCGGATGATATACCAGTCAATCTAGAAGGAAAAATTATGTTGAAACTGTCCAAGTGGATATGAACAAAACCTGGAAAAAGAAACTAGCAATGTTGCAAGAAAACTGGTTTCTGCACCTAGTGTGGAAATCACGGAACTGGCAAACTAAGCTTTAGAAAAGCTTAGGGGGAGCAAACGGTGAAATGTTTCATACGCCTGGCTTACACCGGTAAAAGACCTTAACCAGTGTGTGATACCTGCCTCGTGGCAGAAGATCAGAAATGGTGAAAGGCAAATTAGGGTTTACAGCTTAATAGTGGAGCATTAATTACAGTAGGTGAGGAACCTATTTAAAAGGAATTTTGAAATCATTTCTCACTTATCATTTTTCAAATTGAAGAAGTTTTTCAAGTGCAGAGCAAAGAAAAAGTGACTTGCGTTGCGATTTAGAGAATTTTAGAAATCTTGAAGGAGTTTCAGAAGCTAATTGCAAACAGTCAAGAGAAGAATGCAAAGTGGTGATCATGCAATCGACGAAGTGTGAGGTGAAGTAGAATCTGAAAGCCCTAAATTCATGATTTCCAAAAGGTATTTCTCAAGTTTTCTATTTTTATCATGGCTTCCACATCTCATACTAGCCTGAGTGCATCTGTCGATTCAGTGAACTTCATTCAATGCAAGTCCAAATACAATGCCCTATCACAAGTTCCTGTTGGACTAATAGTAGAAGAAGGAATCTCTGATTATATAGATTGTAACATTGAAGACCTAGGGTCTCTCGCAATCCACTCACAGCTAAGTCTATTATGTGGGAAGGATAAAAAGATCAAACAAAAATATAGCATCCTGGAGAAGAAGATGCCTCATAATGCAGTTTACTTCCTTGAGGATTTCATAGATGATCATATTAGAATCATC
Source organism: Cryptomeria japonica (assembly GCF_030272615.1). Classification (NCBI taxonomy): domain Eukaryota; kingdom Viridiplantae; phylum Streptophyta; class Pinopsida; order Cupressales; family Cupressaceae; genus Cryptomeria; species Cryptomeria japonica. The sequence continues at coordinate 567,205,911 of NC_081415.1, read as the reverse complement.
CTGAGCAGGGTTCATGGTGACAAAATGTATCTTGAAAGAACGCATGATATCACACCACAAGATGTTCATGCCATCATCGGTTTCTGCAACGTTGGTGAGGTATTGGCCCTAAGGAAGATCATCAAGACTGAAATGACCAAGCTCACCGGTTCAGTGAGCGATTCATGAGGAATGACTGTTAATTTCATCAAGGATGATCTCGTGAAGTATGCCTGCATGGTGATAGGTTACCGGACATTCTCTGCTAGTAGAATTAATTATGTCTCTGCTGCAACGGTAAATGCTGCTTATAGGATGATTAAGGAAGATGCATCGTTTGATCTGTGCACCGTTATGCAAAGCCAACTCCTGTTGAATCTCAAATCAATCAAATAGGATAATGCATTGAAATTCAAGTTTGGTCAACTACTACTAGGATTATTTTTCTACTTTCAAGGCTACTTCCCAGTAGTGGGAGACATTCAGTGGTCTGCTGACCAACCAGTTACCAAGCAAATCAAAGAAAGCCTGCGAGTAGTCGGAACCGGCTACCCTGAAGTTATGAACAAGCATTTTGATGAGTTTAGAAGCAAGATGAGCCTAAGGATGAGGATATCCAGTGACATTGTCAAGAAATATGAACAGGACATCTACTTCACCATCAAAGTGGATGTATGCTTAATGGAGGCCGTTGAGCCTAGATAGGAAGAAGTAGAACCTATAGGCTATGAGGTAATGAATGATATGTTGGATGGGTATGCTTCCACCCTAATCGTCTCACCCCTTGATCCTAAGGAAAAGAGAACTAATACTTATTTAGAAAGGGTTACACCAGTTACAGAACCCTTAGAAAAGAAAGGAAAGGCAGTGCCTTCAGCATCGACATCGGTTACTGTAGCCAGTCCCAAAGTGACCAAGCGGTCACCGATCAAGAGGAAACCGGAAGAGGCACCAACAAAAGTCTTCGAGAGGAAACGGAAGACAAAAAGCAATTCACCTGAGTCAGAAGAAACTGTGTAAGAAGAATCGCCTAAGAAGACTGGGCAAATAAGGAAAAAGACAAAGATTGAACCGACATCATCTGCACTGGTAAATATTGACATTTCTTCATACAAACCTTTGACACATTGTCGAAGAACAATTAAGAATATTAGGAGAAAATTGTTAAATGATTTGGTAGATCATTTTGATGATTTTAATGATGAAGAACAGCAAGAAGTAGAGCAAGAAGATATAAGGTATTTATGTGCTAATGACCAGTCGCCTTCAAAAATTAGATCTGAGATACTGGATTCTTTGTATAAGTCCTTAGACAATAAATGGCGCATTGCCATAGAGAATGAACAAGAAATTAAGGAGAAAGTTTTTGCTCAACACTTTCCCGACCTGTCCAATTCAAAGCTATTTGATGTCATCAATCAGAATAAAGGACTCTTCTTCACCAAAAGAAGAAGACTGTGGTTATTGGAAGGAGGAATTGATGATGTCAAAAAGGACACTCATCTGCATATGACAACTATTGTTCATACGCACAAAGTGCTACAAGCCAACAAGAAGGTTGAGGAAGAACTAGCAATATCAAGACCGGATGAAGTGTTTGATGATGAAGGCAATCCGGTTGTTGAACCTACAAACACTATTGATGTCGATACTCTGGATGTAGAGGATGTTGCTCAGGACTCACCATTAGAAGCAATAGGATAGGAGAAGCAGGCAGAATAGGCAGAAAAGCAAAAGGAAGCAGAGGACAAAAAGGAAGAAGCAAAGAAGCAAGCAGAGGAGAAGAAAAAGAGGGATGAAGAGGAGAAGAGGAAGAAGGAAGAGGAAAAAAAGAAGGATGAAGAGGAAAAGAGAAAGAAGGAAGAGGAAAAGAAGAAAGAAGAAGAGGATAAGGAAGAGAAGAAGTAAAAGGAAGAAGAGGAGGAGAAAAGGAAACAGGAGGAAAAGAGAAAAGAGGATGAGAAGAAAAGAAAGGAAGAGGAGAAGAGACATCTATAATAATCAATTCCTTGGGTCAATTCAACAATATCTCATATGCTCACATATGGTCTTACATTCATGTGTGTGCAGACAAGAGAGAGAGAGAGAGAGAGAGAGAGAGAGAGAGAGAGAGAGAGAGAGAGAGAGAGATCAATATCTTTTAAGCTTCTTAGATAATTGGAGGTGAATTAAGGTTTTGTGGTAGAAAAGTGAAAGTGTTGTGGTGAGAAAGGAAAAGTTTGAATTGGGAGATGGTAAGATGTGCAATTGAGAGAGAGAGAGAGAGAGAGAGAGAGAGAGAGAGAGAGAGAGAGAGAGAGAGAGAGAGAGAGAGAGAGAGATGTAAGTATTTAAAGGTAGAAACATTGACGGTGAATGGAAGAAAGCAATTCAAATGTGACAAGGTTCATGTTCAAATGGGAGGAGAAAAATTGGAGATGATTCACACTCTACGTTCATTAAAAACAATTAAAGCTATGCTTATTGAGAAAAGAAGCCAAATTTTTTTTTTTAAAGTTTTCAGTATGTATTTTCCATCTTTATAATTACATAAGCTACTTCTAAATTAAAAAGAAATTTCGAAAAAAAAATATTTTTCTTTCTTATATAAATTTTATAGATACAACCAAATTATATAAATAATAAGATCCCTATTCTTAAAAAGACCAAATACACTTTAGTAGAATCTATTTATAAGAAAATAATGATATTACTTGTTATCATACACACTAATTAAACTCAACCCCTTAAATGCTAATAATATCTTATAATTAATTGCAATATACAATATGCTAATTAGGCTCAACTACTTTGGTATTAATTACCATTTGGAAGCAAGAAGATACATATTTAGGTATCAAGTGGGGCCATTTCACCTACTACCATTAGCAAACAACCACAAAACTCATGCCTAATGGCCAACATACATAGTGGATAACGTAGTCACTTGTGATGGGGCATTTTCAAAATAATGAGATCATTTCTGGAACTCAATAACCCAGACTCCATTAACCCCACAAATTGGCTTTATACCTGCTGCAAATCTTGTTTCTTTTGCAAGGTCTTTGAACTCCTCCTCTGTACGCTCTTTTCCAACTAGGTTGAATGCCAACATGCAAAGATCTACATGAAATGTTTTCTTGGCATAGGAAGAGGTCTATGCAACCACTGGCAAAATGGAATCCACTATAAGAACTACGACCTGTCTTTGCCTTCAACTGATCTGGGGTTTCCAACAATATTGCATAATCATAAACATTCCAGTCTTCTATTTGATTCTGATCTTTTCTTAAGTTTTGGGTGAAAATTAAAGAATCCATTATCAAGAAGCAGAAAGCAAAAGAATAAAAAAGTGTCAGAAATCAAACTATAGATCATAAAATTTGATCTGAAACATAAAAAAATTACCACAATCAAATTTCAAAAAATATAAAGAAAAGATAAACCAAAAATGTATGATTCATAGAAGATTTCCTCCAAAACTGCATCTGGAGAGATGGAGAGAGAGAGAGAGAGAGAGAGTATTTGATGGTAGAAACATTGACGGTGAATGGAAGAAAGTAATTCAAATGTGTCCAGGTTCATGTTTAAATGGGATGAGACAAATTGGAAATGATTCACACTCTATGTTCATTAAAAACAATTAAAGCTATGCTTATTGAGAAAAAATGTCAAAAAATAAAATTTATAAGTGTTAAGCATGTATTTTCCATCTTTATAATTACATAAGCTACTTCTAAATTAAAAAGAAATTTCTACAAAAAAAATATTTTTCTTGCTTATATAAATTTTATAGATTCAACCAAATTATAAAAATATTAAGATCCCTATTCTTAAAAAGACCAAATACACTTTAGCACAATATATTTATAAGAAAATAATGATATTTCCTGTTATCATACACACTAATTAAACTCAACCCCTTCCATGTTGATAATATATGATAATTAATTGTAATATACAATATGCCAATTAGGTTATACTACTTTGGTATTAATTACCATTTGGAAGCAAGAAGATAAATATTTAGGTATCAGGTGGGGCCATTTCACCTACTACTTTTGATGGGGGCGTTTTCAAAATAATGAGATCATTTCTGGAACTCAATAACCCAGAATCCATTAACACAACAAATTGGCTTCACACCTCTTGCAAACCCTATTTCTTTTGCAAGGTCTTTGAACTCCTCCTCTATACACTCTTTTCCAATTGGGTTAAATGCCAACATACAAAGATCTACATGAAATGTTTGCTTGGCATAGGAAGAGGTCTCTACAGCCACTGGAAAAATCAAATCCACTACAAGAACTACTGCCAATCTCTGCCTTCAGCTGATCTAGGTTTTTCAACAATAATGCATAATCACAGACATAATTTCCAGTCTTCTATTTGATTCTGAGCTTTTCTTAAGTTTTCGGTCAAATTTCAGAATCCATTATCAAGAAGCAGAAAGCAAAAGAATGAAAAAGTGTCAGAAATCAAACTATTGATCATAAAATTTGATCTTAAACATAAAAAATTTACCACAATCAAATCTCATACAACATAAAGAAAAGATGAACCAAAAATGTATGATTCATAGAAGATTTCCTTGAAAATTGCATCTGAAGAGAATTATAAAGAAGAATCACTGGGGTAGCTAAGTATACATTTTTCCACAAATGAACAGGTTCAATAAACATAATAAAATAAATAAATAGTTGGCAAAAATCTTAATGAGCTATTTAAACAAGTAGATTGACTATCTAGGTAATCAAAAGATGTCTCATACATTCATAAGAATAGTCAGACTAGATGGTACACTATCGAAAATATCTCCCCCAACATGTGTAACCCCTGAAATAAAAAAAATCATCACAAAAGGGAGTTACTATGGAAAAACATTCCAACCAAAATCCTAGCTTAAAAGATGTCATATCTCTTTTCACTATTAATCTAAGCAGTCACTAACTGCCTGCAGGTGTCCCTAGATCTCTGGAATCGATGGGTTTGGGGCCTGAATTCAGTAGTAAACTAATATTCCATTGGAAAACACTCACCTGGAAACTGAGGAGAATCTACCACAACATGAGGTTGATCAAAATTCACTCCCCTTATACGGGGTACTTGGAAACTATAAGATTGAGAGTAGACCCAACTCCACCTCCTACATCCACCAGCTCCTCCTAATCCTTAAAACCCTCATATGTCTCCAGAATCCTCCCTATCATAAGTGTAGAGTGTTCATCCATAGCCCTATTAAAAACCCTATTGAATCTTTGGTCTTTGGCAGGGTACTCAAATGCATTCACCCCATGTGCCTTGGTGAATGGTTGGCTCCCTTCAACAACAACATCCTTAAGATAATGTCAAGTGTCTATGAACACCTTGTCCTAGTTCATCAAGGTTAGTGGTACCAAGGACAGACCATCCTTGTTCTACACATGGTATTTGCAGAGAGGATTCAGACCATAGTATTTGCAGAGAGGATTCAGACCATAGATCCTCTCAAGTTTTCTATTCTCGTGGTTACAAAAAATCTAAGGAGGGAATGACTTGCTAGAAATCTGAGAATCTTATCTAGAGTAATTGCTGAATCTGGGTTTGTTTTTTCTTGGTCGATAAAAGGCAAAGCTAGAATAATATATTGATTTTAAAGAGAATTTACATTAAGAAACCACAAATTTCTAAAATGGTCCATTAGGGCCTAAACACTGTGAAAATAAAGATATGTCCATGAGTATGCATAGAAAGAGAAAACCACATCCAAAACCCTAAAATTCTCTTAACTCAGAGTGGGATTTGAGTGTTGATTACAATTCATTTATCCCTTTCATAAAATCTATTAAAGGATTTTTTAAATTTATAAGTCTAATGCTATGTTAAAGTTTCTTTGTAAGTTTAAAATTAACAGAGAAATAAAAAAGAGCCAACTATGTGTTGTGTAGTAGCCTCAAAAAAGAACAGAACAACTGAAAACCTATTTGTTTAATCCTCTCTTTGAGGCATGGGCGGAGGCATTGGGGCACAAACTCTTCCGAGAACCCTTCATGGAGGATGAGCCCTTTCTCGACTAGAAGCATGACCGGTACCTCGACCACCACCTCACCTACTCTTGTCCGCTCGGGGACCCTCTGCTTCTATTTTGGGAGGCAGAACACCATTGAGTCTAGCAAATTCTAGGAATTCTTCTTTCCTGCCTGTGTCCTTTGGATTGTCCCCCAGAAACCTCCATTTTAAAAACCAGAGGGCCATGCCAGCAAAGGATTTATTCTTTTGTAAGTCCTTTCCCATCAGGTCTAGTTGAAAAGGATAAAATTTAATCATCTCTCCCAGGATATTGAAGAGGATTCTCTCACTCAGATACGAAGCACCAGAATTATGTTGCACTTTGTTTAGGACTTCTTGAAATTCAAGCAAGATGTCACCTGGGAAGAGTCATTTGGTGACGTTCCAGACTTCCTATTTATCAAGCTTGAGGTCCATCAAGGAGGCGAAAAACCAAGACAAAATGTTCATATTGTCTCGGGGGTATTCATCTTTGTTGATATGCCCACTACCAAGACTGAGCTTAATGACCAGGATGACTATTGGCTCAGGAACTAAGAGGAGCTTCTTCAATCTCAGGTCTGTGAATTGTCTGAAAGAGACTTGCCGAGTTGATGCAAAGAGAGAGATGGGGGTATCCACTCCAAAGCATGAGATTGGTGTTGGGAAGACACTCATTTTAAACCTGAACGACTCCTCCCTAGACATCGCTTAAAAACCTGTAGTAGCTTTAGCTTCTTTGAAGATGGTTGTAGAGCGAATCTAGTTGATAGTCTTGTGGAAGAAGCCAAATAAAAGCTAATAAATGTTCTCTTCAACATGCACTTACTACAAAATGGCTTGCAATGAATTCACCTGCAAAGGTGGCAAGGGATATCTGTCTAGCATCATGCAAAATCTCGAGGCTAAAAAATTGTGCTCTTTCCAATGAATAGCGCATGCATCGTACTTGTAATGACAGCAGACCATAGGCTGTCTTTTTAGGATGAAAGTGGCAAAAATTGCTTTTAGAAAGGCCAAAATAAGATGATGTCATAGTTGACGTGACAATTTCACTTTTGGAAAGCTGGCGGAAAAGTTTGAATTTGAAATGATAGCCATTTAGACCAAGCTGGTAGAATTTTTTTATGTCTAACATATGAAAACAAGAATCTACTACTGAGCAATGTTGATATACTATCTGTAGCTTTAGCCATGATTAATGATGTCTTTCTCCAGCCAATGTAAAGAAAGGCCTTCTACTGCAATTTTTGAGAGAGAGTTTGCTTCTATGTTAGCCTCTTTGTAGAGATGTTTAGCCTCATATTGCTCTAATTTGATCAAAATATCAGTTATGTTGTCCAAAATCACATGTAGCCGCCAGTTTGGGGTTTTTCTTGATTTAATTGCATTGATTGATATCTCTGAGTCTCCCTCTACTATGAGGTTTCATATCCCATGTTTGCGGCAATCAAGTAAGCCTATGAGAAAAGCTTTGTATTCTGTTATATTGTTAGTATCTGGTGGCAGTGACATGGCCATCTTTCCAATTACTATTCCTATATGATCTCTAATCACATATCCTATACCTGAAGCACCTAGGTTTACTTTGGAGGCTCCATCAAATTTTAGCTTGAACCAACCCTGTTTAGGGGGAGACCATATAGCATCCTTTCTTGCACTAGGGTTTCTCCCAAAGGAAGGAGGAATATTGATCCCTTGCCATTTTTTTCTTATACTGTCATCCCAAGTAGAAATTTTTTTGCTAGAATTTGTTGAGAAGGCAAGTTTGCAATTTACTTCCTCGATAATTCATGTTTCAATTGAGGATAAAACTGATTCAAATATTCTTGCTTTGTCATCAAAAACACTTTGATTTCTTTAACAAGGCAAGAACAAGAGATTTCAAAAATATGACTTAAAGTACTTTCCTTAGAAGGAAGTGGCCAGCATTCAAAAAGAGTGACTATATCATTAGGGAGGATTGTTATACACCCAATTTTTGTACAAAACCATCTCCAACTTTTTAAGGCAAATGGGTAGTTTAAAAGGAGATTGTCTACTATTTCTCCTTGAGATTTACACAAAATGCATCTTGAGGGCCCTTCATAGCCCATTTTAGTGAATCTTTGTGCCATGAGGAGCCTCTTTCTGAAAGCCAACCATGGAAAGTTTTCTTCTTTTGTGATAATCTCACTTCTCTAAAATAGTTTTAGTGGAATATCTCGTTCATCACGATTCCCAAATTTTGCTAGAACCCTATAGCCATCTTTAGCATTATATTGTCCTATTTTAGAATAAGCCCATATAAGATAATATTTCCCTCTTCTGGGATTAATATTTCTCGATCTAATGAGCTCTAATAGCTGGTTGATTTCAATAGTAGGAATAGGCAATCCCTCCAATTGATTCCAGCTCCATCCTTGCATTCTAGTAGCCCTATCCAAAACCAAATAATCACTAACTAGGGATCCCCAATGTTGTTTAAGCCAATGCTTAGCTGTTGGAGTATTGAGAAAGTTGTCAATGTTTGGATATCCTCCCCATGAGTCTTCCCAAGAAAGGCTAGAGGATTCATCGTGGATATCCCAAGACAAAGAGTCCGCAATTAAAATTTTGCATGTGACAATGAAATTCCAGGTCCCAGATCCCTCTAGATGAGAATTTGATCTTAGAAGATTTAGACGAACCCCATCTATAAGGTAATTTTTTACCATTATCCTCACCCATAATGCTTTAGGGTCTTTAATGAACTTCCAAACTAGTTTAGCTCCCAAGGATTTGTTCTGGAAGTGAAGATTTTTTATTCCTAGACCCCCATGGACTTGGGTTTGATGATTTTATCCCATGCAATTAGAGAAATTTTATGTTTTTCTTAAGTGTTTTGCGAGAAAAAGTTTCTCATCTTTTCAATGATGAAGGAATTTGCACCAGCATTGAGGTATTACCATCCTACTTGGAGCATTACCATGCTACCAGCGCATGAGCGCCATTTCCCTTTCTAGGAGTTAATATTTTGATCCAGCTTTAACTTTAGAGGATCCCAGAGTTTTGAGTTTCTCAATCCTCTGTCAATTGGGATGCCCAAGTGAGTACAAAGAAGAATGCCTCTTTTACAGTTCTAAATTATTTGGATCTTAACCTCTAAGGGGGCAGGGGTGGAGAAGAATTTTATTTTTTATTTTTCTTTGTTCATAATTTGGCTTGAGGCCTTTCCAAAGGATTCCAGGAGCATTTTTAGCTAGATTGCTTCCTTCATATTTTCTACATTCAATAAGAGGTTATCATCTGTAAATTTTGATGCTAGTCAATGAAACATCTGATGAGGATGTTGTATGTCCTATGACATTCTCTTGTTGGACAGGTGTGAAAATTTCAATGCCCACCCAGAAAACATCCAATGAGGATGTTGTATGCCCGATGACATTCTCTCGTTGGATGAGGGGTCATGGCCATCGTCGAAAGAGTCCTGGGTGTTGTCATAATTTTGACATCCACCCAGGAAACATTCGATGAGGAATTTGTATGACTGACCACATTCTCTCACTAGATGAGCGGTCATGGCCACCATCGGAAGAGTCCTGGGTGCCATAGGAATTTCGACGACAGTCAAAGAAACATCCGATAAGAATGTTGTATGTCCTATGACATTCTCTCATCAAAAGGGAGTCAGAATTTTGACTTGTAGCCAGGAAACATCTGATGAGGATATTGTATGTCCGACAGAATTATCTCACCAGATGAGCGGTCATGGATGCCATCGGAAGAGTCCTCGGTGCTATTGGAATTTCGATGCCAGTCAAGGAAACATCCGACAAGGATGTTGTATGTCGTATGGGATTCTCTTGCCAGATGGGCGTCAAAATTCTAACATCCACCCAAGAAAGATCTGATGAGGATGTTGTATGCCTATCAACATTCTTTCACCGACTGAGTGGTCATGGCTGCCATCGGAAGAGTCCCAAGTGTCGTCGAAATTCTGATGTCCACCCAGGAAACATCCGACGAGGATTTTGTATGTCTAACAACATTCTCTTACTGGATGAGCGGTCATGGCCACCGTCGGAAGAGTCCTAGGTGCCCTCAAAATTCTAATGCTAGTCAACGAAACATCCGATGAGGATGTTCTATGTCCTATGACATTCTCAGTGTTATCTTTTATGGATGGTTGGTAAATGTTCTATAGTTATATTTGCACTTAAATATTATATCTATTTTTCCGATATTTGGTTTATGTATTCTAGTAATAAGGTTTTAATGCTTAAAGTTCTATAATATATTGACAACTGATTCACCCCTCCTATTAGTTGTCTTCTGGTTATCTGATTTGTCTAACAACAACAACAACATGCTAAATGTGGCCTAAAGTTTTTGTGGAACTTTTTTTAAGGTGGACATGGAAAAGGAGAGCATGATGAGCAGGAGCTTGTGTGCAACGTGCACTTCGCCAATATAAATTTGGAGGTAACAACATACAAAATTCAAGTGAGATAGTAGAATGGTGCAAAAAATCATTTTGGTGCACGTGACACAACGTACAATAAATGCTATTTGGGGGAAGTTAAATATTTTGATCAATCATATTGCCAAACAATTAATGGCATTAGAAGTTTGCATCAAGTGATGACTACATGACATACCAAACCTCTTTAACAATCATGTTTTTGTGTTGATTGCATTGAAAACAATGCAAATATTCAACAATGTCAGAAAATTAGAGATGGATTTTCTTCAGAATGGAAGATGAAACAATTTGTCACAATGCCTCCTTTTGAAGATAGTGACATTGTAGATATTCATGATCCTATATATTCAGTTGATTATGAACGTGTTTCTGATTTAGTTGTGTGAGGTACACTTGCATTTTATTTAAATATACTTATAGTTTTTCATGTACTTTGTTTAAATTTTAATTCAATATGAATTATTTTTACACTCTACCATACACTTTATAATTTAATTGTTTGTATTTTGCCGTATATGAGTGATATTTTTGTTGTTCTTGCAGATCCTAACAATGTAGAAAGTGTTGACTATTACCTACTATGATGCACAAAACCAAAATGTAAATTGTCAGAATCAGTGGAAGATGTTGATGGGGAACAACATCCCACTAGATCCATCATTGTTGAAGGTACTTATTATCAACAAATGAAGATAGATAATAATGGTGTTACATTTACTGAATACATGCCCATCCAAAAAGTTTTGCATTATAGTCATTTAGTTATAGCAACAAGATTACATTTTAAAACTTAAAAAAAAGAGTTTGTATCTCCCAAACATGGTGGTTGCCTATCGAAGATCATGAAAGCATATTACAGATAGTAAAAGATAGAGAGGGTCCATATTTTTTTACTTTTTTTAATAGATTAATAGCTCCAGAGGGGCAGCACCCTTGTATTAATCAAAATTAAGAAACACATACTTGGTTTAGAAAGAGCCATAGAGGGAAATAACCAGGAGGAAAACCCCTTATCATTGCTCCAATAGTGAGCAAAAAGGCCACCCAAGCTGGCAAAGATCCTAACAAGATAGAAAAAGAGAGAACTGGAGGAGAACAAAATATCGATTGAAACCAAAAGCCTACAATTATCTAAACAATGAAAGAAGATGGGATATGGAAAACCAAAGAGGATCATAGCACGGGCCGATGAGGTCAATACATTCAGGATTCTTCATTGCTTGAGCCTGGGTCCTCATCACTGGGAGCAGGAGTAGCGGTTGCATCCAGAATTACCGAGGAGTCATTCCCGCAAGCAGCATGAGCCAATGCTTCCAGTTTTTCCTAGGGGTGGCGGAAATCTTCTGGAATCCACTCTTCGCTGTGGCCATGACCCCAAGAGTTTCCTTCAACTATATAACCATTGGCCATAACGCCAATATCTTCTCTACCCAAAATCCCTTTGTCCTAGATAAAGGTACAACTCCCGGTAGCTGTGAAGCCTGGCAGTATACTTGCAATCTTGTAGAGGAACTCAATATTTCTGTTAATAATAGGCCAGGAGGCCTCCAAGGCATTGAAGTCAATAGAGTTTACAATCACCTTTTTCCACACCTCCACACCATTACCCAAACTCATATAATAATTTTGAGGGAAGGGAAATCTCAAATTGTCATCGACATTGTCAAAAACTGCATCAATTTCCCCAAGAAAGCGGTGCTCGACCACTATTTGGGTGAGAAGATTCGCCTTTTGTTTTCTAATCCTCATATAGAGTAGCATAGCTAGGAAGAAAGTCGGGGTGTCTGCTTTGGCTCTGTATCTATGGTATTCATTTAAGAATTCCTTCCCCAAAATTATTTTAACATAGTGAAGAATCAAAGGGTTTTTTGAGGAAAGAACCGATTGCAGGCGCTTATCATAGATTTTGCCTAGGAATGCCATCTGACAGCAGGTTGCCTCCAACAGAATTGATGTTTCCATTGAAAAACAATAGAGAAAGAAAGAGGAAGATTTTGATATGAGCTCACTTAACTTATTAGAACAAGTGAACTCGTGTATTTTTTTGACCATGATACATGTCTATATATGCATATATATGTATACATACATTTGAGTTCTTTATTGGATTGCTATACATTCAATGTGTATGTACATTCGAGCTCTTTTTTGGATTGCTATACATATGTACAGACATGTAAATTTGAGTTATTTTTTGCAGCATATATATGATATACATTTGAGTTTATTTGTTGCAACTGCTTTGAAATCAAAATTTGCACAATTTGAGTTAATTTGTTGCATGCTATCTTATATTGATTTGAATCACTTAGTTGAATTGAATTAATTAATTGATTTGAATAAATAATTTGATTTCATTTCATTAAATCATTGGAGGTATTTGAATCACTTAATCGAATTGATTTAATTAATTATTTGGATTGATTAGAATCACTTAATTAATTGATTCATTCGTTGGATTGGTTAATTAATTGGATTGATTAACTCATTGCATTAATTCGTTGGACTGATTAATTGATTTGATTAATTGATTTTAATTAGTTTGATTAATTCTTTGAATTGATTTGAATTGATTTGAATTAATTTTATTAATTGATTTCAATTAGTTTGAGTAATTCATTGAATTGGTTTGAATTGATTTGATTAATTGATTTGAATTAGTTTGATTAATTCATTGAATTGCTTTGAATTGATTCGATTAATTTCTTTGATTAATTAGTTGAATTGAATTGATTTGATTAATTTAATGAATTCATTTGATTAATTGATTTGAATTAATTTGATTAATTCATTGAATTGAATTGATTTTATTTAATTAATTGATATGAATTAATTTCATTAATTCGGTGAATTCATTTGGTTAATTGATTTGAATTAATTTGATTAATTCATTGAATTGAATTGATTTGATTTGATTAATTGATTTGAATCACTTTTTGATTTGAATTGATTTGATTAATTTAATAATTAAATCAACAATAAAACTAACTAAATCAAATCAATAATTAACAATTCAACTAACTAATTAATTTGATAATTCATTGGTTTGAATTGATTTGATTAATTGATTTGAATTAATTTGATTAATTGATTTGAATTAATTTAATTAATTCATTGAATTGAATTAATTTGATTTGATTTGATTAATTGATTTGAATTGATTTGAATTGATTTGATTAATTTAATAATTAAATCAACAATTCAACTAACTAAATAAAATCAACAATTCAATTAACTAAATCAAATCAACAACTAATAATTGCTACTAGATTCTGTAATCTTAAAGATGGGTCCTCCTAGGTCATTTCCAACATCTATGCTCCTAATGGGAGATCAGCTAGGAAACCTCTATGGTCTTCCATTTTCCTTTCCAGATCTCTCTTCCCTAATGAAAAATGGATCCTTCTAGGTGATTTCAATACTGCTCTTTCTAATCTAGAAAAATCTGGTGGTTTACCAATTTCTATTGATAGTAGACAAGACTTGGCTAACATGATCAACTCTTTGAGCCTTTTAGATCTTGATGTTATTGGGGCTAAATTAACTTGGTCTAATAGACGCAGTGGGGAGGAACTTATTCAGGTCAAGCTTGATAGGGGTCTTATTTCTTCATATTGGCTTCGTCTAGCCTCATGCAGACTCAATGCCTTAGCCCGTGTTGGATTGGATCACTTCCCCATCTACCTCCAGTCTCTCCATTATCTCATAGAAAGGCATACCCCATGAGATTTGAGAAAATGTTGCTCATGGCCCTAGAAAGCCAAGATAAAATTTTGGAGTGGTGGAATATTGATATCCAGGGAAAGACTATGTTTTGTATAGCTAAGAAGCTCTCCAATGTTAAGTCTAATATCCAACGCTGGAATAAATCCACTTTTGGCAACATATTCAAAGCTAAAGAGAAGCTCAAACTGGAATTTGTGGAGGTTCAAGAGCATATCCAAGCTTACGAGTTCGATATTGATGTCTCAAATAAAGAAATTGAAATTTTGACCAAATTACATGATATCATCTCCAGAGAAGAAGAATTTTGGAAGTAGAGATCTAGAGCCTTATGGCTCAAAAGAGGTGACAAAAACACTAATTTCTTCCATATGATGACTCTTAAGCACATGCCTACCAACAGAATAAACAAAATTCAGATTGGGCAGAGATGGGTTGATAAGCATGATGAGATTTGTTAGGAAGCCATCACTTTTTTCTCCAAACTCCTTTCTGTGGACGATCCCCTTGATCTTTTAGCTCATATTGAAATCTTGCAGCAAATTCCCTCCATTATCTCTAGGGACATGAACTTGGAGCTTACCATAATCCCCTCCCCTGAAGAAGTTCGCAATGTTGTTTTCTCTTTTGAAGGTAACAAGGTCTCGTGACCTAATGGTTTCCCTCTTATTTTCATTCAAAACTTTTGGCATGTTATCTTCTCTGATGTGGTCGCTGCTTCTCAAGAATTTTTTGGATCACGCTCTCTCCTGAAGGAACTGAACGTCGCCTTCCTAGTCCTCATCCCAAAGAAATATGGTGCCTTCTATTTTCAAGATTTTAGACCTATTAGCCTTTTCAATTCTATTTATAAAATATTCGCCAAGATTCTTGTGCTTAGGCTTAAGGTTTTCATCCCCTCCTTAATCTCTAAACATCAAAATGGGTTTGTGCCTGGGGACAGATCCTGGATTCTGCTATTATGGTTCATGAGAACATCCACTCCCTTTATATTAACAAAAAACTATGTTTTATCTTAAAACTTTACCTGCTAAAAGCTTTTGATAGAGTTATTTGGTGCTTCCTCCTCAGAATCCTCAAGGCCTTTGGATTTGGAGATAACTTCATCCAGATTATTGAGAAATGCGTTTCCACCCCAAAACTATCTATGTTGATTAATGGATCTGCCTCTGGTTTTTCTCTGGGTCTAGCGGCATTCAACAAGGGGGTCCTCTATCTCCTTTCCTTTTCATTCTGATGAGTCAATCTCTTAGAAAAATAATTCAGAGCGAGGTCATAAATGGCAATATTATGGACCTTTAGTCATCCTCTCAAGCCTCCACTTGCTAAAAGCTCCATCTTCTTCTTTAACACCCCTGAGAACATTAAAGTTAAGATTGCCTCGATTATTGGTTGTAAAATCAGAACTTTGCTTGATTCCTATTTGGGCCTTCCCCTCTGCCAGGGCCCGGCTCCTAACTCTTTTTGGGAGAATATTATAGAAAAATTATAGAACAAATTGGCTGGATGGAAAGGCGCTTCGCTAAGCCAAGCTGGTAAGCTCCAATTACTCAAAGCCTCGCTTCAAATCCTTCTGGCTTATGTTATGTGTCTATTCAAAATCCCAATTAAAATCACAGATAAATTAGAAAGAATTAAAAAAAAAATTATGGACTGGAACTAGATCCAAAAATAGATGACACCTTGTGTCTTGGAATCATGTTTGCTTGCCCAAACTCATGGGAGGTCTAGATATCCAAAATTTGAGAGACTTCAATAAAGCCCTGATGTCCAAGTAGCTATGGAGATGTCTTAAGGAGACTAATGAATGGACTGATATATTCAAACTTAAGTACCACATTCCTGATATCCAAAACACTCTGGAAACTTATGAGCTCCCCAACATGGTTTCTAATTTCTGGAGCAATTTATTTTGCTCCTCCAAAGTTATCTTGGATGGCTGCAGATGGATGCTAGGTAATGGTACCATAATTAGGTTTTGGGATGACTGGTGGACTGGTGATGACCCCCTATCTGACTCTGTTTGGGCTTTGCCGTACAAATAATTATACCTCACTAAAATTGGCGCCTACGTGGCTGATTACATTAGAAATGGAGAATGGCTGGACCTCTCTTCTATTGATAATGATCTGAGACCTATGCAACCTTGGTTGAATTGCATTCACATCCCCCACTATCAAGGGGAGGATGAAGTGTTTTGGAAATTCTCCTCTTCTGGGAAGTTAAAAGTTGTTGATGCCTATAAGTTCATCTCTACATTCTTCTCCCCCCCTATTGGGCGTGTATTTGGAACAAACTCCTAATTCCTAAAATTAACATTTTTTTCTGGTTGTTTATGTAGGGAAAGATCTCTACCATTGATAATATTTGTAGAAAAGGTATTCCTCTCTCTAATAGATGTCTTCTTTCGATAGAGGCAGAGGAAAATGTTGGCCATCTACTGCTGCATTGCACCTATGCCAAAGATATCTGGAATCACTTCTTTAAAATTTGGAACATTACCTGGGTCTTCCCTGTTTCTACTCAAGGAATTTGGTTTGAATGGAAATGCCCTTCTGATAATTAGGCCTTAGGTATTCTTTGGAATTTATCTTTTCCTCATATTGCCTGGGGCATCTAGAAAGAAAGAAACAATAGAGTTTTCAGGGACTTGGAAACTCCTTTTGTTGTGGTTGTTAGAATTCACAATTCTATCAAAGAGAACTTTCTCCACTCTTACCCCAACAAAAAGAATGACTCCCATTCCTACTCTCTAGGAGGATTGTGATACTATCAATTGGTGGCAAATTGATTGGAGCATTGCCAAACTAGTCCACAAAACCAAGTAGTGCAGAACAAATGTTGTATGGCATCCTCCCCATATGGGCTGGATCAAAATCAATGTGGATGGGGCAGATAAAGGACATTTAGGGTCGACCGGGTGTGGGAGAGTGGCTAGGAATCAGACCTCTCCCCTAGTTTCCGTGGTGGTGCTCCCCTTGGGCACCCAGACTATCCACTACACGGAAGCTACTGCTACCCACAATAGGCTACACATGGCTAAAAGAGAGGGGTTTACTAAAGTGTGACTGGAGTTCGACTCGCTAAACAATGTCAACTACATGAGTGGTTGCACAGATCCTAGCTGGGTGATTGTTAGCCTAGTCAAGGTCAACTGAAATATAATTAATGAATAGATAGATTTCAAAATCTTGCACATATACCTGGAAGGCAATAAGGCAACACATCTACTGGCCAATCTAGTGGTGGGATACCTAGCAACCATCTGGTGTAGTAGTAGGGATGCTTTCTCTAAAAATTTATATGATCTAACATGTAACGATTACTGCATTAATCAATGATCCCTCATCATGACATGATTGAGTTGATATGGAAATGACTCTTTCGGGTTTTCCCTAATCAAAAGTCTAGAAACCTCATCGGCAACTGGATTTCCTATCTCATTGTGTGGTTTTTCTGCTATTGTTCTGATATCCTTTGGGTGTGGCCCATTTTCTGCGACCGGTTGGCGATAGTGAGCCCCTTCTCCTATTATCTAGTAACTAGGAGCATAATGGGATGGGATAAGAATAGACAAGAGCCCTCTACTTGCGAGAAGTCAAATAAGAATAAAGATGTCTGGCAAGAAGTCGTCGATGGTGGTCTCATCTCCTACCTGGATGGATGGAAAAAAGGGAGTCTCAGGGCTTATGTTATTGATTATCAGATTGATGAAACTTTGGCGGTGATGGTCATTGGTCTAGTTATTACTGGAAGAAGATTTTACAGGGATAGAAAAACTGGGGAGGAGGACCTATCGAGTTTCTTTGACAAAGACAAGGTGTGCTCCAGAGTCACCAAGATGGTCGATGGCGGCTATTATAGAAAAGACTGCATGGCCCCATGGGCTAACATGCAATAGTTTGTAATGAGGTATATCACCCTAGATGGCAGGTATGCAAGCATCTTCTCCTACCATTTCACTATCCTAAATCAATCTCATCATGGTAAAATTATCTTTGTTCCCTACTATCTTGCCTCCTCCCTTGAGAGTAGCCTGGAAAAAGCACCTTGAAAACCCTAACAACCCTGTTCTTCATGAGGGACTTATTGTCCTTATCTTCGAACATGGGAAATCCCTTAAAATTGTGCCCCCTCTTGCTAAGATTGGCCTGCAGATGGATGGGCAAGATATCTCGGATTGAAAGATAGACCTGGACAATAGTGGGCTTCCTTTTCATGATCCTGGATACGAACCTATGGATAAAAAGGAAAAGATGGTCACTCTGAAAACACTCAATAGTAAGAATCCCCCAAGATGGGCGACTAGTAAATACAAAACCAACAACAAGCTAATCTCTGTTAGGTCCCAGAGACAACTGCGAGCGCGGGGTGAATTAGTTGTCTAATAAATTCAAACAAAAAACTATTTAACTAGCTTAATGCTTAATACTGATAAACCAGTTAAGTATGCTGGTAGATAGTCTTAACAGTAAATTACTATACCGGTAAAGATTACTGCATGAAACATAAACATAAAGTCATCGACAACACATAACACCAATATTTGTACGTGGAAACCCTGTAAGGGGAAAAACCACGATGGGAAACCTTACCCACAATTAGATGATACTACTGCAGATTGTAAGTGTACGTAAATGGGGTTAGCACATGCAGAAAGGCCAATAGCCTAGAGCTCACTGCTCAATCACAAAATGGGAGTCACACTGACTATAGTTGGATGGTTAAATCCAATAAGAATGTACTGCACAAAATAGCATCTTTATATGCTGGATTCAGTACAAGTGTAATGCTGATATGCTTCTACAAAAACCTAGCTTCACCTTCAAATGATGTCTTCATGTATACCTCTTCTTTATCTCACATATACCTTCACACAATTTTTTTTCACATTCCATATTCGATCTTAAAAATAAGATCTTACATTTATACCATAACCTAAGACCAATTTTAGTAGGTCAGCTCTACAAGATATTACAAAAAAACATTTTACAAACAATATAATATCCAATGCAATAACTGATTGAGCATGTCATCTTAATGCATTTACAATAATAATAAATCATCTCCATAGCGTGCCATGCTGATCTGGAAAAGATAAACCTGCCAGTGTAACCCTGGACCTATTTGCTAGTAAAAGCAAATATGCAAATATGAATATACCAATGATTAATTCTTCAAAACAAAGTGTCCACACGATGTTTTCAACATTACCAAGTGTCTTCCACATCATTCCAAGTGCCAGTGAACATTATATCTTGCCGATGAACCATATACCAGTAACTGTGCAATAGTTACTTGCTTGCCGGTGAATGTTGCTAGATCTCCAAAGTGCTAGTGTTCTAGTAGGTGTTGACATCAATGACAAAACCATACCAAAATACCAACAATCTCCCCCTTTGGCATTTATGGCAACACAAGATGGAAAAACCATCAAAGTGCCAAAATAGAAATGCCAAATACTAAAAACAAACAATCTCTCCTAAACAACAATCTCTCCCCCTGGCAGCAACATGTGTTTATCCAAAGATTTATTTTCAATACCAATCTTTCTATCAATCTTTCCTCAAAGATAATGTGTTTTTCCATAGATATCTCTCCCCCTTTGACATCAAATGCCAAAGTTCATATACAAAATACCAATCAATTCAATATACTAACTACTCCCCCTGAGAAGTAGCTTCCTCATCAAAGACCGGAGTAAAAGATTTGTCTTTCAATTCTGTCAGTTGATGACAATCATCAACTGTCTAAGTTTCTACCGGTGGTGGTATGACTCCAAGCTGATCTCTGAGATATTCAAAAGTCTCCTTAGGCAAAGGTTTTGTGAAAATATCTGCAAGTTGTTCTTTAGTATTCACATAAACCAGTTTTATCTCCTTTTCTTCCACTTTTTCCCTTAGAAAATTTAGTTTGATAGAAACATGTTTTGTTTTAGAGTGTAATACTGGATTCTTAGATATATCAATTGCTGCAGTGTTATCACAATATATAGTAATAGGTTCCTTGCATTTTACCTTTATGTCTTTCAACATTTGCTTAAGCCATAGTACCTATGTACAGTTAGTTGCTGCTGCAACATATTCTGATTCTGTTGTTGATAAAGATGTACAACTCTGTTTCTTACTTAACCAAGAAACTAATCTCTTTCCAAGAAAGAATGCTCCTCCAGTGGTGCTTTTTCTATCATCCACATCTCTTGTCCAATTTGAATTTGTGTATGCACATAGATCAAAATTTTCATCTCTAGGATACCATAATCCAAGATTTGCAGTGCCTTGTAAGTACCAGAAAATCCTTTTTACTGTCAACTCATGATTTTCCCTACGATTACTTTGAAATCTAGCAACAATACATACTGCATTCATAATATCAGGCCTGGTTTGTGTCAAATATAGTAAACCTCCTATCATAGATTTGTATCTAGTTCGATTAATAGGTGTAGATTCATCCCTTTGAGATAATTTGTTATTTGTAGTCATAGGTGTGCTTACCGGTTTAGAGTTCTCCATCCCAAATTTCTTTAGTAATTCTTTCAAGTACTTGGATTGACTCAAAAATATAGCTTTATCAGTCTGTGAAATCTGCAATCCTAAAAAGAATTTTATTTCTCCAATCATAGACATTTCAAATTCTTGCTACATTTTAATTAAAAATTCCTTACATAATCCATCTTCTCCTCCAAAGATTATATCATCAATGAATACTTCTATAATCAAGATGTCATCATTAGTTATTTTGTAATATAAATTGTTGTCTGCATTTCCTTTAGTAAAACTAATCTTTAAAAGATAGTTATCCAACCTTGCATACCAACCTCTTGGGGCTTGTTTCAATCCATACAGAGATTTTCTTAACCTGCAAACCATATCATTGTCATCTGTCAAAGAAAATCCATTAGGTTGTTCAATATAGACTTCCTCTTCAAGATCTCCATTCAAGAATGCACATTTAATATCCATTTGATAAACTTTGTAGTTCTTGTGAGCTGAAAAAGCCAAGAATAATCTGACTGCCTCAATTCTAGCTACCGGTGCAAAGGTTTCATTGTAATCAACTCCTTCTTTCTGAGAATATCCCTTACACACTAATCTTTCTTTATTTCTGACAACCTTACCATCTTCATTAAGTTTGTTTCTAAATACCCATTTGGTTCCAATTACATTTTTATCTTTATGCCGGGGAACTAATGTCCAAGTATTATTTTTCTCAAATTGTCCTAATTCTTCTTCCATAGCTTTAATTCAAAATTTGTCTTCACATGCCTCATTGATAGATAATGGTTCAATTTGAGAAAGAAGACATACCTCTTCATTTGCCAATCTTCCTCTTGTCATAACTCCTTTAAATTTGTTTCCAATTATTTGATCTTCAGAATGATTCAATCTTACATACCGGGGTGTCTTAGTTTGTTGTTGTTCTTCAATTGCTGTGGAATCCTTTGATGGTACCGGGGTAACTGGATCTTCATTCTGTACCGGTGAATTTATTGTAGGTTCATTTATCACAATTTCTATTGCCGGTTCAAAGTCTATATACCTTGAAGTTCCTCTGAATTGTTCATCAATCTTTACATTTGTACTCTCAACAATTTTCTGCAATCTCTTATTAAAACATCTATATGCCTTGTTCTTAGATGAATAACCAAGAAATATTCCTTCATCACTTCTAGGATCAAATTTTCCAATATAGTCATCTCTTCTAATATAACATTTACTTCCAAAAATTCTAAAATACTTAAGAGTAGGAGTACTACCAAACCATAGTTCATGAGGGGTCTTACCGGTTTCATCTTTGATGTGAATTTTGTTGAATGTATAGACAATAGTGCTAACTACTTCTCTCCAATACACATGTGGTAAATTTTCTTTAGATAACATACTTCTTGCTGCATCCAAGATAGTTTTGTTTTTCCTTTCAACAACTCCATTCTGTTGTGGTGTCCGAGGTGCTGATAATTGTCTTATGATTCCATTCACTTCATAGAATGTATTAAAGTCCTTAGATGTGAATTCTCCTCCTTGATCTGATCTTAAACATTTCATTTTCTTACGGATTTCATTTTCAACCATTGCTTTGAACAGTTTGAACTTTCCAAGTGCTTCTGATTTTTCCTTGAGAAAAGTAACCCAACACATTCTAGAATAATCATCAATAATTAGCATGAAATATCTATCACCTTGTAAGCTTTTAGTTCTAGCTAGACCACATAAATTAGTGTGAATTAAATAAAGAGCATTATTGGATTTTTCTAGAATACTTTTGAAACTAGCTCTAACTTGTTTTCCAAATTGACATTCCTTACAAATTGTATTATGAGGTTTCATAATTTTAGGTAGATCTCTAACTGCCTTGGAAGTACTGATTTTTACCATGCAATCAAAGTTTACATGACATAGTCTCTTATGCCATAACCAACTTTCATCTATATGTGCAATCAAGCATGTATTTTCACTGTTATTCAAATGAAAGATATTACCTCTAGTTTGATTACCGGTTCCAATTTCCAAACTAGTTCTATTCATGATTTTGCATTTTCCATTTTTAAATTGTAACTGAAATCTCTTCTCAACTAATTGACCAACACTTAAAAGATTATGCTTTAATCCTTCAACATAGTAGACATTTTTAGTGTTATGCTTACCATCAAGAGATATTGAACCCTTACCTTTGATTGAATAGCCTTTGTCATCTCCAAATCTTACTAAACCTCCATTGTATTCTTGAAAGTTCAAGAATTTACCCTTGTCTCCTGTCATATGATGTAAGCATCCTGAGTCAATGATCCATTCATCCTTTACTTCAACTTTAGCTGCTAGGTTTTGTTCTACCGGTTGAGCACTAGGTGTCAGTTGATCTTCTGTTATAGCAACAAAAACCCATCCATTGTCTGCTGGATCCTAATCAGAATCATCAGTCACACCTTCATCAGCAATGTAACAAGATTTGTCTTTGTTCTTCTTAAATCTGTATCTCAGATATTCAGGATTAGGCTTGTATGTTCTTCTAGCTTCTTCTCTTAGTCTAGCATGTCTATCAGGGCATCTCGAAGCCATATGACCAATCTTATTGCAGTTGAAACATTTAAAGGGTGCTATACCTTCATACTTGCTTCCGACTAGACCTTTTGGCATTTTCCTTGCAAATAGTGCTTCAAGTTCTTCAAGCTCTTCATTTTCCTTCCTAGTTTCTTCAAGTTCTCTTGCATAAAAGGCTTTCCAGTCTGATTTGTCAAATGATGGAGCAGATGATGTTGATGCTTTAAAGGCCAAATTTGTCTTTATAGTAGCAACAGGAACAAATTCCTCAATTTCAAAGGCTAAAAGTTTTCCAATCAATGTATCCCTAGTTACTAATGTATTAGGCATTGTTCTCAACTCATTTATAGTAGTAACCTTCATTTTATATGCTGGTGGCAATCCTCTTAAAATTTTTGAAATAATTTCATCCTCACTTAAGGTTCCTCCACAACATTTAATACCCAAAACAATTTCATTTACTCTTTCTGTAAAAGCAGAAATCCTTTCATCTTCTTCCATTTTCAAATGTTCATACCTGACTCAGAAGCTTTCAAGTTTTGCAATCTTGACTGTGGAATCTCCTTCATTCAATGTTTCCAAATGATCCCAAATAGCTTTAGCAATAGACCTATCTGATAATCCCATGATTTGTTGATATGATAATGTGCTCAGAAGTGCTTCTCTTGCTTTGCAATCATTCTCCTCATCTTTAGCTAAGGTAGTTGGAGAAGTCTAACCAGCTACAACAGCAGTATAACCATTCTTTGTAACTTCCCAGATGTCTTTACCAATGCAATTCAGATGTGTATCCGTCCTGGTCTACCATATCCCATAGTTGGTTCCATCAAGTTTAGGACTGTCCTTCCTGAAATGATTAGTAGACATTGGATCTCCTCAAGTTGTTAAACTTCTGCAAAAGTGGACTGTGCTCTGATACCAAATGTTAGGTCCTGGAGACAACTGAGAGGGGGGGTGAATCAGTTGTCTAATAAATTCAAACCAAAAACCATTTAACCAACTTAATGCTTAATACCAATAAACTAGTTAAGTATGCTGGTAGATAGTGTTAACAGTAAATTGCTATACTGGTAAAGATTAATTCATGAAACATAAATATAAAGTCATCCAAAACACATAACACCAATATTTTTATGTGGAAACCCTGTAAGGGGAAAAACCACGGTGGGAAACCTTACCCACAATCAGATGATACTATTGCAGATAGTAAGTGTACATAAATGGGGTCTGCACATGTAGAAAGGCCAACAGCCTAGAGCTCACTGCTCAATCACAAAATGGGAGTCACACTGACTACAGTTGGATGGTTAAATCCAATAAGAATGTACTACACAAAATAGCATCTTCATATGCTGGATTTAGTACCGGTGTAATGCTGATATGCTTCTACAAAAACCTAGCTTCACCTTCAAGTGATGTCTTCGTGTATACCTCTGCTTAATCTTGCATATACCTTCACACAAATCTTTTTCGCATTCCACATTCGATCTTACAAATAAGATCTTACATTTATACCATAACCTAAGACCAATTTTAGTAGGTCGGCTCTATAAGATATTATAAAAAAAATTTTACAAACAATATAATATCTGATGCAATAACCAATTGAACATGTCATCTTAATGCATTTACAATATTAATAAATCATCTCCATAGCATGCCATGCTGATCTGTAAAAGATAAACCTGGCAGTGTAACCCTGGACCTATTTGCCGGTAAAAGAAAATATGCAAATATGAATATACCAATGATTAATTCTTCAAAACAAAGTGTCCACACGATGTTTTTGACATTACCAAGTGTCTTCCATATCATTCCAAGTGTCGGTGAACATTATATCCTATGGGTGAACCATATACCAGTAACTATGCAATAGTTACTTGCTTGCCAATGAATGTTGTTGGATCTCCAAAGTGATAGTGTTCCAGTAGGTGTTGACATCAATGACAAAACCATACCAAAATACCAACAATCTCCAAGGCCAAACCCCTCACCAAAAAGAAAAAGATGGTGGCAAAGGATCACAACCTGAATATTATGGACCAAGGGATTAAACTGGACATCCCTATCAATGTCCAGAAAGATAATTAGGGGATGGATGGTAGTCTGATCAATATTGTCATGGAAGCCACCAGAAGCCAGGAGTACTACTGGAAATGGGTTGAGCATGAAATTGACACCCTCAAAATGGGGGTCAAAGAAAAACTCATGATCATGAATCAAAAACTCTCTTAGAATGTTGAGGTAATGAAATGTAACCATGAACAAAGGATTGGTGAGGTGGAACGATCCATGGGTGAGATTAAGAAAAATCTCAAGAACCTAGTTGACATTAGTAAGGAAGTCATGAACAATAGAATTGAGGGTCTTGAAAAGATTAATGACATGGTTGCTACCTATAGATCCTTCCATAGTGACCCGGTGAAAGATCTTGGAGGAGATGATGTGGCTGCTAGAGACAACATAACCAGTGGACCCAATTCCTGAACCTGGAGCAGAATCAAGAACAAGGGTACTTGCAGATTCATCTTGGAGGAGCTTGAGGAAATCAATAGGATTTCCATCCAAAAGAACAAAGATCTAGTGCTCTCGCTTAAGTGAGAGCTTTTTTTCCTTTGGCTTGTTTGTTTGTGTTTCTTTTGTTTTTGTTTCTATTCGGGGTTGCTCCCTTGTTTTGTTGTTGTTTCTTGTTGGTTTGGCAGTTGGCTGGCTGTTGTAAAAGTTTAGGTTTTGGGTCCTTGTAAAACCCATGTATCGTTATCAAAAATAATTAATAATTCAATGAGCATGACAACAAGCAAGACAACTAATTATAAAAATATAACATAGACACATAGACATGTGTCATAAACAAACAAGTAATCTCATCAAACAAGTGTATAAGAAACATGTACAAGTGTTAGATACATAAGAAACATGTACAAGTGTTCGATATGTATATAATCTCATCAAACACATGTCAGATACATATATGTTAAAAAAATTACATGCATTGTACATATAATCTCATCAAATAATGATAATACATAAACTAAGTCGATCGACCCTCCACTAATCCATGTCTTGAATGTTGTCCTTGAAAAAGAATGTACACGCAAGAACATGTATATATAAGAACATGCAAATATTATCTAACTATAAGTATGCAAATCTTACTACAACATAAGTACATGCAAATATTACCTGGTCTAATCCATCATCTGCACCACCAGAGTGTGCATGGGCCACAAGTATCCAGGATGAAGAACTCAAACGTGGTCTAGGAACCTAGATCATATATAATTTTAAATTAAAATTGTGTTTACTAATGATTTTGAAGTTTAAATCCACTATTTAAAATCAACTAAATACTATGACCTTACAAAAAGAAAAAAAATGTGTACCTGACTATGACCATGTGAAGGAGCAGAAGGAGGCTACAAATATACTAATGTCGCCATAGTAATAGGACACTATATATAATTCAAAATTCAAATTGTGTTAATAATTTTCAAGTTGAAATTCACTATTTAAAATTAAATAAATAATATGACCTTACAGAAAAAACAATGTGTACCTCACGAGAATCCAAGGCTCTCCCAATCCTGCTAACCTCAAATGAATGGAACGACACATGGTCAATGTCTATATACAATGATTTATCCCCTAAAATGTCAATAAGTAGAATGGTATAGTGACCATGAGCTCAAGTAGCAGATATAAAAGTAATAAGCGGTAGGAGTGTAAGTCATGGTGGCTCAGGTGTCGGATTGCCTGGTGTAGGCTGAGGAGGAGGTGTGGGAACAACTAATGTATGTGGTGGATGGGTTATAGGATGCACCGTAATTCTCACCTCTCTCCCCATATCATCATGACATTATCTACCACCATGGCTCCTAGATCCACCTCCATGTACATGTTGTCTCACCCATGTTGGTACATCCTCGAGTGGGATCTCAATAATCAAAGAAAGAAGTGTATATGAATCCAATAAATCACTAAATAACAATGTACTCATCCACTGCAAAGGATCAACCTCTCTCTGTCGTGCAACATCAAGTAGAGATGGTATATCTACACGAGTGTAAGGATCAACGCCACTACTAGATGTCGCATATGTAGCCTATGGAATGGTATCTTGCGATCGCAACAAATATCTCCCAACATGATCAGATGTCATCTAGTCAACCTGAGTGGCAATCTATGCAATGCTAGAATAGATATGTTGCCTGACATTATCAGTTGTTGCATCTAATTCTTGTGATAACTCCAATCATTTTGGTAGAACCAAAAGGTTTGGACCAACTAATACATGTTTATTAATGAGAAGTAGTACATCAAGTTATCTAAATTTATCAATGAGCCTCCCTCTCCCCTACCCAACATTCACTGGTATAGATGTATAATCAATGTCTAAGCCCATATGAAACTCTGCAAACAATTATTTGCAAAAATAAAGTGGCAACTTATCCTTTTGTGGCCACATATGATGAGTTGCCAACTATCTATGAAATATAAATGGTGCCACAACTAGATCGGTGCATCTGGCGACTAAATATCCTCTAATCTTATGTTGTCTTAGACTTTGATAATGGGGGAACATAGTATGGACCTGTGTAGAAGATACATCCCTGCTCACGCCTTCTCATTTCACCGTAAGGATTATATGTCTGAATAGTGTCAATCATATGCAGTAAATCATCCCTAATAATATTTTCACTTTCCTTGTTAGGTTGGGTTGTGGAAAAATCTAATTTGGACGCAAGATGTTCTAGTGCATGCTAGAGGGCCTAAATGGTTTCGGAAAAAAGTTGAGCCCTGACATCACTATCACTAGAACGCATTCAACTAGACTGTCTAGATGTCTCGTTAGTGCCCTCGCGATGTACTCTACCATTTGATGCCTGATCGGCCATGTCAAAAATATCTGTATGTACATAATTATAAAAGTAAATAATTTTAAAAATATTTATTCAAAACTATTTTAAACAATTTAAACTAATTTTGAATACTATATTAAATTAATTCAAACATATTTAAAAATGATATACAATTGTAATTTAAAGTACAATTGGAAGTAATTGAAACATTTGATACAAATTACTTTAAAGAAACATTAAAATAAAATAAATGTGTACATACACATACACATACACATACACATACACATACACATACACATACACCTACACATACACATACACATAAACATACACATACACATACATATACACATAGACATACTATTAGGTCCTGGAGACAACTGAGAGGGGGGGGGGGGGGTGAATTAGTTGTCAGATAAATTCAAACCAAAAACAACTTAACCAACTTATTGCTTAATACCGGTAAACCAGTCTTTTATACCGGTGGACAGTTTTATTAGTTAAGTGCAATATCAGTAAAGATTAATGCATGAAACAAAAATACAAAGTCATCCATAACACATAACACCAATATTTGTATGTGGAAACCCTGTAAGGGGAAAACCACGATGGGAAAACTTACCCACAATCAGATGATACTACTGCAAATAGTAAGTGTATACAAATGGGGTCTGCACATGCAGAAAGGCCAAGCACCTAGAGCTCAATGCTCAAACACAAAATAGGAGTCACACTGACTACAATTGGATGGTCAAATCCAATAAGAATGTACTTCTTAAATTAGCATCTTCTACGCTGGTTTTAGTACTGGTGTAGTTTTGATTGTCTTCACAAATAACCTCCTTCAACCTTCAAATGAAGTCTGCATGTATAGCTCTTCTTATTCTTGCATATACCTTCACACAATCCTTTTTTGCATTTGAATACTAATCTTACAAATAAGATCTTACATTTATATCATAACATAGGACCAATTTTAGTAGGTCAGCTCTAAAGGATATTACAATAAAATCAATTTACAAATAAATTAATGCCTGATGCAATAATGGATTCAACATGTTGGCTTAATGCATTTACAACAATAATAAAACATCTCCATAGCATGCCATGTTGATCTGGAAAAGATAAGCCTGTCAGTGTATAACCTGGACCTATTTGCTGGTAACAACAAATATGCTAATACGAATATGCCAATAAACAAATCTTCAAGACAAAGTGTCCAAATGATGTCTTTGACATAACCAAGTGTTTTCCATGTCATTCCAAGTGCCGGTGATCATTATATCATGCCGGTGTACCAAATACCGGTGACTATGCATGAGTTATTTGCTTGCCGGTGAATGTTGCTGATTCTCCAAAGTGCCAGAGTTGATACAAATACATGTACACACACACATACACCCACATACATGCTTACACATACATGCATGCATATATGTATACATACACATACACACATATGTGAACATACACACATACACGTATATGTAAATACATACACACATGCGTACATGTATGCATGTATGCATGTATGTAGATATGTGTGTATGTGTGTGTACATGTGCATGTATGTGTGTATGTGTATGGATACAATGCATGCATGTGTATGTGTATGTGTTTATGTGTGCATGTGGGTGTATGTGTGTGTGTATGTATGTATGTTTTTATGCATATTTATGTGTGTTTATGTGTGGATGTGTGTATGTATGTATGTAAGTGTATGTATGTATGTATGTGTGTGTGTATGTGTACGTACATGGATGTGTGTGCACATGTGTGTATGAATGTATGTATGTTTTTATATATGCATGTCAATGTATGTATGTATGTATATAACATGTATGTATGTATGTATGTATGTATGTATGTATGTATGTATGTATGTATGTGTGTATGTATGTTTATGTCTGTGTGTGTGTATATATATGTATGTGTGTATATGTGTATGTATGTGTTTGTATATACACACATAAACACAGATAAATACATAAACACATACATACACTCACATACACACATATACTCATACACACATACACATCACATACACATCACATACACATGCATGCATACATACATACACACACATATACACACATGCATACATATACACATATGTACATACATTCAGACAAACATACCCGAACATACCCATGCACACACAAGTACAACTATGTATGCATGTGTATGTGTATATGTGTGTATGTGCACATGTGTCTTTGTATGGGTATGGGTGTGGATGTAGGTGTATGTGTCTATGTCTTTGTATGAGTACGAGGATTTATTTTTTATATGTAGTGTATTAATTATAATTTTTTATGGTTTATAGCTAATGGTAATGAGAAAATGATTTTTTTTAATTGTTTAATAGGTATACATGCATAATTTTTTAATAGTTTCATAGTGTCAGTTTTCACATTTTTCTAGGTATAATTATAGCAATAAATATATTAATTTTTTTAATTTCAAATACAAAACCAAAAAAAAAGAAAAAAAAATGAACCTTCTTGGAAAAATGGGCATTAGAAATAAGCTCCTTGTGAGTCCGGCCAAACTCCCACAACTCCTTAGGGTGCAAATGGGGGTCACTGAGGAAAATATCAGTTTATATAACCGATAGTTTGGTCGAGCTCCCGACAACATTTCAGGGCCACATGACCTGGGTGTAGTCTGTCCGAACTGAGTCCAACCGAACTACCCATAGTTTTCTTAAAGTGTGAGATAGGTTCATGCATTTACCCCCTACTCTTTGGACTCTATAATGCACTTTCTACTTTTCAACAAGCTATCCATGCCATTTTACTAGACTCAACAACATGTGTGGAAGTGTACATGGATGATTTCACTATCTATGGGAAAGCTTATGAAGAGGCATTGAGTTGTCTAAACCAAATATTAAAGATATGTAAAGACCAGAAATTATCCTTGAATCATTAAAATATTTTATTAATGATGATGGAGGGCATTGTCTTGGGTCATCACATCTCTCAAGGAGTCACGATAGACTCTATAAAGGTAGAAGTTATTCAATCAATCCCAATACCCTAGAATAAAACTAATATAAGGATTTTTTTGGGTCATGCAGGTTATTATAGGAGATTGTTTTAAGAAAGATACAAAATTCACTTGGACAAAAGACTATCAAGACTCTTTTGAAGCCATTAAACAAGCCTTGATAATTTCTATTGTTATAAATGTACCAATGTGGCAACAACCATTTCATATTCACGTTGATGCATCCAATCGAACAATTGAAATGGTCCTTGGTCAAAAGGATGAGTCTAGAGCAATGCATGAAATCTACTAGATCAATAAGAATCTCAATCCAGCTAAAATGAACTACACCACAATTGAAAAATAATTATTGGCAATTGTTTATGCAATTAATAAATTTAGGCATTACATTATATTGGTTACAATTTTTTTGTCAATACAGACCATGCAACTATCAGGTATCTAATGAACAAGTTTGTAATAGGAGAACATATTATTAAATGGTTACAAATACTTAAAAAATTTGGCATAGCCATTATTGGTAAACTAGGAAAAGATAATGTCATAGCTGATTTTCTATCAAGAATGATTCTATAAGGTAACGATGAACCAATCAAAGATACATTTCTAGATGAGTATTTGTTTCCCATTTGTATCCAATCAACTTGGTTGATATTTTACATTATTTGGGGATGGGGAAGTGTCCTTCTCAATTTATCTCAAAACAAGAAAAGAAACTAATTTGTAAGAGTTGTAGGTTTAAATGGATTAATGACATGTTGTTTAAAATTTGTCTTGGACATATTAGAAAGAACATTGAGATATAAGTGAAAAGTATATCACTAATATACATATACAATTTAGGATGTGATGAATATACAATACTGCAAGTTGACCTTACTCGATGTATAATGTATTATATAATGTAATGTTTATGTGAATATTCACAAATTATCAATTTCACTTATATCTTCTTGTCTCAAATCTTTTTAACTCAAATTTTCAAGGGACTCAGGCCCATACGCTTCACCTATACCTATTGTTTCCAACATTTTGATTCCAATGTCAAGACTTTTCTAAAGTGATAAAGGAAAGGTCAAATCAAGACATAAAGGAAATGGCAAATCAATACTATCATTTGTGATGGTAAAATACATTAATAAAAGATTATTTAAGACATGGAAAAGAAATAATGGGTAGAAATAGAAATACTACACATGTGTATCACACTTTTATAAAGAAAACAATGAATACACATACAAATTTTCAAATTCAAACACCTAAATGTGACATTGATTATTTAAATTTTAAAATGATGTAAACGAATTTAAAATGTAGTTTATAAGATACAATTAAAAATAGTTGGATTTATCATTTTTTTCTATAATTTTTAAAAACAATGAGTCTATGTGGTCAATTAATAGTTTATAAGATACAATTAAAAATAGTTAATAAGTAGCAATCACACTTTCGTGTGCGATGTTGAAGAGGGGTGGAAAATCAATTAAGAAGAAAGTATATTTTTTACATATATTTTCATAGTCTATGTGGTCAATTAATAGATGACTTTTACGCAACAAAGGTCCTAATAGAGAAGCGATATCTCTCATTCAACTATGCATATGCTTATAGGGGTATGAACATGATTGAAATAAAGCCTTTAAATTAGGAAGATAATCAAGATCAATTACCAATAGGATCATGTTATATTTGCAATAGGGAGTGAAGGAGAGAGAGGGATAGATAAGGATGGAAAGGAGAGATAGAGGGGGGAAGAGAGAGAGGGGGCTTAAGGAGATAGATATAAGGGATGGAAGTAGAGAGGAAGCTAGAGATAAGATGTAGATAGAGATGGAGATGGAGGTGGAGAAGGATATCGCTATGTAGAGAAGGAGGGGGAGAGATAATGAGAGGGGGGACAGCTAGATAGATAGAGATGGAAGGGATAAATATAAATAGAGGGAGAGAGGGGGGAATGATGTGAGAGAGATAGAAAGATCAAGATAGAGATAGGAAGCAACATCGAGAGAGGTAAAGAGATATAGTTGTAGAGAGAGATGGAGAGATACCAAGATAAAGATAGAGAGAGAGATGGAAGAAAAAATATAGAAAGGCAAAGAGATATAGGTGTAGAGATGTAGGAATAGGGAGAGGGTGGGGGATATAGATGTAAAAGAGATGGAGTTATGTCTAGAGATAAAGGGTGAGAGAGGAAGATAGAGGCAGAGATGAAGATAAATGGAGAGATTAACAAGGTCAGAGAGAAGAGGGGTAGAGGAATAGATATAGATAGAGGGTGATATAAAGAGATAAAGAGGGATATGGAAAGAGATTGAGAGATAGGGAGAGTGATAGAGAGATAGGGAGATAGAGAAAGCCACAAATAGAGATAGAGAAAGACAAAGAGAGAGTTGAAGAAAAAGAGATATTGAGAGAGGTAGAGAAATAGAGAGCCCAAGAGGTAGAGGGGGAAAGAGAGACTAATAGTATAAGTGACATGTTTATGATTCCATATTATGCATGGATATCTACCAATGTAGTTGTGATATATGTCATGACCTATTCTAGATCTCTTGTTTTGGTACAAACAAGGAAAAAGTAAGAAAAAGTTGTAGAGATTCACTTTATATATGTCAATTGCATTTGCTTAAAAGTTTATAAGTAATTTTCAACAAATCCATTTTGTGCAGTTTTTCCAATCATAGCAAGCCATGAGATGAAGATAGAAACTAGGTTCTTATTTGAAACTTTTGACCAACTATCTCATGATGTTAGACATCTTGCTAGCCAAACATTTTTTTTTATGGCTCTTTTGTACATTCTCTTGGATTACATGCATGTGTGATTCTTGAGTATATAGGAAAACAAATAAGAGAACTAGTGAAGAACATTAACCCATAAATGTATCCACAAGTGTTTAAGGAATTACAAGATGAAGTGGATAACGAAATATAAGAGATGATCCCTAAAAAGGGAAGAAGATTACTAAGTAAATGAAAGAGATGATCCCTGAAAAGGGAAGAGGGTTATTGTAAGAAGAAGGGGT
Source organism: Cryptomeria japonica (assembly GCF_030272615.1). NCBI lineage: Eukaryota > Viridiplantae > Streptophyta > Pinopsida > Cupressales > Cupressaceae > Cryptomeria > Cryptomeria japonica. The sequence goes on along the minus strand of NC_081415.1, from coordinate 567,171,819 downwards.
CCTAATCCTACCTAGATGGGATATTAGCTCAGCCATAGGTTTTGAAAACTTAAGGAACAATTAGAACATGAAAGTTAAATTGAGTGTTAGAGCTGCAGATATGGTCTACACTGGATCAAGATTTCACACTAATAATAAGTCTTGGTATACTTGGGCCTTATATTCACCACGTAAGATGTCTCTCAATATTGAGGATCCAAGTCAAATATATGGATATCTTATTCATAGATTAGAAGACATGAACCTTGTTATGACTGCAGACCTAACACTTAATGCAACAAAATTTATGAAGGCTCATACTAAAAAACTAGTGAAAGAAAAAATATGGTATAAGAGAGAAAATAAGCACTTGAGAGAAGAAAATGTGGTGTTTGCAGATAGATTGTCATCTTATTCAGGGACTACTCCGTTGCCAATAATTGATGCACTGGATCATGAGAAAAGACTAATGAAGGTTACTTCAAAGAGGTCTTATTAGAAACTAGAAGTAATAAAGTTAGTGAAAAGAAAGGAATGGATAGTTCAATAGTGGAAGGCTTTAAAAGCCAATGTTGTCATAGAGTTAATGAATGACATATTTGAAAAACTATTGCTACATGTTGATAGATTTTGGACTATATTTGTTGGAACATAGAAGGTCATTAAAGAGCATGAGAGGTTACAAGGAAGGCTAGAATCAAAAAGAGAGGAAATCACACAAGATCTTGTTCAGGAGAAGTCAGAATATGCAATGAAACAAGCTAATAAATGGATAAAAGTACATAGAAAGTTTAATAAGAAGTTTCAATCAAAGAATTAATTAGATATGATCAAATGAAAGACACTCATTTCCCCTCACTCCTTAAAGATACTGATAGTAGTTTGAAAATTCTAGAAGAGTGGAAAATGGAGATTATCTAGATGTTACCACTAGCCATAAGTATTGTCCTTATTAATAACAAGTTATTGAGAATACAAGTGTTAAATTGAATAAAATGTCTTTACTAGAATTTGGAATGAAGCATGTCAATGGCATCTTTACTATAAATAGAAATCATTGGCAAAGGTTCTAGAATAGACATTCGGATGGGTAGCTTGTATGTAGTCGAATTTTGTTTTAGTAATGGAGCGCAATTTGCAAAAAAAGGTTTATATCTATGATATTGTATCAGCCATTTTGAAAAATTAATGAGAATATGCTTTAGGATTATCTCTAACTTGTGTCATTTTATTCACATGAACTAGTACATAAAAGATGTATTGGTTTGTCTTTGTTCTCTTTGTGTGAATGTGTAATGCATTTCATAAGTTTCTTTCAAGAAGAGAATTTGTCTCTAAGGACATTGTAGTGAACATGAGTATATGTGTTGTGATCCTTGAGTAGAATTGTGGGTGCATATCTAATTAACATTTGTATAATGCATAAGTGTTGGGATTAGATGATTGGATTTAGATCAATTCCAGATATTAAATATATATGCTATTTGACTCCATGTCCCTAGGAATCAAGCACCAATCTATCTTTGTTCCAGATTTTTTTCAGAAACGTCTCAACTATCAAGATCTCTTTTAAATTTATTTTGTAGGATTAGCTTTAGTTTAGGTTTTATTCTCAATTGTTAAGTTGATGATGATAAACCAAGAATGCAACCACATTCTAAGATAATTAATCATTTCCTTGGTATATTTTCATTGGAATATATCTGCTATATATGCAATATTTGCAAATTATTTATGTGGAAACTTTTAATATTGCAAGGTATACTCACTTAGGTTTAGTAGAGCCTAAAGAGTAGGAGATTACTCAATCATCTAATTGAAATCTCATTTGTTGGCCACTAATCCAAGGGTTTGAAGATTGAAATTTGCATTTCGTAGGAAATCCTCAGGCAATCAGATGAAGTAACCAATTAGTTTAGGGTGAGGACTTTCTATGAATTTGTAACCTAGTGATATATAGCTAGCAAAACCATCTTCTATAAGCCTAGAATGAATTCATTTTATGTGGGTTATACCTATATAGTCCTATGATCTGTATAGGGGTTATTGAGGTAGCAAACTATTTTTTGTTCAATGACATTCTTTGGGGCTAAGTCAACAAGTTGGGTTTGATTTTGTTTATAGTGTAATGGTCCATTTTGTTCAAATTTAATATCTATTAAGGTATTACTCTAGGAATACCCTCAGGAATCTAAGTTGAATTCAAAATGTAGGAGATATAACCTACTCTCGTAGAGTTGGCCTCTAACCCTCCATGATCTATTGCTGAGATGATTTCACTTGCAAGAATACAACCCTAGCCTTACGAGTTGATTTTAGTTCTAAGAAGTGGAACAACAATTTTAAGATCCAATAGGATGGACAAAGGTATTAATATTGGGGTCACATTTAAATTTTTACATTGTAATATTTCTTTGTTAAGGATGTTAGCAAGAACAATTATGTTGTAGATTTTGCATGGTCCTATCTATATGGGTAGGGTCATGTCTACTCAAGGGTACTAGAACCCTAATAGTACATTGGAGTCTTGTAAAATACAAATAATGTATCTACAAGTTTTGTGGTATCTTTTATAAGTGCACCAACATCCTATATAAGTCTAGCATCATCATTTATGTTGTCTTGAAAAACTAACAATTTTTTTTTTTTATTCCTATACCAACATGTTTAAAAAGGACAAATTTGGTTCCTAAGGCACATTTGGGGGGATCTATAATAATCAATTCCTTGGGTTTATTCAAGAATAATATATCTCATTATGTTGTAAGTGTCTAAACATACCTATAGGTGCAAGTTTAGGTTGTTCAAAACAATGGTGAATTGTGATGTGTTCTCTTGGAGGATATCTCATATGCTCACATGTGGTCCTAGATTCATGTGTGTGCACACGAGAGAGAGAGAGAGAGAGAGAGAGAGAGAGAGAGAGAGAGAGAGAGAGAGAGAGAGAGAGAGAGAGAGAGAGAGAGAGAGAGAGAGAGAGAGAGAGAGAGAGAGAGAGAGAGGAAAAGTTTGAATTGGGAGATGGTAAGATGTCCAATTGTGTCCATAAGAAAAGTGTGTGTGTGTGTGTGTGTGTGTTTCAGAGAGAGAGAGAGAGAGAGAGAGAGAGAGAGAGAGAGAGAGAGAGAGAGAGAGAGAGATGTAAGTATTTGATGGTAGAAACATTGACGGTGAATGGAAGAAAGCATTTCAAATGTGACAAGATTCATGTTCAAATGGGAGGAGACAAATTGGAGATGATTCACACTCTATGTTCATTAAAAAAAATTTAAAAATATGCTTATTGAGAAAAAATATCATTAAAAAAAATTAGAAGTGTTAAGTATTTATTTTCCATCTTTATAATTACATAAGCTACTTCTAAATTAAAAAGAAATTTCTACAATTATTTTTTTTCTTTCTTATATAAATTTTATAGATTCAACCAAATTATATAAATAATAAGATCCCTATTTTTAAAATGACCAAATACACTTTAGCACAAACTATTTATAAGAAAATAATGATATTGCCTGTTATCATACACACTAATTAAACTCAACCCCTTCCATGTTGATAATATCTTATAATTAATTGCACTATACAATATGCCAATTAGGCTGAATTACTTCGGTATTAATTACTAGTTGGAAGCAAGAATCCATTAGCAAACAACCACACAACTCATGGCTAATAGCCAACATAAATAGTGGATAACACAGTCACTTTTGGCTTCACACCTCCTGTATGCTCTTTTCCAATTGGGTTGAAATGTTTGCATAGGAAGAGGTCTCTACAGCCACTGGAAAAATCACTAGAAGAACTACGGCTAGTCTCTGCCTTCAGCCACTGGAAAAATGGAATCCACTGGAAAAATTTCAGAATCCATTATCAAGAAGCAAAAAGCAAAAGAATGAAAAAGTGTCAGAAATCAAAGTATAGATCATAAAATTTGATCTGAAACATAAAAAAATTACCACAATCAAATCTTAGACAATATAAAGAAAAGATGAACCAAAAATGTATGATTCATAGAAGATTTCCTCCAAAACTGCATCTGAAGAGAATTATAAAGCAAAATCACCGGTATAGCTAACTATACTTTTTTCCATAAAAGAAAAAGTTCAATAAACAAAATAAAAATAAATAAATAGTTGGCAAAAATCTCAATGAGCTATTTAAACAAGTAGATTGACTATCTAGGTAATGAAAAGATGTCTCATACATTCATAAAAATAGCCCGACTAGATGGTACGTTGTCAAATATATCTCCCCCGACATGTGTAACCCCTGAAACAAAAAAATCATCACAAAAGGGATTTTACTACGAAAAAACATTCCAATCAAAATCCTAGCTTAAAAGATGTCATATCTCTTTTCACTATTAATCTAATAAATTATTAACTGCCTATAGGTGTCCCTAGATCTCCAGAAACCATGGGTTTGGGGCCTGAATTCAGTAGTCAACTAATATTCCATTAGAGAACACTCACCTGGAAACTATAAGAATCAGAGTAGACCCAACTCCACCTCCTACATCCACCAACTCCTCCAAATCCTTACAACTCTCATATGTCTCTAGAATCCTCCCCATCATAAGTGTAGAGTGCTCATCCATAGCCCTATTAAAAACCCTATTGAATCTCTAGTCTTTGTCAGGGTACTCAAATGCATTCACTCCATGTGCCTTGGTGAATGGTTGGCTCCCTTAAACAACAACATCCTTAAGAGAATGCCAAGTTTCTATGAACACCTTGTCCTAGTTCATCAAGGTCAGTGGTGCTAAGGACACGCCATCCTTGTTCTGCACATGGTATTTGCAAATAGGAGTTAGACCATAGATCCTCTCAGGATTTCTACTCTTGTGGTTATAGAACAACTAAGGAGGGAATGACTTACTAGAACTCTGAGAATCTTATCTAGAGTAATTGTTGCATCTGGGTTTGTTTTTTCTTGGTCGATAAAAGGCAAAGCGACAATAATATATTGATTTTAAAGAGAATTTACATCAAGAAACCACAAATTTCTAAAATGGCCCAGTAGGGCCTAAGCACAGTGAAAAGAAACCTATGTCCATGAGTATGCACAGAAAGAGAAAACCACATCCAAAACCCTAAAATTCTTTGAACTCGGAGTGGAATTTGAGTGCTGATTACAATTCATTTATCCTTTTTATAAAATCTATTAAAGGTTTTTTAAAATTTATAAGTCTAATGCTACATTAAAGTTTGTTTGTAAGTTTAAAATTAACAGAGAAATAAAAAAGAGCCAACTATGTGCTATGTAGCGGCCTAAAAAAAGATCAGACCAACTGAAAACCTATCTGTTTAATTCTCTCTTTGAGGCATGGGCAGAGGCATTGGGGCACGACCTCTTCCAAGACCCCTTTGTGGAGGATGATCGTTTCCTTGAACAGAAGCACGACTGGTACCTCGACCACCACCTTGCCTACTCTGCTCTGTTTGGGGACCCTCTGCTTCTATTTTAGGAGCCAGAACACCATTGAGTCTAGCAAAGTTTAAGAATTATTCTTCCCTGCCCATGTCTTCTGCATTGTCCCCCAAAAACCTCCATTTTAAAAATGTAAGGGACATGGAAACAAATCATTTGTACTTTTGTAAATCATTTCCCGTCAGGTCTAGAAGAGAAGGATAGAATTTAATCATCTCTCTTGGGACATTGAAGAGAATTCTCTCACTTGTACATGGAGCGCCAGAATCATGTCGCAGTTTGTTTAGGACTTCTTGAAATTCAAGCAAGATGTCACCTAGGAAGAGTCATTTGGTGACCTTCCATACTTCCTGTTTATCAAGCTTGATTTCCATCAAGGAGGCAAAAAATCAGGATGAAATGTTTGTATTGTCTCGAGGGTATTCATCTTTGTTGATATGCCCACTATGAAGAATGAGCATAATGGCCAAGATGACTATTGGCTAAGGAACTAAGACGACCCTCTTCAATCTCAGGTCTGTGATTTGTCTAAAAGAAACTTGGTGGGTTGAGGTAGAGAGAGAGATGAGGGTATCCGCTCCAAAGCATGAGATTGGTGTTGGTAACACACTCATTATAAACCCAAATGACTCCTCCCTAGACATTGCTTAGAAACCTATAGTAGCTTTAGCTTTTCTGAAGAAGGTTGCAGAGAGAATCAGGTGGATAGTCTTCCAGAGGAAGTCAAATAAAAGCTTAGAAATATTGTCTTCAAAATGCACTTAATAGAAAATGCCTTGCAATGAATTAGCCTGCAAAGGTGGCAAAGGATATCTATCTAGCATCATGCCAAATCTTGAGACTAAAAAATTATGCACTTTCCAATGGATAGCACATGCCTTGTACTTGCAATGATGGCGGACCACAAGCTATCTTTTCAAGATGAATGTGGGAAAAATCACTTTTAGAAAGGCCAAAATAAGATGACGTCTTAGTTGACGTGACAATTTCATTTTTTATAAGCTAGTGGAAAAGTTTGAATTTGAAAAGATAGCCATTTAGACCAAGCTGGTGGAAATGTTTTATGTCTAATGTATGAAAATAAGAATCCACTATTGAGCAATGTTGATATACTATCTGTTGTTGTAACCATGATTAATGATGTCCTTCTCCCACCAATGTAAAGAAAGGCCTTTTGCTACAGTTTTTGAGAGAGGTTTTGCTTCTGTGTTAGCCTCTTTGTAGACATGTTTAGCTTTATATTACTCTAATTTGACAAAATATTAGTTATGTTGTCCAAAATCGCCTGTAGCTGCCAGTTTAGGGTTCTTCTCGATTTAATTGCATTGATTGCTATCTTTGAGTCTCCCTCTACTGTGAGGTTTCTTATCCCATGTTTGTGGCAATCAAGTAAGCCTAGGAGCAAAGCTTTGTATTCTATTCTATTGTTAGTATCTAGTAGCAGTGGCATGGCCATCTTTCCAATTACTATTACTATATGATCTCTAACCACATATCCTATACCTGAAGCACCTAGGTTTACTTTGGAGGCCCCATCAAATTTTAGCTTGAACCAACCCTGTTTAGGGGGAGACCATATAGCATCCTTTCTTGCTGTAGGATTTTGTTGGTAAATAAATTTGTCTCTTTTCTGAAATCTTAATATAAAACACAAAATATGACTCTGATTCACCCTTTGTGCAAAGAAAACAAATTACCAACAGTTGGATGAATTAATTGAAATTCAACCTCTGCATTAGAGGACAGCTCCTCATTTGATTTGCAATGATTTTATTATTTATACTAACACTTTTAACCAGAAAGCATTGAAAGGATCCAACATTTATCCATCAACGGAAATAAACACCTTCAAAACTCCCAAATAGGTAAATATTTCAAAGAATGTTCCAAGGAGAGTTCATAGACTCTGATTCATAACATTCTCGCTGCATACATTCAAAAACAAAATGGGGACTCATCAATAGAAACTAATAACTCAACCGAGAGTCTCTCATGCCTCACAGGGCAAGGTGGATCAAGCAAATCAATACAATCATGTGAGTCATCCAACATTGAATAGTAAACTTGAATTGAAAGGAATTACAGAGGTAACTGATCATCAAATTATATTGTGCCTTAATCAACTTAAGAAAGATTATAGATCTAAGAACACAGAGATTCAAAGATAACAAAATATTTCATTAATAACCAGTCATTGTATCATCCAAACAATTCATATCAGAAACCAAAATTTTATCGGCTGCTCCCAAAATCACAGTTTTTGGAACCTCTTCAAAGCCAAGCTTTTTCAGCTTAAAGAGCCACCAGGCCATAGTTTTTACATAATTAACAAATAACATTTACTTTCACTTCAGTGAAAGAAACTGTTGAAATGACACAAAAGAAAGCTAAACTAATAGCCACTGAAAGGCCGACATTTCATTCTAGCAAAACTAAGCATCTACCGCACCTGAGGAAGTTATGGGCTTGTCCTGTTTTATCATAGATCCTTGCCATTCCAGGTGTGCAGCTGAAAAGTTTAGGATAAGTTGGAAATAGGGTAGGCCAATGTGTATGATCTTCTTCTTCCACACTTCTTTGTCCATATTCATCCGTGTGACCTTCGCTTTATGAACCTTTAAGTGATCTGAACAGACAATGAGCATTGATTCAATCCTTGCTACTTTCAAAAAGTCATTGGTAGTTAAGGATTTTGTGGTCCGAATGGAATGAACCCTATCTTGAAATACTTTAATCATGTCTGCAACTTCCTCAATTACCTTGGTTCCCTCCTTCATGAGCTGGATATCAATACATTTAAGGTCCTTATGTATAGTTTCAATCAAGTTAGTCAGTCCCCTGAGTAGCTTGGTGGACTCTTCATGGCCTTGCTTGATGATTGAATTATGTCATTCCATGTTCTTCTTTGATACGTATAGCACATTATCATCTAGGTTCTCCACCATTTTATTAGCTAGGAACTTCATCACTCCATACTTTTGGACATAATTCATTTGTGTGAGAACTGCTAACCACTTAATTCTTTCCTTTTCCCAGGTGACCGTCTCCAGCTTGAGCTCTTTTCTCATGATTTCTACATCCTTATAAAACTTGACCATATTAGTAATATATTCTGATCTTTGTTAAATTATTAGATCCAACCATTTGTTGAACATCTTCATCACTACCCTATTCCTTTGAACTTGATCAAGCATCTTCTGATTTGCTGAAGACTTAGGGTCAAATGACAGTGGTATCTATGACAATGGTTGAGGATTTGGATTATGAATAGCGTTGATGTACTCTGCCATCTATGTGACCGTTTGCTTCATTTCTCTCTTATCTTTTTCATCTTTCCAAGTCCTTGAGATTATCCTCTTTGTAGAAGATTCCAAATACTTTACATCCACAACCCTTGGTGCCATGCCCAAATATATTTTCTCCATAGTGAAATCTTTCTCTGTGGTCTTATCTACATCTCTCCCAGGAATGGGCTTGGCCACTTCAGCTGTCCAGTGTTCGGTTGAGTCATCCACAACACGCATTGCTTGTGTTTTTTATCTTTTTGGGCTTTAATTCTTTTCCTAAGCATTTACTAACCATGTCCTCCAATGGAATGGTGACTAGTACCACACTCCTCTCCTTTCCAATGGCGGCTTCCAACCATCTTGGTGCATTGGTAGGTCCTTTAGGTGGCGGGGCGATCTGTGCATTTGGGGAGGTAATGATTAACAGGGTATTCATGGGATCCTGTTGAGTTTCCACTCCTTCATTTGTATCCACTTCTTGTATCCCAAGTTTGCTTTGATCCTGTGGGTCCATTATTTGTTCAAGCTCTTCACTGGGGTCTAAGTCCACCATGACTTGTTGTAGAACAGGCTCTTTATTCTTCTTTTTGCTTCTTGACCGGGTTACTCGGGCAGCTGTAAGACCGGATGGTGACCTTGTTGACCTTCTTGGTGGTATTTTATCTACATTGAGCTTTGAGACACCTGCAATATCAGCAATTTTATTAGTGGCAAAATAGGAGATTGAACCAGGATGTGTGAATCACTTCTTGATTTGTGTGACAGCATTGAAGGTCCTTCTTTGAATCATATCATTTTCTTTTTTATTCCAACCAATTTATGGAATTGGTTTCCCTTCAATCTCAATACCAAACTCAGGGTCGAGGACATCTTCCTTTATATCTTCCAATACACCTGATGTATTATTTGGTAGCCTCAAGACAACTATCTATCGTAAAGTGAATCTTGACCACAACCTCTTTCTCACTTCATGCTCATCCTTGCAGTTTTCCCAATAATCCTCTATCTGAGGTTCATGGAAGAAATGACTGTCTATGTTAAGGTTCTCCCTTGCACAACCTTTGTTGTCAAATATTCGCCTAGCCACATATGGCTGTAGGTTCATCCTCTTGAACTCCAGTTCAAGATTCAAAGCATCTGATACCGATTTGCAACTTTAATACCCAAGCTCAATAGGAAAAACCACCCAAGATTCACCCTTTGCTCCTAGTTTCTTATCTATATGAGCTAGCTTCCTTCTCAGTTCTGTAAGTACGAAGCTATCAAAGGCGTACATAGGCAATTTGAATGGTTGGCCTTCAAAACCACCTACCCGTATGTAAGTAAACCATGGAAATTGGATAAAGAAGCTCCCATAAATACTCACAAACTCCATAGACTCTACAGACATTCTCTTGTTGGAATCACCCTGAAATTCAAAGGCCAGTCTTGCCACAAAGACTCCATTCCATTTGTCAATTTGTTCAACATATCTTTGTTATTGCAACAAATGGTAAAAAATGTAAACCCTCATTCCATCAATCTAAGGTTCATTGGGTAATCTAGGATAATCTCTTATGTAGGCTAAAATATAAAATAGGTAAGAAGACATGTAGAAACCAGTCATACCCACAAAATTGGTTAGTCCTTTATGAAGCCTCTCTATAATTACCTGAGACCAAACTAGAAATCTATCACCAGATAGAACCACTTGGACAAAAAAGTACATCCAATCTTCCCAGTAGAAGGAATGTGAATTTCCCTTTACTCCAATTAAAAGCACAAAAATGTCCCGCACCTCAGTGATGAGGTGTTCTTTGGTTAAGGGTTTGGGTAGTCATGATCCTCCTTTCTGAACCCTCAAGAGATAATTTCTTGCAATTACACTTGTGTACTCACTCTTCTTCTTAGAGAAATAGGCGCATATATTTCCAATGGTCCAATCCTTATACTTCTCATAATGCAGAATATCCTTTCTTGCCATCACCATTTCCCTATTAATACTGACTAACACCTAACCATCACTGGTTTTGATACACCTATTCTTATAGTCATATCTGTTCATACAATCCAATAGTAAATCTAAATACGGTGCGGCTAGCAGGAATGCAACAGCTTCCACAAGACCACTCTTAACTATCTTCTCCATTAGTGACCTAGCCTAAGGATTCTTAGTCCTTTCAAGGAAATTCCCAAAATCTACATGAACTAAGGAGGTGTCTTCCATTTCCACCAAGATACTCACTAAACATGAGGTTCGGTCAAGCTTTGGTAGCACTGGCCTCATTTTAACTATCTATTCCCTTAACCAAGAAATTCTAACAGCAATACAATATGCTACCCTAGCAATTTTTCAGATTTCCCCCTTTTCTATACTAATTAAACTTCAGTGCACAAAGAAACACAACATAGGAGAAGACAACTGAACTTACCCGATAACACCATGAAAACTAGAAATTCTTCCAGAGAATAGAGCTTGATTTACCTTTGGCACCTCCAATTAATTGAAGTATGGAAATTGTGACCTTCCTAAATATGGAAATAAACTCATACATTTTTCTTTTAATCAGACGAGCAAATATCAATAGGGCTGCACATAATTCATCATGATTTACTCAAGCGTACGAAGTAACAGTGAAATGACAAACCTGACACCTTCTTAATTACACATCACTTTCGCACAGGCAATTTGATTTTTTCACGATTACTTTCCACATTTAGAGTTTCAAAAAGCCGAATAAGGCAATATTCCTTCTTGTTGTGCCACTTTTATTTCCACCAAAAATCTTTTCAGATTAGTTTGAAAATAATTTATGAACCTTGAACCACTTGAACACAAGGTTCAATGTTTCAAGTTCACTTAAGAAAAAAAATAGTAACGGTTGGCACATAAACAACACCGGGAACGAGGGGCAAAAGAAAAGAACTATTTAAAGTGAACCTTGAACCTTTTGAACCGCTTGAAATTTGGTTCAATGTTCAAGACCTCATATCAACTCAACATAGAGAGACTCACACTCGTCATATAACAATACATTGCCGTGACTCACAAAAAGGCATTTCGAACCTTGATCCTTGAGCCTCTTGAAATTTGGTTCAATGGGTTCAAAACTTCAATGAACGAAAATAAAAAGCATGCTTGAAATTTGGTGACAAAGACCAAAACAACTTTCTTTTTAAACCGCGCTTTGAACCTTGAACCTTTGAACCTTTTGAAAAAAAGTTCAATGGTTCAAGTACGAGGAGAACAAATGACCCAATGGAAATAAAAGGCACAAAATGGCAACCCGAAAAATTTGAATATTTTAAAAGAAAAAAACTTACGGGTGGACTAACATCGGGTTTGACTGGGGACTAGAACTATGAAGGAACTAGAAATAAACTTTAGAATCTCTAGTTTTGCATGCCAAACTTTATTCAAAGACACAAACTGACTAAACCGAAAAGACACACAAACACAAAATAACTAAACACTATTGTAGAAAAACTATGAGGGACTCTCATTTATAATTGATATAACTTCAAATCTTGACCATTATAGGTCAAAGGAAGAACAGTACCATCCAAATATGCAAGTTTAAAATAATTTGGTCCTTTTAGCTCATGAATCAGGAATGGTCCCTTCCAAAGAGACTCAAACTTAGCATGTTCTCCCTTAGGTTCTCTTCTTTTGTCCTAGAGCAGTACCTGATCACCCTCCATGAACTTTCGAGGCCTTGCTCACTTGTCGAATATTGTTTTTACTCTCATTTGATGTTTTTGTTATCTGGTCCACCAGCCTATCCCTCTCTTCATCAATCTTTGTCAGGTGCATGATTTGCTTTTCTAAAGACCTCAAGAAGTAGGCTTCTTCAATCACTGTTTGTAACTTGGTGGCTGCCAGCACTAAAGGAAGTGCTACCAGAGCATCCACACCATAGACCAGTTCAAATGGACGCATCCCAATTGCCCTCTTTGGCGATGTATGATGTACTTAGCAACTTTCAGTCTTAGGTTCCTCTTCTCCTTCGCAGAAAGGTGTTCTAGGCAATCTCCATATGTCAAGTAATAAGATACATCTACAAACCAAGAATCTTGTAGAGAAACGAATAGAACTAACAGCAATTCCTCTATCACTTCCTCCTTACTTTTAGCAATTAGCTTGCAGAAACCTTGCCCCCTCACCAATTTTGTGGGTCGAATGTCTAAATCGAACTCCTGAATTTTTTATACCCAATAATCTCTTTCATTCATCCCTATGTCGTACTACGTTAGAATGCTCTTGACTACCAAATGAGGTACATAAACCACAATGTGAGAATGGAGAATATAATACCTAAACTATTTCACTACCTTTACAACTGCATATGCTTGCTTTTCCATTATTGAGTATTTAAGTTCATGCTTTTTCAGAGGTACGCTCATGAATGATATAGGGACCTCATCATTATTATCATTATTTTGTAGCAAAATCCCTGACATAGTGTGCTCTGATGCATAGCAATACATGACAAAATCCTTACTGAAATCGGGATTAACCAAGACAGGTGCTTGACCAAGAGCATCTTTCATTGAGGTAAATGCTTTCTTCCCTTCCTCACTCCATTTGAAAGATTGTTTCTCACTCATCAAATTCACAATAAATATGGTGGTCTCAGCAAAGTCAGGAATGAACCTTTGAAGCAAATTCACTTGCCCGAAGAAGGATATAATGACATTCCTACTTATTGGCCAAGTTAGCTATTGAATTACTCTTATCCTTTCAAGATCTATTTTCACCCCTTCTTTAGAAACAATATGACCTAACAACTTACCCTCTGTGACTCCAAACACTGATTTCTTAGGGTTCAATGATACCCCATGCTCGCGACACCTCTGCAACACTTTCCTTAGGTCCCGAAGATGGTGTTTTCTTCTTTTTGAGGACACTGTGAAATCATCCAGATATACAACAATGATCTTATCCTTAAAGTGACCAAAAGACAAGTCTATGGCCCGCCAAAATGTTGCTCTTACAATAATCAAGCTGAAAGGCATCCGATTATATGCAAATGTACTCCAGGGAGTAATAAAAGTAGTTTTGTGTTAATCAACTTCTTGAACACTAATCTGATTATATCCTCAAAATCCATCAAGCATGGACATCATCTCTGACACTGAGATAGTTTACAGAATATGGTCCATGGCCGGCAAGGGATTATTGTCTTTTAAGCTAGCTTGATTAATATTTCTGAAGTCTACACAAATCCTTATTTCCTCATTCTTCTTCCTGATTGGTACTATTTTTTCTATCCATGTAGAATGATGAATAGGATATATAATCCTGGCTTTTAACATCTTATCCACTTCCTAGAATATAGCTTGTGCCACTTTTGGATTGAACTTTCTAAGCTTTTTCTGGAAAGGGCTTGCTTCGGGCTTCAGAGGAATCTGGTGTTGAAATCTCCCTTTTCTTAAATTCTTAAGGTCATCATAACACCACAAAAACATGTCCTTGAAATCTACTAGGAGGCTAATGAACCTCTCATTTTCTGGCGGTTTACAACACTTTCCCAGATTGATATATTTAGGTTCATTCTCAGTACCAATGTTGACCTTTTCATAGCCTCCACTATCCTGAGCCCCTCAAGACTTGTCATCTTTGTTATTTTGTAGGCATCATTATGGTCAAACAAATGTTCCAAAGAAACTAGTCCTCTAGGAATCTTGTTTCCTTTCAATTGCATGATTCCATCAGGTAATTCCTTGGTTCATTCAGGAAAAAATTCTTTGCACTCTGCATCATAACCTTCGAAATACATGGTAGAAAACATATCCAAACCTTGCATTAAATTATTTATTTGCTTATCACTCTCAAATACCTACCACGAGTCAAAGTTGTCTGGAACACTGGGCCGATATACCAACTCTATCCTGTAAGTTACTTCAATAAATTCAGGGTGTGGGACAAGCAATGAAGCTGAGACTGCTAATGAATCTGCTTTTGAGTTCAATTCCCTTGGTATTGCCTCAATGGAGAATGCATCAAAACCTTCAATTTCATCCCAGACTCTATTTCGATAGTGCTTCAACCTTTCATTTTTGACACTAAACAACCCCCTGACCTGCTTCACAATAAGTTCAACACATCCTTTAACTTGCAGGAGCTTCACTCCTAATCTCTAAGCTTCATCTAAGCCTAACAACAAGGCTTCATACTCTGTTGTATTGTTGGTGTTTTTGAACTCTAGTTTAAAGGAAAAAATAATAGGGTCGCCAGAAGGTGGTATCAACACAACCCCTACACCAAGACCAGATGTTGCACAACTACCATCGAACTCCATTAGCCATAGGATTTATCTTTCCTCATTTTGAGATGAATCACCCTCCACCTCACTGTAAGACAACATCATGTAGTTCCCAAATTGACAATCATGATACAAAATCTGCACCCTAGGGTCGTCAAATGGGAAAATAGTGAATTTGGACTTTGGTTTAGGTTGCAAGATGACTTGTTGCTTTCCAACAGGGATTGTGGCTTGTGACCAATCCATTTTGATTTCACTACCTAAGTCTCTACAGAAAGTACGACTTAAAATCATGTTGTAACTAGCTGGGATATCAGCTATTAGAATCATCAACTTGATCCTTTTATCCGGGTGGAATGCAAGAACTACTTGAGAATCCTTAATTTGACGTAGTAGAGGAATTTGTTTTGAGTCCATGGAATAGAATCTACCAAAGGCTTTGGTCAGGGATAACCCCAATGCTTTGGCTACAACGGAGGGCATGATGTTATCAGATGCACCTAAGTCTATAATGCAATTATTCAACCTATGACCATTAATGAATAATGATATATAAAAGGGCTCTGGTTTCGACTCAAGAAGGGGGACATAATCATCTATTTGAAGATAAGTTATTTCAGGCATCTTTTCACAAACTGAGAGATAAATAAACTCATTGCTATGTGAGGGCAATATGGCATTTACTGACTGCTGCATACCATTAGTCTGTTGTGCATTATTTCCTTTCATGAATTGTACCAGTCTACCTAATTCTTTAGAATTTAGTTTTAGGTACTCAGAAGGTGTTATTTGAATTTGAGAAGACTCGCAAAATTCTACTATATCAAAAGAAATTTCTTTTTCAACGGGCTTTAAAAATAAAGGCTTTTGCAATTTTTTATCATTATTATGCAACTTTGAGTCAATTCCTTTACCTTTGAAGGCCATCACAGATGAAGAAGAAGACATCTAGGGTTTCACATTTTGCTAGTTTCTTGTAAGCATCATACGTGAAGGATCCTCCAAAGTAACCAAAATATCACTGCCTCTTTCTGAATCTGGCTCGTACTCAAGAAAATGGATTTCAGAGTCTCCAGGTTGGTTTGAAGATTCTTTCTCACCCCACTCATTTGAGGTATCTTTGAAATTCATCAATTGTTGATACCCTACCATCTCAGGACAGGAACCGCCATCATGTTCATCAGTAAGGTGAAATACACACATATTCCCTTTAGTAGGAGGTACTTCAATTGCTAATCTTTGCTGAGTAGGGGGTAACTGCATGGTCTTATTCCCATAGCCCAGAGACTGGTTCACATTCCTTCTAGGTATATCTTGGTAGGAAGATGGGTATGAGGTGCTAGCTTTGGGCAACTATCTTTTAAGGGTAATCACATCATTCATTAACCATTGGATGATAAGATCAGAAGAAGAAGTTGTAGTTCCCTTTTCCATATACCTCCTATGATTAAATCATCTTCGAGTTCAACTGCAAGGGTTTTGGCGGCATTTAAATCTACAACCCTCTACCTGTGAATCAAGAAACCTATTTTAGAAGGCATAGAATTAATAAAGAAACACTTGAGATTGTCATCTGAGGGCTTTTGATTGGCTGGAATCTTGCGCAAGATCTTATCAAACCTTGCTATGAAATCCCTCATAGATTCAGGAATTTCCTTGTTTAACTGTGCTAATTGAGCTAAGAGGGAATGTTCATCCACTACTAGTTTAAATCTTGCCTCAAATCTTGTTTTTTAGATCTTTCCAAGTTGTTATCACACTATTTGGTAAGTGATAAAACCAATTGGCTACTACCCCAGTTAATGTCTAGATGAACAACCTCACAACAACATCCTCATGTTGAACTGCTATTATCCCACAGGCTACATTAAAGGCATTCAGGTGTTCATCAATGGTAATATTTCCATCACCACTGAATTTTGGTAAATGATCCCTAGCACCTTTTGGTAAGGGATTAAGATTCAGACCTAAGTTCAATGGGCCTACAACTACCCCCAAGGGATTATTTGCTGCCATTGGAAATATGATATTGAGGGGAGTGGGGTTTATTATGTTCGGTAGAGTAACATCATGCACGGTCAGAGCTTGACAAACTAAGGACACAGGTGGTGATGGCGATGAGGAAGGAGGCCTACTTATTGCACTTCTCTGAGGTGAGAAAGTGGGCTGAAAATCTAGGTTCTGTATCTCCTGAAAGACAGAATAAAAAACCCCTTCCCTTCTTTGGGACCTAGTGTATCTCCTTGACTCTAGACTTGCAACTAGGCAACCAATCTTATAATTCGACTCCCCAGCAAAATTGCCAAAAATCTATTGGTAAACAGATTTGTCTCTTTTCTAAAATCTTAATACAAAACACAAAATATGACTCTGATTCACCCTTTGTGAAAAGAAAACAAATTACCAACAGTTGGATGAATTAATTGAAATTCAATCTCTGCATTAGAGGGCAGCTCCTCATTTGATTTGCAATGAATTTATTATATATACTAACACTTTTAACTAGAAAGCATTGAAAGGCTCCAGCATTTGTCCATCAACACAAATAAACACCTTCAAAACTGCCACATAGGTAAATTTTAGAAAATATTAAAAGGAGAGTTCATAGACTCTGATTCATAACATTCTCGCTGCATACAAAAAAAAAAAATGGGGACTCAAGAAGAGATACTAATAGCTCAACCGAGACTCTCTCATGCCTCACAGGGCAAGGGGGATCAAGCAAATCAATACAATCACATGAGTCGCCCAACATTGCATAGTAAACATGAATTAAAAGAAATTATAGAGGTAATTGATCATCAAATTATATTGTTCCTTAATCAACTTAAGAAAGATTGTAGATCTAAGAAGACACAGATTCAGAGATAACAGAATATTTCATTAATAACCAATCATTGTATCATGAAAACAATTAATATCAAAAACCTAAATTTTATCTGTTGCTCCCAAAATCACAGTTTTCAGAACCTCTTCAAAGGCAAGCTTTTTAGCTTAAATAGCCACTAGGCCATAGTTTTTACATAATTAACAAATAACATTTACTTTCACTTCAGTGAAAGAAACCATTCAAATGACACAAAAAAAAGCTAAACTAATAGCCACTGAAAGGCCAACATTTCGTTGTAGCACAACTAAGCACCTACCGCAACTGAGGAAGTTACAAGCTTGTCCTACTTTGTCACGGATCCTCACCATTCTAGGTGTGCAGTCAAAAAATTCAAGATAACTTGGAAATAGGGTAGGCCAATGTGTATGATCCTCTACTTCCACACTTCCTTGTCCATATTCACCTTGGTGACCTTCACTTTATGAACCTCTAAGTGATCTGAACAGACAATGAGCATTGATTCAATCATTGCTACTTTCGAAAAGTCATCGGTAGTTAAGGATTTTGTGGTTTGAATGGAATGAGCCTTGTCTTGAAAGACTTTAAACATGTTTGTAACTTCCAAAATTACCTTGGCTCCCTCCTTCATGATTTGGATATCAATACATTTAAGGTCCTTTTATATAGTGTCAATCAAGTTAGTAAGTCCCCTGAGTAGCTTGGTGGACACTTCTTGGCATTTCCCGATGATTGATTATGTCATTCTACGTTCTTCTTTGATATGTATATCACATTATTATCTAGGTTCTCCACCAGTTTCTCAGCTAGGAACTTCATCACTCTATACTTTTGGGCATCATTCATTTGTGCGATAACCACTACCCACTTAATTCTTTCCTTTTCCTAGTTGACCATGTCCAGCTCGAGCTCTTTACTCATGGTTTCTGCATCCCTATAAACCTTGACTAGATTAGTAATATATTCTGATCCTTATTGAATTATTAGATCTAGCCATTTGTTCAACATCTCTATCACTACCTTGTTCCTTTGAACTTGATCAAGCATCTTTTGATTTGCTGGAGACTTAGGGTCAAATGATAGTGGCATCTGTGACAATGGTTGAGGATTTGGATTATGCAAGCTTTGATGTACCCTACCATCTGTGTGACCATTTGCTTCATTTCTCTCTTATCTTTTTCATGTTTTTAGTTCCTTGAGATTATCCTTTTTGTAGAAGATTCCAAAGCTTTACATCCACAACCATTGATGCAATGTCCAAATCTACTTTCTCCACAGTAAATCTTTCTTTGTGGCCTTAGTTGCATCTCTCCCAGGAATGGGCTTGGCCACTTCAACTATCCAGTGTCCTGTTGTGTCATCCACATCAAGCATTGCTTGTGTTTTGATCTTTTCGGGCTTTAATGCTTTTCCTAAGAATTTAGTAACCATGTCCTCCAATGGAATGGTGACCGGCACCATGCTCCTCTTCTTTCCAATGGTGGCTTCCAGCCACCTTGGTGCATTGGTAGGTCCTTTAAGTGGTCGGGTGATCTATGCATCTGGGGAGGTAATGATTACTAGGGTATTCATGGGATCCTATTGAGTTTCTACTCCTTCATTTGTATCCACTTCTTGTATCCCAGGTTGGTTTTTATCCTGTGGGTCCATTATTTATTCAGGCTGTTCATTGGGGTCTAAGTCCACCATGACCTGTTGTAGAACAAGCTCTATAGTCTTCTTTTTCCTTCTTGACCGGGTTACTCAGGCAACTGTAAGACTAGATGGCAAGCTTCCTGACCTTCTTGGTGGTATTTCCTCTATAGCGGGCCTTGAGACACCTGCAATATCAATAATTTTATTAGTGGCAAAAATAGGAGATTGAACCAGGATTTGTGAATTACTTCTTGATTCATGTGGGAATATGGAAGGACCCTCCTTGAATTTCATTTTCCTCAACCATCTCTCTATTCTCCTAACAACATTGAAGGTCCTTGTTTGAATGCTATCATCTTCTATTTTGCTCCAGACAATTTCTAGAATTGGTTTCCCTTCAATCTCAGTAACAAACTTAGGGTCCAGGACATCTTCCTCTGTATCTTCCAATACACCTGATGTATTAATTGGGAGCCTCAAGAAAACTATCTGTCATAAAGTGAATCTTGATTACAGCCTCTTTCTCACTTCATGCTCATGCTTGCATTTTTCAGAATAATCCTCTATTTGAGGTTCATGGCAGAAATGGCTGTCTATGTTAAGGTTCTCCCTTGCATAACCTTTGCTATCAAATCTTTGCCTAGCCACATATGGCTGCAAGTTCATCCTTTTGAACTCCAGTTCCAAATTCAAAGCATCTGATACCGATTTGCAAATGTAATACCCAAGCTGAATGGGAGAAACCACCCAGATTCACTCTTTGCTCCTAGTATTTTATCTATATGAGTTAGTTGTCTGCTCACCTCTATAAGTACGAAGCTATCAAAGGTGTACCTAGGCAATTTGAATGTTTGGCCTTCAAAACCACCTAGCCGTATGTATGTAAACCGTAGAAATTGGATAAAGAAGCTCCCATAAATACTCACAAACTCCATAGCCTCTATAGACATTCTCTTGTTGGCATCACTCTGAAGTTCAAAGGTTAGTCTTCCTACAAAGACTCCATTCTATTTGTCAATTTGTTCAACATATCTCTGTTGTTGCAACAAAGGGTAAAAATTGTAAGCCATCATTCCATCAATCCAAGGTTCATTGGGTAATCCAGGCCAATCTATTATGCACACTAAAAGATAAAACAGGTAAGAAGACATGTAAAACCCAGTTATACCCACAAAATTGGTTAGTTCTTCGTGAAGCCTGTCCACATGTACCTTAGACCAATCCAGAAATCTATCACCAGATAGAACCACTTGGACAAAAAAGTAAATCCAATCTTCATAGTAGAAGGAATGTGAATTTTCCTTTACTTTGTTTAAAAGCACAACAATGTCCCGCACCTCAGGGATGAGGTGTTCTCTGGTTAAGGGTTTGGGTAGTCATGATCCTCCTTTTAGAACCCTCAAGAGCCAATTTCTTCCAATTACACTTCTATACTTTCTCTTCTTCTCAGATAAATAGGCATATGAATTTCCAATGGTCCAATCCTCATACTCTTCTTTATGCGGAATACCCATTCTTTCCATCATCGTTTCCCTCTTAATACTGACTAACACCTCAACGTCACTAGTTTTGATACACCTGTTCTCAGAGTCATATCTATTCATACAAGCCAACACAAAATCTGGATACGGTGTGGCTAGCGGGAATGCAACAGCTTCCACAAGACCACTCTTAACTATCTTTTCCATTAGTGACCCAGTCTGAGGATTCTTAGTCCTTTAGAGGAAATTCCCCAAATGTACAAGAACTAAGGAGGTCTCTTCAATTTCCAACAAGATACTCACTAAACATGAGGTTCGGTCAAGCTTTGGCAGCACTGGCCTCATTTTAACTATCTATTCCCTTAACCAAGAAATTCTAACAGCAATACAGTATTCTACCCCAAAAAATTTTCAGATTTCCCCCTTTTCTATACTAATAAAACTTTAGTGCACAAAGAAACACAACATAGGAGAAGACAACTGAACTTACCCGATAACACCATGAAAACTGGAAATTCTTCCGGAGAACAAAGATGGATTTACTTTTGGTGCCTCCAATTAATTGAAGTATGGAAACTGTGACCTTCCTAAATATGGAAATAAACTCATACATTTTTCTTTTAATCAGACAAACAAATCTAAATAGGGCTGCACACACTTCATCATGATTTACTCAAGCATGCAAAGTAATGGTGAAATCACAAACCTGACACCTTCTTAATTACCCATCACTTCCGCACAGGAAATTTGATATTTTTATGATTACTATCCACATTTAGAATTTCAAAAACCTGAATACAGGAATATTCCTTCTTGTCGCACTGCTTTTATTTACACCAAAAAGCTTTCCGTATTAGTTTGAAAAGAACTTATGAACCTTGAACCACTTGAACACAAGGTTCAATTGTTCAAGTTCACTTAAGAAATAAAATAGTAATGGTCAGCACATAAACAACACTTGGAATGAGTGGCAAAAGAAAAGGACTATTTAAAGTGAACCTTGAACCTTTTGAACCGCTTGAAATTTGGTTCAAGGTTCAAGACCGCATATCAACTCAACATAAAAAGACTCATGCTTGTCATATAACAATACATTTCCATGACTCACAAAAAGGCATTTCGAACCTTGAACCTTGAACCTATTGAAATTTGGTTCAACGGGTTCAAAACTTCAATGAATGAAAACAAAAAGAGTGCTTGAAGTTTGGTGACAAAGACCGAAACAACTTTACTTTTAAACCGCGCTTTGAACCTTGAACCTTTGAACCTTTTGAAAAAGAGTTCAATAGTTCAAGTACAAGGAGAACAAATGACCCAATGGAAACAAAAGGCACAAAAAGGAAACCCGTGAATTGGAATATTTTAAAAAGAAAAAACCTATGGGTGGACTAACAGGTTTCTCCCAAATGAAGGAGGAATCTTGATCCCTTGCCATGTTTTTCTTATACTGTCATCCCGAGTAGAAAAGTTTTTGGTAGAATCTATTGAGAAGGCTAGTTTGCAATTTACTGCCTCGACAATTGATGTTTCAATTGAGGATAAAATTGATTCAAATATTCTTGCTTTGTCATCAAAAAGACTTTGATTCCTTTCTTTCCATATTTCCCAAACAAGGCAAGAAGGAGAGATTTCCAAAATATGACTTAAAGTGCTTTCCTTAGAAGGAAGCGGCCAGCATTGAAAAAGAGTGACTATATAATTAGGGAGGGTTGTTTTACATCCAAGTTTTGTACAAAACCATCACCAACATTTTGATACAAATGGGCAGTTTAAGAGGAGGTTGTCTACTATTTCTCCTTGAGCTTTGCACAAAATGCATCTTGAGGGCCCTTCATAGCCCATTTTAGTGAATCTTTCTGTTGTGAGGATCCTCTTTCTGAAAGCCAACCATGGAAAGATTCCTTTTTTTAGGATTTCGCTTATCCTTGCTATAGTTGCAACCCATTACTGGGAAGTTCATGGAATAGATGTGAAGAGTGTCTTTCTTCATGGTGACCTTCAGGAGGAAATCAACATGGATTAGTCACATGGGTTTGTTCATGATCCCTCACTTGTGTGTCGACTTCAAAAGTCTCTATATAGCCTCAAACAAGCTCCTCAATCTTGGCATGCCAAGATGCAATCATTCCTTTAGATAGTTGGTTTCGCTCAATGCCATTCTAATATGAATGTATATATTCTGCAACATGATGACACTCACATTTTTGGTTCTCTACATTGATGACTTGTTGATCACATGGTCATTCATCCACTATCATTGCAGTTAAAATTGATCTACATGATAGATTTTTTATGTGAGACTTGGGTCCTTCGCATTAATTCTTGGGGGTTGATATCACTTATTCATCTTAAAATATATTTCTTGGACAACCCAAGTATGCACTTGATATGCCCTTTATATTTTGTATGGCTGACTGTAAGCCTACACTGACTACATTTTGTTCAAGGTTAAAACTTAAGGCTAGCATTATATTGTCCTATTTTTGAACAAGGCCATATAAGAGAATCTTTCCCTCTTCTGGGATTAATATTTCTTTCTCTAATGAGCTTTGATAGTTGTTTATTTCAATAGTAGGAATAGAAAATCCCTCCAATTGCTTCCAGCTCCATCCTTGCATTCTAGTAGCCCTATCCAAAACCAAATAATCACTAACTAGAGATTTGCAATGTTGTTGAAGCCAATGCTTAGCTATTGGAATATTGAGAGAGTTGTCAATGCTTGGATATCCTCCCCATGAGTCTTCCTAGAAAAGGCTAGAGGATCCATCGTGGATATCCCAAGATAAAGAGTTTGCAATTAAATTTTTGCATGTGACAATGAAATTCAAGGTCCTAGATCCCTCTGGATGAGAATTTGATCTTAGAAGATTTAGGGGAACCCTATCTATAAGGTATTTTGTTGCCATTATACTTACCCAAATTGATTTAGGGTTTTTAATGAACTTCCAAACTACTTTAGCTCCCAAGGCTTTGTTCTACAAGTGAAGATTTTTTATTCCTAGACCCCCACGGACTTGGGTTTGATGATTTTATCCCATGCAATTATAGAAATTTTATGTTTTTCTTTAGTGTTTTACAAGAAGAAGTTTCTCATCTTTTCAATGATAAAGGAATTTGCACCAGAAATGAGGGATAAAGGATAAAAAGTAGATGGGTAGAGCGAAATAACTGCTCAGAGCATTACCATCCTACCAGCCCATGAGCGCCATTTCCCTTTCCAAGAGTTAATAATCTGATCCAACTTTACTTTCAAAGGATCCCAAACTTTTGATTTCCTCAATCCTCTGTCAATTGGGATGCCCAAGTGAATATAGGGAAGAATTCCTCTTTTACAGTTCTAAATTATTTTGATCTTAACATCTAAGGGGGCAGGGGTGGAGAAGATTTTTATTTTTTATTTTCCTTTGTTCATAATTTGTCATGAGGCCTTCCCAAAGGATTCCAAGAGCATTTTCACCTAAATGGATTCCTTGATCTTTTATACACTCAACAAGAGGTTATCATTTCCAAATTTCGATCCTAGTCAATGAAACATTTGATGAGAATATTGTATGTCCTATGACATTCTCTCATCAGACAGGTTTCAAAATTCCAACGTCCATCGAAGAAATATCCAAGGAGGATATTGTATGCCCGATGACATTATCTCACCGGATGAGGGGTCATGGCCATCATCGAAAGAGTCTCGGGTGTTGTCGTAATTCATGTCTAGCATATACTATATGTGTTCCTAATAGTTTGGTGACAGCAAGTTGGAGTTTGCAGGTGTACACCGAGATAGATGACTGAAAACACATGGTTTTGATGCCATAGGTGTAGCAGCAGAGGATTGGCCTTCAGGAGATCATGCTTTTATAATGGAATTAGTAAAGAAATGTTAAATTTTGGGTGAATCACCCTTTGTTTGATTCTGGAAGTGAGTTTTGAAGTGATTTGAGCAAGCCCTTGGTTTGTGGGTGATTTAAGGAGGGTTTTGGAATTTGGGTATTTAGGAATGTAACTGAACCTTAATACCTTGAAAATACTTGGTTTGGCATAATAATTAGAGACTATACAGAAGGGTTAGACCTGAGGATGTATTTGAAGGGTACTTCCTTAACAAAATAGGCCTAATTAGCCCTCACGGTGACTAGGGACAGCAGTTTTTTCAAGGCTTTATTCCAAAACAAGCATAGGTAAAACTTTGTGTGTTGATATTGGGTATCTAAATCAGTCATAAAATTGGTCCATGTTTTGGGAAATGTGTGTGAAAAGAGCCAAAAACAGTCCAGCAGGCTACTAGGAAACTAGGCCTAGTGAAGGGCTAAAAACTGGGTTTTCGTATTAGTTGACGAGTTGAGGGTTTGAAAACCTTAGAGACATGTTAGTTGAAGTTATTTGATGTATGTGGAGGTGGAGGAAACACCTGATTAAGGTGAAGACAAGTTTTGAGCCTATTGAGGCACTTTGAGCATTTGAAACACCATAGGAGTGTTGGGGTTTGGGTCCATATTATACTTTAGTTTGCAAGATTGCAATCAGATCCTCCATCCTCTGCATCAAGTGGTATCAAAGCATCAGTAAAAGATCTGGTCCAGGTTTGTTAAGGTTAGTTATGGCACCTAAGAATTAGTTGGCAAGAGAGCTAGAAGAATTGAAGGAAATCCTAGAATGGGAAAGAAGGGAAAGAAGGGACCAAGATGTAGCAAGAGAGCAGGCTAAGGCAAGAGAAGAAAGGCAATGGAGAAGGGAGAGATAATTTATGCAATCAAGGATAGATAACCTTGAGAGGAATAGGAGAAGAGAAGAGAGAAGGCAATGATGAAGAAGAAGACAATGAGATAGCAAACCAAGAGCAGCAAACAAATGACATAGAGGACCCTGAAGAAAAGAGATTTGTTAGATTGTTGAAGGAAGTACAAGGTAGTGGAGGTAAGAGTCATATTGATTTGTCTATCTATCAGGGAAAGATGGATAGTGAAGAGGTGTTAGGATGGCTTGATGCCTTGGATAACTATTTTGAGTTTGAAGAAATGGAAGAGGAGAGAAAAGTGAAATTTGCAAAGACTAAGTTGAGAGGTACAACATTGACATGGTGGACTAGTTTTCAGAATGATAGGATGGCAAGAGGATTAACAAAAGTGTCTACGTGGTCAAGAATGAAAAGTTTGATGAAAGAGCAGTTCCTACCATCTGATTATACCATTCATGTGAAGAGGATGAGACAGAATCTGAAACAAAAAGAGAAGGATGTAATGGCTTACACTGAGCAATTTCACAAGCTTAGTATCAAAGGAGGATATGAGGAAGAAGATGAAAAAGTAGCCAGGTATATAAATGGCTTAAGATTTAATTTGCAAGATGAGATTGGTCTACAACTACTAAAAATAATAGGTGAATGTTATCAGTTAGCAATTAGAGCAGAAGGGAAGGTGAAAAGAAAACAAGAAAGATCAGGTAATGGTGGAAGAGGAGGCATTTCTAATAGAGGAAGAAGTAATAGAGATCAAGGGCAAGGTAGCAATGAGAAAGGCAAAGAAAGATTTTTAGAACCAAGGGGAGGATACAACCATAGAGGTGGCAGATTTGGAAGAGGAAGTGGAATCTTTACAGGTAAGTGTTTGAAAACCTTAGAGACATGTTAGTTGAAGTTATTTGATGTATGTGGAGGTGGAGGAAACACCTGATTAAGGTGAAGACAAGTTTTGAGCCTATTGAGGCACTTTGAGCATTTGAAACACCATAGGAGTGTTGGGGTTTGGGTCCATATTATACTTTAGTTTGGAAGATTGCAATGAGATCCTCCATCCTCTGCATCAAGTGGTATCAGAGCATCAGTAAAAGATCTGGTCCAGGTTTGTTAAGGTTAGTTATGGCACCTAAGAATTAGTTGGCAAGAGAACTAGAAGAATTGAAGGAAATCCTAGAATGGGAAAGAAGGGAAAGAAGGGACCAAGATGTAGCAAGAGAGCAGGGTAAGGCAAGAGAAGAAAGACAATGGAGAAGGGAGAGAGAATTTATGCAATCAAGGATAGATAACCTTGAGAGGAATAGGAGAAGAGAAGAAAGAAGGCAATCATGAAGAAGAAGTCAATGAGATAGCAAACCAAGAGCAGCAAACAAATGACATAGAGGACCCTAAAGAAAAGAGATTTGTTAGATTGTTGAAGGAAGTACAAGGTAGTGGAGCTAAGAGTCATATTGATTTGTCTATCTATCAGGGAAAGATGGATAGTGAAGAGGTGTTAGGATGGCTTGATGCCTTGGATAACTATTTTGAGTTTGAAGAAATGGAAGAGGAGAGAAAAGTGAAATTTGCAAAGACTAAGTTGAGAGGTAAAACATTGACATAGTGGACTAGTTTTCAGAATGATAGGATGGCAAGAGGATTAACAAAAGTGTCTACATGGTCAAGAATGAAAAGTTTGGTGAAAGAGCAGTTCCTACCATCTGATTATACCATTCATGTGAAGAGGATGAGACAGAATCTGAAACAAAAAGAGAAGGATGTAATGGCTTACACTGAGCAATTTCACAAGCTTAGTATCAGAGGAGGATATGAGGAAGAAGATGAAAAAGTAGCTAGGTATATAAATGGCTTAAGATTTAATTTGCAAGATGAGATTGGTCTACAACTACTAAAAACAATAGGTGAATGTTATCAGTTAGCAATTAGAGCAGAAGAGAAGGTGAAAAGAAAACAAGAAAGATCAGGTAATGGTGGAAGAGGAGGCATTTCTAATAGAGGAAGAAGTAATAGAGATCAAGGGAAAGGTAGCAATGAGAAAGGCAAAGAAAGTTTTTTAGAACCAAGAGGAGGATACAACCATAGAGGTGGCAGATTTGGAAGAGGAAGTGGAATCTTTACAGGTAAGTGTTTGAAAACCTTAGAGACATGTTAGTTGAAGTTATTTGATGTATGTGGAGGTGGAGGAAACACCTGATTAAGGTGAAGACAAGTTTTGAGCCTATTGAGGCACTTTGAGCATTTGAAACACCATAGGAGTGTTGGGGTTTGGGTCCATATTATACTTTAGTTTGGAAGATTGCAATCAGATCCTCCATCCTCTGCATCAAGTGGTATTAGAGCATCAGTAAAAGATCTGGTCCAGGTTTGTTAAGGTTAGTTATGGCACCTAAGAATTAGTTGGCAAGAGAACTAGAAGAATTGAAGGAAATCCAGGAATGGGAAAGAAGGGAAAGAAGGGAACAAGATGTAGCAAGAGAGCAGGCTAAGGCAAGAGAAGAAAGACAATGGAGAAGGGAGAGAGAATTTATGCAATCAAGGATAGATAACCTTGAGAGGAATAGGAGAAGAGAAGAGAGAAGGCAATGATGAAGAAGAAGTCAATGAGATAGCAAACCAAGAGCAGCAAACAAATGACATAGAGGACCCTGAAGAAAAGAGATTTGTTAGATTGTTGAAGGAAGTACAAGGTAGTGGAGGTAAGAGTCATATTGATTTACCTATCTATCAGGGAAAGATGGATAGTGAAGAGGTGTTAGGATGGCTTGATGCCTTGGATAACTATTTTGAGTTTGAAGAAATGGAAGAGGAGAGGAAAGTGAAATTTGTAAAGACTAAGTTGAGATGTACAACTTTGACATGGTGGACTAGTTTTTAGAATGATAGGATGGAAAGAGGATTAACAAAAGTGTCTACATGGTCAAGAATGAAAAGTTTGATGAAAGAGCAGTTCCTTCCATCTGATTATACCATTCATGTGAAGAGGATGAGACAGAATCTGAAACAAAAATAGATGGATGTAATGGCTTACACTAAGCAATTTCACAGGCTTAGTATCAGAGGAGGATATGAGGAAGAAGATGAAAAAGTAGCCAGGTATATAAATGGTTTAAGATTTAATTTGCAAGATGAGATTGGTCTACAACTACCGAAAACAATAGGTGAATGTTATCAGTTAGCAATTAGAGCAGAAGAGAAGGTGAAAAGAAAACAAGAAAGATCAGGTAATGGTGGAAGAGGAGGCATTTCTAATAGAGGAAGAAGTAATAGAGATCAAGGGGAAGGTAGCAATGAGAAAGGCAAAGAAAGTTTTTTAGAACCAAGAGGAGGATACAACCATAGAGGTGGCAGATTTGCAAGAGGAAGTGGAATCTTTACAGGTAAGTGTTTTCATTGCAATGAGATTGGGCACCAATCATTCAGATGTTCTAAGTGGATTGAATCTGATCAAGGTAGAGATAGAAGAGTGAATATGGTACAAGAAGATGAGAAGAAAGAAGAATCAAAGAGAGCAGACCCTGTCCTTGAAGGTGACTTCTTGATGGTAAGGCAAGGTGAGAAACTTCGGCAAGAACCAAAGGTAACAATCTTTAGAACTACTTGTTTATGCAAAGGAAAGATATGTAAAGTAATCATTAATTCAGGATCACATAGTAATCTTGTGTCTCTTGATATGATAACGAAGTTAGGAATTGTACCATTTGACCATCCTAATCCCTACAAGGCCACTTGGGTTACCCAATAGCAGCATGTAGAGGTTAGTTTGAAGGCTTATGTGAATTTTTCTATTGGTCCATATCAAGATAAGGTATTATGTGATGTGGTTCCTATGACTTGTGCACATTTAATATTAGGAAGACCTTGGAAACATAGTAGAAGAACAATACATGATGGTTTTGATAACACTTATTTGGTTCATAAAGATGGTCTGAAATATAAGTTGAATCCTTTACCTTTGGGGGTCTTGAAAGAGCATCCTATAATGTGTTTTGGGGAGCATTTACTAATGATAAGGTAGGTTGGAAAACAAGAAGATACTGGTTGGAAGGAAGATGTTAATTTGCAGCAGACTATGAGGAAGAATAGTCCTCTCCATGATGAATTATGGGATTTGAGTTTTGTGCAAATTGGTTCAGTCAAATGTCCTATTGTTGAGCAGGAATATGTGGATGTGAAAGAGAAGTTGCAGGTACAACAAGTGGATCAGAGAAGAGTAGATGTACAGACTGGTTATGAGCAGCAATGTCCTAAACAAGAGCAACAAAATACATGTTTTGTTTCTAATCTAATGTGTGATGTGACTACAGGTTTAAGGTGCAGAAAGAAGGTGACTTTTCAGGATTATTTCATCCCTCAATCAAGATTTGTGAGGAGGCAAAAGCAATCTGATGTTTGGAAGTAGCAACATCATTCTTGGGACAAGAATTTTCTTATTGGTGGGGAGTATGATGCAGGAGCATCCCAGGAGGCAAGAACTTGTTTCATGTTACTAAGGAGTGAAGGAAGGATCATGACATCAAGAAAGATCAACTTGGAGGTGTTGAAGCTCATTATGGTTTCTTATGTTAAAAATGATGTGTTTGTATGATGCTCCTATGCATAAAATGATTGTAATAAGGGCCAATAGTGTCCATGAGAACAAGTTTGGTTTGATGAGGTTCTAGATTCATTTAATTATCTCTAGGAGTGTCAAGTTATGATTTAGATAAATTAAAAGTGTCATAGATTACACAATCAATAAGTTGTAAATTCAAATATTTGAATTGCAACGGTTAGTACATAAATGTGAAAATCATGCTTTTAGGTGTTGTTAGTGCCTTCTAACTGATTTGGATCGGTTATGGTGGTTGTCTAGATGCCTATAAAGTTTGTGCAAGCATTATTGTATGTAAAGAAGTCTGGAAGAAGTCTGGAAGAAGTCTCTGGGAAGGATGGGAAAAGTGTCTTGGACAGTTTGCAAATCTGGAACAGCAATAAGAAACTTTAAATTTCCTGCATTTTTTGTGTATGGTTTGTCCTATTTTGCTTTGGAAGTCATAATATCATGTTGGCCATGCTCTGAGGGTTTTTTTTTTTGTTCCATGCAAGCTGGAGATGTTTTGAAGTTTTTAAATAATACTATTTCCATTTGACTGTCCCCAAAAAGGCAGTGCGGTTTTTCATTGGTTCTGAGAGGTTTTAAGGATGTTTGGATTCATCCTGTGAATGTCTTTTCTGATTCTCATGGTATGGATTCATGTCTAACATGTACTATATGTGTTCCTAACAGTTTGGTGACAGGAAGTTGGAGTTTGCAGGTGTACACCGAGACAGATGACTGAAAACACATGGTTTTGATGTCGTAGGTGTACCAGCAGAGGATTGGCCTTAAGGAGGTCATACTTTTATGATGGAATCAGTAAAGACATGTTAAATATTGGGTGAATCAACCTTTTTTTGATTCTGGAAGTGAGTTTTGAAGTGATTTTGAGCAAGCCCTTGGTTTGTGGGTGATTTAAGGAGGGTTTTGGAGTTTGGGTATTTAGGAATTTAACTGAACCTTAATACCTTGAAAATCCTTGGTTTGGCATCATAATTAGAGACTATACAGAAGGCTTAGACCTGCAGATGAGTTTTAAGGGTACTTCCTTAACAAAATAGGCCTAATTAGCCCTCACAGTGACTAGGGACAACAGTTTTTTGAAGGCTTTTTTCCAAAACAAGCATGGGTACAACTTTGGGTGTTGATAGGGGTTGATATTGGGTATCTAAATCATTCATAACATTGGTCCATGTTTTGGGAAATGTGTGTGAAAAAAGCCGAAAACAGTCCAGCAGGCTACAAGGAAACTAGGCCTAGTGAAGGGCTAAAAACTAGGTTTTTGTATTAGTTGATGAGTTGAGAGTTTGAAAACCTTAGATACATGTTATTTGAAGTTATTTGATGTATGTGGAGGTGGAGGAAACACCTAATTAAGGTGAAGACAAGTTTTGAGCCTATTGAGGCACTTTGAGCATTTGAAACACCATAGGAGTGTTGGGGTTTGGGTCCATATTATACTTTAGTTTGCAAGATTGCAACCAAATCCTCCATCCTCTACATCAGGTGCCATGGGAATTTTGACAATAGTCAAAGAAACATCCAAAGAGGATTTTGTATGTCTTATGGCATTCTCTCATCGGACAAGTGTCAGAATTTAGACGTACACCCAAGAAACATCTAACAAGGATGTTATATGCTAGACGAAATTCTCTCACTAGATGAGCAGTCACGGCTGATGTTGGAAGAGTCCTGGGTATTGTTAGAATTTTGATGACCATCAAGGAAACACCTAACAAGGATTTTGTATGTCGTATGGTATTCTCTCATCAGACGGGTGTCAGAATTCTGACGTCCACCCAAGAAACATCGACGAGGATGTTGTATTCCTTCCGACATTCTCTCCCAGGATGAGCGGTCATGGCTGTTATCTTCTCTGATCTAGTCACTGCTTCTTGAGAATTTTTTGGATCCTTCTCTCTCTTGAAAGAACTGAATGCCACCTTCCTGATCCTCATCCCAAAGAAATCTGGCGCCTTCTCTTTTCAGGAGTTGAGACCTATTAGCCTTTTCAACTCTATTTATAAAATATTCACCAAGATTCTTGTGCTTAGGCTTAAGATTTTCATCCCCTCTTTAATCTCTAAACATCAAAATGGGTTTGTGCTTGAGGGGATGATCCTGGATTCTACTATTGTGGCTGATGAGAACATCCACTCCCTTTGTATTAACAAAATACTGTGTTTTCTCCTAGAACTTGACCTGCTGAAAGCTTTTGATAGGGTTAATTGATGCTTCCTCCTCAAAATCCTCAAGGCCTTCAGATTTGGAGATAACTTTATCTAGATTATTGAGAAATGTGTTTCAACCCCACAATTCTCTGTGTTGATTAATGGATCTGCCTCTAGTTTTTCTTTGGGTCTAGGGGAATTCGACAAGGGGATCCTCTATCTCCTTTTCTTTTCATTCTAATGAGTGAATCTCTTAGAAAAATAATTTAGAGGGAGGTCTGAAATAGCAATATTATGGCCCCTCGGCCCTACTCTCAGGCCCCTACTTTCTCTCACGAGCAATTTGTTAATGACACTCTCTTGATGGGGGAAGGTTTGATCAAAGAAGCAAAGAATTTAAAAACGACTCTGAATATATATGAACATGGCTCCGGACAAAAAAATAGCCTCCCTAAAATCTCCATCTTCATCTTTAACACCCCTGAGCACAGGAAAGTTAATATTTCCTCAATTATTGGCTGCATAATTGGAACTTTGCCCAATTCCTATTTGGGCCTTCCCCTTTACCAGGGCTCAGCTCCTAACTTTTTTTGGGGAATCCTATAGACAAACTCTAGAATAAATTGGCTGGATGGAAAGGCACTTTGCTAAGCCAAGTTGGTAACATCCAATTACTCAAAGCCTCGCTTCAGAGACTTCCGGTTTATGCTATGTGTCTATTCAAAATCCCAATTAAAATCACAAATAATTGGAAAGAATTCAAAAAAAAATTTATGGACTAGAACTGAATCCAAAAATAGATTACACCTTGTGGCTTGGAATCAAGTTTTCTTGGCCAAACTCATGGGAGGTTTGGATATCCATAATTTGAGAGACTTTAATAAAGACCTGATATCCAAGTAGCTATGGAGATGTCTTAAGGAGACTAATTAATGGACTGATATATTCAAACTTAAGTACCACATTCCTAATATCCAAAACACTCTGGAAACTTGTGAGCTCCCCAATATGACTTCTGATTTCTGGAGCAATTTCTTTTTCTCCTCCAAAGTTATCTTGCATGGATGCAGATGGATGCTAGGTGATGGTACCAGAATTAGGTTTTGGGATGACTGTTGGATTAGTGATGGCCCCCTTTCGGACTCTATTTGGGTTTCCCCCTACAAAGAATTATGCCTCACCAAAATTGGCACCTCAGTAGTTGATTAAATTAGAAATGGAGAATGGTTGGACCTCTCTTCTGTTGATAATGATTTGAGACCTATGCAACCTTGGTTGAATTACATCCACATCCCCCATTCGCAAGGGGAGGATGAATTATTCTCAAACTTCTCCTCTTCTGGGAAGTTCAAAAGTGTTGATGCCCATAAGTTCATCTCTAGATCCTTCTCCCCCCCCCCCCCCTATTGGGTGGGTATTTGGAACAAAACCATAATTCCTAAAATTAACATCTTTTTTGGGTTGTTTATATAGAGAAAGATCTCTACCATCGATAATGTTTGCAGAAGAGGTATTCCTCTCTCTAATAGATTTTTCTTTGTAAAGAGGTGGAGGAAAATGTTGGCCATCTACTACTACATTGCACCTATGCCAAAGATATCTAGAATCTCTTCCTTAAAATTTGGAACATTTCCTAGGTCGTCCCTGTTTCTAATCACCAAATGTGATTTGAATGGAAATGCCCTTCTCATAATCATGCCTTAGGAATTCTTTGGAACTTATCTCTTCCTCATATTGCCTGAGGTATCTAGAAAGAAAGAAACAATAGAGTTTTTAGGGACTTGGAAACTCCTCCTTTTGTTGTACCTATTAGAATTCACAATTTTATCAAAGAGAACTTTCTCTACTCCTCCCCCAGCAGAAAGAATGAGTCCCCCATTCCTACTCTCTAGGAGGATTTGGATACTATCAATCGGTTACGAATTGATTGGAACATTGCCAAACTACTCCAC
This sequence comes from Cryptomeria japonica, assembly GCF_030272615.1. Classification (NCBI taxonomy): domain Eukaryota; kingdom Viridiplantae; phylum Streptophyta; class Pinopsida; order Cupressales; family Cupressaceae; genus Cryptomeria; species Cryptomeria japonica. Next base: position 567,137,486 of record NC_081415.1, on the reverse strand, counting down.
AAAACCAAGCAGTGCAAAACAAATGTTGTATGGTATCATCCTCCTATGGGGTGGATCAAAATCAATGTGGATGGGGCAGCTAAAGGAAATCTTGGGCAGGCCGGTTGTAGGGGACTGGCTAGGAATCAAACACCTCTGCTATTTTCTGTGGTGGCACTCCCCCTAGGCACCCAGACTAACCACTATGTGGAAGCTAGTGCTGCCCACATTTGGCTACACATGGCTAAAAGAGAGGGGTTTACTAAAATGTGACTTGAGTCTGACTTGCTAAACAATGTCAACTACATGAGTGATCACACGGATCATAGATGGGTGATTGCCAGCCTGATCAAGGACTGCTGAAATATAATTAATGAACTAATAGATTTCAAAATCTTGAGCATATATCTGGAAGGCAATAAGGCGGCGGATTTATTGGCCAATCTGGCGGTGGGATACCTAGCAAACAACTATTGGAGTAGCATGGATGGTTTCCCCAAAAGTCTGCATCATTTGGCACATAATGATTACTGCGTTAATCAAGGATCCCTCATCATGACATGACTGAGTTGACAAGGAAATGACTCTTTCTGGTTTTCCCTAATCAAAAGTCTAGAAACCTCCTCGGTGACTAAATTTCCTATCTCATTGTGTGGTTTTTCTATTATTGTTTTGATATCCTTTGGGTGTGGCCCATTTTCTATGACTGGTTGGCAATAGTGAGCCCCTTCTCCTATTATTTGGTGACCAGGAGTATAATGGGAGGAGATAAGAATAGACAAGAGCCCTCTACTTTTGAGAAGTCAAAAAGAATAAAGATGTATGGTAGGAAGTTGTCAATGGTGGTGTAGTCCCCTATGTGGACTGGCTTCATCGCCTCTCTCCTCTGATTACGGAGGTCTTTGTTAATGGATGGAAAAAAGGGAGTCTCAAGGCTTATGGTGTTGATTATCAGATTGATGAATGTTTGGTGGCAATGGTCACTGGTCTGGTTATAACTGGAAGAAGGTTTTACAGGGATAGAAAAACTGAGGAGGAGGACCTACCGAGTTTCTTAGACAAAGACAAGGTGCACTCCAGAGTCACGAAGATGGCCAATGGTAGATATAATAGAAAATACCTCATGGCCCCATGGGTAACATGACAGAGTTTATAATGAGGTATATCACCCTAGATGGTAGGTATGCAAGCATTTTCTCCTACCATTTCATTATCCTAAATCATTTTCATCATGGTAAAATTATCTCTATTCCCTACTATCTAGCCTCCTCCATTGAGAATAGCTTGGAAAAGCACCTGGAAAACCCTAAAAACCCTATTCTTCATGAGGGACGTATTATCCTTATCATGGAACATGCCAAATCCCTTGAAATTGTGTCACCGCTTGCTGAGATTGACCTACAAATGGATGTCCAAGATGTCTCTGATTCGGAGATGGACCTGGATGATAATGGGGTTCCTTTTCATGACCCTGAATACAAACCTATGGATGAAAAGGAAAAGATGGTCACTCCTAAGATGCTCGGCATCAAGAATCCTTCCAGATGGGTGGCTAGTAAATACAAAACCAACAACAAGTTGATCTCAAAGGCTGAACCCCTCACCAAAAAGAAAAAGATGGCGGTGAAGGATCACAGCCCAAAGAATACGGACCAGGGGATTAAACTGGACACCCCTATAAATGTCCAGAAAGATAATTAGGGGAAGGATGGTAGTCTGATGAATCTTGTCATGGAAGCCACCAGAAGCCAGGAGTGCTACTAGAAATGGGTCAAGCATGAAATGGATACCCTCAAAATGGGGGTCAAAGAAATAATTGATATTTTCACTACTTCCCCTGAACGCAACAAGTAGGAAAAACTCATGATCATGACTCAAAAACTCTCTTAGAATGTTGAGGTAATTAAATGTAACCACAAACAAAGGATTGATAAGGTGGAACAATCCATGGCTGAGATTAAAAAAAATCTCAAGAACCTAGTCGACATTAGTAAAGAAGCCATTAACAACAGCATTGAGGGTCTTGAAAAGATTAATGACATGGTTTCTAACTATAGATCCTTCCACAGTGACCTAGTGAAAGATCTTGGAGGAGATGATGTGGTTGCTGCAGACAACAAAACCACTGGACCTAGTTCTAGAACAAGGAGCAGAAGCAGCAACAAGGGTACCTCCAGATTCAAAATGGAGGATCTTGAGGAAATCAACAGGATTTCCATCCAAAAGAACAAAGATCTAGTGCTCTCTCTTAAGTGAGAGCATTTTATTCTTTGGCTTGTTTGTTTGCATTTCTTTTATTTTTGTTTTTGTTCGGGGATGCTCCCTTGTTTTGCTGTTGTTTCTTGTCGGTTTGGTAGTTGGCCAACTGTTGTAAAACTTTAGGTTTTGAGTCCTTGCAAAACCCGTTTATCCTTATCAAAAAACAATTAATAATTCAACAAGCTAAATATCAAGATTTATCATCTAAAATAACTTGATCAATTCTACTTGAACTAATTATAAAAATATAACATAGACACATAGACACGTGTAATAAACAAACACGTAATCTCATCAAACAAAGTGTGTTTGATATGTAAAAGTGTTAGATACATAAAAAAACATGTACAAGAGTCTGATATGTATATAATCTTATCGAACAAGTGTCAGATACATATATGTTAAAAAAAGTACATGTATTGTACATATAATCTCATCAAATAATGATAATACATAAACTAAGTCGATCGACCCTCCACTGATCCATGTCCTGAATGTTGTCCTTGCAAAAAAATGTACATGCAAGAACACATATATATAAGAACATGCAAATATTATCTAACTATAAGTATGCAAATTTTACTTCAACATAAGTACATGCAAATTTTACCTGGTCTAATCCATCATCTGCACCACCAAACTGTGCATGGGCCACAAGTATCCGAGATGAAGAACTAAAACGTGGTCTAGGAACCTCAATCATATATAAATTAAAATTAAAATTGTGTTAAGTAATAATTTTGAAGTTGAAATCCACTATTTAAAATAAATTAAATAATATGACCTTACAGAAAGAAAAAAATGTGTACCTGACTATGACCATGTGCAGGAGCAAAAGGAGGCTGCAAATATACTAATGTCTCCAATGTAATAGGATGCTATATATAATTCAAAATTTGAATTGTGTTAATAATTTTCAACATGAAATTCACCATTTAAAAATAAATAAATAATATGACCTTAAAGAAAAAACAATGTGTACCTCATGAGACTCGAAGGCTCTCCCGATCTTGCTGACCTCGAATGAATGGAAGGACACATGGTCAATGTCTATATCCAATGAAGTATGCTATTAAATGTCAATAAGAAGACTGGTATAGTGACCATGAGCTCAAGCAAGAGCTATAAAAGTAATAGGCGATAGCAGTGTAGGTCATGGTGGCTCAGGTGTCGGATTTCCTGGTGTAGGCTGAGGAGGAGGTGTGGGATCAACTGATGTATGTGGTGGATGGGTTGTAGGATGGACCAAAATTCCCACCTCTCTCCCCATATCATCGTGAGATTATCTACCACCATTTCTCCTAGATCCACCTCCGTGTACATGTTCTCTCACCCGTGCTGGTACATCCTCGAGTGGGATCTCAAGAATCAAAGAAAGAAGTGGATATGATTCCAATAAATCACTGAACAACAATGCACTCATCCACTGTAAAGTATCAACCTCTTTCTACCGTGCAACATCAAGTGGAGATGGTATATCTACACGAGCATAAGGATCAACGCCACTACTAGATGTCGCATCTATAGCCTGCGTAATGGTACCCTGCGATCCCAACAAATATCTCCCAACATGATCAAATGTCATCTAGTCAACCTGAGTGGCAATATATGCAATGCTGGAATAGATATGTCACCTGGCATTATCAGTTGTTGCATCTGATTCTTGTGATAACTCCAAACATTTTGGTAGAACCAAAAGGTTTGGACCAACTAATACTTGTTTATTAATGAGCACTAGTACATCAAATCATCTAAATTTATCATTGATCCTCCCTTTCCCCTACCCAACATTCACTGGTATAGATGTATAATCAATGTTTAAGCCCATATGAAACTCTGCAAATAATAGTTTGTAAAAATAAAGTGGCAACTCATCCTTTTGTGGCAACATATTATGAGTTGCCAACCATTTAGGAAATATGAATGGTGCCACAATGAGATCGGTGCATCTAGTAACTAAATATCCTGTAATCTTACGTTGTCTTGGACTTGGATAATGGGGGAACATAGTATAGACCTGTGTAGAAGATACATCCTTGCTCATGCCTTCTCATTTCACCATCAGGATTATATGTCCGAATAGTATCAATCTTATGTAGTAACTCATCCCTAATAATATTTGCCCTTTCCCTATTAGGTCGGGTTGTGGAAAAATATAACTTGGACGCAAGATGGTCTAGTGTACGCTAGAGGGCCTAAGTGGTTTCAGAAAAAAGTTGAGCCCTAACATCACTATCACTAGAAGGCATTCAACCAGACTATCTAGATGTCTGGTTAGTGCCCTCGTGATGAACTCTACCATCTGATGCCTGATCGGCCATGTCGAAGATATCTGTATGTACATAATTATAAAAGAAAATAATTTTAAAAATAATTATTCAAAACTATTTTAAACAACTCAAACTAATTTTGAATACTATTTTAAACTAATTCAAACATATTTAAAAATGATATAGAATTGTAATTTAAAGTACAATTGGAAGTAATTGAAACATTTGATACAAATTACTTTAAAGAAATATTAAAATTAAATACATGTGTACATACACATACACATACACATACACATACAAATACACATACACATATACATATATAATTTACTTTAAAGAAATATTAAAATTAAATACATGTACATGATACACATACACATATACATACACATACACACACATGTGCATACACACACATACTATACCTACATACATACATACACACATGCACACATAAATACATATGTATATACATATACATGTACACACACATATACCCACATACACACATGCGTGCACATACACACGCATAGACACATATGTAAACACATACATACATGCATACATGCATGCGTGTATTTATGTATGTACATATGCGTGTATGTGTGTGTACATGTGCACATATGTGTGTATGTGTATGGAAACACATGAATGCATGTGTATGTGTATGTGTGTATGTGGGTGTATGTGTGTGTGTATGTATGTATGTGTATATGTATTTGTATGTGTGTTTATGTGTGCATGTGTGCATGTATGTATGTATGTATGTATGTATGTAAGTGTATGTATGTATGTGTGTATGTGTATATACATGTATGTGTTGGCACGTGTGTATGAATGTATGTATGTATGTTTTATATATGCATGTCAATGTATGTATGTATGTATATAACATGTATCTATGTATGTATGTATGTATGCTTATGTGTGTGTGTATATATATGTATGTGTGTGTATGTGTATGTATGTGTCTCTGTATACACACATAAACACACATTAATATATAAACACATACATACACTCACATACACACATATACCCATACACACATACACATCACATACACATGCATGCATGCATACATACACACACATATCAACACATGCATACATATACACGTATGTACATACATACATACAAACATACCCGCACATACCCATGCACACACATGTACAACTATGTATGCATGTGTATGTGTATTTGTGTGTATGTGCATACGAGTCTCTGTATGGGTGTGTGTGTGGGTGTAGGTGTATGTGTCTATGTCTTTGTATGCGTACGAGGAATTTTTTTTTATGTGTAGTGTATTAATTATAATTTTTTATGGTTTATATGTAAGGGTAATGAGAAAATAATTTATTTTTTTAATTATTTAATAGTTATACGTGCATATTTTTTTAATAGTTTCATAGTGTTGGTTTTCACATTTTGCTAGGTTTAATTTTTTTTTAACATTTTTCTAATGTTTTCCTTCTAAAAATATTAAAAAAATTGATAAACTATTCAATAAATATAATTATAACAATAAATATTTTAATTTTTTAAATTACACATAGGAAACCAAAAAACAAGGAAAAAAAATAAACCTTCCTGGAAAAATGGGGGCTTGAAATTAGCTCCTTATGAGTCCGGCCAAACTCCCAAAGCTTCTTAGGGTGCAAATGGGGGTCACTCGGAAAAATATCAGTTTATATGACCGATAGTGCAGTCAGACTCCCAACACCATTTCAGCGCACCACAGCTCGGATGTAGTCTATCTGGAGTGAGTCCGGTTGAACTACCCATAATTGGCTTAAAGTGTGACACAGGTTAATGCATTTACTCACTACTCTTTGGACTCTATATTGCACTTTGTACTTTTCAACAAGCTATCCTGGCCATTTTTCTAGACTCAACAACATGTGTGGAAGTGTACACGGATGATTTGAATATCTATGGGAAAGCTTATGAAGAGGCATTGAGTTGTCTAAACCAAATATTGAAGATATGTAAGGACCATAAATTATCCTTGAATCATGAAAATATTTTATTAATGATGATGGAGGACATCATCTTGGGTCATCACATCTCTCAAGGAGGCACAGTAGACTCTATAATGGTATAAGTTATTGAATGAATCCCAATACCCTAGAATAAAACTAATTTAAGGATTTTTTTGGGCCATGCAGGTTATTATAGGAGATTTATTTTAAGAAAGATACCAATGTACCCATGTACGGTAGACTCTTTTGAAGCCATTAAACAAGCCTTGACAATTTCTCTTGTTATAAATGTACCAATGTGGCAACAACCATTTCATATTCACGTTAATGCATCCAATCCAACAATTCAAATGGTCCTCGGTCAAAAGGATGAGTCTAGAGCAATGCATGAAATCTACTAGATCAATAAGAATCTCAATCCAGCTAAAATGAACTACACCACAATTGAAAAAATAATTATTAGCAATTATTTTATGCAATTAATAAATTTAGACATTACATTATATTGGTTACAATTTTTTTGTCAATATGGACCATGCAACTATCAGGTATCTAATGAACAAGGTTGTAATAGGAGAATGCATTATTAAATGGTTAGTAATACTTCAAGAATTTGGCATAGCCATTGTTGATAAACTAGGAAAAGATAATGTCATAGCTGATTTTCTATCAAGAATTATTCTATAAGGTAACGATGAACCAATCAAGTATACATTTCTAGATGAGCATTTGTTTCCCATTTCTATCCAATCACCTTGGTTGATATTGTAAATTATTTGGTGACGAGGAAGTGTTCTTCTCAATTTAGGGGTCAGTGCAAGAAGATGAGTCCACTTTTTGGCCAAAAAGTGGAAGTGTTTTCCCTATTTTTCAGATTTTGTCTCACTTGAGCTTAAATTTTGAGACACTTAGAGATTGAATCTTCGGAAAAGTAAGTAATATAAAAGATAGCTCTCTGAGTTTACTTTTCAAATATGTAATTTATTTTAATACCCACATAATAAAAAATAACATTTTGAATGGAGTTCTAAAAACTATGTTTTAAAAATGCCTGTTTCAGGACCATACCATGCATGTGTACGACCCACACTTTTTGACACAATTAAAATTATTTTCTCAAACTGTTTTGGGAAATGGTTTGTAACACACTGAATATTGATGAGCATATTTTTCTGTATTTTTTTTTCAAATATTTTTTTTTTAATTAATTTTTTAATGGCCGTAATTATCTTTTTAAAAATTTGACGTGTACGAGCCACATAATTTGATGTAAACTTAGCATTTTTTTGATTTTTTTTTTTTTTAAATTGAAAAGAATTTTGTGTAGATTGATGACATATAATTTTTTTTTCAAAATTCATTAAAAAAAAAAAGTTATTAAATTAAGAAAATTAGTTAATATTTCAAATTTATGGACCTGATTTAGTATAAATTAAATGAAAAATAGTTAAAATAATCAATTTTTAAATTAATTTACATATTTAGAATCTAGACAGTATAATCTGAAATGGGTTTCAATTTCGTATAAAAATTCTCTGATTAGAGGCACGTAAACTATTTCATTTCATCATATTTGTGCTTTCATTCATGGAGCTTTGAATTTGCAGGTTCATGTCTCAGGTGTGGCCAACCCAGGCCTATCTTGGGCCTAATCCAGAGGCAAGCAGTGGGTTGTGAATTCAAATTTTGCATAATGGGCCCCCGTTTTATAAACGGGGGGCCGTTTCTAAAACGAGGGCCCGTTTCATTTTTTGTCCGTTGGATTTAACAACGGGCCCCCGTTTTAAAAACGGGGACCCATTATTTAAGAAACGGGCCCTCGTTATTTAAATAACGGGCCCCCGTTTCTAAATAACCGTTACTGTAAAAAAAAAGATAGATTGCATCGATTTACCACACTATCATTGAAATCCGTATTGACAAAGATTTTTTACATCATTTGGTAGTACTTTTTAATATTTTTTGAGGAACTCAGTAAAAAGATATTATTTTTTGAAGACGAGTTTGTAAAAATGGGTTCTGAGCAACGTCAAAAGAAAAAAAAGAGGACAATGACAGTGGATGAAATTCAAGCACAAAGAGAGAAGGAGGCAAAACGCCAAAGAGATCGAAGATCACAACAACGACAATTGAATAACACTTCTGAAGCATCTAGTTCAGTGCCTGTTGTAGATGAGACCATTGAAGACATCATGATGGATGCAAGAAATGTAGAACCACACACGGGTATGATTGTTGATGCAAATGTTGATGTGGATGCGAATCCTGGTATTTTTTTAAATCCTGATGACTATGATGCCAATCAAATTTCTGATTTAAATGAAGCTGGATATAAATTTCATACACCAATACGAAAAAAATAAAAATTGAAAATATTACACCACCCTCTCTGAAAGAAAATGAATGTAATTTGTTTACTATTGATAGCAATGTGCTAGATAATCTTAATGGGTTAGTTTCTTGGAGACAAATCATAACACATGCAAACAGATTATATAAACAATTTTCCTATAATAAAAAGTTAGGATTCCAATGTCAATTAATGCTACAATTAATAAAAATGTTAAAAATGCATAAAGTCATGAAAAAAATAGGTATTTATGCAAAACCAAAAAGAAAAGATGAATCATATAAGCAAGTTGTATCTACTGTTGCCGGTGCCATCGATTCTATAGGAAAAACAAGTCGATCTAAAGATAAGAATGTAGCACATAGAGTTATAACGACTGCTATAGTTGACAAAATGATTGTTAGTAAAAGAATGTTAAGTGATATAAGTGGCTATTTGAACTTACATCATAGAACCTTGTCAAGAGCGGCCAAAAGAAGAGACACAGTTGAAATTGATCCACTAAACCATTGTTGGAGTTTTAGTGGTAGACTTCAAAGGTCGGACATGAAATTAAATGATGAAACTAAACAATTAATTGCAAAATTTTGGCATGATAACACTAGAGTTTCATCAAATGCTAGAGATGTTTTAAAGTTAAGGGTGGGATCAAAAATTTGTGATCCTCATCCAAAACATCTTCTTGACATGACTCAAACTAAATTCTTTAAAAAATTTAGTGATGAATCTATGTTAATGAATTTACGAATTAGTCAAAGATCATCTGAAAAATGCAAACCCTGGTATGTTAAAATCAATAATCAAAGAATATCTTGTTGTTGTAAAACTCATGTCCAGTTTCATTACTATTATGATGTTTTTCGATATATTCATTGTATGTTGCATGGTAATGATCTTGTGCAGGATTGTGGTGTTTATGTTCCACCTGAAACTATAAAAGATTTTATTGGAAGTTTATTTTGTAAACCACCTAATGAATAATTATTTCTTTCCAGTTCATGCATTTATGGCCTTTGCAATTTATGTGGGAACTATTCTTCGATAGGTGAATGTTTGCATGAACATGTTTCATCTGAGTTTGGACAAAAAATGGTTGATGTTAGGAGATTTAAAAATATAGAATACCCTCTAAAGGATGGAAAGATGGGGAAACGTTTAGAATTGATTACAGAACAAATTAGTGTGAATGCATTTATTAGTGAGTTTAAAACTCATATTGTTCAAAAATATGTGAAACATTCCCAACATGCCCGATGGCTTGATGGACAGTTTCGCATATGCAAGAACACATTTCCAGTTGGAACAATAGTATCAGTTGTGGATTTTGCAGAAAATTATACTCTAAAACCACAAGAGGAAACTTAATCACAATACTACAACTCAGTGCAAGTGGCCATATTTGTGCACATTATATATAGACATGACCATGACAGTACAGAAGATAATAGAAATTTTTTGAGGGAGTATCATTTCTATGTTAGTGATAATCGATTACACTCTTCAGAGTTTGTCCAACATTGCTTCGAGGTATTTTATGATAATCTTAAGGAAAGAGAAATTGACATGAAACAACATATGATATGGTTAGATAACTGCACTGGACAATAAAAAAATGCAAGAATGTTTTATTGGCTATGCAAAGTTCACAAGATAACCAATGTCCAACATTTATGGAGTTTTTTTGAAGCAAGACATGGTAAGGGGGAACACGATGGAGCCGGTGCCTGTATAAAAAGATCTCTTGCTAGAGAACAATTGAAATTCGAGGATGCAGTGAAATTCAGAGATGCTCGTGCAATTGTAGATTGGTGCAATTCAAAGTTGTCAAAAGGATCAACTGGAAACTCTGCAATTCGATGTTTCTTCTGGTTGATAGAGGAAGATAGTATTCCTATTCGGCATGATTGTAATACCATCATTGGATCAGCTAAATGGAATTCATTTAAGAGTTCTAATTCAAACACATGGACTATATTCACAAGGCAACTTGCTTGCTTTTGTCAGTTTTGTGTTTCCGGAGATTGGGAATTTTGTGAGAATAAAGAATGGGTTGAAGAATGGCAACAAAGATCATTGACACCCATAGATGCAAATGATTTGCATGAAAGAACTGATGAAGATATGGATCAAATGTTTGCATAAAATGACTATGATCGCATTTCAGATCTTATACAATAAGGTAAAATTATTTTTGAAATTTGTTTTGATTTATTAAATAGTACATAAATTTATGAAATTTTACAGTGTATATTTTTGTTTTTATTTCTCATTAAATATTAAAATAAAATTGTTTTGTGCACAGGACATGTCTATGTTGTTGTTGCACCAGAGGACAATGAAGAGGGGATAGAGTATTGGTTGGCTCGATGTGTAGAGCCAAAACATAAGCTAACTACTCCTTGAGTACATGATGATGGTTATGACTATCCAACAAGATCTGTGGTTGTTGTTGGCACTTGGCTATGCAAATATCTAACAAGAAAGAATGGATTGCCCGCATTTGAAGATTATGAATTAGAGAAGAAGATTATACATTACTCGCATTTGGTAGTGGCAACTAATATAAAATTTGATAGATATCAATGCAAGCCTGATAATAAACAATTATGGACTCTCTCTATGGAATAGCATGAGACAATTATAGATGCTTTGCAAAAGAGAGAGGGTGCAGATGGTATAACGAAATGAATCTAGTAAAATTTTGTTTTAGGTCTACCACAAGTAGAAGGCATCAATGAAAACAAAGTTATTTAAATAGACTGTTTATTTTATTTTAGATATGTCTTCTTGATTACATTTTGTGTACAATATACATAAATGAGAGACTATTGGTCAAATTTATGAACGAGATAATTATGTTTTAATCAAGTTCTATTCATTATATTTGTTAAATGATAATTTTTAATTTAGAATATGTTAAAATTATAAGATATGTTTCGATACTTAGTTCATGATGTATGCACCTTTAGTTTATCTAATCACAAGAACTATTTAAATGAAATTTCAAAAATAAAATTACAAGTCCACATAATGCCTATAAAGTTTTTTAAGCACAACTTCCATAAATAAAATTTCAAGTCCACATAATATATAAAGTATGCACAAAATTTCAAGTCCACATAATTTCAAGTCAATATATATGATCTAATGTGCACATAATTTCAAGTCCACATAATATCTAATGGGCACAATACACATAAAGTATGCACATAATATATATGATCTAATCCTATTATGAAACTATCCATATATATAAAGTATGTATGTGCACGTGTAAAAAAATATGTAAAGCCCATAAAATAGTACATATCAGAGCCAAATAAACAGTAAAATTTCAAGTCCACATAATCCATATAATATCTAATCCATATATATGTCTAGATGGTAACATGATGTTCACTCCACATAATATCTAATGTGCACAAAATATATAAAGTATGCACAAAATATATATGATCTAATCCTATTATCCAACTATCCATATATATAAAGTATGTGCACGTGTAAACAAATGTGTAAAGTCCATAAAAAAGTACATATCAAAGTGAAATAAATAGTAAAATCTAAGTGCTATCATCAATAACATCTTGTGGTCTCTTGTCCCTAGGACGTGGTCCAGATCCACCTGTCTCATGCTGTACAATAAAAAAATAATATTAAAATATTACTTGAAATTAACTATTAAAAGAATCATTTATCAAATATAGTAGAATTCGTAAATTAAGTTACAAACTTACCATATGCTCATCAGATCCTCTAGCAGTATCTCTCTTGTCCCCGGGACGTGGTCCAGATCCACCTGTCTCATACTGTACAATAAAAAAATAATATTAAAATATTACTTGAAATTAACTATTAAAAGAATCATTTATCAAATATAGTAGAATTCATAAATTAAGTTACAAACTTACCATATGCTCATCAGATCCTCTAGCAGTATCTCTCTTGTCCCTGGGACGTGGTCCACATCCACTTGTCTCATGCTGTACAATAAAAAAATAATATTAAAATATTACTTGAAATTAACTATTAAAAGAATCATTTATCAAATATAGTAGAATTCATAAATTAAGTTACAAACTTACCATATGCTCATCAGATCCTCTAGCAGTATCTCCTCTAGCAATATCTTGTGCAGTATCAACACCAAATGTAGTGCTAGCTAACTCCTGTACAAGGTCAAATTCAAAGTGTCCAATTAAATCTTAAATTAAGAGTCAAAATAAGATCAAATTAAGTATTACATATTAATACCTCAAAGGATGTCGATGTGTGTTCAAATTGGCTCTAATCAAAATTATGAGGATAACCTATCCTAATGGTAGTGTCCACCTACATACATGCATTTAATGAAATCATATTTAGTGAACGTATATATGTGTACTAAATAAATTCAAGTTAAGTTACAATATTGTAAGAGTTCATATTTAATTTAAAGAATTATAAGATACATACCATAGATGGTGTCACAATAGTTAGACCCTCTTCTCGATGTGATGTAGAGGGTCCCTCATGACCTGAATCCTGGAGAAAGAAGCATTTAGTGTATCATCAACCATCCACCATCTATCCCAAAAGTATCTAGCCATTTCTGGATGCACACACCACCTAATTGAAATTCTTTTCTAGTTAGGTTGCATTGGTTCTCTTGTTTTTGGGTTGGTAAAATATGGACATAAATGAGCTTTGGTTATTTTCAAATCAGTGATTTTCCTATAAGTGAAACCATCGGCATAAAAATCACGCAACTCTTGTCGTCGTCTATGAAATTGATCTAATTGAGAATCAACAGATCTAACTGACTCGACAACAGTTTGCATTGATTTTGCAAACTCTACAAGATGGGGTTGCGTGATTTGCTCATTTTGGATAGCAGCAATGTTTTGTTCAATCACTTGTAGGTTTTCATTAATTCATTCTCTTAAACGAATTTCATCCAATCTAGGGGGTTGTTGTGGTGGTGGTGGTGGTGGTGGAGGTGGAGGAGGAGGAGGAGGGGGTTGTGGTGGGGGATTTTCACCTAATAGTTCATCTATGTCAAAGACATCCATGATAACAAAGAACTCCTGCATATATAAAGATATACATGAATTATATACAACTCTATGTCAAAGAAGAATCTATTTTACTAAATTAAAGAAAAACATTTATAAATAGTAACATTTCTATGTTGTTGAATGAGATACACATGAACTATATAATATAATATAATATTGAACTTAAAAGAATATACATGTACATATTATTGAATCTTGAAATATAAAATTTGCACATAAAACTTAATAAAAACTTTCAAGGAAACATCATAAATCTATTATATATTCAATTTAATAAATTCATTTCTTGTAAAATGCATCAACTATTAAAATCAATATAAAATATTTCATACATAAGATCAATAAAGAAGTGAGAAATAAGATGATCCTCCTTCTAGTGTAAGAATATATAGCATGGAAACAATATTACTAAGACAACATAATATTTTGTTAACTTTAACTTAAAGTTATTTTGAAACTAAATTATAATGAGATACAACACAATAATATTAATAAATCTAGAACTTTCTTAGGTTCATATCATACTTGCAAGCACTTAATTATTAAGTCAATGAACAAACTACAACTCATTGAAGCTAAAAAAGTGATGCAAGCCTAAGAAAGTCCTAATGTAAAATTTTGAAAGATTTTGATATGTACAGACAAATTAAATTTTTCATATAATTAGAGGTGAAATCAATTTTGAATTCTACCTCAATGATTGAGGGGATCTTACAATTTTGACTTTAAATATGTTGTGAGGGGTCCACTATCATACTTGCAAGCACTTAATTATTAAGTCAATGAACAAACTACAACTCAATGAAGCTAAAAAAGTGATGCAAGCCTAAGAAAGTCCTAATGTAAAATTTTGAAAGATTTTGATATGTACAGACAAATTAAATTTTTCATATAATTAGAGGTGAAATCAATTTTGAATTCTACCTCAATGATTGAGGGGATCTTACAATTTTGACTTTAAATATAGCTTCATTTGTACTCTTTCATAAATAAACTAAAATAGAAGCTATAAAGAACTACTAAATTTTAGCAATATATGTGTATGCAAGCAAGCATAAAAAATCAATAAAGGACTTAAACTATGAATTTCAAACCATTATGCTATGCATAAGTACCACCTTTAGATCGAGTTAAAGGATAATGTATAAAAGATGAAAGACAATAGTATCTCAGAAAGAAAAGTCTTGTTGTAGCTAAAGGTTGATGGCTTCAAGATGGATTTGTGACCAAGATAGGATGTAAGGTGCTTAAATTGGCAACATAACATTGCATTACAAGAGTTCTTGAAAATAGCTCATATAATGATTTATTTATAGTCATGAAGGATAGAGGATTAAAGACTAAGATTGTTTTGAGAGATCAATGGAGTAGATTGATTGAAAGGATTGTGTGCATTAGAAGCTTCCAAGTGGCAACTTATGTTTGGTGCACATGAGGAGTTCATGATCCAAGAAATTTTTTAAGAAAAAGGTCTTCTTAGGGGCATATACACCAAGATGTTGTAAAAAAAGGTAGCCAAATGACCAAAAAAAGATAAACACGAGTGCGTTAATGGGAAATTCATTTAACGCATTTGAGGTCTTTTTTGTAGTGATTTTTTCTTAGACTATCCTAGGCTTGTTTACACTATCCTAGGTTCATTATGATTGTCCTATAATCATTAGGACTATCCTAGGTTCATTAGGATTGTCCCAAGTTCATTATGGATTTCTTAGGCTCATTAGGACTTTCTTAGGTTCATTAAGACTACCCTACATTCATTAGGATCATTTGAGGCTCATTGGGACTATCATATGTTCATTGTGATTGTCCTAGGTTCATTAATTTAATTCATGTGTTCATTAGGACTATCTCACATTCTCAAATAGCTTCAACTAATATCTTAAATTAACTATTTTAAAAAAAAATATCTCCTTAACAATTTAATATTATATACAATCGAATATGATTTCAACTTCAAACCTTGTGCACCTTTTAAAACCAAAAGATGTTGTTAAAACCATTCTTCTAATATTAGCTTAATCATAACATAATCTAATAAATCTTCCTCAAAATATCTACCAACTTCAAATCATATATCAAATCTTTTATAATATAAATTACATTCTAGATATACCAATATACTTCTAAAGATATTCAAAATACTTCTTGGGAATTATATTTTTCAAATCTTTCGGATGTATATATAATTAGCTCCCCATTTTGAAAACTCATTATCAATCAACATTATAAATCAAGAATATTTTTTATTTTGTATTAATGAATTATATATTTGGCATATTAGCTTCCTTTATGAACCTATGTAAACCAAACTCCAATTTTAGTAACTTATCTAGCTTTGCTCTAGAATTGTGTCCATAATTGATCCTTTTATACCATCACATGACATAATAGGACCATAATAGGACCTTTATGCCATGACATGGCATAAACCTAAGCCTAAACTTTCATATCTAAAATTTGAAGAGTAATGTTAATTACTTTAAAGGTTATACTAATTTAGTGGTAACTTTTGTATTGCCTAATGAGGATTACGAACAATTTAGGTACATATGTTCGGTTTTATTTCAATTTCATTTTTGAACATTTTTGTTTTTGTTTCCATTTCATTTTCGGTTTTTTGTTTGTGTCTATTTCGTTTTGTTAATTATCTAGGTTTGGTTTTGGTTTCTAAATTTGTTGATTACGGTTTAGGGTTAACTGTTCAAAAATATTTTAGATCAAAATCAAGAATTTACAAATATAAAAAATAATTTATTTATATGCTACTATAAAAAAAAACTAAAATATTAAAAAAAATGCTAAATAATACACAAAAAAACAAGAAAAATATACAAGAAAATTATGAAAAGTGAAAATAGATGACTGAATGTGTACCTGAGATAGTGGTGGAGGCTTGAAGTGGAAACCACAGCACGGGGGCCCGTTTTTGATCTCTTCTTGTCAATTCACTGTCACGGTGAAAATGAAAAATTGTCCACAAAAATGGTAAAAATAGAATTTCAAAATGGGGGCCCGTTTTGTTTATAAACGGGGGCCCATTTTGTAACAAAATGGGGGCCCATTTTATTTAGCTTCGGCACCCCGTGACCTTTCGGCTCGAGAGGCCAAACCATTAAGGGGCCCCCATTTTTTGAAAATGGAGGCCCATTTTGCGGAGTGCATTTTCCAACGCGTAGACTTCCATGAATTTGTGACTCATTAGCTTGCACATACCCTTAGCTCAAAACAAAAATAGAAACCAATTTGTAAAAGTTGTAGGTTTAAATGGATTAATGGCATGTTGTTTAAAATGTGTCTTGGCCATATTTGAAAGAACATTTATATATAAGTGAAAATTATATCACTAATATACATATACAGTTTAGGATGTGATGAATATACAATACTACAAGTTGACCTAACTCCATGTATAATGTATTATATGATATAATGTTCATGTGAATATTCAGAAATTATCAATTTCACTTATATCTACTTGTCTCAAAGCTTTTTAACTCAAATTTTCAAGAGACTCAAGCCCAATCCTTCACCTATACCTATTGTTTCCAACATTTTGGTTCCAATGTGAAGACTTTTCTAAAGTGATAAAGGAAAGGTCGTATCAAGACATAAAGAAAATGTCAAATCAATACTATCATTTGTGATGGTAAACTACATTAATAAAAGATTATTTTAGACATGGAAAAGAAATAATGGGTAGAAATAGAAATACTACACATATGTATCACACTTTTATAAAGAAAACAATCAATACACATACAAATTTGCAAATTTAAACACCTAAATGTGACATTGATTATTTGAATTTTAAAATGATGTAAATGAATTTAAAATGTAGTTTATAAGATACATTTAAAAATAGCTGGATTTATCATTTTTTTCTAGAATTTTAGAAAACAATGAGTTGGATGGGACATCACAAAAAAAACAAAATCATTTTTCTCCTCGTAGATTACTTGAAATCTAGTGCATGAAAAAAAAAAAAAAAAATTCAATGATTTTTTATAATGATTTTTTATAATAATGATTAAATGATCCAGCTTGCCACAACAATAACAAGTTCTCTTTTGAATTCGGTAGCTCTGTCCATAATCATGAGCCTCCATTCCCAACTTGAGCGGATTTTTAAACAAAATGATTCGCAATAAGAAGATAAACTTAGAGAATTCGGTAGCTCTGTAATATCACCCTCTCTTTTCCTGATATATGAGCCTCCATTCCCGACTTGACCAGATTTTTAAACAAAATGATTCGCAATAATAAGAAGATAAACTTAGAGAATTGTGAACAAATATTTTGCTCCGAGCTCGGTTATTTATTTGATAATTTCTAAAACAAGGCTGTAGCAGTCACACCCACAAGGGTAATGGACGCATCGATTGGATCTATAAGTTAAAACGTAGTTTTCAATTTATTATTTTTTAATAGAAGGTTTTACTAATTATAGTGGCCACTATAATGGATATATTAACCTCATTTTAAATTAATCAGATATAGATACATATTAAATCTTGTTAATAAGTAGCAATCGCACTTTAGTTTGCGATGTCGAAGAGGTGTGGAAAGTCAATTAGGAAGAAAGTATATTTTTTACATAGATTTTCATAGTCCATGTGGTCAATTAATAGATGACTTTTATGCAAAAAAGGTCTTAATAGAGAAGCAATATCTCCCATTCAACTATGCATATGCTTACAAGGGTATGAACATGATTGAAATAAAGCCTTTAAATTAGGAAGATAATCAAGATCAATTACCAATAGGATCATGTTATATTTGCAATAGGGAGTGAAGGAGAGAAAGGGATGGATAAGGATGGAAAGGAGAGATAGAGGGGGGAAGAGAGAGAGGGGGGTTAAGGAGATGGATATAAGGAGATGGATATAACGGATGGAGGTAGAGAGGAAGCTAGAGATAAGATGGAGATAGAGATGGACATGGAGGTGGAGAATGATATAGCTATGTAGAGAAGGAGGGGGAGAGATAAGGAGAGGGGGGACAACTAGATAGATAGAGATGGAAGAGATAAATATAAATAGAGGGAGAGAGGGGGGGACGATGTGAGAGAGATAGAAAGATCAAGATACAGATAGTAAGCGATATAGAGAGAGGTAAAGAGATATAGTGGTAGAGAGAGATGGAGAGATACCAAGATAGAGATAGAGGGAGAGTTGGAAGAAAAAATATAGAAAGATTAAGATAGAAAGGCAAAGAGATATAGGTGTAGAGATGTAGGACTAAGGAGAGGGTTTGGGGATATAGATGTAAAAAAGAGGGAGATATGTCTAGAGATAAAGGGTGAGAGAGGAAGATAGATGCAGAGATGAAGATAAAGGGAGAGATTAACAAGGTCGGAGAGAAGAGGGGGAGAGAAAGAGATATAGATAAAGGGTGATATAAAGAGATAAAGAGGGATATGGAAATAGATTGAGAGATAGGGAGAGTGATAGAGAGATAGGGAGATAGAGAAAGCCACAAATAGAGATGAAGAAATACAAAGGGAGAGATGAAGAAAAAGAGATATTGAGAGAGGTAGAGAAATAAAGAGCCGAAGAGGTAGAGGGAGAAAGAGAGACTAATGGTAAAAGTGACATGTTTATGAATCCATATTATGCATGCATGTCTACCAATGTAGTTGTGATATATGTCATAACCTATTCTAGATCTCTTGTTTTGGTACAAACAAGGAGAAAGTAAGAGAAAGTTGTAGAGATTCACTTTATAGATGTCAAATGCATTTGCTTAAAAGTTTATAAGTAATTTTCAACAAATCCATTTTTTGTAGTTTTTGCAATCATAGCAAGCCATGAGACGAAGATAGAAACTAGGTTCTTATTTGAAACTTCTGACCAACTATCTCATGATGTTAGACATCTTGCTAGCCAAACATTTTTTTTTAATGACTCTTTTGTACATTCTCCTGAATTCCAAGCATGTACGATTCTTGAGTATATAGGAAAACAAATTAGAGAACTAGTGAAGAACATTAACCCATAAATGTATCCAAAAGTATTTAAGGAATTACAAGATGAAGTAGATAAGGAAATGAAAGAGATGATCCTTGAAAAGGGAAGACGATTATTGTAAGAAGAAGAGGTCCTAATCCTACCTAGATGGGATATTAGCTCAGCCATAGTTTTTGACAACTTAAGGAGCAATTAGAACATGAAAGTTAAATTGAGTGTTGGAGCTGTAGACTGGATCAAGATTTCACCCTAATAATAAGTCTTTGTATACTTGGGCCTGATATCCAACACGTAAGAAGTCTCTCAATATTGAGGATCCAAGTCAAATATTATAAATGAGAAATCAAGATCAATGGCAAAGGTTCTAGAATAGACATTTGGATGGGTAGCTTGTATGTAGTCTAATTTTGTTTTAGTAATGGGATGCAATTTGCAAAAAAAATATTTATATATATGATATTGTATCAACCATTTTGAAAAACTAATGAGAATATGCTTTAGGATTATCTCTAACTTGTGTCATTTTATTCACATGAAGTAGTACATTAAGGATGTATTGGTTTGTCTTTGTTCTCTTTGTGTGAATGTGTAATGCATTTCATAAGTTTCCTTCAAGAAGAGAATTCATCTCTAGTGATATTGTAGTGAATATGAGTATATGTGTTGTTATCATTGAGTAGAATTATGGGTCCATCTAATTAACATTTGTATAATCCGTAAGTGTTGGGATCAGATGAATGGATATAAATCAATTGTAGATATTAAATATATATGCTATTTGACTCCATGGCCCTACGAATCAAGCACCAATCTATGTTTGTTCCAAATTTGTGTTAGAAAAGTCTCAACTATCAAGATCTCTTTACAATTTATTTTGTAGGATTAGCTTTAGTTTAGGATTTATTCTGAATTATTAAGTCTATGATGACAAACCAAGAATGCAACCACATTCTAAGATAATTAATAATTTCCTTGGTATATTTTCATTGGAATATATCTGCTACATATGCAATATTTGCAAGTTATTTATATGGAAACTTTGAATATTGCAAAATATACTCACTTAGGTTTAGTAGAGGCTAAAGAGTAGGATATTACTCAATCCTCTAATTGAAATCTCATTTTTTGGCCACTAATCCAAGGGTTTGGAGATTGACATTTGCATTTCATAGGAAATCCTCAAGCAATCAGATAAAGCAACTAACGAGTAGTTTAGGGTTAGGACTTTCTATGAATTTGTAACCTAGTGATATATAGCTAGCAAAACCATCTTCTATAAGCCTAAAATGAATTCATTTTATGTGGGTTACACCTACATAGTCCTATGATCTATATAGGGGTTATTGAGGTAGCAAACGATTTTTTGTTCAATGACATCCTTCGGGGCTAAGTCGACAAGTTGGGTTTGATTCTTTTTAGAGTGTAATGGTCCATTTTGTTCAAATTTAATATCTATTAAGGTAATACTCTAGGAATGACCTCATGAATCTAAGTTGAATTCAAAATGTAGGAGATATAACCTACTCTCATAGAGTTGGCCTCTAACCCTCCATGATATATTGCAGAGATGATTTCACTTGCAAGAATACAACCCTAGCCTTACCAGTTAATTTTAGTTCTAAGAAGTGGAGAAACAATTTTTGGATCCAATAGGATGGACAAAGATATTAATATTGGGGTCACATTAAAATTTTTACATTGTAATATTTCTTTGTCAAGGATGTTCGCAAGAGAAATTATGTTGTATATTTTGCATGGTCCTATCTATATGGGTAGGGTCATGTCTACTCAAGGATACTAGAACCATAATAGTACATTATATTCTTGTACAATACAAATAATGTATCTACAAGTTTTGTGGTATCTTTTATAAGTGCACCAACATCCTAGATAAGTCTAGCATCATCATTTATGTTGTTTTGAAAAACTAATAAAAGTTTTTTTATTTATTCCCATACCAACATGTTTAAAAAGGACAAATTTGGTTCCTAAGGCACATTTGGGGGATCTATAATAATCAATTCCTTGGGTTGATTCAACAATAATATATGGAAATATGTTGTAAGTGTCTAAAAATACCTATAGGTGCAGGTTTAGGTTGTTTCAAAACAATGGTGAATTGTGATGTGTTCTCTTGGAGGATATCTCATATGCTCAGATGTGGTCTTAGATTCATGTGTGTGCACAAGAGAGAGAGAGAGAGAGAGAGAGAAAGAGAGAGAGAGAGAGAGAGAGATAGATGTCTTTTAAGCTTCTTAGATCATTGGAGGTGAATTAAGGTTTTGTGGTAGAAAAGGGAAAGTGCTATGGTGAGAAAGGAAAAGTTTTAATTGGAAGATGTGCAATTGAGAGAGAGAGAGAGAGAGAGAGAGAGAGAGAGAGAGAGAGAGAGAGAGAGAGAGAGAGAGAGAGAGAGAGATGTGTCTTTTAAGCTTCTTAGATAATTGGAGGTGAATTAAGGTTTTGGGGTAGAAAAGGGAAAGTGTTGTGGTGAGAAAGGAAAATTTTGAATTGGGAGATGGTAAGATATCTAATTGTGTCCATAAGAAAAGGGGGAGACAGAGAGAGAGAGAGAGAGAGAGAGAGAGAGAGAGAGAGAGAGAGAGAGAGAGAGAGAGAGAGAGAGATATGTAAGTATTTGATGGTAGAAACATTGATGGTGAATAGAAGAAAGCAATTCAAATGTGACAAGATTCATGTTCAAATGGGAGGAAAACAATTGGAGATGATTCACACTCTATGTTCATTAAAAAAAATTAAAGCTATGCTTATTGAGAAAAAATATTATAAATTTTTTTTTAAAGTGTTCTGTATTTATTTTCCATCTTTATAATTACATAAGCTACTTCTAAATTAAAAAGAAATTTCTAAAAAAAAAAAGTTTATCTTTTTTATAAATTTTATAGATTCAACCAAATTATATAAATAATAAGATCCCTATTCTTAAAATGACCAAATACACTTTAGCACAATCTATTTATAAGAAAATAATGATATTGCCTGATACAATAGACACTAATTAAACTCAACCCCTTCCATTTTGATAATATCTTATAATTAATTGCAATATACAATATTCCAATTAGGCTCAACTACTTTGGTATTAATTACCATTTGGAAGCAAGAAGATAAATATTTAGGTATCAGGTGGGGCAATTTCACCTACTACCATTAGCAAATAACCACACAACTCATGCCTAATGGCCAACATAAATAGTGGAACTCAATAACCCAAAATCCATTAAATAGTGTGCCTCCTACAAATCCTATTTCTTTTGCAAGGTCTATACGCTCTTTTCCAACTGGGTTGAATGCCAACATGCAAGTTTTCCTTGCATAGGAAGAAGTCTCTATAGCCACTGCAAGAACTACGGCTAGTTTCTGCCCTTAGCTGATCTGGGTTTTCTAGTCTTCTATTTGATTCTGAGCTTTTCTTATGTTTTGGTTCAAATTTCAGAATCCATTATCAAGAAGCAGAAAGCAAAAGAATGAAAAAGTGTCAAAAATAAAACTATAAATCATAAAATTTGATCTGAAACATAAAAAAAATACCACAACTAAATCTAAGACAATATAAAGAAAAGATGAACCAAAAATGTATCATTCATAGAATATTTCTTGCAAAATTGCATCTAAAGAGAATTATAAAGCACAATCACTAGGATAGCTAAGTATACTTTTTTCCACAAAAGAACAAGTTCAATAAACATAATAAAAATAAATAAATAGTTGGCAAAAATATTAATGAGCTATTTAAACAAGTAGGTTGACTATCTAGTAGGTAATGAAAATATGTCTCATACATTCATAAAAATAGCCTCACTAGGTAGTATGTTGTCGAACATACCTCCCCCGATATGTGTAACCCTTGAAACAAAAAAAATCACCACAAAAGGGATTTTACTACGGAAAAACATTCCAACCAAAATCCTAGCTTAAAAGATGTCATATCTCTTTTCACTATTAATCTAATCAATCATTAACTGCCTACAGGTGTCCCTAGATCTCTGGAAACCATGGGTTTGGGGCCTAAATTCAGTAGTCAACTAATATTCCATTGGAGAACACTCACCTAGAAACTATGGATCAGCTGCCACAATGTCAGGCTGATCAAAATTCACTCCCCTTATACAGGGTACTTTGAAACTATAGGATTGAGAGTAGACCCAACTCCACCTCCTACATCCAGCAGCTCCTCTAAATCCTTAAAACTCTCATATATCTTCAGAGTCCTCCCCATCATAAGTGTAGAGTTATCATCCATAGCCCTATTAAAAACCCTATTGAATCTTTGGTCTTTGGCAGGGTACTCAAATGCATTCACCCCATGTGACTTGGTGAAAGGCTGGGTCTCTTCAACAACAACATCCTTAAGATAATGCCAAGTGTCTATGAACACCTTGTCCTAGTTCATCAAGGTCAGTGGTGCCAAGGACAGGCCATCCTTGTTCTGCACATGGTATTTGCAGAGAGGATTCAGACCATAGATCCTCTCAGGCTTTCTATTCTTATTTATTATAGAACAATTGAGGAGGGAATGACTTGCTACAACTCTGAGAATCTTATCTAGAGTAATTGTTGCATCTGGGTTTGTTTGTTATTGGTCAATAAAAGGCAAATCCATAATAATATATTTATTTTAAAGAGAACATACATCAAGAAACCAAAGATTTATAAAATGGCCTAGTAGGGCCTAAACATTGTGAAAATAAAGCTATGTCCATGAGTATACACAGAAAGAGAAAACGACATCCAAAACCCTAAAATTCTCTGAACTCGGAGTGGGATTTGAGTGTTGATTACAATTCATTTATCCTTTTCATAAAATCTATTAAAGGTTTTTATAGAATTTATAAGTCTAATGCTACGTTAAAGTTTCTTTGTAAGTTTAAAATTAACAAAGAAATAAAAAAGACCCAACTATGTGCTCTGTAGCGGCCTAAAAAAATAACATACCAATTGAAAACCTATTTGTTTAATCCTCTTTTTGAGGCATTCGCAGAGACATTGGGGAGCGACCTCTTCCGAGACCCTTTCATGGAGGATGACCCCTTCCTCAACCAGAAGAATGACTAGTACCTAGGTCACCACCTCACCTACTCTGCTCCGCTTGGGGACCCTCTACTCCTATTTTGGGAGGAAGAACACCATTGAGTCTAGCAAAGTATAGGAATTATTCTTCCCTGCCCATGTCCTCCAGATTGTCCCCCAGAAACCTCCATTTTAAAAACCTGAGGGCCATGGCAACAAAGGATTTATGCTTTTGTAAGTCCTTTCCCGTCAGGTCTAGCAAAAAAGGACGGAATTTAATCAACTCTCCCGGGACATTGAAGAGGATTCTCTCACTAGGACACGGAGCACCAGAATCATGTCGCACTTTGTTTAGGACTTCTTGAAATTCAAGCAGGAGGTCACCTAGGAAGAGTCATTTGGTGACGTTCTAGAATTCTTGTTTATCAAGCTTGACGTCCATCAAGGAGGTGAAAAATTGGTACAAAATGTTCGTATTATCTCAAGGGTATTCATCTTTGCTGATATGCCCACTACCAAGAATGAGCTTAACGGTTAGGATGACTATTGGCTCAAGAACTAAGAGGAGCCTCTTCAATCTCAGGTCTATGATTTGTCTGAATGAAACTTGGTGGGTTGAGGTAGAGAAAGAGATGGGGTTATCTGCTCCAAAGCATGAGATTGGTGTTGGTAAGACACTCATTATAAAGTGGAATGACTCCTCCATAGACATCACTTAGAAGCCTGTAGTAGCTTTAGATTCTGTGAAGATGGTTGTAGAGAGAATTGAGTTGATAGTCTTGCGAAGGAAGCCAAATAAAAGCTAATAAACGTTGTCTTAAATATGCATTTAATACAAAATGCCTTGCAATGAATTCACCTGCAAAGGTGGCAAGGGATATTTGTCTAGGATCATGCCAAATCTTGAGATTAAAATATTGTGCACTTTCCAACGGAGAGCGCATGTATCATACTTGCAATGACGGCGGACCATAGGCTATCTTTTCGAGATGAAAGTAGGAAAAATCACTTTTAGAAAGGCCAAAATAAGATGACATCATAGTTGATGTGACAATTTCACTTTTGATAAGCTAGCAGAAAAGTTTGTATTTGAAAAGATAGTTGTTTAGACCAAGCTAGCAGAATTTTTTTATGTCTGACGTATGAAAATAAGAATCCACTACTGAGAAATGTTGATATACTATCTGTAGCTTTAACCATGATTAATGATGTTCTTCTCCCACCAATTTAAAGAAAGGCCTTCTGCTGCAGTTTTTTGAGAGAGATTTTTCTTTTGTGTTAGCCTCTTTGTAGACATGTTTAGCCTCATATTGCTCTAATTTGATCAAAATATCAGTTATGCTGTCCCAAATTGTCTGTAGCTGCCAGTTTAGGGTTCTTCTTGTTTTAATTGCATTGATTGCTATCTCTGAGTCTCCCTATACTATTAGGTTTCTCATCCCATGTTTGTGGCAATCAAGTAAGCCTAGGAGCAAAGCTTTGTATTTTGTTATATTGTTAGTATCTAGTGGCAGTGGCATGGCCATCTTTCCAATTACTGTTCCTATATGATCTCTAACCACATATCCTATACCTGAAGCACCTGGGTTTACTTTGGAGGCTCCATCAATTTTATCTTGAACCCACCCTATTTAGGGGGAGACCATACATCATCCTTTCTTGCACGAGGGTTTCTCCCAAAGGAAGGAGGAATCTTGATCCATTGCCATTTTTTTCTTATACTCTCATCTCGAGCATAATTTTTTTCATTAGAATCTATTGAGAAGCCTACTTTGGAATTTACCGCCTTGACAATTGATGTTTCAATTGAGGATAAAACTAATTCAAATATTCTTGCTTTGTCATTAAAAAGACTTCAATTCCTTTCTTTCCAAATTTCCCAAACAAGGCAAGAAGGAGAGATTTCCAAAATATGACTTAAAGTGCTTTCCTTAGAAGGAAGTGCCCAACATTGAAAAAGAGTGACTATATCATTAGGGAGGGGTATTTTAAACCCAATTTTTCTAGAAAACCATCACCAACATTTTGAGGCAAATGGGCAGTTTAAAAGAAGATTGTCTACTATTTCTCCTTGAGCTTTGCACAAAATGCATCTTGAGGGCCCTTCATAGTCCATTTTAGTGAGTCTTTCTGCTGTGAGGATCGTCTTTTTGAAAGCCAAGCATGGAAAGATTCCCTCTTTAGGGATAAGATTGCTGCTCTAAAATAATTTTAGTAGAATATCTTATTCCTATTGATTCCCAAAGTTTGCTAGAACCCTATAGCCATCTATAGCATTATATTGTCTTATTTTTGAACAAGCCCATATAAGAGAATCTTTCGCTCTTCCAGGATTAATATTTCTTGCTCTAATGAGCTCTGATAGCTGGTTGATTTCAATAGTAGAAATAGGCAATCCCTCCAATTGCTTCCAGCTCCATCCTTGCATTCTAGTAGCCCTGTCCAAAACCAAATAATCACTAACTAGAGATCCCCAATGCTTAGCTATTGGAATATTGAGAGAGTTGTCAATGCTTGGATATCCTCCCCATGAGTCTTTGTCAATGCTTGGATATCCTCCCCATGAGTCTTCCCAGAAAAGGGCAAAAGATCCATCATGGATATCCCAAGACAAAGAGTTTGGAATTATTTTTTTGCATGTGACAATGAAACTCGAGGTCCTAAATCCCTCTGGATTAGAATTCGATCTTAGAAGATTTAGAGGAACCCCATCTATAATGTGTTGTTTTGCCATTATAATTACCCATATTACTTTAGGGTCTTTAATGAACTTCCAAACTAGTTTAGCTCCTAAGGCTTTGTTCTGCAAGTGAAGATTTTTTATTCCTAGACCCCCATGCAATTAGAGCAATTTTATGTTTTTCTTCAGTGTTTTCCTAGAAGAAGTTTCTCATATTTTCAATGATGAAGGAATTTCGACTAGCAGTGAGGGATAAAAAGGATAAAAGGTAGATGGGTAGAGAAGAAATAATTGCTTGGAGCATTACCATCCTACCAGCCCATGAGCACCATTTCCCTTTCTAGGAGGTAATATTCTGATGCAGATTTAACTTCAGAGGTTCCCAAATTTTTGAGTTCCTCAATCCTCTGTCAATTGGGATGTCCAAGTGAATACAGGGAAGAATGCCTCTTTTACAATTCTAAATTATTTGGATCTTAACCTCTAAGGGGGCAGGGGTGGAGACGAATTTTATTTTTTATTTTTCTTTACTCATAATTTGTCCTGAGGCCTTCCCAAAGGATTCCAGGAGCATTTTCACTTAAATTGCTTCCTTGATCTTTTCTACACAAAAAGAGGTTATCATTTTCAAAATTTGATGCCATTCAATGAAACATCTAATGAGGATGTTGTATGTCCTATGACATTCTCTCTTCGGACATGTGTCAAAATTCCAATGTCCACCCAGGAAACATCCAACGGGGATGCTGTATGCCCGATGACATTCTCTCCTCGGATGAGAGGTCATGGTCTCCACTGAAAGAGTCCCGAGTGTTGTCATAATTTTGATGTCCACCCAAGAAACATTCAATGAGGATGTTGTATGACTGATGACATTCTCTCACTGGATGAGTGGTCATGGTCGTCGTCAGAAGAGTCCTGGGTGTCGTGGGAATTTTGACAATAGTCAAAGAAACATCCAACAAGGATATTGTATGTCCTATGGTATTCTCTCATCGGACAGGTGTCAGAATTATGATGTGCACCCAGGAAAAATCTGATGAGGATGTTGTATTCCCGATGGAATTCTCTCACCAGATGAGTGGTCATGGCCGCCATTGGAAGAGTCCTGGGTGCTATAAGAATTCGGATGCTAGTCAAGGATATACCCAATGAGGATGTTGTATTTCATATGGCATTCTCTCGTTGGATGGGTGTCAGAATTCTGACATCCACCCAAGAAACATCTTACGAGGATGTTGTATGCCTGCCGACATTCTCTCGCAGGATGAGCGGTCATGGCTGCCATCGGAAGAGTCCCGACTATCGTCAGAATGCCGATGTCCACCAAGGAAACATCCGACAAGGATGTTGTATGCCCGATGACATTCTCTTACCAGATGAGCGGTCATGGGCACCGTCAGATGACATTCTCGGTGTTATCTTTTATGGATGGTTGGTAAATTATTTGTGGTTATATTTATGCTTAACTATTATATCTATTGTTTTAATATTTGGTTTATGAATTCTAGTAATAAGGTTTTAATGCTTAAAGTTCTATAATCTGTTGACAACTGATTCACCCCCCCTCTTAGTTGTCCTCGCTTATCTGAGTTGTCTAACAATAACAACATGTTAAATGTGGTCAAAATTTTTTGTAGAACTTTTTCTAGAGTGGACGTGGAAAAGGGGAGCATGATGGAGAAAGATCTTGTGTGCAGCGTGCACTTTACCAATATAAACTTGGAGGTAACAACATACGAAATTCAAGTGAGATAGTAGAATGGAGCAAAATTCCTTTTGGTGCACGTGACACAACGTTCAAAAACACTATTTTGGGGAAGTTAAAGATTTTGATCGATCATAATTGCCAAACAATTAATGGCATTAGAAGTTTGCATCAAGTGATGACTACAAGACATAGGAAACCTCTTGTGATTGAGGTTAGATAAAAATCATGTTTTGTGTTGATTGCATTGAAAACAATGCAAATATTCAACAATGTCAGAACATTAGAGATGGATTTGCTTCAGAATGGAAGATGAAACAATTTGTCATAGTGTCTCGTTTTGAAGATAGTGACATTGTAGATATTCATGATCCTATATATTCAGCTGATTATGAACATGTTTTTGATTTATCTGTGTGAGGTACACTTGTATTTTATTTAAATATATTTACGGTTTTTTGTGTACTTCATTTAAATTTTAATTCAATATGAATTCTTTTTACACTCTACCATACACTTTATAATTTAATTGTTTGTATTTTTCCATATATGGGTGATATTTTTGTTGTACTTGTAGATCCTAATAATGTAGAAGGTGTTGACTATTACCTACAATGATGCACAAAACAAAAATGTAAATTGTCAGAATTAGTGGAAGATGTAAGGTGTTGACTATTACATTTACTGAATACATGCCCAGCCAAAAAGTTTTGCATTATTGTCTTTTAGTTATAGCAACAAGATTACATTTTGAAACTTTACAAAAAAGAGTTTGTATCTCCCAAAAGTAGTTATTGCCTATCAAAGATCATGAAAGGATATTAGAGATAGTAAAAGATAGAGAGGATCCATGTATATTTTTTTTTAATAGATTAATAGCTGGAGAGGGGCAGCACCCTTGTATTAATCAAAATTGAGAAATATATACCTGGTTCAGAAAGAGCCATAGAGGGAAAGAACAAGGAAGAAAACCCCATACCACTACTCCAACAGTGAACTAAAAGGCCAGCCAAGCTGGCAAAGATCCTAACAAGCTAGAAAAGACAGACAATCGAAGGATAACAAAATATCGATTGAAACCAAAAGCCTACAATTATCTAAACAATGCAATAATATGGGATATGGAAGACTAAAGAGGATCATATCACGGACCGAGGAGGTCAATGCATTCAGGATTCTTCATTGCTTGAGCCTGGGTCCTCATCACCGGGAGCAGGAGCAACAACTGCATCCAAAATTACCAGGCAGTCATTCCTACAAGCAGTATGAGACAATGCTTCCACTTTTTCCCAAGGGTGGCGAAAATCATTTGGAATCCACTCTTTGCTGCAACCAAGACCCCAAGAGTTTCCTTGAACTATGTAACCATTGGCCATAATGGCAATGTCTTCTCTACCCAAAAACCCTTCCTCCTGGATAAAGATAATTATCCTAGAAGCCGTGAATTCTAGTAGTATACTGGCAATCTTGCAAATGAACTCAATAATTTTGTTAATAAGAGGCCAGGAGTCCTCCAAGGCATTAAAGTCAAGAGAGTTTACAATCACCTTTTTCCGCACGTCCACACCTTTACCCAAACTCAGATAATAATTTTGGGGGAAGGGCAATCTGAGATTATCATCGACATTATCCAAAACTACGTCAATTTCCCCAAGAAAGTGGTTCTCGACCACAGTTTGGGTGAGAAGGTTCACCTTTTATTTTCTAATACTCATATAGAGCACCATAGCTAGGAAGAAAGCTGGGTTGTCTGCATTGGCTTTGTATCTGTGGTATGCATTAAGGAATTCCGTCCCCAAAATTATTTTAACACAGTGCAGAACCAAAGGGTGGTTTGAGGAAAGAACCAATTGTAGGCGCTTATCAGAGATTTTGCCTAGGAATGCCATCTAATGGTAGGTTGCCCCCAGCAAAATCAGTGTTTTCATTGAAAAACAACATAGCAAGAAAGAGGAAGAGTTTTATATGAGCTCACTTAATTTATTAGAACAAGTGAACTCATGTATTTTTTTGACCATGATACATGTCTATATATGCATATATATATACATACATGTATATATATGCATATATATGTATACATACATGTATATATATAGATAATATGTATATACTATTTTTTTAGATCGTCATATATATGTACGTATGTACATTCCAACTCTTTTTTTGATTTCTATACATATGTACAGACATGTACATTTGAGTTATTTTTTGCTACATATATACACATGTACATTTGAGTTTATCTGTTGCAAATGCTTTGAAATTAAAATTTGCATAATTTGAGTTAATTTGTTGCATGTTGTCTTATATTGATTTGAATCACTTAGTTGAATTGAATTAATTAATTAATTTGAATTGATTTGAATAAATAATTTGATTTCATTTGATTAAATCATTGGAGGTATTTGAATCACTTAATTGAATTGATTTAATTAATTCATTGGATTGATTTGAATCACTTAATTAATTGATTCATTCGTTGCATTGGTTAATTAATTGAATTGATTAACTCATTGCCTTAATTCGTTGGACTGATTAATTGATTTGATTAATTGATTTCAATTAGTTTTACTAACTCTTTGAATTGGTTTGAATTGATATGAATTAATTTGATTAATTCATTGAATTAATTTGATTAATTCATTGAATTAATTTGATTAATTCATTGAATTAATTTGATTAATTGATTTTAATTAGTTTGACTAATTCGTTGAATTGGTTTGAATTGATTTGATTAATTGATTTGACTTAGTTTGATTAATTCATTGAATTCGTTTGAATTAATTTGATTAATTTCTTTAATTAATTAATTGAATTGATTTTATTTTATTGATTCAATTAATTGATTTGATTAATTGATTTTAATGAATTTGATTAATTCATTTAATTGAATTGATTTTATTTAATTAATTGATTTGAATTAATTTGATTAATTCGGTGAATTCATTTGATTAATTGATTTGAATTAATTTGATTAATTCATTTAATTGATTTGATTTGATTTGATTAATTGATTTGAATTAATTTGATTAATTTAGTGAATTCATTTGATTAATTTAGTGAATTCATTTGATTAATTGATTTGAATTAATTTAATTAATTCATTGAATTGAGTTGATTTGATTTGATTAATTGATTTTAATCACTTTTTTATCTGAATTGATTTGATTTGATTAATTGATTTGAATTGATTTCAATTAATTTGATTAATTCATTGAATTGAATTTATTTGTTTAATTGATTTGATTCACTTTTTGATTTAAATTGATTTGGTTAATTTAATAATTAAATCAACAATTCAACTAACTAAATCAAATCAACAATTCAATTAACTAAATCAAATCAATAATTAATAATTGCTACTAGATTATTTAATCTTAAAGATGGGTCCTCCTAGGTCATTTCCAACATCTATGCTCCTAATGGTAGATCACCTAGGAAATCTCTATGGTCTTCCATTTACCTTGCTAGATCTCTCTTCCCTAATGAAAAATGGATCCTTCTGGGTGATTTCAATACCCTTCTTTCTAATCTCAAAAAATCTAGTGGTTTACCAATTTCTATTGATAGTAGACAAGACTTGGTTGACATGATCAACTCTTTGATCCTTTTAGATCTTGATGTTATTGGGACTAAATTCACTTGGTCTAATAGACAGAGTGGGGAGGAACTTATTCAGGTCAAGCTTGATAGGGGTCTTATTTCTTCAGATTGTCTCCATCTGGCCTGCTGTAGACTCAATGCCTTAGCCCGTGTTGGATCAAATCACTTCCCTATCTTCCTCTCAGTCTCTCCATTGTCTAGTAGAAAGGCATACCCCTTAAGATTTGAGAAAATGTGGCTCATGGCCTCGGAAATCCAAGATAAAATTTTGGAGTAGTGGAATATTGATATCTAGGGAACAGCTATGTTTTGTATCGCCAAGAAGCTCTCTAATGTTAAGTCTAATATCCAATGCTGGAATAAATCCACTTTTGGCAACATCTTCAAAGCTAAAAAGAAGCACAAATTGGAACTTGCGGAGTTTCAAGAGAATATCCAAGCTTACAGGTTTGATATTGATGTCTCAAATAAAGAAATTGATATTTTGACCAAATTACATGATCTTATCTGCAAAGAAGAAGAATTTTGGAAGAAGAGATCTAGAGCCTTATGGCTCAAAAGAGGCTAAAAGCTCCATCATCTTCTTTAACACCCCTGAGCACAGGAAAGTTAAGGTTGCCTTGATTATTGGCTACAAAATTGGAACTTTGCCTGATTCCTATATGGGCCTTCCCCTCTACCAAGGCCCGGCTCATGACTCTCTTTGGGTGAATCTTATAGATAAATTCTAGAACAAATTGGATGGATGGAAAGGCACTTTTCTAAGCCAAGCTGGTAAGGTCCAATTACTCAAAGCCTCGCTTTAGAGCCTTCCGGTTTATGCTATGTGTGTATTCAAAATCCCAATTAAAATCGCAGATAAATTGGAAAGAATTCAAAAAAAAAATTATGGACTAGACTTGAATCCAAAAATAGATCACACCTTGTGGCTTGGAATCAAGTTTGCTTTCGCAAACTCATGGGAGTTTTCGATATCTATAATTTGAGAGACTTCAATAAAGCCCTGATGTCCAAGTAGCTATGGAGATGTCTTAAGGAGACTAATGAATGGACTGATATATTCAAACTTAAGTATCACATTCCTGATATCCAAAACACTCTAGAAACTTATGAGCTCCCCATTGTAGTTTCTGATTTCTGGAGCAATTTCTTTGGCTCCTCCAAAGTTATCTTGCATGGCAATAGATGGATGCTAGGTTATGGTACTAGAATCAAGTTTTGGGATGACCGGTGGGCTAGTGATGGCCCCCTATAGGACTCTATTTGGGCTTCCCCCTAGAAAGAATTATGCCTCAGAAAAATTGGCACCTGGGTGGTTGATTACATTGAAAATGGAGAATGGTTGGACCTCTCTTCTATTGATAATGATCTGAGACCTATGCAACCTTGGTTGAATTGCATCCACATCCCTCACTCTCAAGGGGAGGATGAAGTGTTCTAGAACTTCTCCTCTTCTGGGAAGTTCAAAGTTGTTGATGCCTATAAGTTCATCTCTAGATCCTTCTTCCCCCCTATTGGGCGGGTATTTGGAACAAACTACTAATTCCTAAAATTAACATCTTTTTCTAGTTGTTTATGCAGGGCAAGATCTCTACCATGGATAATCTTTGTAGAAGAGGTATTCCTCTCTCTAATAGATGTTTTCTTTATAAAGAGGCGGATGAAAATGCTGGCCATCTACTACTGCACTGCACCTATGCCAAAGATAGCTAGAATAACTTCCTTAAAATTTGGAACATTTCTTGGGTCTTCCCTGTTTCTACTCAGCGAATGCGGTTTGAACGGAAATGCCCTTCTGATAATCAGTCCTTAGGTATTCTATGGAATTTATCTCTTCCTCATATTGCTTGGGGCATCTGGAAAGAAAGAAACAATAGAGTTTTCAGGGACTTGGAAACTCCTCCTTTTGTTGTACCTATTAGAATTCACAATTCTATCAAAGAGAACTTTCTCCACTCCTGTCGCAATAGAAAGAATGACTCCCCCATTCCTACTCTCTAGGAGGATTGGGATACTATCAATCGGTTGCAAATTGATTGGAACATTGCCAAACCAGTCCACAAAACCAAGCAGTGTAGAACAAATGTTGTACGACATCCTCCCCCTATTCGTTGGATCAAAATCAATATCGATGGGGCAGCTAAAGGAAATCCTGGGCTGGCCGGGTGTGGGGTATTGGCTAGGAATGAGACCCCTCTGCTAGTTTCCATGGTGGCACAACACTTGGGCACCCAGACTAACCACTATGCGGAAGCTAGTGCTTCCCACATTGGTGTACACATGGCTAAAAGAGAGGGGTTTACTAAAGTGTGGTTGGAGTCTGACTTGCTAAACAATGTCAACTAAATGAGTGGTCTCATGAATCCTAGATGGATGATTGCCAGCCTAATTAAGGACTGCTGAAATATCATTAATGAACTGACAAATTTCAAAAGCTCGCACATATACCTGGACGACAATAAGGCGGTGGATCTACTAGCCAATCTGTCGATGGGATACCTGGAAACCAATTGGTGGAGTAGCACGGATGCTTTCCCCAAAAATCTATGTCATCTGGCACGTAACAATTACTGTGCTAATCAATGATCCCTCATCATGACATGACTGAGTTGATAGGGAAATGACTTTTTCTATTTTTCCCTAATAAAAGGTCTAGAAACCTCCTCGGCGACTCAATTTCCTATCTCATTGTGTGGTGACTAGGAGCATAATGGGATGGTGGTCTCATCCCCTACCTGGACCAGCTTCATGGCCTCTCTCCTCTGATTACGGAGATCTTTGTTAACGGATGAAAAAAAGGGAGTCTCAAGGCTTATGGTGCCAATTATCAGATTGATGAATATTTGGTGGTGTTGGTCACTCGTTTGGTTATGACTAGAAGAAGGTTTTACAGGGATAGAAAAACTGGAGAGGAGGACCTATCGAGTTTCTTTGACAAAGACAAGGTGCGCTCTAGAGTCACCAAGATGGCTGATGGCGGCTATAATAGAAAAGACCTCATGGCCCCATGGGCTAACAAGACAATGTTTATAATGAGGTATATAACCCTAGATGGTAGGTATGCAAGCATCCTCTCCTATCATTTCACTATCCTAAATCATTTTTGTCACGATAAAATTATCTTTGTTCTCTACTATCCTGCCTCATCCCTTGAGAATAGCCTGGAAAAGCACCTGGAAAACCCTAACAACCCTTTTCTTCATGATGGCCTTATTATCCTTATCATGGAACATGCCAAATCCCTTGAAATTGTGCCCCCGCTTGCTTAGATTGGCCTACAGACGGATGTCCAAGATGTCTCTAATTCAGAGATGGACCTGGACGATAGTGGGGTTCCTTTTCATGACCCTAAATACAAACCTATGGATGAAAAGGAAAATATGGTCACTCCTAAGATGCTTGGCAGCAAGAATCCCCTTAGATGGGCAGCTAGTAAATACAAAATCAACAAGTAGCTGATCTCCAAGAACGAACCCCTCATCAAAAAGAAAAAGATGGCAGTGAAGGCTCACAACCCAAAGATTACAAACAAAAGGATTAAACTGGACATCCCTATCAATGTCTAGAAAGATAATTAGGGGAAGGATGGTAGTCAGATGAATCTTGTCATGGAAGCCACCAGAAGCCAGGAGTGCTATTGGAAATGGGTCGAGTGCAAAATTGACACCCTCAAAATGGGGGTCAAAGAAATAATTGACATTTTGACTGCTTCCCCTTAATCCAACAAGCCAGAAAAACTCATGATCATGACTCAAAAACTCTCTCAGAATGTTGAGGTAATGAAATGTAACCATGGACAAAGGATTGATAAGGTGGAACAATCCATGGCTGAGATTAAGAAAACTCTCAAGAACCTAGTCGACATTAGTAAATAAGCCATGAACAATAGCATTGAGGGTCTTGAAAATATTAATGACATGGTTGCTAACTATAGATCCTTCCACAGTGACCCGGTGAAAGATCTGTGAGGAGATGATGTGGCTACTGGAGACAACAAAACCACTGGACCCAGTTCCAGAATCAAGAGCAAAAGCTGCAACAAGGGTACCTCTAGATTCATCATGGAGGAGCTTGAGGAAATCAACATGATTTCCATCCAAAAGAACAAAGATGTAGTTCTCTCGCTAAGAAGAAAGCTGGGGTGTCTGCATTGGCTTTGTATCTATGGTATGCATTAAGGAATTCCTTTCCCAAAATTATTTTAACATAGTCTAGAACCAAAGGGTGGTTTGAGGAAAGAACTGATTGTAGGTCCTTATCAAAGATTTAGCCTAGGAATGCCATCTGATGGTAGGTTGCCTCCAACATAATCAATGTTTCCATTGAAAAACAACAAAGCAAGAAAGAGGAAGAGTTTGATATGAGCTCACTTAATTTGTTAGAACAAGTGAACTCGTGTATTTTTTGACCATGATACATGTCTATATATGCATATATATATATATATATTTATATATATATATATAGATATATATATACATACATATATATATATATATACACATACATACATATATATACATACATATATACATACATATATACATACATACATACATACATACATACATACATATATACATACATACATACATATATATATATGTATATATATATATATATATATATATCTATGTATGTATGTAGATATATATAAATCTATATATATCTATATATATATATATATATAGATATATATATATAGATATATATAGATATATATATATATACATACATACATAGATATATATATATATATATATATATATATATATATATATATATATATATATATATATATATATATATATATATATATATATATATGCATATATATGTACACATACATGTATATATATAGAAAATATGTATATACTATTTTTTCAGATTGTCATATATATGTACGTATGTACATTCCAACTCTTTTTTGGATCGCTATACATATGTACAGACATGTACATTTGAGTTATTTTTTGCAACATATATACACATGTACATTTGAGTTTATTTGTTGCAACTACTTTGAAATCAAAATTTGCACAATTTGAGTTAATTTGTTGCATGTTGTCTTATATTCATTTGAATCACTTAGTTGAATCGAATTAATTAATTGATTTGAATTGATTTGAATAAATAATTTGATTTCATTTGATTAAATCATTGGAGGTATTTGAATCACTTAATTGAATTGATTTAATTAATTCATTGGATTGATTTGAATCACTTAAATAATTGATTAATTCGTTGTATTGGTTAATTAATTGGATTGATTAGCTCATTGCCTTAATTCTTTGGACTAATTAATTGATTTGATTAATTGATTTCAATTAGTTTTACTAACTCTTTGAATTGGTTTGAATTGATTTGAATTAATTTGATTAATTCGTTGAATTAATTTGACTAATTGATTTGAATTAGTTTGACTAATTCATTTAATTGGTTTGAATTGATTTAATTAATTGATTTGAATTAGTTTGATTAATTCATTGAATTTGTTTGAATTAATTCAATTAATTTCTTTGATTAATTAATTGAATTGATTTGATGTGATTGATTCAGTGAATTCATTTGATTAATTGATTTGAATTAATTTGATTAATTCATTTAATTGAATTGATTTAGTTTAATTTATTGATTTGAATTAATTTGATTAAATCGGTGAATTCATTTGATTAATTGATTTGAATTAATTTGATTAATTCATTTAATTGATTTGATTTGTTTTGATTAATTGATTTGATTAATTTAATAATTAAATCAACAATAAAACTAACTAAATCAAATCAATAATTAACAATTCAACTACCTAATTAATTTAATAATTCATTGGTTTGAATTGATTTGATTAATTGATTTGAATTAATTTGATTAATTTAGTGAATTCATTTGATTAATTCATTTGAATTAATTTAATTAATTCATTGAATTGAGTTGATGTGATTTGATTAATTGATTTGAATTACTTCTTGATTTAAATTGATTTGGTTAATTTAATAATTAAATCAACAACTCAACTAACTAAATCAAATAAACAATTCAATTAACTAAATCAAATCAATAATTAAAAATTGCTACTAGATTCTTTAATCTTAAAGATGGGTCCTCCTAGGTCATTTCCAACATCTATGCTCCTAATGGGAGATCAGCTAGGAAATCTCTATGGTCTTCCATTTGCCTTGCCAGATCTCTCTTCCCTAATGAAAAAAGGATCCTTCTAGGTGATTTCAATACCCCTCTTTCTAATCTGGAAAAATCTAGTGGTTTACCAATTTCTATTGATAGTAGACAAGACTTGGTTGACATGATCAACTCTTTGATCCTTTTAGATCTTGATGTTATTGGGGCTAAATTCACTTGGTCTAATAGATGGAGAGGGGAGGAAATTATTTAGGTCAAGCTTGATAAGGGTCTTATTTCTTCAGATTGTCTCTGTCTGGCCTCCTGCAGACTCAATGCCTTAGCCCGTATTGGATCAAATCACTTCCCTATCTTCCTCTCAGTCTCTCCATTGTCTAGTAGAAAGGCATACCCATTAAGATTTGAGAAAATGTGGCTCATGGCCCTAGAAATTCAAGATAAAATTTTGGAGTAGTGGAATATTGATATCGAGGGAACGACTATGTTTTGTATAGCCAAGAAGCTCTCCAATGTTAATTCTAATATCTAATGTTGGAATAAATCCACTTTTGGCAACATCTTCAAAGCTAAAAAGAAGCTCAAACTGGAACTTGTGGAGGTTCAAGAGAATATCCAAACTTACGGGTTCGATATTGATGTATCAAATAAAGAAATTGATATTTTGACCAAATTACATGATATTATCTCCAAAGATGTAGAATTTTGGAAGAAGAGATCTAGAGCCTTATGGCTCAAAAGAGGCTAAAAGATCCATCTTCTTCTTTAACACCCCTGAGAATAGGAAAGTTAAGATTGCCTCGATTATTGGTTGCAAAATTGGAACTTTCCATGATTCCTATCTGGGTCTTCCCCTTTGAAAAATTGGAACTTTTCCCAAACTCATGGGAGTTTTTGATATCTAGAATTTGAGAGACTTCAATAAAGCCCTGATGTCCAAGTAGCTATGGAGATGTCTTAAGGAGGCTAATGAATGGACTGATATATTCAAACTTAAGTACCACATTCCTGATATCCAAAACACTCTGGAAACTTATGAGCTCCTCATTGCAGTTTCTGATTTCTAGAGCAATTTCTTTATCTCCTCCAAAATTATCTTGCATGGAAACAGATGGATGCTAGGTTAGGGTAATAGAATCAGGTTTTGGGATGACTACAGGACTAGTGATGGCCCCTTATAGTACTTTGTTTGGGCTTCACCCTACGAAGAATTATGCCTCAGAAAAATTCACACCTGGATGGTTGATTACATTAGAAATGGAGAATGGTTGGACCTCTCTTCTGTTAATAATGATCTGAGACTTATGCAACCTTGGCTGAATTGCATGCACATCCCTCGCTCTCAAGGGGAGGATGAAGTCTTCTGGAACTTCTCCTCTTTTAGGAAGTTCAAAGTTGTTGAAGTTTATAAGTTCATCTCTAGATCCTTCTCCCCCTGTATTGGGCGGGTATTCAGAACAAACTCCTAATTCTTAAAATTAACATCTTTTTTTGGTTGTTTATGTAGGGCACGATCTCTACCATTGATAATATTTGCAGAAGAGGTATTCCTCTCTCTAATAGATGTTTTCTTTATAAAGAGGCAGAGGAAAATTATGGCCATCTATTACTACATTGCACCTATGCCAGAGATATCTGGAATCACTTCCTTAAAATTTGGAATATTGCATGGGTCTTCCCTGTTTCTACTCAGTAAATATGGTTTGAATGGAAATGCCCTTCTAATAATCAGGCCTTAGGTATTCTCTGGAATTTATCTCTTCCTCATATTGCTTGGGCCATCTAGAAAGAAAGAAACAATAGAGTTTTCAGGGACTTGGAAACTCCTCCTTTTGTTGTGCCTGTTAGAATTCACAATTCTATCAAAGAGAACTTTCTCCACTCCTGTCGCAATAGAAAGAATGACTCCCCCATTCCTACTCTCTAGGAGGATTAGCACACTATCAATTGGTTGCAAATTGATTGGAACATTGCCAAACCAGTCCACAAAACCAAGCAGTGCAAAACAAATGTTGTATGACATCCTCCCCCTATGGGCTAGATCAAAATCAATATGGATGGGGCAGCTAAAGGAAATCTTGGGCCGGCTAGGTGTGGGGTATTGGCTAGGAATGAGACCCCTCTACTAGTTTCCATGGTGGCACAACACTTGGGCACCCAGACTAACCACTACACGGAAGCTAGTGCTTCCCACATTGGTGTACACATGGCTAAAAGAGAGGGGTTTACTAAAGTGTGGTTGGAGTCTGACTTGCTAAACAATGTCAACTAAATGAGTGGTCTCACGAATCCTAGATGGATGATTGCCAGCCTGATTAAGGACTGCTGAAATATCATTAATGAACTGACAAATTTCAAAAGCTCGCACATATACCTGGACAGTAATAAGGCGGCGGATCTACTGGCCAATCTGTCGATGGGATACCTGGAAACCAATTGGTGGAGTAGCACGGATGCTTTCCCCAAAAATCTGTGTCATCTGGCACGTAACAATTACTGTGCTAATCAATGATCCCTCATCATGACATGACTGAGTTGATAGGGAAATGACTTTTTCTATTTTTCCCTAATAAAAGGTCTAGAAACCTCCTCGGTGACTCGATTTCCTATCTCATTGTGTGGTCTTTTTGCTATTGTTCTGATATCCTTTGGGTGTGGCCCATTTTTTGCAACTGGTTGACGATAGTGAGCCCCTTCTCCTATTATCTGGGGACTAGGAGCATAATGGGATGGTGGTCTCATCCCCTACCTGGACCAGCTTCATGGCCTCTCTCCTCTGATTATGGAGATCTTTGTTAACGGATGAAAAAAAGGGAGTCTCAAGGCTTATGGTGCCGATTATCAGATTGATGAATATTTGGTGGCATTGGTCACTCGTCTGGTTATGACTAGAAGAAGGTTTAACAGGGATAGAAAAACTAGAGAGGAGGACCTATTGAGTTTCTTTGACAAAGACAAGGTGCACTCTAGAGTCACCAAGATGGCTGATGGCGGCTATAATAGAAAAGACCTCATGGCCCCATGGGCTAACAAGACAATGTTTATAATGAGGTATATGACGCTAGATGGTAGGTATGCAAGCATCCTCTCCTATCATTTCACTATCCTAAATCATTTTTGTCACGATAAAATTATCTCTGTTCTCTACTATCCTGCCTCATCCCTTGAGAATAGCCTGGAAAAGCACCTGGAAAACCCTAACAACCCTTTTCTTCATGATGGCCTTATTATCCTTATCATGGAACATGCCAAATCCCTTGAAATAGTGCCCTCGCTTGCTTAGATTGGCCTACAGACGGATGTCCAAGATGTCTCTAATTCAGAGATGGACCTGGACGATAGTGGGGTTCTTTTTCATGACCCTAAATATGAACCTATGGATGAAAAGGAAAATATGGTCACTCCTAAGACGCTTGGCAGCAAGAATCCCCTTAGATGGGCAGCTAGTAAATACAAAATCAACAAGTAGCTGATCTCCAAGACTGAACCCCTCATCAAAAAGAAAAAGATGGTAGTGAAGGCTCACAGCCCGAAGATTACAGACAAAAGGATTAAACTGGACATCCCTATCAATATCTAGAAAGATAATTAGGGGAAGGATGGTAGTTAGATGAATCTTGTCATGGAAGCCACCAGAAGCCAGGAGTGCTATTGGAAATGGGTCGAGTGCAAAATTGACACCCTCAAAATGGGGGTCAAAGAAATAATTGACATTTTCACTGCTTCCCCTTAATCCAACAAGGCGGAAAAACTCATGATCATGACTCAAAAACTCTCTCAGAATGTTGAGGTAATGAAATTTAATGATGGACAAAGGATTGATAAGGTGGAACAATCCATGGCTGAGATTAAGAAAACTCTGAAGAACCTGGTCGACATTAGTACATAAGCCTTGAACAATAGCATTGAGGGTCTTGAAAATATTAATGACATGGTTGCTAACTATAGATCCTTCCACAGTGACCCAGTGAAAGATCTTGGAGGAGATGATGTGGCTATTGGAGACAACAAAACTAGTGGACCTAGTTCTAGAATCAAGAGCAAAAGCTGCAACAAGGGTACCTCCAGATTCATCATGGAGGAGCTTGAGGAAATCAACATGATTTCCATCCAAAAGAACAAAGATGTAGTTCTCTCGCTTAAGTGAGAGCTTTTTTAATATTTTGTTTTTGTTCGCGGTTGCTCCCTTATTCTGCTGTTGTTTCTTGTTGGTTTGACAATTGGTCGACTGTAGTAAAACTTTAGGTTTCGGGTTCTTGTAAAACCCGTTTATCCTTATCAGAAATAATTAATAATTCAACAAGCTAAATATCAAGATTTATCATCTAAAATAACATGATGAATTCTACTTGAACTAATTATAAAAATATAACATAGACACATAGACACATGTAATAAACAAACAAGTAATCTCATCAAACAAGTGTCAGATACATATATGTAAAAAAAGAGTACATGCATTATACATATAATCTCATCAAATAGTGATAATGCATAAACTAAGTCGGTCGACCCTCCACTGATCCATGTCTTGAATGTTGTCCTTGTAAAATAATGTACATGCAAGAACACATTTATATAAGAACATGCAAATATTATCTAACTATAAGTATGCAAATTTTACTTCAACATAAGTACATGCAAATTTTACTTGGTTTGATCTATCATCTGCACCACCAGAGTGTGCATGGGCCATAGGTATCTGAGATGAAGAAATCAAACGTGGTCCAAGAACCTGGATCATATATAATTTAAAATTAAAATTGTGTTAACTAATAATTTTGAACTTGAAATCCACTATTTAAAATAAATTAAATAATATGACCTTACAGAAAGAAAAAAAAATGTGTACCTGACTATGACCATGTGCAGGAGCACAAGGAGGTTGCAAATATACTAATGTCTCCAATATAATAGGACACTATATATAATTCAAAATTTTAATTGTGTTAATAATTTTTAATTTGAAATTCACTATTTAAAATTAAATAAATAATAAGATATCAATTTTCATTTAATTTTTTTATGATTTAAAAAATGTAACCTTGGAGAGGATTCTCTCCTCTAATACACTCTATGTTTTTCAAAAGATCTAGATATATTTAATATATTTACAAATAATTAAATAGAATATGTTGGCCAAATGTGAACACAACATGACTTCTTCATCTAATTAGAGGAAGAAAATTTGATGTGCTTATTGCTTTTAATAAGGACACAATAGAATGAGTTTCTTATGATGAAAGGTGTACAAAGAGATAGAGACACTTTGATCGACTATGAGTCTAATGTAATAAATTTACAAACAATTTTTATTCAAATAATTAAATATGATCTTCCTCATTGAAGTCAATATGTTCCCAAGTTGAATCTGATTCCAAACATGGATTTTGGCCCAACAAAATATGTCCAACATCAACATTTTCTAAGTCATAGACATCAATTGGAGATCCAATCTTAGTGGAACTTTCAATCATTGCACCATCTTCAAGTAAAATATTTTCCCAACTTGAATCTAATTCAAAGGACAATTTTTCCTCCAATGCAAGCATGTCATCAACATTTTCTAGTCCATCGACATAAATCAAAGATCCAATACTAATGGGACTTTCAGTCATTGCACCATCTTCTAGCAAAGTGTTGGCCGTATAATCCGATTCACAACAGCCCCTAGGTTCTTGTAAATCTCTAAAATGACCTC
Organism: Cryptomeria japonica; assembly: GCF_030272615.1. Taxonomy (NCBI): domain Eukaryota; kingdom Viridiplantae; phylum Streptophyta; class Pinopsida; order Cupressales; family Cupressaceae; genus Cryptomeria; species Cryptomeria japonica. Next base: position 567,092,756 of record NC_081415.1, on the reverse strand, counting down.
CAATTTGCTTGGTTTCTGCCTCTGCATTTGGTTGCCCTAGATTATGAGAAGTAGTATTCAAACTACTTTTATGAATAGGCTCCTCACTCGTATTTTTTCGGGAAATAACATCATCTTCATCTTTCTTGACGTAAATTTCACCTATGTATAATCCATCATCCAAGTTTGGACCCAAGTTCAACTCAGGTAGCCAATTACTTCTCTCCTGTAAAACTGGTGCAAAAGTGGAGTCAAAGCCATTTTCATTTATAACTAAATTCACTTCTGGACAACTACAAATGTTTACATCATTCCTGTATGCTAAAGTTTCAATGTCTTCATTTTCATGTGTACCTGGTTACATATAACTAAACAAGTTAATATCAATATTAAACAAAAAAAATTGACAGAGGTCACAAATAAAGTATTGTACCATGTCAAATTAAGGAACGAGAGCTTTTAGTTCTGGGTAGAGCACCACAGCATCTGGTCAGTCTTAAACCATACACAGTTTTAAGTCTAGAAATGTATTAAGCCCAAAAAATGTCAATCAACTCTCAATGTTTAACACTTTTCAGTCTAAAAGTGTAAGCTTCATGTGTATGATTTAAGCCGTTACCCAACACCCTAACAACACCTTAACAAGCTAATGGACAATGCTTAGATCTAATTTGATCCTACTGTTTGGCAACAAAATATGTAGTACCGATTGTAGATTGTTTAATACTTTTGTACCCAGTTTTATGGTGGGAAACTTTTGTATCCAATTTATCAGGAAGATGTAAACCTTTCAACAGTAATAATGGGCTCCTCTTGTTCAAGCAGAAAACATGCTAATTGCTACATAGAAGCTTTGTAAAACGACAGTGTTCTGGTTCAGGGTTTTTTAAAGCAACTGAGTACCAAGAAAAGAATCATACCCATTACAGGTCGCTGGTCCAAATAGTAAGTTTGTTGGTTCTTTGGCTTGAACGTTACAATTTTCATAAGATATCAATTTTCATTTAATTATTTTATGATTTAACAAATGTAAGCTTGGAGAGGATTCTCTCCTCTAATAATTAAATAGAATATGTTGGTCAAACGTGAACACAACATGACTTCTTCATTCTTCATTTCTCTTTGTTGGGCAATCCCATATTAAATGATCCAGCTTGCCACAACAATAACAAGTTTCCTTTCGAATTCGGTAGCTCTGTCCGTTCTGTAATATCCCCTTCTCTTTTCCTGATATATGAGCCTCCATTCCCGACTTGACCGGATTTTTAAACAAAATGATTCGCAATAATAAGAAGATAAACTTAGAGAATTGTGAACAAATATTTTGCTCCGAGCTCGGTTATTTATTTGATAATTTCTAAAATAAGGCTGTAGCAGTCACACCCACAAGCGTAATGGACGCATCGATTGGATCTATAAGTTAAAACGTAGTTTTCAATTTATAATTTTTTATTATAAGGTTTTACTAATTATAGTGGCCACTGTAATGGATATATTAACCTCATTTTAAATTAATCAGATATGGATACATATTAAATCTTGTTAATAAGTAGCAATCGCACTTTTGTTTGCGATGTCGAAGAGGTGTGGAAAGTCAATTAGGAAGAAAGTATATTTTTTACATATATTTCATAGTCTATGTGGTCAATTAATAGATGACTTCTATGCAACAAAGGTCTTAATAGAGAAGCAATATCTCCCATTCAACTATGCATATGCTTACAGGGGTATGAACATGATTGAAATAAAGCCTTTAAATTAGGAAGATAATCAAGATCAATTACCAATAGGATCATGTTATATTTGCAATAGGGAGTGAAGGAGAGAAAGGGATAGATAAGGATGGAAAGGAGAGATAGAGGGGGAAAGAGAGAGAGGGGGGAAGAGAGAGAGGGGGGTTAAGGAGATAGATATAAGGGATGGAGGTAGAGAAGAAGCTAGAGATAAGATGGAGATAGAAGTGGACATGGAGGTGGAGAAGGATATAGCTATGTAGAGAAGGAGGGGAAGAGATAAGGAGAGGGGCGACAACTAGATAGATAGAGATGGAAGAGATAATTATAAATAGAGGGAGAGAGGGGGGGACAATGTGAGAGAGATAGAAAGATCAAGATAGAGATAGGAAGTGACACAGAGAGAGCTAAAGAGATGTACTAGTAGAGAGAGATGGAGAGATACCAAGATAGAGATAGAGGGAGAGATGGAAGAAAAAATATAAAAAGAATAAGATAGAAAGGCAAAGAGATATAGGTGTAGAGATGTAGGAATAAGGAGAGGGTTTGGGGATATATATGTAAAAGAGAGGGAGATATGTGTATAGATAAAGGGTGAGAGAGAAAGATAGAGGCAGAGATGAAGATAAAGGGAAAGACTAACAAGGTCAGAGAGAAGAGGGGAGAGGAAGAGATATAGATAAAGGGTGATATAAAGAGATAAAGAGGGATATGGAAAGAGATTGAGAGATAGGGAGAGTGATAGAGAGATAGGGAGATAGAGAAAGCCACAAATAGAGATGAAGAAATACAAAGGGAGCAATGAAGAAAAATAGATATTGAGAGAGGTAGAGAAATAGAGAGCCCAAGAGGTAGAGGGGGAAAGAGAGACTAATAGTAAAAGTGACATGTTTATGAATCCATATTATGCATGCATGTCTACCAATGTAGTTGTGATATATGTCATAACCTTTTCTAGATCTCTCATTTTCGTACAAACAAGAAGAAAGTAAGAAAAAGTTGTAGAGATTCACTTTATATATGTCAAATGCATTTGCTTAAAAGTTTATAAATAATTTTCAACAAATCCATTTTGTGCAGTTTTTGCAATCATAGCAAGCCATGAGACGAAGATACAAACTAGGTTCTTATTTGAAACTTCTGACCAACTATGTCATGATGTTAGACATCTTGCTAGCCAAACATTTTTTTTTTATGACTCTTTTGTACATTCTCCCAAATTCCAAGCATGTATGATTCTTGAGTATATAGGAGAACAAATTAGAGAACTAGTGAAGAACATTAACCCATAATTGAATCCACAAGTGTTTAAGGAACTACAAGATGAAGTAGATAAGGAAATGAAAGAGATGATCCCTGAAAAGGGAAGAAGATTATTGTAAGAAGAAGAGGTCCTAATCCTAACTAGATGGGATATTAGCTCAGCCATAAGTTTTGACAACTTAAGGAGCAATTAGAACATGAAAGTTAAATTGAGTGTTGGAGCTCGAGATAAGATCCCTATTCTTAAAACGACCAAATACACTTTAGCTCAATCTATTTATAAGAAAATAATGATATTTCCTGATAGCATACACACTAATTAAACTCAACCCCTTCCATGTTGATAACATCTTATAATTAATTGCAATATACAATATGCTAATTAGGCTCAAGTACTTCGGTATTAATTACCATTTCGAAGCAAGAAGATAAATCTTTATGTATCAGATGGGGCCATTTCACCTACTACCATTAGCAAACAACCACACAACTCATGCCTAATGGCCATTTCACTTTTGATGCGGGCGTTTTTGAAATAATGAGATCATTTCTGGAACTCAATAACCCAGAATCCATTAACAAAACAAATTGACTTCACACCTCCTACAAATCCTGTTTCTTTTGCAAAGTCTTTGAACTCCTCCTCTGTACGCTCTTTTCCAAATGGGTTGAATGCCAACATGAAAAGTTTGCCTTGCATAGGAGGAAGTCTCTACAGCCACTAGAAAAATGGAATCCACTGCAAGAACTATGGATAGTCTCTGCCTTTAGCTGATCTGGGTTTTCCAACAATATTGCATAATCATAGACATAATTTCCAGTCTTCTATTTGATTCTGAGCTTTTCTTATGTTTTGGTTCAAATTTCAGAATCCATTATCAATAAGCAGAAAGAAAAAGAATGAAAAAGTGTCAAAAATGAAACTATAGACCATAAAATTTGATTTCAAAAATAAAAAATTACCACAATCGAATCTCAGACAATATAAAGAAAAGATGAACCAAAAATGTATGATTCATAGAATATTTCCTACAAAATTGCATCTGAAGAGAATTATAAAGCACAATCACTGGGATAGCTAAGCATACTTTTTTCCACAAAAGAACAAGTTCAATAAACATAATAAAAAAAAAAAATAGTTGGCAAAAATATTAATGAGCTATTTAAACAAGTAGATTGACTATCTAGGTAATGAAAAGATGTCTCATACATTCATAAAAATAGCCTGACTAGGTGGTATGTTGTTGAACATACCTCCCCCGATATGTGTAACCCCTGAAACAAAAAAAATCATCACAAAAGGGATTTTACTACGGAAAAACATTCCAACCAATATCCTAGATTAAAAGATGTCATATATCTTTTCACTATTTATCTAATAAATCATTAACTGCCTACAGGGGTCCCTAGATCTCTAGAAACCAAGGGTTTTGGGCCTAAATTCAGTAGTCAACTAATATTCCATTGGAGAACACTCACCTAGAAACTAAGGAGCAGCTTCCACAACATGAGGCTGATCAAAATTCACTCCCCTTATACGGGGTACTTGGAAACTATAAGATTGAGATTAGACCCAACTCCACCTCCTACATCCAACAGCTCATCCAAATCCTTAAAAATCTCATATGTCTCCAGGATCCTCCCCATCATAAGTGTAGAGTTATCATCCATAGCCCTATTAAAAACCCTATTGAATCTTTGGTCTTTGGCAGGGTACTCAAATGCATTCACCCCATGTGACTTGGTGAAAGGTTGGCTCCCTTCAACAACAACATCCTTAAGATAATGCCAAGTGTCTATGAACACCTTGTCCTGGTTCATCAAGGTCAGTGGTGCCAAGGACAGGCCATCCTTGTTCTGCACATGGTATTTGCAGAGAGGATTCAGACCATAGATCCTCTCAGGCTTTCTATTCTTATTTATTATAGAACAATTGAGGAGGGAATGACTTGCTACAACTCTGAGAATCTTATCTAGAGTAATTGTTGCATTTGGGTTTGTTTATTATTTGTCAATAAAAGGCAAAGCCATAATAATATATTTATTTTAAAGAGAACATACATCAAGAAACCAAAAATTTCTAAAATGGCCTAGTAGGGCCTAAACACTATGAAAATAAAGCTATGTCCATGAGTATACATAGAAAGAGAAAACCACATCCAAAACCTTAAAATTCCCCAAACTCAGAGCAGGATTTGAGTGCTAATTACAATTCATTTATCTTCTTCATAATATCTATTAAAGGTTTCTTAAAATTTATAAGTCTAATGCTACGATAAAGTTTCTTTGTAAGTTTAAAATTAACAAAGAAATCAAAAAGACCCAACTATGTGCTCTATAGCGGCCTAAAAAAAGAACATACCAATTGAAAACCTATATGTTTATTCCTCTTTTCGAGGCATTGGCAGAGGCATTGGGGAACGACCTCTTCTGAGACCCCTTCGTGGAGAACGACCCCTTCCTCGACCAGAAGAACGACTGGTACCTGGGCCACCACCTTGCCTACTTTGCTCCACTTGGGGACCCCCTGCTTCTATTTTGGGAGGTAGAACACCATTGAGTCTAGCAAAGTATAGGAATTCTTCTTCCCTACCTATGTCCTCTAGATTGTCCCCCAGAAACCTCCATTTTAAAAACCTGAAGGCCATGGTAGAAAAGGATTTATACTTTTGTAAGTCCTTTCCCATTAGGTCTAGCAGAAAAGGATAGAATTTAATCAACTCTCCTGAGATATTGAAGAAGATTCTCTCACTTGGACATAGAGCGCCAGAATCATGTCGCACTTTGTTTAGGACTTCTTGAAATTCAAGCAAGATGTCACCTGGGAAGAGTCATTTGGTGAGGTTCCAGACTTCTTGTTTATCAAGCTTGACGTCCATCAAGGAGGTAAAAAACTAGTACAAAATGTTTGTATTGTCTCAAGGGTATTCATATTTGTTGATATGCCTACTACGAAGAATGAGCTTAACGGCTAGGATGATTGTTGGCTCAGGAATGAAGAGGACCCTCTTCAATCTCTGGTCTATGACCTGTCTAAAAGAAACTTGGTGGGTTGAGGAAGAGAGAGAGATGGGGGTATCCGTTCCAAAGCATGAGATTGGTGTTGGTAAGACACTCATTATAAACCGGAAGGACGCATCCCTAGACATCGCTTAGAAACCTGTAGTAGCTTTAGATTCTCTGAAGATGGTTGTAGAGAGAATCCAATTGATAGTCTTGTGGAGGAAGCCAAATAAAATCTAATAAACGCTGTCTTCAACATGCATCTAATACAAAATGCCTTGCAATAAATTCGCCTGCAAAGGTGGCAACAGATATCTGTCTAGCATCATGCCAAATCTTGAGACTAAAAAATTGTGCACTTTCCAACAGATAGCGCATGCGTCGTATTTGCAATGACGACGGACCATAGGCTATCTTTTCGAGATGAAAGTGGGAAAAATCACTTTTAGAAAGGCCAAAATAAGATGACATCATAGTTGACGTGAGAATTTCACTTTTGATAAGCTAGCGAAAAAGTTTGTATTTGAAAAGATAGTCGTTTAGACCAAGCTGGTGGTATTGTTTTATGCCTGACATATGAAAATAAGAATCCACTACTGAGAAATGTTGATATACTATCTGTAGCTTTAACCATGATTAATGATGTCCTTCTCCCACCAATTTAAAGAAAGGTCTTCTGCTGCAGTTTTTGACAGAGATTATTCTTTTTTGTTAGCCTCTTTGTAGACATGTTTAGCCTCATATTGCTCTAATTTGATCAAAATATCAGTTATGCTCTCCAAAATCGCGTGTAGCCGGCATTTTAGGGTTCTTCTCATTTTAATTGCATTGATTGCTATCTCTGAGTCTCCCTCTATTATGAGGTTTCTCATCCCATGCTTGTGGCAATCAAGTAAGCCTAGGAGCAAAGCTTTGTATTCTGTTATATTGTTAGTATCTAGTGGCAGTGGCATGGCCATCTTTCCAATTACTATTCCTATATGATCTCTAACCACATATCCTATACCTGAAGCACTTGGGTTTACTTTGGAGGCTCCATCAAATTTTATCTTGAACCAACCCTATTTAGGGGGAGATCATATAGCATCCTTTCTTGCATGAGGGTTTCTCCCAAAGGAAGGAGGAATTTTGATCCATTGCCATTTTTTTCTTATACTATCATCCCAAATAGAATTTTTTTCATTAGAATCTGTTGAGAAGCCTAGTTTGCAATTTACTGACTTGACAATTGATGTTTCAATTGAGGATAAAACTGATTCAAATATTCTTGCTTTGTCATCAAAAAGACTTCAATTCCTTTCTTTCCAAATTTCCCAAACAAGGCAAGAAGGAGAGATTTCCAAAATATGACTTAAAGTGCTTTCCTTAGAAGGAAGTGGCTAGCGTTGAAAAAGAGTGACTATATCATTAGGGAGGGTTATTTTACACCCAATTTTTCTAGAAAACCTTCACCAACATTTTGAGGCAAATGGGCAGTTTAAAAGAAGATTGTCTACTATTTCTCCTTGAGCTTTGCACAAAATGCATCTTGAGGGCCCTTCATGGTCCATTATAGTGAATCTTTCTGCTGTGAGGATCATCTTTTTGAAAGCCAAGCATTGAAAGATTCCTGCTTTTGGGATAATCTTGCTGCTTTAAAATAATTTTAGTATAATATCTTATTCCTCTTGATTCCCAAAGTTTGCTAGAACCCTATAGCCATCTATAGCATTATATTGTCTTATTTTTTAACAAGCCCATATAAGAGAATCTTTCCCTCTTCTGGGATTAATATTTCTTTCTCTAATGAGCTCTGATAGCTGGTTAATTTCAACAGTAGGAATAGGTAATCCCTCCAATTGCTTCCAGCTCCATCCTTGCATTCTAGTAGCCCTGTCCAAAACCAAATAGTCACTAACTAGAGATCCCCAATACTTCGCTATTGGAAAATTGAGAGAGTTATCAATGCTTGGATATCCTCCCCATGAGTATTCCCAGAAAAGGGCAGAGGATCCATCGTGGATATCCCAAGTCAAAGTGTTTGCAATTATTTTTTTGTATGTGACAATGAAATTCGAGGTCCTAGATCCCTCTGGATTAGAATTCGATCTTAGAAGATTTGGAGGAACCCCTCTATAAGGTATTTTGTTGCCATTATACTTACCCATATTACTTTAGGGTCTTTAATGAACTTCCAAACTAGTTTAGCTCCCGAGGCTTTGTTCTGCAAGTGAAGATTTTTATTCCTAGAGCCCCATGCAATTAGAGAAATTTTATGTTTTTCTTCAATGTTTTGCTAGAAGAAGTTTCTCATATTTTCAATGATGAAGGAATTTGCACCAGCAGTGAGGGATAAAAAGGATAAAAGGTAGATGGGTAGAGAAGAAATAACTTCTCGGAGCATTACCATCCTACCAACCCATGAGCACCATTTCCCTTTCTAGGAAGGAATATCCTGATCCAAATCTAACTTCAGAGGATCCCAAAGTTTTGAGTTCCTCAATCCTCTGTCAATTGGGATCCCCAAGTGAATACAGGGAAGAATGCCTCTTTTATAATTCTAAATTATTTTGGATCTTAACCTCTATGGGGGTAGGGGTGGAGAATAATTTTATTTTTTATTTTTCTTTGTTCATAATTTGGCCTAAGGCCTTCCCAAAGGATTCCAGGAGCATTTTCACCTAAATTGCTTCCTTGATCTTTTCTACACTCAACAAGAGGTTATCATTTGAAAATTTTGATGCCAGTCAATGAAACATATAATGAGGATGTTGTATGTCCTATGACATTCTCTTGTCGAACACGTGTCAAAATTCCAACGTCCACCCAGGAAACATCCAATGAGGATGTTGTATGCCCGATGACATTCTCTCGTCAAATGAGAGGTCATGGTCTCCGTTGAAAGAGTCCCAAGTGTTGTCGTAATACTGATGACCACCCAAGAAACATTCAATGAGGATTTTGTATGACCGATGACATTCTCTCACCGGATGAGCGGTCATGGCCCTCATCGGAAGAGTCTTGGGTGCCATGCGAATTTCGACGATAGTCAAAGAAACATCCGATGAGGATGTTGTATGTCTTATGGTATTCTCTCATCGGAAGGGTGTTGGAATTCCGACATGCACCTAAGAAACATTCGATGAGGATGTTGTATTCCCGATGGAATTCTCTCACCGGATGAGTGGTCATGGCTGCTGTCGGAAGTGTCCTGGGTGCCATCAAAATTCTCAAGCTAGTCAAGGAAACACCTGACAAGGATGTTGTATGTCGTATGGAATTCTCTTGTCGGATGGGTGTCCGAATTCTGATGTCCACCCAAGAAATATCTGACGAGGATGTTGTATGCCTACCATACACTTTATAATTTAATTGTTTGTATTTTTCCATATCTGGGTGATATTTTTGTTGTGCTTGCAGATCCTAGCAATGTAGAAGGTGTTGACTATTACCTACTATGATGCACAAAACCAAAATATAAATTGTCAGAATTAGTGGAAGATGTTGATGGAGAACAATATCCCACTAGATCCATCATTGTTGAAGGTACTTATTATCAACAAGTTAGGATAGATAACAATGGTGTTACATTTACTGAATACATGCCTAGCCAAAAAGTTTTGCATTATAGTCATTTGGTTTTAGCAACAAGATTACATTTTGAAACTTTACAAAAAAGAGTTTGTACCTCCCAAAAGTGGTTGTTGCCTATCAAAGATCATGAAAGGATATTACAGATAGTTAAAGATAGAGAGGATCCATATAATTTTTTTTTAATAGATTAATAGCTGTAGAGGGGTAGGACCCTTGTACTAATCACAATTGAGAAATACATACCTGGCTCAGAAAGAGCCGTAGAGGGAAAGAACCAGGAAGAAAACCCCCTAACATTGCTCCAATAGTGAACAAAAAGGCCAGCCAAGCTGGCAAAGATCCTAACAAGATAGAAAAAAGAGACAACCAGAGGATAAAAAAATATCAATTGAAACCAAAAGCCTACAATTATCTAAACAATGTAATAAGATGGGATATGGAAAACCAAAGAGGATCATAGCACGAGCCGAGGAGGTCAATGCATTCAGGATTATTCATTGCTTGAATCTGGGTCCTCGTTACCAGGAGTAGGAGCAATGGCTGCATCCAAAATTACCAGGCAGTCATTCCCGCAAGTAGTATGAGCCAATGCTTCCACTTTTTCCCAGGGGTAGCCGACATCATTTGGAATCCACTCTTTGGTGCGACCAAGACCCCAAGAGTTTCCTTGAACTATGTAACCATCGGCCATAATGCCAATGTCTTCTCTACCTGAAAGCCCTTCCTCCTGGATAAATATACTTCTCCTGGAAGCTGTGAAGTCTAGCAGTATAGTGGGAATCTTGCAGAGGAACTCAATATTTCTGTTAATAAGAGGCGAGGAGGCCTCCAAGGCATTGAAGTCAAGAGAGTTTACAATCACCTTTTTCCGCACCTCCACACCATTACCCAAACTCAGATAATAATTTTAGGGGAAAGGCAATCTGAGATTGTCGTCGATATTATCAAAAACTAAGTCAATTTCTCCAAGAAAGCGGTTCTCGACCACCATTTGCGTGAGAAGATTCACCTTTTTTTTCTAATCCTCATATACAACACCATAGCTAAGAAGAAAGCTGGGGTGTCTGCATTGGCTTTGTATCTATGGTATGCATTAAGGGTGGTTTGAGGAAAGAACTGATTGTAGGTGCTTATCAAAGATTTAGCCTAGGAATGCCATCTGATGGTAGGTTGCCTCCAACATAATCAATGTTTCCATTGAAAAAGAACAAAGCAAGAAAGAGGAAGAGTTTGATATGAGCTCACTTAATTTGTTAGAACAAGTGAACTCGTGTATTTTTTGACCATGATATATGTCTATATATGCATATATATATATATATTTATATATATATATATATATACATACATATATATATATATACATACATACATATATATACATACATATATACATACATATATAAATACATATATATATATACATATATACATACATACATACATACATACATACATACATACATGTATGTATATATATATATATATATATATATAGATATATATATATATACATACATACATACATACATACATATATATATATATATATATCTATATATATATATATATATATATATATATCTATATATATATATATATATATATATATATATATATATATCTATGTATGTATATATATATATATATATATATATATATATATGTATACATACATGTATATATATAGATAATATGTATATACTATTTTTTTAGATTGTCATATATATGTACGTATGTACATTCCAACTCTTTTTTGGATCGCTATACATATGTACAGACATGTACATTTGAGTTATTTTTTGCAACATATATACACATGTACATTTGAGTTTATTTGTTGCAACTGCTTTGAAATCAAAATTTGCACAATTTGAGTTAATTTGTTGCATGTTGTCTTATATTCATTTGAATCACTTAGTTGAATCGAATTAATTAATTGATTTGAATTGATTTGAATAAATAATTTGATTTCATTTGCTTAAATCATTGGAGGTATTTGAATCACTTAATTGAATTGATTTAATTAATTCATTGGATTGATTTGAATCACTTAAATAATTGATTAATTCATTGTATTGGTTAATTAATCGGATTGATTAGCTCATTGCCTTAATTCGTTGGACTAATTAATTGATTTGATTAATTGATTTCAATTAGTTTTACTAACTCTTTGAATTGGTTTGAATTGATTTGAATTAATTTGATTAATTCGTTGAATTAATTTGATTAATTGATTTGAATTAGTTTGACTAATTCATTTAATTGGTTTGAATTGATTTGATTAATTGATTTGAATTAGTTTGATTAATTCATTGAATTTGTTTGAATTAATTCAATTAATTTCTTTGATTAATTAATTGAATTGATTTGATGTGATTGATTCAGTGAATTCATTTGATTAATTGATTTGAATTAATTTGATTAATTCATTTAATTGAATTGATTTAGTTTAATTTATTGATTTGAATTAATTTGATTAAATTGGTGAATTCATTTGATTAATTGATTTGAATTAATTTGATTAATTCATTTAATTGATTTGATTTGTTTTGATTAATTGATTTGATTAATTTAATAATTAAATCAACAATAAAACTAACTAAATCAAATCAATAATTAACAATTCAACTAACTAATTAATTTAATAATTCATTGGTTTGAATTGATTTGATTAATTGATTTGAATTAATTTGATTAATTTAGTGAATTCATTTGATTAATTCATTTGAATTAATTTAATTAATTCATTGAATTGAGTTGATGTGATTTGATTAATTGATTTGAATTACTTCTTGATTTAAATTGATTTGGTTAATTTAATAATTAAATCAACAACTCAACTAACTAAATCAAATAAACAATTCAATTAACTAAATCAAATCAATAATTAAAAATTGCTACTAGATTCTTTAATCTTAGAGATGGGTCCTCCTAGGTCATTTCCAACATCTATGCTCCTAATGGGAGATCAGCTAGGAAATCTCTATGGTCTTCCATTTGCCTTGCCAGATCTCTCTTCCCTAATGAAAAAAGGATCCTTCTAGGTGATTTCAATACCCCTCTTTCTAATCTGGAAAAATCTAGTGGTTTACCAATTTCTATTGATAGTAGACAAGACTTGGTTGACATGATCAACTCTTTGATCCTTTTAGATCTTGATGTTATTGGGGCTAAATTCACTTGGTCTAATAGATAGAGAGGGGAGGAAATTATTTACGTCAAGCTTGATAGGGGTCTTATTTCTTCAGATTGTCTCTGTCTGGCCTCCTGCAGACTCAATGCCTTAGCCCGTATTGGATCAGATCACTTCCCCATCTTCCTCTCAGTCTCTCCATTGTCTAGTAGAAAGGCATACCCATTAAGATTTGAGAAAATGTGGCTCATGGCCCCAAAAATTCAAGATAAAATTTTGGAGTAGTGGAATATTGATATCGAGGGAACGACTATGTTTTGTATAGCCAAGAAGCCCTCCAATGTTAAGTCTAATATCTAATGTTGGAATAAATCCACTTTTGGCAACATCTTCAAAGCTAAAAAGAAGCTCAAACTGAAACTTGTGGAGGTTCAAGAGAATATCCAAACTTACGGGTTCGATATTGATGTATCAAATAAAGAAATTGATATTTTGACCAAATTACATGATATTATCTCCAAAGATGTAGAATTTTGGAAGAAGAGATCTAGAGCCTTATGGCTCAAAAGAGGCTAAAAGATCCATCTTCTTCTTTAACACCCCTGAGAATAGGAAAGTTAAGATTGCCTCGATTATTGGTTGCAAAATTGGAACTTTCCATGATTCCTATCTGGGTCTTCCCCTTTTAAAAATTGAAACTTTTCCCAAACTCATGGGAGTTTTTGATATCTGGAATTTGAGAGACTTCAATAAAGCCCTGATGTCCAAGTAGCTATGGAGATGTCTTAAGGAGGCTAATGAATGGACTGATATATTCAAACTTAAGTACCACATTCCTGATATCCAAAACACTCTGGAAACTTATGAGCTCCTCATTGCAGTTTCTGATTTCTAGAGCAATTTCTTTGGCTCCTCCAAAATTATCTTACATGGAAACAGATGGATGGTAGGTTAGGGTAATAGAATCAGGTTTTGGGATGACTAGAGGACTAGTGATGGCCCCTTATAGTACTTTGTTTGGGCTTCACCCTACGAAGAATTATGCCTCAGAAAAATTCGCACCTGGATGGTTGATTACATTAGAAATGGAGAATGGTTGGACCTCTCTTCTGTTAATAATGATCTGAGACCTATGCAACCTTGGCTGAATTGCATGCACATCCCTTGCTCTCAAGGGGAGGATGAAGTCTTCTGGAACTTCTCCTCTTCTAGGAAGTTCAAAGTTGTTGAAGTTTATAAGTTCATCTCTAGATCCTTCTCCCCCTGTATTGGGCGGGTATTTGGAACAAACTCCTAATTCTTAAAATTAACATCTTTTTTTGGTTGTTTATGTAGGGCACGATCTCTACCATTGATAATATTTGCAGAAGAGGTATTCCTCTCTCTAATAGATGTTTTCTTTATAAAGAGGCAGAGGAAAATTATGGCCATCTATTACTACATTGCGCCTATGCCAGAGATATCTGGAATCACTTCCTTAAAATTTGGAATATTGCCTGGGTCTTCCCTGTTTCTACTCAGTAAATATGGTTTGAATGGAAATGCCCTTCTAATAATCAGGCCTTAGGTATTCTCTGGAATTTATCTCTTCCTCATATTGCTTGGGCCATCTAGAAAGAAAGAAACAATAGAGATTTCAGGGACTTGGAAACTCCTCCTTTTGTTGTGCCCGTTAGAATTCACAATTCTATCAAAGAGAACTTTCTCCACTCCTGCCGCAATAGAAAGAATGACTCCCCCATTCCTACTCTCTAGGAGGATTAGCATACTATCAATCGGTTGCAAATTGATTGGAACATTGCCAAACCAGTCCACAAAACCAAGCAGTGCAGAACAAATGTTGGACGACATCCTCCCCCTATGGGCTGGATCAAAATCAATATGGATGGGGCAGCTAAAGGAAATCCTGGGCCGGCCAGGTGTGGGGTATTGGCTAGGAATGAGACCCCTCTACTAGTTTCCATGGTGGCACAACACTTGGGCACCCAGACTAACCACTACACGGAAGCTAGTGCTTCCCAAATTGGTGTACACATGGCTAAAAGAGAGGGGTTTACTAAAGTGTGGTTGGAGTCTGACTTGCTAAACAATGTCAACTAAATGAAAGGTCTCACGAATCCTAGATGGATGATTGCCAGCCTGATTAAGGACTGCTGAAATATCATTAATGAACTGAAAAATTTCAAAAGCTCGCACATATACCTGGACAGCAATAAGGCAGCGGATCTACTAGCCAATCTGTCGATGGGATACCTGGAAACCAATTGGTGGAGTAGCACGGATGCTTTCCCCAAAAATCTGTGTCATTTGGCACGTAATAATTACTGTGCTAATCAATGATCCCTCATCATGACATGACTGAGTTGATAGGGAAATGACTTTTTCTATTTTTCCCTAATAAAAGGTCTAGAAACCTCCTCGGTGACTCGATTTCCTATCTCATTGTGTGGTCTTTTTGCTATTGTTCTGATATCCTTTGGGTGTGGCCCATTTTTTGCAACTGGTTGGCGATAGTGAGCCCCTTCTCCTATTATCTGGGGACTAGGAGCATAATGGGATGGTGGTCTCATCCCCTACCTGGACCAGCTTCATGGCCTCTCTCCTCTGATTACGAAGATCTTTGTTAACGGATGAAAAAAAGGGAGTCTCAAGGCTTATGGTGCCGATTATCATATTGATGAATATTTGGTGGCATTGGTCACTCATCTGGTTATGACTAGAAGAAGGTTTAACAGGGATAGAAAAACTGGAGAGGAGGACCTATCGAGTTTCTTTGACAAAGACAAGGTGCGCTCTAGAGTCACCAAGATGGCTGATGGCGGCTATTATAGAAAAGACCTCATGGCCCCATGGGCTAACAAGACAATGTTTATAATGAGGTATATGACCCTAGATGGTAGGTATGCAAGCATCCTCTCCTATCATTTCACTATCCTAAATCATTTTTGTCACGATAAAATTATCTCTGTTCTCTACTATCCTGCCTCATCCCTTGAGAATAGCCTGGAAAAGCACCTGGAAAACCCTAACAACCCTTTTCTTCATGATGGCCTTATTATCCTTATCATGGAACATGCCAAATCCCTTGAAATAGTGCCCTCGCTTGCTTAGATTGGCCTACAGACGGATGTCCAAGATGTCTCTGATTCAAAGATGGACCTGGATGATAGTGGGGTTCCTTTTCATGACCCTAAATACGAACCTATGGATGAAAAGGAAAATATGGTCACTCCTAAGATGCTTGGCAGCAAGAATCCCCTTAGATGGGCAGCTAGTAAATACAAAATCAATAAGTAGCTGATCTCCAAGACTGAACCCCTCATCAAAAAGAAAAAGATGGCAGTGAAGGCTCACAGCCCGAAGATTATAGACAAAAGGATTAAACTGGACATCTCTATCAATATCTAGAAAGATAATTAGGGGAAGGATGGTAGTCAGATGAATCTTGTCATGGAAGCCACCAGAAGCCAGGAGTGCTATTGGAAATGGGTCGAGTGCAAAATTGACACCCTCAAAATGGGGGTCAAAGAAATAATTGACATTTTCACTGCTTCCCCTTAATCCAACAAGCCGGAAAAACTCATGATCATGACTCAAAAACTCTCTCAGAATGTTGAGGTAATGAAATGTAACCATGGACAAAGGATTGATAAGGTGGAACAATCCATGGCTGAGATTAAGAAAACTCTGAAGAACCTGGTCGACATTAGTACATAAGCCATGAACAATAGCATTGAGGGTCTTGAAAATATTAATGACATGGTTGCTAACTATAGATCCTTCCATAGTGACCCAGTGAAAGATCTTGGAGGAGATGATGTGGCTATTGGAGACAACAAAACCACTGGACCTAGTTCCAAAATCAAGAGCAAAAGCTGCAACAAGGGTACCTCCAGATTCATCATGGAGGAGCTTGAGGAAATCAACATGATTTCCATCCAAAAGAACAAAGATGTAGTTCTCTCGCTTAAGTGAGAGCTTTTTTAATATTTTGTTTTTGTTCGGGGTTGCTCCCCTATTTTGCTGTTGTTTCTTGTTGGTTTGACAATTGGTCGACTATAGTAAAACTTTAGGTTTCGGGTTCTTGTAAAACCCATTTATCCTTATCAGAAATAATTAATAATTCAACAAGGTAAATATCAAGATTTATCATCTAAAATAACATGATCAATTCTACTTGAACTAATTATAAAAATATAACATAGACACATAGACACATGTAATAAAGAAACAAGTAATCTCATCAAACAAGTGTCAGATACATATATGTAAAAAAAGAGTACATGCATTATAAATATAATCTCATCAAATAGTGATAATGCATAAACTAAGTCGGTCGACCCTCCACTGATCCATGTCTTGAATGTTGTCCTTGCAAAATAATGTACATGCAAGAACACATTTATATAAGAACATGCAAATATTATCTAACTATAAGTATGCAAATTTTACTTCAACATAAGTACATGCAAATTTTACTTGGTCTGATCTATCATCTGCACCACCAGAGTGTGCATGGGCCATAGGTATTTGAGATGAAGAAATCAAACGTGGTCCAAGAACCTGGATCATATATAATTTAAAATTAAAATTGTGTTAACTAATAATTTTGAACTTGAAATCCACTATTTAAAATAAATTAAATAATATGACCTTACAGAAAGAAAAAAAAATGTGTACCTGACTATGACCACGTGCAGGAGCAGAAGGAGGTTGCAAATATACTAATGTCTCCAATATAATAGGATGCTATATATAATTCAAAATTTTAATTGTGTTAATAATTTTTAATTTGAAATTCACTATTTAAAATTAAATAAATAATAAGATATCAATTTTCATTTAATTTTTTTATGATTTAAAAAATGTAACCTTGGAGAGGATTCTCTCCTCTAATACACTCTATGTTTTTCAAAAAATCTAGATATATTTAATATATTTACAAATAATTAAATAGAATATGTTGACCAAAAGTGAACACAACATGACTTCTTCATCTAATTAGAGGAAGAAAATTTGATGTGCTTATTGCTTTTAATAAGGACACAAAAGAATGAGTTTCTTATGATGAAAGGTGTACAAAGAGATAGAGACACTTTGATCGACTATGAATCTAATGTAATAAATTTACAAACAATTTTTATTCAAATAATTAAATATGATCTTCCTCATTGAAGTCAATATGTTCCCAAGTTGAATCTGATTCCAAACATGGATTTTGGCCCAACAAAATATGTCCAACATCAACATTTTCTAAGTCACAGACATCAATTGGAGATCCAATCTTAGTGGAACTTTCAATCATTGCACCATCTTCAAGTAAAATATTTTCCCAACTTGAATCTAATTCAAAGGACAATTTTTCCTCCAATGCAAGCATGTCATCAACTTTTTCTAGTCCATCGACATAAATCGAAGATCCAATACTAATGGGACTTTCAGTCATTGCACCATCTTCTAGCAAAGTGTTGGCAGTATAATCCGATTCACAACAGCTCCTAGGTTCTTGTAAATCTCTAAAATGACCTCCAATTTGCTTGGTTTCTGCCTCTGCATTTGGTTGCCCTAGATTATGAGAAGTAGTATTCAAACTACTTTTCTGAATAGGCTCCTCACTCGTATTTTTTTGGGAAATAACATCATCTTCATATTTCTTGACGTAAATTTCACCTATGTATAATCCATCATCCAAGTTTGGACCCAAGTTCAACTCAGCTAGCCAATTACTTCTCTCCTGTAAAACTGGTGCAAAAGTGGAGTCAAAGCCATTTTCATTTATAACTAAATTCACTTCTGGACAACTACAATTGTTTACATCATTCCTGTATGCTAAAGTTTCAATGTCTTCATTTTCATGTGTACCTGGTTACATATAACTAAACAAGTTAATATCAATATTAAACAAAAAAAATTGACAGAGGCCACAAATAAAGTATTGTACCATGTCAAATTAAGGAACGAGAGCTTTTAGTTCTGGGTAGAGCACCACAGCATCTGGTCAGTCTTAAACCATACACACTAAGCAACATATGAAGTCTAAAGAATGTTAGTCAACTTTGAGTGTTTAACAGTTTTAAGTCTAGAAATGTATTAAGCCCAAAAAATGTCAATCAACTCTCAATGTTTAACACTTTTCAGTCTAAAAGTGTAAGCTTCATGTATATGATTTAAGCCGTTACCCAACACCCTAACAACACCTTAACAAGCTAATGGACAATGCTTAGATCTAATTTGATCCTACTGTTTGGCAACAAAATATGTAGTACCGATTGTAGATTGTTTAATACTTTTGTACCCAGTTTTATGGTGGGAAACTTTTGTATCCAATTTATCAGGAAGATGTAAACCTTTCAACAGTAATAATGGGCTCCTCTTGTTCAAGCAGAAAACATGTTAATTGCTACATAGAAGCTTTGTAAAACGACAGTGTTCTGGTTCAGGGTTTTTTAAAGCAATTGAGTACCAAGAAAAGAATCATACCCATTACAGGTCGCTGGTCCAAATAGTAAGTTTGTTGGTTCTTGGGCTTGAACGTTACAATTTTCATAAGATATCAATTTTCATTTAATTATTTTATGATTTAACAAATGTAAGCTTGGAGAGGATTCTCTCCTCTAATAATTAAATAGAATATGTTGGTCAAACGTGAACACAACATGACTTCTTCATTCTTCCTTCTCTTGGTTGGGCAATCCCATATTAAATGATCCAGCTTGCCACAACAATAACAAGTTCTCTTTCGAATTCGGTAGCTCTGTCCGTTCTGTAATATCCCTTTCTCTTTTCCTGATATATGAGCCTCCATTCCCGACTTGACCGGATTTTTAAACAAAATAATTCGCAATAATAAGAAGATAAACTTAGAGAATTGTGAACAAATATTTTGCTCCGAGCTCGGTTATTTATTTGATAATTTCTAAAATAAGGCTGTAGCAGTCGCACCCACAAGGGTAATGGACGCATCGATTGGATCTGTAAGTTAAAACGTAGTTTTCAATTTATAATTTTTTAATATAAGGTTTTACTAATTATAGTGGCCACTGTAATGGATATATTAACCTCATTTTAAATTAATCAGATATAGATACATATTAAATCTTGTTAATAAGTAGCAATCGCACTTTAGTTTGCGATGTCGAAGAGGTGTGCAAAGTCAATTAGGAAGAAAGTATATTTTTTACATATATTTCATAGTCCATGTGGTCAATTAATAGATGACTTTTATGCAACAAAGGTCTTAATGGAGAAGCAATATCTCCCATTCAACTATGCATATGCTTACACGGGTATGAACATGATTGAAATAAAGCCTTTAAATTAGGAAGATAATCAAGATCAATTAGCAATAGGATCATGTTATATTTGCAATAGGGAGTGAAGGAGAGAAAGGGATAGATAAGGATGGAAAGGAGAGATAGAGGGGAAAAGAGAGAGAGGGGGGAAGAGAGAGAGGGGAGTTAAGGAGATAGATATAAGGGATGGAGGTAGAGAAGAAGCTAGAGATAAGATGGAGATAGAGATGGACATGGAGGTGGAGAAGGATATAGCTATGTAGAGAAGGAGGGGAAGAGATAAGGAGAGGGGCGACAACTAGATAGATAGAGATGGAAGAGATAACTATAAATACAGGGAGAGAGGGGGGGACAATGTGAGAGAGATAGAAAGATCAAGATAGAGATAGGAAGTGACACAGAGAGAGGTAAAGAGATATACTAGTAGAGAGAGATGGAGAGATACCAAGATAGAGATAGAGGGAGAGATGGAAGAAAAAATATAGAAAGATTAAGATAGAAAGGCAAAGAGATATAGGTGTAGAGATGTAGGAATAAGGAGAGGGTTTCAGGATATAGATGTAAAAGAGAGGGAGATATGTGTATAGATAAAGGGTGAGAGAGAAAGATAGAGGCAGAGATGAAGATAAAGGGAGAGATTAACAAGGTCAGACAGAAGAGGGGAGAGGAAGAGATATAGATAAAGGGTGATATAAAGAGATAAAGAGGTATATGGAAAGAGATTGAGAGATGGGGAGAGTGATAGAGAGATAGGGAGATAGAGAAAGCCACAAATAGAGATGAAGAAATACAAAGGGAGCAATGAAGAAAAATAGATATTGAGAGAGGTAGAGAAATAGAGAGCCCAAGAGGTAGAGGGGGAAAGAGAGACTAATAGTAAAAGTGACATGTTTATGAATCCATATTATGCATGCATGTCTACCAATGTAGTTGTGATATATGTCATAACCTTTTCTCGATCTCTCATTTTCGTACAAACAAGAAGAAAGTAAGAAAAAGTTGTAGAGATTGACTTTATATATGTCAAATGCATTTGCTTAAAAGTTTATAAATAATTTTCAACAAATCCATTTTGTGCAGTTTTTGCAATCATAGCAAGCCATGAGACGAAGATAGAAACTAGGTTCTTATTTGAAACTTCTGACCAACTATGTCATGATGTTAGACATCTTGCTAGCCAAACATTTTTTTTTTATGACTCTTTTGTACATTCTCCCGAATTCCAAGCATGTATGATTCTTGAGTATATAGGAGAACAAATTAGAGAACTAGTGAAGAACATTAACCCATAATTGAATCCACAAGTGTTTAAGGAACTACAAGATGAAGTAGACAAGGAAATGAAAGAGATGATCCCTAAAAAGGGAAGAAGATTATTGTAAGAAGAAGAGGTCCTAATCCTAACTAGATGGGATATTAGCTCAGCCATAGGTTTTGACAACTTAAGGAGCAATTAGAACATGAAAGTTAAATTGAGTGTTGGAGCTCGAGATAAGATCCCTATTCTTAAAACGACCAAATACACTTTAGCTCAATCTATTTATAAGAAAATAATGATATTTCCTGAGAGCATACACACTAATTAAACTCAACCCCTTCCATGTTGATAATATCTTATAATTAATTGCAATATACAATATGCTAATTAGGCTCAAGTACTTCTATATTAATTACCATTTCGAAGCAAGAAGATAAATATTTATGTATCAGGTGGGGCCATTTCACCTACTACCATTAGCAAACAACCACACAACTCATGCCTAATGGCCATTTCACTTTTGATGGGGGCATTTTTCAAATAATGAGATCATTTCTGGAACTCAATAACCCAGAATCCATTAACAAAACAAATTGGCTTCACACCTCCTACAAATCCTATTTCTTTTGCAAAGTCTTTGAACTCCTCCTCTGTACGCTCTTTTCCAAATGGGTTGAATGCCAACATGAAAAGTTTGCCTTGCATAGGAGGAAGTCTCTACAGCCACTAGAAAAATGGAATCCACTGCAAGAACTACGGCTAGTCTCTGCCTTTAGCTGATCTGGGTTTTCCAACAATATTGCATAATCATAGACATAATTTCCAGTCTTCTATTTGATTCTAAGCTTTTCTTATGTTTTGGTTCAAATTTCAGAATCCATTATTAAGAAGCAGAAAGAAAAAGAATGAAAAAGTGTCAAAAATGAAACTATAGACCATAAAATTTGATTTGAAAAATAAAAAATTACCACAATCGAATCTCAGACAATATAAAGAAAAGATGAACCAAAAATGTATGATTCATAGAATATTTCCTACAAAACTGCATCTGAAGAGAATTATAAAGCACAATCACTGGGATAGCTAAGCATACTTTTTTCCACAAAAGAACAAGTTCAATAAACATAGTAAAAAAAAAAAATAGTTGGCAAAAATATGAATGAGCTATTTAAACAAGTAGATTGACTATCTAGGTAATGAAAAGATGTCTCATACATTCATAAAAATAGCCTGACTAGGTGTTATGTTGTCGAGCATACCTCCCCCGATATGTGTAACCCCTGAAACAAAAAAAAATCATCACAAAAGGGATTTTACTACGGAAAAACATTCCAACCAATATCCTAGATTAAAAGATGTCATATCTCTTTTCACTATTAATCTAATCAATCATTAACTGCCTACAGGTGTCCCTAGATCTCTGGAAACCAAGGGTTTTGGGCCTAAATTCAGTAGTCAACTAATATTCCATTGGAGAACACTCACCTGGAAACTAAGGAGCAGCTTCCACAACATGAGGCTGATCAAAATTCACTCCCCTTATATAGGGTACTTGGAAACTATAAGATTGAGATTAGACCCAACTCCACCTCCTACATCCAACAGCTCCTCCAAATCCTTAAAACTCTCATATGTCTCCAGGATCCTCCCCATCATAAGTGTAGAGTTATCATCCATAGCCCTATTAAAAACCCTATTGAATCTTTGGTCTTTGGCAGGGTACTCAAATGCATTCACCCCATGTGACTTGGTGAAAGGCTGGCTCCCTTCAACAACAACATCCTTAAGATAATGCCAAGTGTCTATGAACACCTTGTCCTGGTTCATCAAGGTCAGTGGTGCCAAGGACAGGCCATCCTTGTTCTGCACATGGTATTTGCAGAGAGGATTCAGACCATAGATCCTCTCAGGCTTTCTATTCTTATTTATTATAGAACAATTGAGGAGGGAATGACTTGCTACAACTCTAAGAATCTTATCTAGAGTAATTGTTGCATCTGGGTTTGTTTGTTCTTGGTCAATAAAAGGCAAAGCCATAATAATATATTTATTTTAAAGAGAACATACATCAAGAAACCAAAGATTTCTAAAATGGCCTAGTAGGGCCTAAACACTGTGAAAATAAAGCTATGTCCATGAGTATACACAGAAAGAGAAAACCACATCCAAAACCTTAAAATTCCCCAAACTCAGAGTGGGATTTGAGTATTGATTACAATTCATTTATCTTCTTCATAATATCTATTAAAGGTTTCTTAAAATTTATAAGTCTAATGCTACGATAAAGTTTCTCTGTAAGTTTAAAATTAACAAAGAAATCAAAAAGACCCAACTATGTGCTCTGTAGTGGCCTAAAAAAAGAACACACCAATTGAAAACCTATATGTTTATTCCTCTTTTCGAGGCATTGGCGGAGGCATTAGGGAACGACCTCTTCTGAGACCCCTTCATGGAGGATGACCCCTTCCTCGACCAGAAGAACGACTGGTACCTGGGCCACCACCTTGCCTACTTTGCTCCACTTGGGGACCCTCTGCTTCTATTTTGGGAGGCAGAACACCATTGAGTCTAGCAAAGTATAGGAATTCTTCTTCCCTACCTATGTCCTCTAGATTGTCCCCCAGAAACCTCCATTTTAAAAACCTGAGGGCCATGGCAGAAAAGGATTTATACTTTTATAAGTCCTTTCCCATTAGGTCTAGCAGAAAAGGATAGAATTTAATCAACTCTCCTGAGATATTGAAGAAGATTCTCTCACTTGGACACAGAGCACCAGAATCATGTTGCACTTTGTTTAGGACTTCTTGAAATTCAAGCAAGATGTCACCTGGGAAGAGTTGTTTGGTGAGGTTCCAAACTTCTTGTTTATCAAGCTTGACGTCCATCAAGGAGGCAAAAAACTAGTACAAAATGTTTGTATTGTCTCAAGGGTATTCATCTTTGCTGATATACCTACTACGAAGAATGAGCTTAACGACTAGGATGATTGTTGGCTCAGGAATGAAGAGGAACCTCTTCAATCTCTGGTCTATGACCTGTCTAAAAGAAACTTGGTGGGTTGAGGAAGAGAGAGAGATGGGGGTATCCGTTCCAAAGCATGAGATTGGTGTTGGTAAGACACTCATTATAAACCGGAAGGGCTCATCCCTAGACATCGCTTAGAAACCTGTAGTAGCTTTAGATTCTTTGAAGATGGTTGCAGAGAGAATCCAATTGATAGTCTTGTGGAGGAAGCCAAATAAAATCTAATAAACACTGTCTTCAACATGCATCTAATACAAAATGCCTTGCAATAAATTCGCCTGCAAAGGTGGCAACAGATATCTGTCTAGCATGATGCCTAATCTTGAGACTAAAAAATTGTGCACTTTCCAATGGATAGCGCATGCGTCGTATTTGCAATGACGACGGACCATAGGCTATCTTTTCGAGATGAAAGTGGGAAAAATCACTTTTAGAAAGGCCAAAATAAGATGACATCATAGTTGACGTGAGAATTTCACTTTTGATAAGCTAGCGAAAAAGTTTGTATTTGAAAAGATAGTCGTTTAGACCAAGTTGGTGGAATTGTTTTATGCCTGACGTATGAAAATAAGAATCCACTATTGAGAAATGTTGATATACTATCTATAGCTTTAACCATGATTAATGATGTCCTTCTCCCACCAATTTAAAGAAAGGCCTTCTACTGTAGTTTTTGAGAGAGATTATTCTTTTTTGTTAGCCTCTTTGTAGACATGTTTAGCCTCATATTGCTCTAATTTGATCAAAATATCAGTTATGCTCTCCAAAATCACCTGTAGCCGGCATTTTAGGGTTCTTCTCATTTTAATTGCATTGATTGCTATCTCTGAGTCTCCCTCTACTATGAGGTTTCTCATCCCATGCTTGTGGCAATCAAGTAAGCCTAGGAGCAAAGCTTTGTATTCTGTTATATTGTTAGTATCTAGTGGCAGTGGCATGGCCATCTTTCCAATTACTGTTCCTATATGATCTCTAACCACATATCCTATACCTGAAGCACTTGGGTTTACTTTGGAGGCTCCATCAAATTTTATCTTGAACCAACCCTATTTAGGGGGAGATCATATAGCATCCTTTCTTGCATGAGGGTTTCTCCCAAAGGAAGGAGGAATTTTGATACATTGCCATTTTTTTCTTATACTATCATCCCAAGTAGAATTTTTTTCGTTAGAATCTGTTGAGAAGCCTAGTTTGCAATTTACTGACTTGACAATTGATGTTTCAATTGAGGATAAAACTGATTCAAATATTCTTGCTTTGTCATCAAAAAGTCTTCAATTCCTTTCTTTCCAGATTTCCCAAACAAGGCAAGAAGGAGAGATTTTCAAAATATGACTTAAAGTGCTTTCCTTAGAAGGAAGTGGCTAGCGTTGAAAAAGAGTGACTATATCATTAGGGAGGGTTATTTTACACCCAATTTTTCTAGAAAACCATCACCAACATTTTGAGGCAAATGGGCAGTTTAAAAGAAGATTGTCTACTATTTCTCCTTGAGCTTTGCACAAAATGCATCTTGAGGGCCCTTCATAGTCCATTATAGTGAATCTTTTTGCTGTGACGATCATCTTTTTGAAAGCCAACCATTGAAAGATTCCTGCTTTTGGGATAATCTTGCTACTCTAAAATAATTTTAGTATAATATCTTATTCCTCTTGATTCCCAAAGTTTGCTAGAACCCTATAGCCATCTTTAGCATTATATTGTCTTATTTTTTAACAAGCCCATATAAGAGAATCTTTCCCTCTTCTAGGATTATTATTTCTTGCTCTAATGAGCTCTGATAGCTGGTTGATTTCAACAGTACGAATAGGCAATCCCTCCAATTGCTTCCAGCTCCATCCTTGATTTCTAGTAGCCCTGTCCAAAACCAAATAGTCACTAACTAGAGATCCCCAATACTTCGCTGTTGGAAAATTGAGAGAGTTATCAATGCTTGGATATCCTCCCCATGAGTATTCGTAGAAAAGGGCAGAGGATCCATCGTGGATATCCCAAGTCAAAGTGTTTGCAATTATTTTTTTGTATGTGACAATGAAATTCGAGGTCCTAGATCCCTTTGGATTAGAATTCGATCTTAGAAGATTTGGAGGAACCCCCTCTATAAGGTATTTTGTTGCCATTATACTTACCCATATTACTTTAGGGTCTTTAATGAACTTCCAAACTAGTTTAGCTCCCGAGGCTTTGTTCTGCAAGTGAAGATTTTTATTCCTAGAGCCCCATGCAAATAGAGAAATTTTATGTTTTTCTTCAATGTTTTGCCAGAAGAAGTTTCTCATATTTTCAATGATGAAGGAATTTGCACCAGCAGTGAGGGATAAAAAGGATAAAAGGTAGATGGGTAGAGAAGAAATAACTTCTCGGAGCATTACCATCCTACCAACCCATGAGCACCATTTCCCTTTCTAGGAAGGAATATCCTGATCCAGATCTAACTTCAGAGGATCCCAAAGTTTTGAGTTCCTCAATCCTCTATCAATTGGGATCCCCAAGTGAATACAGGGAAGAATGCCTCTTTTATAATTCTAAATTATTTTGGATCTTAACCTCTATGGGGGTAGGGGTGGAGAAGAATTTTATTTTTTATTTTTCTTTGTTCATAATTTGGCCTAAGGCCTTCCCAAAGGATTCCAGGAGCATTTTCACCTAAATTGCTTCCTTGATCTTTTCTACACTCAACAAGAGGTTATCATTTGAAAATTTTGATGCCAGTCAATGAAACATATAATGAGGATGTTGTATGTCCTATGACATTCTCTTATCGAACATGTGTCAAAATTCCCACGTCCACCTAGGAAACATCCAACGAGGATGTTGTATGCCTGATGACATTCTCTCGTCGGATGAGAGGTCATGGTCTCCGTTGAAAGAGTCCCAAGTGTTGTCGTAATACTGATGTCCACCCAAGAAACATTCAATGAGGATTTTGTATGACCGATGACATTCTCTCACCGGATGAGCGGTCATGGCCATCATCGGAAGAGTCTTGGGTGCCATGCAAATTTTGACGATAGTCAAAGAAACATCCGATGAGGATTTTGTATGTCTTATGGTATTCTCTCATCGGACGGGTGTTGGAATTCCGATATGCACCCAAGAAACATTCGATGAGGATGTTGTATTCCTGATGGAATTCTCTCACCAGATGAGTGGTCATGGCTGCTGTTGGAAGAGTCCTGGGTGCCATCAAAATACTGACTCTAGTCAAGGAAACACCTGACAAGGATGTTGTATGTCGTATGGAATTCTCTTGTCGGATGGGTGTCCGAATTCTGATGACCACCCAAGAAACATCTAACGAGGATGTTGTATGCCTACCATACACTTTATAATTTAATTGTTTGTATTTTGCCAAAGCTGGGTGATATTTTTGTTGTGCTTGCAGATCCTAGCAATGTAGAAGGTGTTGACTATTACCTACTATGATGCACAAAACCAAAATATAAATTGTCAGAATTAGTGGAAGATGTTGATGGAGAACAATATCCCACTAGATCCATCATTGTTGAAGGTACTTATTATCAACAAATTAGGATAGATAACAATGGTGTTACATTTACTGAATACATGGCTAGCCAAAAAGTTTTTCATTATAGTCATTTGGTTTTAGCAACAAGATAACATTTTGAAACTTTACAAAAAAGAGTTTGTACCTCCCAAAAGTGGTTGTTGCCTATCAAAGATCATGAAAGGATATTATAGATAGTAAAAGATAGAGAGGATCCATATAATTTTTTTTTAATAGATTAATAGCTGTAGAGGGGCAGGACCCTTGTACTAATCACAATTGAGAAATACATACCTAGTTCAGAAAGAGCCGTAGAGGGAAAGAATCAGGAAGAAAACCCCCTACCATTGCTCCAATAGTGAACAAAAAGGCCAGCCAAGCTGGCAAAGATCCTAACAAGATAGAAAAAAGAGACAACCGGAGGATAACAAAATATCAATTGAAACCAAAAGCCTACAATTATCTAAACAATGTAATAAGATGGGATATGGAAAACCAAAGAGGATCATAGCACGGGCCAAGGAGGTCAATGCATTCAGGATTATTCATCGCTTGAACCTGGGTCCTTGTTACTGGGAGTAGGAGCAATGGCTGCATCCAAAATTGCCAGGTAGTCATTCCTGCAAGTAGTATGAGCCAATGCTTCCACTTTTTCCTAGGGGAAGCAGACATCATTTGGAATCCACTCTTCGGTGCAACCAAGACCCCAAGAGTTTCCTTGAACTATGTAACCATTGGCCATAATGCCAATGTCTTATCTATCTGAAAGCCCTTCCTCCTGGATAAAGATACTTCTCCTGGAAGCCGTGAAGTCTAGCAGTATAGTGGGAATCTTGCAGAGGAACTCAATATTTCTATTAATAAGAGGCCAGGAGGCCTCCAAGGCATTGAAGTCAAGAGAGTTTACAATCACCTTTTTCCGCACCTCCACACCATTACCCAAACTCAGATAATAATTTTAGGGGAAGGGCAATCTGAGATTGTCGTCGATATTATCAAAAACTACGTCAATTTCGCCAAGAAAGCGGTTCTCGACCACCATTTGGGTGAGAAGATTCACCTTTTTTTTCTAATCCTCATATACAACACCATAGCTAAGAAGAAAGCTGGGGTGTCTGCATTGGCTTTGTATCTATGGTATGAATTAAGGAATTCCTTTCCCGAAATTATTTTAACACAGTGCAGAACCAAAGGGTGGTTTGAGGAAAGAACTGATTGTAGGTGTTTATCAAAGATTTTGCCTAGGAATGCCATCTAATGGTAGGTTGCCTCCAACATAATCAATGTTTCCATTGAAAAACAACAAAGCAAGAAAGAGGAAGAGCTTGATATGAGCTCACTTAATTTGTTAGAACAAGTGAACTCGTGTATTTTTTTGACCATGATACATGTCTATATATGCATATATATACATATATATATATACATACATATATATATATATACATACATACATATATATACATACATATATACATACATATATATATATACATACATACATACATACATACATATATATATATATATATATGTGTGTGTGTGTGTGTGTGTGTGTGTGTGTGTATGTATGTATGTATATATGTATATATGTATATATATATACATACATACATATATACATATATATATATATATACACACACACATATATATATAGACACACACACATATATATATATACATATATATATATATATATATGTATATATGTATATATACATATATACATATATACATATACATATATACATATATATGTATATATATATATATATGTATATATGTATATATACATATATACATATATATATATATATGTATATATGTATATGTATATATGTATATATATATATATATATATGTGTGTGTGTGTGTGTGTGTGTGTGTGTGTGTGTGTGTGTGTGTGTGTGTGTGTGTATATGCATATATATGTATACATACATGTATATATATAGATAATATGTATATACTATTTTTTTAGATTGTCATATATATGTACGTATGTACATTCCAACTCTTTTTTGGATCGCTATACATATGTACAAACATGTACATTTGAGTTTTTTTTGCAACATACATACACGTACATTTGAGTTTATTTGTTGCAACTGCTTTGAAATCAAAATTTGCACAATTTGAGTTAATTTGTTGCATGTTGTCTTATATTCATTTGAATCACTTAGTTGAATCGAATTAATTAATTGATTTGAATTGATTTGAATAAATAATTTGATTTCATTTGATTAAATCATTCGAGGTATTTGAATCACTTAATTGAATTGATTTAATTAATTCATTGGATTGATTTGAATCACTTAACTAATTGATTAATTCATTGTATTGATTAATTAATTGGATTGATTAGCTCATTGCCTTAATTCGTTGGACTGATTAATTGATTTGATTAATTGATTTCAATTAGTTTTACTAACTCTTTGAATTGGTTTGAATTGATTTGAATTAATTTGATTAATTCCTTGAATTAATTTGATTAATTGATTTGAATTAGTTTGACTAATTCATTTAATTGGTTTGAATTGATTTGATTAATTGATTTGAATTAGTTTGATTAATTCATTGAATTTGTTTGAATTAATTCGATTAATTTCTTTGATTAATTAATTGAATTGATTTGATGTGATTGATTCAGTGAATTCATTTGATTAATTGATTTGAAACAATTTGATTAATTCATTTAATTGAATTGATTTTATTTAATTTATTGATTTGAATTAATTTGATTAAATCGGTGAATTCATTTGATTAATTGATTTGAATTAATTTGATTAATTCATTTAATTGATTTGATTTGTTTTGATTAATTGATTTGATTAATTTAATAATTAAATCAACAATAAAACTAACTAAATCAAATCAATAATTAACAATTCAACTAACTAATTAATTTAATAATTCATTGGTTTGAATTGATTTGATTAATTGATTTGAATTAATTTGATTAATTTAGTGAATTCATTTGATTAATTCATTTGAATTAATTTAATTAATTCATTGAATTGAGTTGATGTGATTTGATTAATTGATTTGAATTACTTCTTGATTTAAATTGTTTTGGTTAATTTAATAATTAAATCAACAACTCAACTAACTAAATCAAATAAACAATTCAATTAACTAAATCAAATCAATAATTAAAAATTGCTACTAGATTCTTTAATCTTAAAGATGGGTCCTCCTAGGTCATTTCCAACATCTATGCTCCTAATTTTAGACTAGCTAGGAAATCTCTATGGTCTTCCATTTGCCTTGACAGATCTCTCTTCCCTAATGAAAAAAGGATCCTTCTAGGTGATTTCAATACCCCTCTTTCTAATCTGGAAAAATCTAGTGGTTTACCAATTTCTATTGATAGTAGACAAGACTTGGTTGACATGATCAACTCTTTGATCCTTTTAGATCTTGATGTTATTGGGGCTAAATTCACTTTGTCTAATAGACGGAGAGGGGAGTAAATTATTTAGGTCAAGCTTGATAGGGGTCTTATTTCTTCAGATTGTCTCTGTCTGGCCTCCTGCAGACTCAATGCCTTAGCCCATATTGGATCAGATCACTTCCCTATCTTCCTCTCAGTCTCTCCATTGTCTAGTAGAAAGGCATACCCATTAAGATTTGAGAAACTATGGCTCATGGCCCCAGAAATTCAAGATAAAATTTTGGAGTAGTGGAATATTGATATCGAGGGAACGACTATGTTTTGTATAGCCAAGAAGCTCTCCAATGTTAAGTCTAATATCTAATGCTGGAATAAATCCACTTTTGTCAACATCTTCAAAGCTAAAAAGAAGCTCAAACTGGAACTTGTGCAGGTTCAAGAGAATATCCAAACTTACGGGTTCGATATTGATGTATCAAATAAAGAAATTGATATTTTGACCAAATTACATGATATTATCTCCAAAGAAGAAGAATTTTGGAAGAAGAGTTCTAGAGCCTTATGGCTCAAAAGAGGCTAAAAGATCCATCTTCTTCTTTAACACCCCTGAGAATAGGAAAGTTAAGATTGCCTCGATTATTGGCTGCAAAATTGGAACTTTCCATGATTCCTATCTGGGTCTTCCCCTTTGAAAAATTGGAACTTTTCCCAAACTCATGGGAGTTTTTGATATCTAGAATTTGAGAGACTTCAATAAAGCCTTGATGTCCAAGTAGCTATGGAGATGTCTTAAGGAGACTATTGAATGGACTGCTATATTCAAACTTAAGTACCGCATTCCTGATATCCAAAACACTCTGGAAACTTATGAGTTCCACATTGCAGTTTCCGATTTCTGGAGCAATTTCTTTGGCTCCTCCGAAATTATCTTGCATGGAAACAGATGGATGCTAGGTTATGGTAATAGAATCAGGTTTTGGGATGACTAGAGGACTAGTGATGGCCCCTTATAGTACTTTGTTTGGGCTTCCCCCTACAAAGAATTATGCCTCAGAAAAAGTGGCACCTGAATGGTTGATTACATTAGAAATGGAGAATGGTTGGACCTCTCTTCTATTAATAATGATCTGAGACCTATGCAACCTTGGCTGAATTGCATCCACATCCCTCGCTCTCAAGGGGAAGATGAAGTGTTCTGGAACTTCTCCTCTTCTAGGAAGTTCAAAGTTGTTGATGCCTATAAGTTCATCTCTAGATCCTTCTCCCCCTGTATTGGGCGGGTATTTGGAACAAACTCCTAATTCTTAAAATTAACATCTTTTTTTGGTTGTTTATGCAGGGCACGATCTCTACCATTGATAATATTTGCAGAAGAGGTATTCCTCTCTATAATAGATGTTTTCTTTATAAAGAGGCAGAAGAAAATTATGGCCATCTACTACTGCATTGCGCCTATGCCAGAGATATCTGGAATCACTTCCTTAAAATTTGGAATATTGCCTGGGTCTTCCCTGTTTCTACTCAGCAAATATGGTTTGAATGGAAATGCCCTTCTAATAATCAGACCTTAGGTATTCTCTGGAATTTATCTCTTCCTCATATTGCTTGGGCCATCTAGAAAGAAAGAAACAATAGAGTTTTCAGGGACTTGGAAACTCCTCCTTTTGTTGTGCCTGTTAGAATTCACAATTCTATCAAAGAGAACTTTCTTGACTCCTGCCCTAGCAGAAAGAATGACTCCCCCATTCCTGCTGTCTAGGAGGATTGGGATACTATCAATCGGTTACAAATTGATTGGAACATTGCCAAACCAGTCCACAAAATCAAGCAGTGCAGAACAAATGTTGTATAGCATCCTCCCCGTATGGGCTGGATCAAAATCAATGTGGATAGGGCAGCTAAAGGAAATCCTGGGTTGACCAGGTGTGGGGTATTGGCTAGGAATGAGACCCCTCTGCTAGTTTTTGAGGTGGTGCTCCACTTGGGCACCCAGACTAACCACTATGCCGAATCTAGTGCTTCCCACATTGGAGTACACATGGCTAAAAGAGAGGGGTTTACTAAAGTGTGGTTGGAGCCCGACTTGCTAAATAATGTCAACTACATGAGTGGTCATATGGATCCTAGATGGATGATTGCCAGCCTAATTAAGGACAGCTAAAATATAATTAATGAACTGACAAATTTCAAAATCTCGCTCATATACCTAGAAGGCAATAAGGTAGTGGATCTAGTGGCCAATCTGGCAGTGGGATACCTGGCAACCAATAGGTGGAGTAGCAGGGATTCTTTCCCCAAATATCTATGTCATTTGGCACGTAATGATTGCTATGCTAATCAATGATCCCTCATCATGACATGACTGAGTTGATAGGGAAATGAATCTTTTTGGTTTTCCCTAATCAAAAGTCTAGAAACCTCCTTGGCGACTGGATTTCCTATCTCATTATATGGCTTTTTTGCTATTGTTCCGATATCCTTTGGGTGTGGCCCATTTTCTGCAACTGGCTGGTGATAGTGAGCCCCTTCTGCTATTATCTGATGACCAGGAGCATAATGGGATGGGATAAGAATAGATAAGAGCCCTCTACTTGCGAGATTTCAAAAAAGAGTAAATATGTCTGCCAGGAAGTTGTCGATGGTGGTCCCATCCCCTACCTAGACCGGCTTCATGGCCTCTCTCCTCTAATTATGGAGGTCTTTGTTAATGGATGGAAAAAAGGGAGTCTCAAGGCTTATGGTATCGATTATCAAATTGATGAATCTTTGGTGGCATTAGTCACTCATCTGGTTATTACTGGAAGAAGGTTTTATAGCAATAGAAAAACTAGAGAGGAGGACCTATCGAGTTTCTTTGACAAAGACAAGGTACACTCTAGAGTCACCAAGATGGCCGATGGGTAGCTATAATAGAAATGACCTGATGGTCCCATGGGATAACATGATAGAGTTTATAATGAGGTATATGACCCTAGATGGTAGGTATGCAAGCATCTTCTCCTACCATTTCACTATCCTAAATCATTTTTGTCACGGTAAAATAATCTCTGTTCCCTACTATCTTGCCACATCCCCTAAGAATAGCTTGGAAAAGCACCTGGAAAACCCTAAAAACCCTATTCTTCATGATGGACTTATTATCCTTATCATGGAACATGCCAAATCCCTTGAAATTGTGCCCCCGCTTGCACAGATTGGCATGCACACGGATGTCCAAGATGTCTCTGATTCAGAGATGGACCTGGATGATAGTGGGGTTCCTTTTCATGACCCTGAATATGAACCTATGGATGAAAAGGAAAGGATGGTCACTCCTAAGACCCTTAGTAGAAAGAATACCCCCATATGGGTGGCTAGTAAATACAAAACCAACAACAAGCTGATCTCCAAGGCCAAACCCCTTATCAAAAAGAAAAAGATGGCGATAAAGGATCACAACCCAAAGATTATAGACTAAGCGATTAAACTAGACATTGCTATCAATGTCTAGAAAGATAATTAGGGGAAGGATGGTAGTCTGATGAATCTTGTCATGGAAGCCACGAGAAGCTAGGAGTACTATTGGAAATGGGTCGAGCACAAAATTGACACCCTCAAAATGGGGGTCAAAGAAAAAATTGACATTTTCACTACTTCCCGTGAACCCAGCAAGCCGAAAAAACTCATGATCATGACTCAAAAACTCTCTCAGAATTTTGAGGTAATAAAATGTAACCATGGACAAAGGATTGATAAGGTGGAACAATCCATGGCTGAGATTAAGAAAAATCTTAAGAACCTGGTCGACATTAGTAAAGAAGCCATGAACAACAGCATTAAGGGTCTTGAAAATATTAATGACATGGTTGCTAATTATAGATCCTTCCATAGTGACCCGGTGAAAGATATTGGAGGAGATGATGTGGCTATTGGAGATAGCAAAACCACTGGACCCAATTCCAAAATCAGGAGCAGAAGTTGCAACAAGGGTACCTCTAGATTCATCATGGAGGAGCTTGAGGATATCAACAGGATTTCCATCCAAAAGAACAAAGATGTAGTGCTCTCGCTTAAGTGAGAGATTTTTTTTCTTTGGCTTGTTTGTTTGCATTTCTTTTGTTTTTGTTTGGGGTTGCTCCCTTGTTTTGCTATTGTTTCTTGTTGGTTTGGCAGTTGGTCGACTGTAGTAAAACTTTAGGTTTCAGATCGTTGTAAAACCCATTTATCCTTATAAAAAATAATTAATAATTCAACAAGCTAAATATCAAGATTTATCATCTAAAATAACATGATCAATACTTGAACTAATTATAAAAATATAACATAGACACATAGACACGTGTAATAAACAAACAAGTAATCTCATCAAACAAGTGTGTCTGATATGTACAAGTTTTATATACATAAAAAAACATGAATAAGTGTCTGATATGTATATAATCTCATCAAACAAGTGTCAGATACATATATGTAAAAAAAAAGTACATGCATTATACATATAATCTCATCAAATAATGATAATGCATAAACTAAGTCGGTTGATCCTCCACTGATCCATGTCCTGAATGTTGTCCTTGCAAAATAGTGTACATGAAAGAACACATATATATAAGAACCTGCAAATATTATCTAACTATAAGTATGCAAATTTTACTTCAACATAAGTACATGCAAATTTTACTTGGTTTGATCCATCATCTGCACCACCAGAGTGTGCATGGGCCATAGGTATCTGAGATGAAGAACTCAAACATGGTCCAAGAACCTGGATCATATATAATTTAAAATTAAAATTGTGTTAACTAATAATTTTGAAGTTGAAATCCACTAATTAAAATAAATTAAATAATATGACCTTGCAAAAAGAAAAAAAAATGTCTACCTGACTATGATAATGTGAAGGAGCAGAAGGAGGCTGCAAATATACTAATGTCTCCAATATAATAGGACGCTATATATAATTCAAAATTTTAATTGTGTTAATAATTTTTAATTTGAAATTCACTATTTAAAATTAAATAAATAATATGACCTTACAGAAAAAACAATGTGTACCTCACAAGACTCGAAGGCTCTCCCGATCCTGCTGGCCTCGAATGAATGGAAGGACTCATGGTCAATGTCTATATCCAATGATGTATCCTCTAAAATGTCAATAAGCAGACTGGTATAGTGACCATGAGCTTGAGCAATAGCTATAAAAGTAATAGGCGGTAGCAGTGTAGCTCATGGTGGCTCACGTGTCGGATTGCCTGGCATAGGCTGAGGAGGACGTATGGGATCAAATGATGTATGTGGTGGATGGGTTGTAGGATGCACCAAAATTCCCACCTCTCTCCCCATATCATCGTGAGATTATCTACCACCATGGATCCTAGATCCACCTCCGTGGACATGTTGTCTCACCCGTGCTAGTACATCCTCGAGTGGGATCTCAAGAATCAAAGAAAGAAGTGTATATGATTCCAATAAATCACTGAACAACAATGCACTCATCTGCTGCAAAGGATCAACCTCTCTCTACCGTGCAGCATCAAGTGGAGATGGTATATCTACACGAGCGTAAGGATTAGTGCCACTACTATATGTTGCATTTGTAGCCTGCGGAATGGTACCCTGCGATTGTAACAAATATCTCCCAACATGATCAGATGTCATCTAGTCAACCTGAGTGGCAATATATGTAATGCTGGAATAGATATGTCGCCTGGCATTATCAGTTGTTGCATCTGATTCCTGTGATAAATCCAAACATTTTGGTAGAACCAAAAGGTTTGGACCAACTAATACTTGTTTGTTAATGAGCACTAGTACATCAAGTCATCTAAATTTATCATTGAGCCTCCCTCTCCCCTACCCAACATTCACTGGTATAGATGTATAATCAATTTCTAAGCCCATATGAAACTCTGCAAACAATTATTTGCAAAACAAAAGTGGCAACTCATCCTTTTCTAGCCACATATGATGAGTTGCCAACCATTTAAGAAATATGAATGGTACGACAACTGGATCGGTGCATCTGGTAACTAAATATCCTCTAATCTTACATTGTCTCGGACTTTGATAATGGGGGAACATAGTATAGACCTGTGTAGAGGATACATCCCTGCAAATGCCTTGTCATTTCACCTTCAGGATTATATGTCCGAATAGTGTCAATCATATGTAATAACTCATCCCTAATAATATTTGCCCTTTCCTTATTAGTTCGGGTTGTGGCAAAATCTAATTTGGACGCAAGATGGTGTAGTGCACGCTAGAGGGCCTAAGTGGTTTCGGAAAAAAGTTGAGCCCTAACATTACTATCACTAGAAGGCATTCATCCAGATTATCTAGATGTCTGGTTAGTGCCCTCACGATGAACTGTACCTGCTGATGCCTGATCGGCCATGTCGAAAATATCTGTATGTACATAATTATAAAAGCAAATAATTTTAGAAATAATTATTCAAAATTATTTTAAATAATTCAAACTAATTTTGAATACTACTTTAAACTAATTCAAACATATTTAAAATGATATACAATTATAATTTAAAGTACAATTGGAAGTAATTGAAACATTTGATACAAATTAATTTAAAGAAACATTAAAATTAAATACATGTGTACATACACATACACATACATATACACATACACATACACATACACATACACATACACATACACATACACATACACATACACATACACATACTAATACACATACGCATACACATACACATACACATACACATACACATACACATACACATACACATATACATACACATACACACAGACATACACATGTGCACACACACACATACTATACCTACATACATACATACACACATGCACACATAAATACACATGTATATACATATACATGTACACACAC
Organism: Cryptomeria japonica; assembly: GCF_030272615.1. Lineage (NCBI taxonomy): Eukaryota > Viridiplantae > Streptophyta > Pinopsida > Cupressales > Cupressaceae > Cryptomeria > Cryptomeria japonica. The sequence goes on along the minus strand of NC_081415.1, from coordinate 567,054,725 downwards.
ACATATACACACATACACACATACACATATGTGCATTCATATATGTATACATACACATACTCACATACGTGCACATACACACGCATACACACATATCTAAACACATACATACATGCGTACATGTATGCATGTATGTATGTATGTACATATGCGTGTATGTGTGTACATGTGCACATATGTGTGCATGTGTATGTGTGTATGTGTGTGTGTATGTATGTATGTATATATGTATATGTATGTGTGTTTATGTGTGCATGTATGTATGTATGTAAGTGTATGTATGTATGTGTGTGTGTATGTGTGTGTGTATGTGTATGTACATGTATGTGTGTGCACATGTGTGTATGAATGTATGTATGTTTGTATATATGCATGTCGGTGTATGTATGTATGTATATAAAATGTATGTATGTATGTATGTATGTATGTATGTATGTATGTATGTATGTATGTATGTATGTATGTGTGTGTGTATGTATGTTTATGTGTGTGTGTATATATATATGTCTGTGTGTGTATGTGTATGTATGTGTCTGTGTATACATACATAAATACACATAAATACATAAACACATACATACACTCACATACAAAGATATACCCATACACACATACACATTACATACACATGCATGTGTGTATGTGTGTATGTGTGTATGTGTGTATGTATGCATGTGTGTATGTGTACGGACATGTATGTGTGTGCACATGTGTGTATGGATGTATGCATGTTTGTATATATGCATGTTGATGTATGTATTTATGTATGTAACATGTATGTATGTATGTATGTATGTATGTATGTATGTATGTATGTATGTATGTATGTGTGTGTGTATGTATGTTTATGTGCCTATGTATATATATGTATGTGTTTGTATGTGTATGTATGTGTCTATGTATACACGCATAAATACACATAGATACACTCACATACACACATATACTCATACACACATACACATAACATACACATGCATGTGTACATACATACACACACATACACACACATATACACACATACATACATATACACGTACGTACATACATACACACAAACATACCCGCACATACCCATGCACACACATGTAAAACTATGTATGCATCTGTATGTGTATTTGTGTGTATGTGCACGAGTCTCTGTGTGGGTGTGGGTGTGGGTGTGGGTGTGGGTGTATGTGTTTATGTCTTTGTATGTGTACGAGGATTTTTTTTTAATGTGTAGTGTATTAATTATAAATTTTTATGGTTTATATGTAAGGGTAATGAGAAAATGATTTGTTTTTTTAATTATTTAATAGGTTTACCTGCATATTTTTTTAATAGTTTCATAGTGTCGTTTTTCACATTTTGTTAGGTTTAATTTTGTTTTTTATATTTTTCTAATGTTTTCCTTCAAATTTTTTTAAAAAAATTCATAAACTATTCAATAAATATAATAATAGCAATAAATATTTTAATTTTTTAAATTACAAATACAAAACCAAAAAACAAGGAGAAAAAATGAACCTTCCTAGAAAAATGGGGGCTAGAAATAAGATCCTTGTGAGTCCGGCCAAACTCCCAAAGCTCCTTAGTGTGCAAATGGGGGTCACTAGGGAAAATATCAGTTTATATAACCGATAGTCCGATCGGACTCCCGACACCATTTCAGCGCCACGCGGTACGGGAGTAGTCTGTCCAGATTGAGTCCAGTCGGACTACCCATAGTTGGCTTAAAGTGTGAAACAGGTTAATGCATTTACCCCCTACTCTTTCGACTCTATAGCACACTTGCTACTTTCTAAAAAGCTATCTTAGCCATTTTTCTAGACTCAACAACATGTGTAGAAGTGTACATTAATGATTTCACTATCTATAGGAAAGCTTATGAAGAGGCATTGAGTTGTCTAAAGCTTATGAAGCTTATGATGATGGAGAGCATTGTCTTGGGTCATCACATCTCTCAAAGAGTCACGGTAGACTCTATAAAGGTAGAAGTTATTGAATGAATCCCAATACCCTAGAATAAAACTAATATAAGGGATTTTTTGGGCCATGTAGGTTATTATAGGAGATTTATTTTAAGAAAGATAAAAAATTCACTTGGACAAAAGACTATCAAGAGTCTTTTGAAGCAATTAAACAAGACTTGACAATTTCTCTTGTTATAAATGTACCAATGTGGGAACAACTATTACATATTCACGTTGATGCATCCAATCCAATAATTGAAATGGTCCTCAGTCTAAAGGATGAGTCTAGAGCAATGCATGAAATCTACTACATCAATAAGAATCTCAATCCAGCTAAAATGAACTACACCACAATTGAAAAATAATTATTGGCAATTATTTTATGCAATTAATAAATTTAGACATTACATTATATTGGTTACAATTTTTTTGTGAATACGGACCATGCAAATATCAAGTATCTAATGAACAAGGTTGTAATAGGAGAATGCATTATTAAATGGTTACTAATACTTCAAGAATTTGGCATAGCCATTGTTGATAAACTACAAAAAGATAATGTCATAGCTGATTTTGTATCAAGAATTATTCTATAAGGTAATGATGAACCAATCAAGGATACATTTCTAGATTAGCATTTGTTTCCCATTTCTATCCAATCACCTTGGTTGATATTGTAAATTATTTGGTGACGAGGAAGTGTCCTTCTCAATTTAGCTCAAAACAAAAAAATAAACTAATTTGTAAGAGTTGTAGGTTTAAATGGATTAATGGCATGTTGTTTAAAATGTGTCTTGGCCATTTTAGAAGGAACATTGAGATATAAGTGAAAATTATATCACTAATATACATATAAAATTTAGGATGTGATGAATATACAATACTGCAAGTTGACCTAACTAAAATTTTAAAGAGACACAAGCCCATATCCTTCACCTATACCTATTGTTTCTAACATTTTGGTTCCAATGTCAAGACTTTTCTAAAGTGATAAAGGAAAGGTCGAATCAAGACATAAAGGAAATGTCAAATCAATACTATCATTTGTGATGGTAAAATACATTAATAAAAGATTATTTAAGACATGGAAAAGAAATAATGGGTATAAATAGAAATACTACACATATGTATCACACTTTTATAAAGAAAACCATCAATACACATACAAATTTTCAAATTCAAACACCTAAATGTGACATTTATTATTTGAATTTTAAAATGATGTAAACGAATTTAAAATGTAGGTTATAAGATACATTTAAAAATAGTTGGATTTATCTTTTTTTCTAAAATTTTTGAAAACAATGAGTTGGATCGGACATCACCAAAAAAACAAAATCATTTTTCTCCTCATAGATTACTTGAAATCTAGTGCATGAAAAAAAAAGAAAAAAAAGTCAATGATTTTATATAATAATATTTAAAGTTAAACTTAATCAAAACGTTACAATTTTCATAAGATATCAATTTTCATTTAATTTTTTTATGATTTAACAAATGTAAGCTTGGAGAGGATTCTCTCCTCTAATACACTCTATGTTTTTCAAAAAATCTAGATGTATTTGATATATATTTACAAATAATTAAATAAAATATGTTGGTCAAATGTGAACACAACATGACTTCTTCATTCTTCCTTCTCTTGGTTGGGCAATCCCACATTAATTGAATGAGTTTCTTATGATCAAAGGTACAAAAAGAGATAGAGACACTTTGATCGACTATGAATCTAATGTAAGAAATTTACAAACTTTTTTTATTCAAATAATTAAATATGATCTTCCTCATTGAAGTCAATATGTTCCCAAGTTGAATCTAATTCCAAACATGGATTTTGGCCCAACAAAATATGTCCAACATCAACATTTTCTAAGTCATGGACATCAATTGGAGATCCAATCTTAGTGGAACTTTCAATCAATTGGAGATCCAATCTTAGTCGAACTTGAATCTAATTCAAAGGACAATTTTTCCTCCAATGCAAGCATGTCATCAACATTTTCTAGTCCATCGACATAAATCAAAGATCCAATACTAATGGGACTTTCAGTCATTGTACCATCTTCTAGCAAAGTGTTGGCAGTATAATCCAATTCAGAACAACTTCTAGGTTCTTGTAAATCTTTAAATTGACCTTGAATTTGCTTGGCTTTTGCCTCTGCATTTGGTTGCCCTAGATTATGAGAAATAGTATTCAAACTAATTTTATGAATAGGCTCCTCACTCGTATTGTTTTGGGAAATAATATCATCTCCATATTTCTTGACGTAAATTTCACCTATGTATAATCCATCATCCAAGTTTGGACCTAAGTTCAACTTAGGTAGCCAATTAATTCTCTCTTGTAAAACTGGTGCAAAAGTGGAGTCAAAGCCATTTTCTGTTATACATTAATTCACTTTTGGACAACTACAATTGTTTACATCATTCCTATATGCTAAAGTTTCAATGTCTCCATTTTCATGTGTACCTAGTTACATATAACAAAATAAGTTAATATGAATATTAAATAAAAAAATTGACCGAGGCCACAAATAAAGTATTGTACCATGTCAAATTGAGGAACGAGAGCTTTTAGTTTTGGGTAGAGCGCCCCAGCATCCGATCAGTCTTAAACCATACACACTGGTCGTTGGTCCAAATAGTAATTTTGTTGGTTCTTGGGCTTGAAATGTGCACCATTCTTCATTCTCTTGGTTGGGAAATCCCATATTAAATGATCCAATGAAACAATAGGATATTTAAAAAAACAAGTTCTCCTATGTCTGAGGTTCTATTAAAAATTGAGTCTTCAATCTCTGAGGTTGCTTTGTCGTTTATTTTTAAGAATTTGGACAATCTTACTTCTCTTTCGAACTGGGATAGTAGAGTTACTAGAGCTTGGAAGATGTTCTTAGTTTTACCCTCTCATGGTTCAATTTTGAAAAAGAATGGTGCAATAGGTAAGAGATGCTCTGCTAGATGGAAATCTCCTCCGAAGGGGCATTTTAAACTGAATTTTGATGGGGCCTCTTGTTGTAACCCTGGGACGGCTGGGGTAGGCATGGTAATTTATGATCACAATGCAAATTTTATTCGAGCTAAGTGTCATGCTATTGGTTTTAAAACTAACAATTATGCAGAATTTCATGCTTTGTCTTTTGGATTGGATATGACAATCTCTTTGGGAATTAAGGACTTAATAATTGAAGGTGATTCAATGGTGATTATTCAATGTGTTATGAAAAAGAAATCAAATTGTTGGAATTTGCGGTATATACTTGATGTAATTTTACAAAAATTAGAATTGTTTGAATCTTTTTTGTTATCCCTTTGTTACAAAGAAGTTAATAAGATTGCAAATTATCTGGCAAATTTAGCCATTGAGAGAAATGCTAATCAGCGAGAGGTGGGTTTTGAGGAAATTCCTTCTAGGGTATGCGAAGGTTTGCAATAATAGTTATGTGATTTCCTTGAGTAATGTTGATGTAAAATTTTATGATAATAATTATTCCTCCTTTCCCCTTTCATTTCAAGTATTCATGTTCGTTGTCTAGAGGAGTGTTCGAGCTCATGGTATTTGATACAATAGTGTTTTTCCAAAGGTTTTTTTGATACTTTATTTTTTGCTAGGAAGGTTTTTGGCTCATGGGATTTGGCACAGGGCTTTCGAAAATTATGTCTTCTTCCATTGAAAGAAACTATGGAGTCTACATTTGAAAATTATATGGGCTCTATGTAAAACTGATATTGTATGTATTGTGACCATATTTTGTATGTGGTTTTGCAGGGGGTGTATAAAATGATCTGCTAGATACTATAGGTTTATTTTATGAGCTATGACTAGAGGTTTTCTTCCCAGGGTTCTTTCCTCTAGTATGCTCTTTGAATCCTATGTAAAAAATAAAATAATAAAATATTAATAAAAAAATTTAGTGGAATAATCCACTTTTATTGAAAAAAAATAAAAAAATAAGAAGTTCTCTTTTGAATTCGGTAGCTCTGTCCATAATAATTCTGCGAAATCACCCTCTCTTTTCCTAATATATGAGCCTCCATTCCTGACTTGACCGAATTTTTAAACAAAATGATTCACAATAATAAGAAGATAAACTTAGAGAATTGTGAAAAATATTTTTCTTCAAGCTCGGTTATTTATTTGATAATTTCTAAAATAAGGCTGTAGCAGTCACACCCACAAGGGTAATGGACGCATCGATTGGATCTATAAGTTAAAACATAGTTTTCAATTTATAATTTTTAAAAATAAGGTTTTACTAATTAGAGTGGCCACTTTAATGGATATATTAACCTCATTTTAAATTAATCAGATATAGATACATATTAAAATCTTGTTAATAAGTAGCAATCACACTTTAGTGTATGATGTCGAAGAGGTGTGGAAAGTCAATTAGGAAGAAAGTATATTTTTTACATATATTTTCATAGTCCATGTGGTCAATTAACAGAGAAGTGATATCTCCCATTCAGCTATGCATATGATTACAGGGATATGAACATGATTAAAATAAAGCCTTTAAATTAGGAAGATAATCAAGAATAATTACCAATAGGATCATGTTATATTTGTAGTAGGGAGTGAAGGAGAGAAAGGGATGTATAAGGATGGAAAGGAGAGATAGAGGGGGGAAGAGTGAGAGGAGGGTTAAGGAGATAGATATAAGGGATGGAGGTAGAGAGGAAGCTAGAGATAAGTTGGAGATAGAGATGGAGATGGAGGCGGACAAGGATATTGCTATGTAGAGAAAGAAGGGGAAAGATAAGGAGAGGGGCAACAACTAGATAGATAGAGATGGAAGGGATAAATATAAATTGAGGGGTAGAGGGGGGGACAATGTGAGAGAGATAGAAAGATCAAGATAGAGATAGGAAGCAACATAGAGTGAGGTAAAGAGATGTAGTGGTAGAGAGAGATGGAGAGATACCAAGATAGAGATAGAGGGGGAGGTGGAAGAAAAAATATAGAAAGTTTAAGATAGAAAGGCAAAGAGATATAGGTGTAGAGATGTAGGAATAAGGAGAGGGGTGGGGGATATAGATGTAAAAGAGAGGGAGATATGTCTAGAGATAAAGGGTGAGAGAGGAAGATAGAGGTAGAGATGAAGATAAAGCCAGAGATTAACAAGGTCAGAGAGAAGAGGGGGAGAGGAAGAGATATAGATAGAAAGTGATATAAAGAGATAAAGAGGGATATGGAAAGAGATTGACAGATCGGGAGAGTGATACAGAGATAGGGGTATAGATAAAGCCACAAATAGAGATGGAGAAAGACAAAGAGAGAGATGAAGAAAAAGAGATATTGAGAGAGGTAGAGAAATAGAGAGCCTAAGAGGTAGAGGGGGAAAGAGAGACTAATAGTAAAAGTGACATGTTTATGATTCCATATTATGCATGCATGTCTACCAATGTAGTTGTGATATATGTCATAACCTATTCTAGATCTCTTGTTTGGTACAAACAAGGAGAAAGTATGATTCTTGAGTATATAGGAAAACAAATAAGAGAACTAGTGAAGAACATTAACCCAGAAATATATCCACAAGTGTTTAAGGAATTACAAGATGAAGTAGATAAGGAAATGAAATAGATGATCCCTGAAAAGGGAAGAAGATACTTGCAGAGAGGAGTCAGACCATACACGGGCCATCCTTGTTCTGCACATGGTATTTGCAAAGAGGAGTTAGACCATAGGTCCTCTCAGGCTTTCTATTCTTGTGGTTATAGAACAACTGAAAAGGGAATGACCTGCTACAACTCTAAGAATCTTATCTAGAGTAATTGTTGCATCTAGGTTTGTTTCTTCTTGTTTGATAAAAGGCAAATCTAAAATTGATAGTTCTGATACTTAATGTTAAGTACATATGCCAAACTAATAAGATGAGAGGGGGGGTGAATCATACAAACTTTATCTTCCATAAAAAAATAGATTCAACCTCAGTAACATATACTTCAGTAATATAACCAAAACTGCTAAACATGCAAACTCAAAAGCATATAAACATCATAATCCTCATAACACCAGATTTAACGTGGAAACCCAAATAGGGAAAAACCACTGTGGGATTTCAAACCCACTAAGAAATATACTCTTCTAGAGTATGCTTGGTTAAAAGCAAATCCTATTAAATATTACAAACACATTGCTAGATGTGACCCGGTTAAGGGATTTCCCTCAGAACTATTAGGATCTTCACCTTATTAGAAGTGACCTTGTTAAAGGATTTCAAACACTCAATCAAAATGTCACCTTGCTAGAGGGTTTTACAAATAAGACTGTTAAGTCCACTCGGTTAAGAGATTTTCTGTCACCTTACAAAATAACAGTAATAAAAATCTATCTGCAACTTCACATCTAAAATGCTAAAGTAGATTCTTATTTGCTCAATACAATATAGGACTTATCTTGTCCATCTACTAGGCTCTATACTCTATTATTCAAACAGGTCTTCAAGCTTCTGTGCTTAGTAATCACTATGTAGCATCCCTATGTATACACTTGCCTGCATCCATTGTTTATCAACAGTTCCTTATTTATAAACAATTCGCCAACCACTTAATCTCCTTGATCACATTTCCCATGACCAATCATAGCCATCAAATCTTCAAACTTTGACCATGTTCAATGTATCCTTCGATATGAAAATGTTTTACCCAACCTTGGAACTTGCATACATTTCTTGGAACTTGTGCTAGGGTATTGCAGTTCAATCTGAGTTGTAGATCTTCTTGCCGATTTTCCTTTGCCATAGATTCTTTAACAAACTTCATTCATGACATACCAATCATTTAATCATAGCCTGCTCACCAGCTTTCTTCATTAAATAATGCTTTTATTCATTCAATGCATTCTGTTATTACTCGGTTGCAACTCAGTAAATACTAAACTTCACTCGGTAGACATTCTGCCTTCATTAACCGATAGCGATAACCTTAGGGTTTACCGACTAGGTTCCTTGCTCGGTAACATAGTATAGTATTAACCTTACAATCAATAACATATGTATGATGTCAAAACAATCTAAACATCATGATCTCATCACTTTCTAACTCGGTAATAGTTGCCCATTGAATAACTTATTTCTCCCCTTATTCATCATATTCTTTCTATGTCTTCTACCGACATCTTTATACTCATCAAATCATACTTCTCAAGATATGGCAACATCATACTGAATTAGAAAATCAATTTCTTGACATCAATGACAAAATAATAATATTAAGACAGTAAACACCCTTAATCAGTTATATCCATAATCATCAACAACCTTCTCAATATCCTTATTGAAATGCCAACAGTCTCTCCTTGTCTGTTATAATGCCAACAATCTCCCCCTTTGGCATTGATGGCAAAACCAATTGATTTGACCTAATTGATTCAGATTGCTGTGAGATTCTGAAATGCTGAAATGCTCTCTCCCTATCATCAGAATTCTCCCCCATACATTAGTCTTCTCCTCTTCTGCAGTCTTCTCCCCCTTTGACAACAATGCCAAAAAGTAAAGAACTAAAACATAATTTCTTCCTGTATGAAGTGATTTCCTACTATTATGTGTCAACTTAGTCTTGGTCAAAGCATTTATGTCTTCAATTCTTGTTCCCTATATTGTTTCATGCACACCTTTAGAAAACATCCTAAAGTGTGTAAATCAGCATCAACTCCTAGAAGATATTTTGTAGAGTCATCAAATTGATGCTTTCACTGAACTCGATTAGTGAGTAGAAGATAGGGGTAGGACCCCTAACTTACTTTTGAGATACTCAAAAGTGTCCCTTGGTAGTGGCTTGTTGAAGATATCTGCTATTTGTTCCTTTGTGCTAACTTACTCCAACACCAATTTCTTCTCTTGAGCTTCTTCTATAAGATAATGATATTTGATAGAGATGTACTTTGTCTTAGAGTGCATAACAAGATTCTTTGAAATGTTAATGGCACTAGTATTGTCACAGAATATAGTTACTGACTCAGTAACTTTCTCATTTATACCATCCAACAGTTGTTTGATCCATGCTATGTTGGTACAATTCAATGTTGCAGCAACGTATTCAACTTCTGTTGTTGATTGTGAAACACATCCTTGTTTCTTGCTAAGCCAACTCAATAGTCTTCCTCCTAAAAGGAAAACTCCTCCACTTGTGCTTTTCCTATCATCAATGTTGCCTGCCCAATCAGCATCAGTATAAATTTTTAAATCAAAGTCATTTCCTTTCTGATATACTAAGCCATAATCCTCAATGCCTTTCAAGTATCTAAAAATTCTCTTGATTGCTGTCATGTGTGTTTCCTTAGGATCTGCAGAGAATCTTGCAACTATACCTACTGCATGTGCTATGTCTGGCCTACTATGAACAACATATTGCAACTTTCCAATCATGGATCAGTAAAGTGTCTCAACAATAGATGCAGATTCATCATTCTTTGATAGTTTACAGTTGGTAGTCATAGGAGTACTTACTAGTTTTAAATCCTCCATTCCAAATTTCTTCAAGATTTCCTTTATGTACTTGGATTGAGTAATGAAAATCTAATCTTTCATTTGCAGTATCTATAAACCTATAAAATACTTTATCTCACCGATTAATGACATCTCAAATTCTTTGCTCATTTCATTTACAAAGTTCTTACATAGAGAGTCATTTCCACAAAAGATAATATCATCAACAAATATGGCTGAGATCAGTATTCCATTTTCATCATTCTTCATGTACATATTATTGTTTTCGCTTGTCCTTATAAAACCAATCTTGATTAGATAAGAGTGTAATCTTTCATACCATGCTCTAGGTACTTGTTTCAGACCATATAAGGCTTTGTTCAATTTACATACCCGATCTTTATTCTTGTCTTCAACAAATCCTTCAGGTTGTTCAATAAAAACTTCTTCTTCTAATATACCATTTAGAAATGCAGATTTGACATCCATTTGATATACCTTGAAATTTTTGAAAGCAGCATATGCCAACAATGTTCTTACTCCTTCAAGTCTAGCCACAGGTGCAAAATTTTCACCATAATCAATTCCTTCTTCTTGTGCATAACCTTTGCAAACTAGTCTTTCTTTATTTCAAATGACCTCACCTTTTTCATTCCGCTTGTTTCTAAAAATCGACTTTGTACCGATTACATTTTTGTCCTTTGGTCTTGGGATTAGAGTACATGTGTCATTCTTCTTGATTTGATCAATCTCTTCTATCATAGCATTTATCCAATATTCACTGTTAAATGCCTCTTTCACTATTCTCAGGTTCAAATTCAGATATCAGATATGTGTTCTGTCTTAGTTTGTTCCTTTTCATCACTGGATCATCCTTATCTCCTATAATTTGACTTGATGCATGATGTCTTTTGACATACTTGGCTAATACAGGCTCGGTAGGCTCTGTATGATCTTCTTCATCACTCGATAACTAGATATTCTCTTCATTTCCTTTTGCAGTTTTCTCGGTAAGACTTGTCAGTTAAATATAGAAAAATTCATCATAATCTTTTGGTTCTTTGGAATTTCCTTCATCATTCCTTTCTGCAAATTCATCAATTTTCACATTTGCACTTTCTACTATTTTGTTAGATGATTTGATCAGACATTTAAATGCTTTACTTCTAGAAGAATAACCAAGAAATGTTCCTTCTTCACTGTTCTGATCAAACTTGCCATTTCTATCATCTTTGTGTACATAGAATCTACTTCCAAAGATTTTAAAATAACTTACATTAGGTTTCTTGTCATACCAGATTTCATATGGTGTCTTCAAAGTTCCTTTCTTCAGTTGTACTCGGTTCAGGGTGTAAACTGCTGTGCTTATTGCTTCTCTCCAAAATGTTTGTGGCACTTTCTTTTCAATCATCAGGGTTCTGGCACAATCCATAATAGATCTATTTCTTCTCTCAGTAATTCCATTTTGTTGTGGAGTTCTCGATGCTGAGACTTGTCTTTTTATACCATGATCATTGCAGAATAAGTTGAACTCATCAGATGTGAACTCTCCTCCTCTATCTAATCTAAGACATTTCAATTGTCTTCCTATTTCATTTTCAACTCTTGCCTTGTACCATTTAAACATTTGAAAATCTTTTGATTTTTCTTTTAAAAACATAATTGACATCATCCTTGAGTAATCATCCATAAATAATATGAAATATTTATCACCATAATAACTTTGAACTTTCATAGGACCACAAAGATCAGTGTGCAAAAGATCTAAAATTCCCTTGGAAGTGTAAGACTTACTTGTAAAGCTTGATCTTGTCATTTTACCCATCTGGTATCCTCAGCATATAACATTCTCAGGTTTTTCAAGACTCGGTAGACCTCTTACTCGGTGCTTCTTGCTTATTTTGATCAGATTATCAAAATTTACATGACAAAACCTTTTATGCCATAACCAGGTATCATCTATTTTTGCATACAGACATTTATTCCAAGTTGAGTCAAGGTGAAATGTGTTACCTTTTGTTTGTGTCCTAGTAGCAGCTAACTTTCCATGCGTGTCATGAACTTTGACAATTCCTTTCTGAAATTCTATTTGGTATCCTGTATTGTTTAGCTGTGCTACACTCAACAAATTGTATTTCAAACCTTCAACCCAATACACATCATTGCATCTTGCATTGTCAAGAAGTGTTGTGTATCCTTTACCTTTTACCAGACATGGTGCATCATTACCAGATCTTAGCCTCCATCATATTCTTCTAACATAACAAACTTGTGTTTATCACCTGTCATGTGATGTGAGCATCCGCTATCTATGATCCAAGAATCATTAGTATTTATGTGAGATATTAGGGCTTTTTCTTCATACCTTTCTTCATCTGACCATCTTTGATAGCCACATAAACTACTTCCTCTGTATCAGTTTCATCTGATTTCTCATCATTGGATTCCTCATTGGCTATTAAGCATGACTTTCTATCTCTTCTACTGAAATCTCAGTGTCCTCTGTAATGATTATCTTTATGTCTATCATCTCGGTAATCTCTCTTTTCAGTAGAATCTTTGTCAGGACAGTTAGAAGCCATATGTCCTATCTTATCACAATTGAAACATTTCAAAGGTAGTTTTCCTTTATACTTACCTTTGCCTCTTGGTAACCTTCTAGCTAACAGTGCTTCAAACTCTTCTTGCTTTCTAATTTCCTCATATAGTTTGTGTACTTCCTCCATGTTCTTGCGAAATCTTTCACTTGCTCTACTATGATCCCCTTTAGTGTACTTATTCATTCTATCATTGTAATCATCAGATTCATCAATATGAAAAGAACTAAATGCAGATTCAACTTTATTTACCGAAGACCCACTATTATCAAAATTACTTAAGTCAAATGCATGTAGCTTACCAATAGTAGCATCTAAAGAAACTGGCATATTGGGTACAAACCTCAATTCATTGATTGCAGAGACTCAGATTGCATAAGCTCGTATAAGGGTTCTTAACAACTTACTTGTTATATCCTTTTCTTCTATAGTTCCGCCTGCTCCTTTGATTTGATTGACAATCTCCTTTAGTCTTGTACTGTACTGGGTTATGTTCTCACCTTCATTCATCCTCATAGATTCAAGTTGTCCTCTTAGACTATCTAGTTTTTCTCTTTGAACATGTTCATCTCCACTATACACAGATATGAGCTTGTCCCACATTGCCTTTGCATCATTGCAGCCTTCTAGATCATTAAACTCTGAATCAGTCAATGCAGATGTTATTTCAATCATTTCTTGAATATGTTCTTGCTTTGCCTTTATTTCTTCTATTGTCAATGGATAGGTGCTCGGCGTGATGAAATCATTCTACAGGTAATATACATCATATTCTCCAACTCCTAATAAGTGCAGCTTCATCCTTTTCTGGCATGTAGAGAAACTTGACTTGTTCAGCTTCGGTGCATCCCTCTTATACATATTTTGATCTTTGCCTCAAGTACCTTTAAACTTTTTCTTCTGGAGTCCAAATCTCTGATACCAATTGATAGTTTTGATACTTAATGTTAAGTATAGATGCCAAACTAATAAGATGAGACGGGGGGGTGAATCATACAAACTTAATCTTTCATAAAACAACAGATTCAACCTCGGTAACATATACTTCAGTAATATAACCAAAATTGCTAAACATGCAAACTCAAAAGCATATAAACATCATAATCCTCATAACACTAGAATTAACGTGGAAACCCAAATAGGGAAAAACCATTGTGGGATTTCAAACCCACTAAGAAATATACTCTTCTAGAGTATGCTCAGTTAAAAGCAAATCCTATTAAATATTACAAACACATTGCTAGATGTGACCCGGTTAAGGGATTTCCCTCAGATCTATTAGGATCTTCACCTTATTAGAAGTGACCTTGTTAAAGGATTTCAAACACTCAATCAAAATGTCACCTTGCTAGAGGGTTTTACAAATAAGACTATTAAGTCCACTTGGTTAAGAGATTTTCTGTCACTTTACAAAATAATAGTAATAAAAATCTATCTGCAACTTCACATCTAAAATGGTAAAGTAGATTCTTATTTGCTCAATACAATATAGGACTTATCTTGTCCATCTACTAGGCTCTATACTCTGTTATTCAAACAGGTCTTCAAGAATTTGTGCTCGGTAATCACTATGTAACATCCCTGTGCATACACTTGCCCGCATCCATTGTTTATCAACAGTTGCTTATTTATAAACAATTCGCCAACCGCTTAATCTCCTTGATCATATTTCCCATGATCAATCATAGCCATCAGATCTTCAAACTTTGACTAGGTTCAATGTATCCTTCAATATGAAAATGTTTTACCCTACCTTGGAACTTGCATACATTTCTTGGAACTTGTGCTAGGGTATTGCAGTTCAATTTGAGCTATAGATCTTCCTGCCGATTTTTCTTTGCCATAGATTCTTTAACAAACTTCTTTCATGACATACCAATCATTTAAACATAGCCTGCTCATTAGCTTCCTTCATTAAATAATGCTTTTATTCATTCAATGCATTTTGTTATTACTCGGTTGCAACTCGGTAAATACTAAACTTCACTCGGTAGACATTCTGCCTTCATTAACCGATAGCGATAACCTTAGGGTTTACCGACTAGGTTCCTTGCTCGGTAACATAGTATAGTATTAACCTTACAATCAATAACATATGTATGATGTCAAAACAATCTAAACATCATGATCTCATCATTGTCTAACTTAGTAACAGTTGCCCATTGAATAACTTATTTCTCCCCTTATTCGTCATATTCTTTCTGTGTCTTTTACCGACATCTTTATACTCATCAAATCATACTTCTCAAGATATGGCAACATCATGCTAAATTAGAAAATCAATTTATTGACATCAATGACAAAATAATAATATTAAGACAGTAAACATCCTTAATCAGTTATATCCATAATTATCAACAACCTTCTCAATATCCTTATTGAAATGCCAACAATCTCTCCTTGTTTGTTATAATGCCAACAATCTCTCTTTGTCTGTTATAATGCCAACAAGAATAACATATTGATTTTAAAGAGAATTTACACCAAGAAACCACAAATTTCTAAAATGGCCCAGTAGGGCTTAAACACAGTGAAACTAAAGCTATGTCCATGAGTATGCACAGTAAGAGAAAACCACATGAAAAACCCTAAAACTCTCCAAACTCAGAGTGGGATTCGAGTGTTGAGTGTTAAAGTTTCTTTGTAAGTTTAAAATTAACAAACAAATAAAAAAGAGCCAACTATGTGCTGTATAGCGGCCTAAAAAAAGAACAGAGCAACTGAAAACCTATCTGTTTAATCCTCTCTTTGAGGCATGGACGGAGGCATTGGGGCATGATGTCTTCCGAGACCCCTTCATGTAGAATGACCCCTTCCTCGACTAGAATACGACGGGTACCTCGGCCACCAACTCACCTACTCTACTCCACTTGGGGACCCTCTTCTTCTATTTTGGGAAGCAGAACACCATTGAGTCTAGGAAAGTCTAGGAATTCTTCTTCCCTGTCCTTGTCCTCCGGATTGTCCCCCAGAAACCTCCATTTTAAAAACTTGAGGGCCATGGTAGCAAAGGATTTGTACTTTTGTAAGTCCTTTGCCATTAGGTCTAGCAGAAAAGGATAGAATTTAGTCATCTCTCCTAAGACATTGAAGAGGATTCTCTCACTCGAACACAGAGTGCTAGAATCATGTTGCACTTTGTTTAGGACTTCTTGAAATTCAAGGAAGATGTCACCTAGGAAGAGTCATTTGGTGAGGTTCTAGACTTCCTATTTATCAAGCTTGATGTCCATCAAGGAGGTGGAAAACCGGGATGAAATGTTCTTATTGTCTCGGGGGTATTTATCTTTGCTGATATGCCCACTACCAAGAATGAGCTTAATGGCTAGGATGATTGTTGGCTTAGGAACTAAGAGGATCCTCTTCAATATCAGGTCTGTGATTTGTCTAAATGAGACTTGGTGCGTTGGGGCAAAGAGAGAGATGGGGTATCCACTCCAAAGCATAAGATTGGTGTTGGGAAGACACTCATTATAAACCCGAATGACTCCTCACTAAACATCTCTTAGAAACCTGTAGTAGCTTTAGCTTCTGTGAAGATGGTTGGAGAGAAAATCTGGCTGATAGTATTGTGGAGGAAGCCAAATAAAAGCTAATAAACATTGTCTTCAACATGCATTTAATACAAAAAGCCTTTCAATGAATTTGCCTACAGAGGTGGCAAGGGATATCTATCTAGCATCATGCCAAATCTTGAGACTAAAAAATTGTGCACTTTAAAACGGATAGTGCATGCCTCGAACTTGCAATGAAGGTGGACCACAGGCTATCTTTTCGGGATGAAAGTGGGAAAAATCGCTTTTAGAAAGGGCAAAATAAGATGACGTCATAGTTGACGTGACAATTTCACTTTTGATAAGCTAGCGGAAATGTTTGAATTTGAAAAGATAGCCGTTTAGATGAAGCTGGCAGAAATTGTTTATGTTTGACGTATGAAAATAAGAATCCACTACTGAGAAATGTTGATATACTATCTGTAGCTTTAACCATGATTAATGGTGTCCTTCTCCCACCAATGTAAAGAAAGGCCTTCTGCTACAGTTTTTGAGAGAGATTTTGCTTCAATGTTAGCCTCTTTGTAGACATGTTTAGCCTCATATTTCTCTAATTTGATCAAAATATCAGTTATGTTCTTCAAAATCGCCTGTAGCCGCCAGTTTAGGGTTCTTCTTGATTTAATTGCATTGATTGCCATCTCTGAGTCTCCCTCTACTATTAGGTTTCTTATCCCATGTTTGTGGAAAACAAGTAAGCCTAGGAGCAAAGATTTGTATTCTGTTATATTGCTAGTATCTAGTGGCAGTGGCATGGCCGTCTTTCCAATTATTTTTCCTATATGATCTCTAAACACATATCCTATTTCTGAAGCACCTGGGTTTACTTTGGAGGCTCCATCAAATTTTACCTTGAACAAATCCTATTTAGGGGGAGACCATATAGCATCCTTTCCTGCACTAGTGTTTCTCCCAAAGGAAGGAGGAATCTTGATCTCTTGCCATTTTTTTATTATACTGTCATCCCAAGTAGAAATTTTTTTGCTAGAATCTGTTGAGAAGGCTAGTTTGTAATTTACTGCCTTGATAACTGATGTTTCAATTGAGGATAAAACTAATTCAAATATTCTTGCTTTTTTCAATCTATAAGGTATTTTGTTGCCATTATACTTACCCATATTGATTTAGGGTCTTTAATGAACTTCCAAACTAGTTTAGCTCCGAAGGCTTTGTTCTGCAATTGAAAATTTTTTATTCCTAGACCCCCATGGACTTGGGTTTAATGATTTTATCCCATGCAATTAGAGAAATTTTATGTTTTTCTTAAGTGTTTTGCCAGAAGAAGTTTCTCAACTTTTCAATGATGAAGGAATTTTCACCAACAGTGAAAGATAAAAAGGATAAAAGGTAGATGGGTAGAGCAAAAATAACTACTTGGAGCATTACCATCCTACCAACCCATGAGCACCATTTCCCTTTCCAGGAGTTAATATTTTGATCCAGCTTTAACTTCAGAAGATCCCAAAGTTTTGAGTTCCTCAATCCTTTGTCAATTGGCATGGCCAAGTGAATACAAGCAAGAATGCCTCTTTTAAAGTTCTAAATTATTTGGATCTTAACCTCTAAGGGGGCAGGGGTGGAGAAGAATTTTATTTAATATTTTTCTTTGTTCATAATTTGGCTTGAGGCCTTCCCAAAGGATTCCAGGAGCATTTTCAGCTAATTTGCTTCCTTGATCTTTTCTACACTCAACAGGAGGTTATCATTTGCAAATTTTGATGCTAGTGAATGAAACATCTATTGAGGATGCTGTATGTCCTATGACATTCTCTCATTGGACAAGTGTCAAAATTCCAATGTCCACCGACGAAACATCCAATGAGGATTTTGTTTGCCCGACGACATTCTCTTGCCGGATAAGGGGTCATGGCCATTGTCAAAAGAGTCTCGGATGTTGTCGTAATTCTGACATCCACCCAAGAAACATTTTATGAGGATGTTGTATGACTGACGACATTCTCTCGCTGGATGAGTGGCCATGACCGTCGTTGGAAGAGTCTTGGCTATTGTGGGAATTTCGATGACAATTAAAGAAACATTCGATGAGGATGTTGTATGTCCTATAGCATTCTCTCATTAGATGGGTGTCATAATTCCAACATGCGCCCAGGAAACGTCTGACAAGGATGTTGTATGCTTGACGGAATTCTCTTGCCGAATGAGTGGTCATGGCCACCGTTGGAAGAGTCCTGGGTGTCGTCATAATTCTGATGCTAGTCAAGGAAACACCTGATGAGGATGTTGTATGTTGTATGGCATTCTCTCATCGAATAGGTGTTGGAATTCCGATGTCCACCCAAGAAACATCTGACGAGGATGTTGTATGCTTGCTGATATTCTCTCGCCAGATGAGCGGTTATGGCAACCATCAGAAGAGTCCCGAGTGTCATCAGAATTCTAATGTGCACCCAGGAAACATCCAATGAGGATTTTGTATGCCCGACGACATTCTCTTACCGAATGAGTGGTCACGGCCGCTGTTAGATGACATTCTCTGTGTTATCTTTTATGGATGGTTGGTAAAATTTATGTGGTTATATTTGTGCTTAACTATTATATCTATTGTTTTGGTATTCGGTTTATGTATTCTAGTAAAAAGGTTTTAATGGTTAAATTTCTATAATCTGTTGACAACTGATTCAGCCCCCCTCTTATTTGTCCTCCGGTTATCTAAGTTGTCTAACAACAACAACATGCTAAATATGGTCTAAAGTTTTTGTGGAACTTTTTTTAGAGTGGACATGGAAAAGGAGAGCATGATGGGGAAGGAGCTTGTGTGCAGCATGCACTTTGCCAATATAAACTTGGAGGTAACAACATACAAAATTCAAGTTACAAAGTAGAATGGTGCAAAAATCATTTTCGTGCAAATGACACAACGTACAAAAAATGCTATTTTGGGGAAGTTAAATATTTTTATCGATCATAATTGCCAAAAAATTAATGGCATTAGAAGTTTGCATCAAGTGATGACTATAGGACATAGAAAACCTCTTGTGATCCAGGTTACATAAAAATCATGTTTTTGTGTTGATTGCATTGAAAACAATGTAAATATTCAACAATGTCAGAACATTAGAGATGGATTTGCTTTAGAATGGAAGATGAAACAATTTGTCACAATGCCTCCTTTCATAGATAGTGACATTGTAGATATTCATGATCCTATATATTCAGTTGATTATGAACGTGTTTTTGATTTAGTTGTGTGAGGTACACTTGCATTTTATTTAAATATACTTATGGTTTTTCGTGTACTTTGTTTAAATTTTAATTCAGTATGAATTCTTTTTACACTCTACCATACACTTTACAATTTAATTGTTTGTATTTTGCCATATACGGGTGATAATTTTGTTGTGCTTTCAGATCCTAACAATGTAGAAATTATTGACTATTACCTACTATGATGCACAAAACCAAAATGTAAATTGTCAGAATCAGTGGAAGATGTTGATGGGGAATAATATCCCATTGGATCCATCATTGTTAAAGGTACTTATTATCAACAAATGAATATAGATAACAATGGTGTTACATACATGCCCAACCAAAACGTTTTGCATTATAGTCATTTAGTTATAGCAACACGATTACATTTTGAAACTTTACAAAAAAGAGTTTGTATCTCCCAAAAGTGGTGGTTGCCTATCGAAGATCATGAAAGGATATTAGAGATAGAAAAATATAGAGAGGATCCATATTTATTTATTTTTAATAGATTAATAGCTGTAGAGGGGCAACACCCTTGCATTAATCAAAATTGAGAAATACATAACTTGTTCATAAAGAGCCGTAGAGGGAAAGAACTATGAAGAAAACCCCCTAAAATTGCTCTAATAGTGAACAAAAAGGACAACCAAGCTGGCAAAGATCCTAACAAGCTAGAAAAAAGAGACAAGCAGAGGAGAACAAAATATCGATTGAAACCAAAAGCGTACAATTATCTAAACAATGCAATAAGATGGGATATGGAAAACCAAAGAGGATCATAGCACGGGCTGAGGAGGTCAATACATTTAGGATTCTTCATCGCTTGAGCCTGGGTCCTCGTCGTCAGGAGTAGGAGCAATGGTTGCATCCAAAATTACCAGGCAGTCATTCGTGCAAGCAGCATGAGCCAATGCTTCTGCCTTTTCCAAGGGGTGGCAGACATCATCTTGAATCCACTCTTCGCTGCGGCCAAGACCCCAAGAGTTTCCTTCAACTATGTAACTATTGGCCATAATGCCAATGTCTTCTCTACCTGAAAGCCCTTCCTCGTGGGTAAAGGCACTTCTCTAGGTAGCTATGAGAATGGAAGGAATGGAAGGACACATGGTCAACATCTATATCCAATGATGTATCCTCTAAAATGTCAATAAGAAGACTAGTATAGTGACCATGAGCTCGAGCAGGAGCTATTAAAGTAATAGGTAGTAGCAATGTAGATTGTGGTGGCTCGGGTATCAGATTGCCTAGTGTAGGCTAAGGAGGAGGTGTTGGATCAACTAATGTATGTGCTGGATGCGTTGTAGGATGCACAAGAATTCCCACCTCTCTCCCCATATCATCATGAGATTATCTACCACCATGGCTCCTAGATCCACCTTCGTGTACATGTTGTCTCACCCGTGTTGGTACATCCTCGAGTGGGATCTCAAGAATCAAAGAAAGAAGTGTATATGATTCCAATAAATCACTAAACAACAATGCACTTATCTGCTGCAAAGGATCAACCTCTCTGTACCGTGCAACGTCAGGTGGAGATGGTATATCCACACGAGCATAAGGATCAATGCCACTACTAGATGTTGCATCTGTAGCCTACAGAATGGTACCCTGTGATCGCAACAAATATCTCCCAACATGATCAGATGTCATTTAGTCAACCTAAGTGGCAATATATGCAATGCTAGAATAGATATGTCGTCTGGTATTATTAGTTGTTGCATCTGATTCCTGTGATAACTCCAAACATTTTGGTAGAACCAAAAGGTTTGGACCAAATAATACTTGTTTATTAATGAGCACTAGTACATAAAGTCATCTAAATTTATCATTGAGTGCCCCTCTCCCCTACCCAGCATTCACTGGTATAGATGTATAATCAATGTCTAATCCCATGTGAAACTTTTCAAACAATTGTTTGCAAAAATAAACTGGCAACTCATCCTTTTGTGGCCACATATGATGAGTTGCCAACCATTTAGTAAATATTAATGGTGCCACAACTGGATCGGTACATTTGGTAACTAAATATACTCTAATCTTACGTGTCTCGGACTTTGATAATGGGGGAACATAGTATGGACTTGTGTAGAAGATACATTCCTGCTCACGCCTTCTCATTTCACCATAAGGATTATATGTCTGAATAGTGTCAATCATATGTAGTAACTCATCCCTAATAATATTTTCCCCTTTCTTTATTAGGTCGGGTTGTGGCAAAATCTAATTTGGACACAAGATGTTCTAATGCACGCTAGAGGGCCTAAGTGGTTTCAGAAAAAAGTTGAGCCCTAACATCACTATCACTAGAATGCATTCAACCAGACCGTCTAGATGTCTGGTTAGTGCCCTCGTGATGAATTCTACCATCTGATTCCTGATTGGCCATGTCAAAAAAATATCTGTATGTACATAATAATAAAAGAAAATAATTTAAAAAAATAATTATTCAAAACTTTTTAAAATAATTTAAACTAATTTTGGATACTATTTTAAACTATTTCAAACATATTTAAAAATGATATACAATTGTAATTTAAAGTACAATTGGAAGTAATTGAAACATTTGATACAAATTACTTTAAAGAAACATTAAAATTAAACACATACACATACACATACACATACACATATATAATTTACTTTAAAGAAACGTTAAAATTAAATAAATGTACATGATAGACATACACATATACATACACATACACACACACATGTGCATACACACACATACGATACATACATACATACATACACATGCACACATAAAAACACATGTACACACACACATACACGCACATACACACATACACACATACACATACATGCATGCATATATGTATACATACACATATACACATACGTGCACATACACACACATACATGCATATGTAAACACATACATACATGCGTACATGTATGCATGTATGTATGTATGTACATATGCGTGTATGTGTGTATGTGTGTATGTGGGTGTATGTGTGTGTATTTATGTATGTGTATATGTATATGTATATGTATGTGTTAATGTGTGCATGTGTGTATGTATGTATGTAAGTGTATGTATGTATGTGTGTTCACATGTGTGTATGAATGTATGTATGTTTGTATATATGCATGTCGATGTATGTATTTATGTATATTGCAGGTATGTATGTATGTATGTATGTATGCATGTATGTGGGTGTGTATGTATGTTTATGTGTGTGTGTGTGTGTATGTATGTGTGTGTATGTGTATGTATGTGTATGTGTATACAAACATAAACATGCATAAATACATAAACACATACATACACTCACATACACACATATACCCATACACACATACACATCACATACACATGCATCCATACATACATACACACACATACACATACATATACACACATGCATACATATACATGTACGTACATACATACACACAAACATAACCACACATACCCATCCACACACATGTACAACTATGTATGCACGTGTATGTGTATTTGTGTTTATGTGCACATGATTCTCTATGTGGGTGTGCGTGTAGGTGTAGGTGTATGTGTCTATGTATTTGTATGCGTACGAGGACTTTTTTTTATGTGTAGTGTATTAATTATAATTTTGTATGGTCTATATGTAAGCGTAATGAGAAAATGATTTTAAAAAAAAATTATTTAATAGGTATACATGCATATTTTTTTAATAGTTTCATAGTGTTGGTTTTCACATTTTACTAGGTTTAATTTTGTTTTAACATTTTTCTAATGTTTTCCTTCTAATTTTTTAAAAAAATTGATAAACTATTTAATAAATATAATTATAGCAATAAATATATTAATTTTTTAAATTACAAATACAAAACCAAAAAAAAAGGAAAAAAAAGGAACCTTCCTGGAAAAATGGGGGCTGGAAATAAGATCCTTGTGAGTCCGACCAAACTCCCAAAGCTCCTTAGTGTGCAAATGGGGGTCACTGGGGAAAATATCAGTTTATATAACTGATAGTCCGATCGGACTCCCGGCACCATTTCAGCACCACGTGGCCCAAGTGTAGTCTATCCGGACTGAGTCCAATCAGACTACCCATAGTTGGCTTAAAGTGTGACACAGGTTCGTGCATTTACCCCCTACTCTTTGGACTCTATTGTGCACTTGCTACTTTTCAACAAGCTTATGAAGAGGCATTGAGTTGTCTAAACCAAATATTGAAGATATGTAAAGACCACATTTTATCCTTGAATCATGAAAATATTTTATTAATGATGATGGAGGGCATTGTCTTGGGTCATCACATCTCTCAAGGAGTCACAGTAGACTCTATAAAGGTAGAAGTTATTGAATGAATCCCAATACCCTAGAATAAAACTAATATAGGGAGTCTTTTGGGCCATGTAGGTTATTATAGGAGATTTATTTTAAGAAAGATAAAAAATTCACTTGGACAAAAGACTAGCAAGAGTCTTTTGAAGCCATTAAACAAGCCTTGACAATTTCTCTTGTTATAAATGTACCAATGTGGCAACAACCATTTCATATTCACGTTTATGCATCCAATTCAACAATTGAAATGGTCCTCGGTCAAAAGGATGAGTCTAGAGCAATGCAAGAAATCTACTACATTATTAAGAATCTCAATCTAGCTAAAATGAACTACACCACAATTGAAAAATAATTATTGGCAATTGTTTTATGCAATTAATAAATTTAGACATTACATTATGTTGGTTACAATTTTTTTGTCAATAGGGACCATGCAACTATCAGGTATCTAATGAACAAGGTTGTAATAGGAGAATGTATTATTAAATGGTTACTAATACTTCAAGAATTTGGCATAGCCATTGTTGATAAACTAGGAAAAGATAATTTCATAGCTGATTTTCTATCAAGAATGATTCTATAAGGTAATGATGAACCAATCAAGGATACATTTCTAGATTAGCATTTCTTTCCCATTTCTATCCAACCACCTTGGTTGATATTGTAAATTATTTGGTGACGGGGAAGTGTCCTTCTCAATTTAGCTCAAAACAAAAAAAGAAACTAATTGGTAAGACTTGTAGGTTTAAATGGATTAATGGTATGTTGTTTAACATGTGTCTTGGCCATATTAGAAAGGGCATTGAGATATAAGTGAAAATTATATCACTATTATACATATACAATTTAGGTTGTGATAAATATACAATATTGCAAGTTGACCTAACTCCATGTATAATATATTATATGATGTAATATTCATGTGAATATTCACAAATTATCAATTTCAATTATATATTCTTGTCTCAAAGATTTTTAACTCAAATTTTCAAGAGACTCAAGGCCATATCCTTCACCTATACCTATTGTTTCCAACATTTTGGTTCCAATGTCAAGACATTTCTAAAGTGATAAAGGAAAGGTCGAATCAAGACATAAAGGAAATGTCAAATCAATACTATCATTTGTGATGGTAAAATACATTAATAAAAGATTATTGAAGACATGGAAAAGAAATAATAGGTAGAAAGAGAAATACTACACATATTTATCACACTTTTATAAAGAAAATAATCAATACACATACAAATTTTCAAATTCAACCACCTAAATGTGACATTTATTATTTGAATTTTAAAATGATGTAAACGAATTTAAAATATAGTTTATAAGATAGATTTAAAAATAGTTGGATTTTTCTTTTTTTCTAAAATTTTAGAAAACAATGAGTTGGATGGAACATCAACAAAAAAACAAAATCATTTTTCTCCTCATAGATTATTTGAAATCTAGTGCATGAAAAAAAAAGAAAAAAAATTCAATGATTTTTTATAATAATTTTTAAAGTTAAACTTAATCAAAACATTACAATTTTCATAAGATATCAATTTTCATTTAATTTTTTTATGATTTACAAAATGTAACGTTGGAGAGGATTCTCTCCTATAATACACTCTATGTTTTTCAAAAAATCTACATATATTAGATATATATTTACAAATAATTAAATAGAATATGTTGGCCAAAGGTGAACACAACATGACTTCTTCAATGAATTAGACGAAGAGAATTTGATGTACTTATTGCTTTTAATAAGGACACAAAAGAATGAGTTTCTTATGATGAAAGGTGTGAAAAGAGATAGAGACACTTTGATCGACTATGAATCTAATGTAAGAAATTTACAAACAATTTTTATTTAGATAATTAAATATGATCTTCCTCATTGAAGTCAATATGTTCCGAAGTTGAATCTGATTCCAAACATGGATTATGGCCCAACAAAATATGTCCAACATCAACATTTTCTAAGTCATGGACATCAATTGGAGATCCAATCTTAGTGGGACTTTCAATCATTGCACCATCTTCAAGTAAAATATTTTCCCAACTTGAATCTAATTCAAAGGACAGATTTTCCTCCAATGCAAGCATGTCATCAACATTTTCTATTCCATCGACATAAATCAAAGATCCAATACTAATGGGACTTTCAGTCATTGCACCATCTTCTAGGAAAGTGTTGGCAGTATAATCTGATTCACAACAGCTCCTAGGTTCTTGTAAATCTCTAAATTGACCTTGAATTTGCTTGGTTTTTGCCACTGCATTTGGTTGCCCTAGATTATGAGAAGTAGTATTCAAACCACGTTTATGAATAGGCTCCTCACTTGTATTGTTTTGGGAAATAACATCATCTTCATATTTCTTGACGTGAATTTCACCTATGTATAATCCATCATCCAAGTTTGGACCAAAGTTCAACTCAGGTAGCCTATTACTTCTTTCCTGTAAAACTGGTGCAAAAGTGGAGTCAAAGCCGTTTTCATTTATAACTAAATTCACTTTAGGACAACTACAATTGTTTACATCATTCCTGTATGCTAAAGTTTCAATGTCTCTATATTCATGTGTACCTGGTTACATATATCAAAACAAGTTAATATCAATATTAAACAAAAAAATTGACAGAGGCCACAAATAAAGAACTGTACCATGTCAAATTAAGGAATGAGAGCTTTTAGTTTTGGGTAGAGCATCCAGTCAGTCTTAAACCATACACACTAAGCAACATATGAAGTCTATAGAATGTTAGTCAAGTTTGAGTGTTTAACAGTTTTTAGTCTAGAAATGTATTAAGCCTAAAAAATGCCAGTCAACTCTCAATGTTTAACACTTTTAAGTCTAAAACTGTAAGCTTCATGTGTATGATTTAAGCCGTTACCCAACACCCTAACAACACCCTAACAAGCTAATGGACAATGCTTAGATCTAATTAGATCTAATTTAATCCTACTATTTGGCCACAAAATATGTATTACCAATTGTAGATTATTTAATACTTTTGTACCCAATTTTATGGTGGGAAACTTTTGTATCCAATTTATCAAGAAGATGTAAACCTTTCAATGGTAATAATGGGCTCCTCTTGTTCATCTTGTTCAAACAAAAAACATGCTAATTGCTACATCGAAGCTTTGTAAAACGATAGTGTTCTGGTCCAAATAGTAAGTTTGTTGGTTCTTGGGCTTGAACTATGGACCATTCTTCATTCTCTTGGTTGGGAAATCCCATATTAAATGATCCAGCTTACCATAACAATAACAAGTTCTCTTTCAAATTCGGTTGCTTTGTCCATAATCATTCTACAAAATCACCCTCTCTTTTCTTGATATATGAGCCTCCATTCCCGACTTGACCGGATTTTTAAACAAAATCATTTGCAATAATAAGAAGATAAACTTACAGAATTGTGAACAGATATTTTGCTCTGAGCTCGGTTTGGGGATATAGATGTAAAAGAGAGGGAGATATGTCTAGAGATAAAGGGTGAGAGAGGAAGATAGAGATAGAGATGAAGATAAAGGGAGAGATTAACAAGGTCTAAGAGAAGAGGGGGAGAGGAAGAGATATAGATAAAGGGTGATATAAAGAGATAAAGAGGGATATGGAAAGAGATTGAGAGATAAGGAGAGTGATAGAGAGATAGGGAGATAGAGAAAGCCACAAATAGAGATGAAGAAATACAAAGGGAGCGATGAAGAAAAAGAGATAATTAGAGAGGTAGAGAAATAGAGAGCCCAAGAGGTAGAGGGGGAAAGAGAGACTAATAGTAAAAGTGACATGTTTATGAATCCATATTATGCATGCATGTCTACAAATGTAGTTGTGATATATGTCATAACCTATTCTAGATCTCTCATTTGGTTACAAACAAGGAGAAAGTAAGAAAATGTTGTAGAGATTCACTTTATATATGTCAAATACATTTGCTTAAAAGTTTATAAGTAATTTTCAACAAATCCATTTTGTGTAGTTTTTGCAATCATAGCAAGCCATGAGATGAAGATAGAAACTAGGTTCTTATTTGAAACTTCGAACCAAATATCTCATGATGTTAGACATCTTGCTAGCCAAACATTTTTTTTATGACTCTTTTGTACATTCTCCTGAATTCCAAGCATGTATGATTCTTGAGTATATAGGGAAACATATTAGAGAACTAGTGAAGAACATTAACCCATAAATGTATCCACGAGTGTTTAAGGAATTACAAGATGAAGTAGATAAGGAAATGAAAGAGATGATCCCTGAAAAGGGAAGAAGATTATTGTAAGAAGAAGGGGTCCTAATCCTACCTAGATGGGATATTAGCTCAGCCATAGGTTTTGACCCTAATAATAAGTCTTCTTATTCTTGGGCCTTATATCCACCACGTAAGAGGTCTCTCAATATTGAGGATCCAAGTCAAGTATATGGATATCTTGTTCATAGATTAGAAGACATGAACCTTGTTAAGGCTATAGACCTGACACTTAATGCAACAAAATTTAGGAAGGCTCATATTGAAAAACTGGTTAAAGAAAACACAAGGTATAAGAGAGAAAATGAGCACTTGAGAGAAGAAAATGTGATGTTTGGACATAGATTTCCATCTTATTTAGGGACTGCTCCGTTGCCAATAATTGATGCACCGAATCATGAGAAAAGACTAATGAAGGTGACTTAAAAGAGGTCTTATGAGAAACTAGAAGTAATAAAGTTAGTGAAAAGAAAGGAATGGATAGTTCAGTAGTGGAAGGCTTTAAAAGCCAATGTTGTCATAGAGTTAATGAATGACATATTTGAAAAACTATTGCTACATGTTCACAGATTTTGGACTGTATTTGTTGGAACATAGAAGGACATTAAAGAGCATGAGAGGTTACAAGGAAGGCTAGAATCAAAAAGAGAGGAAGTCACACAAGATCCTATTTAGGAGAAGTTAGAATATGTAGTGAAACAAGTTGATAAATGGATAAAAGTACACGAAAAGTTAAATAAGAAGTTTCAATCAAAGAATTAAATAGATATGATCAAATGAAAGACACTCATTTCCCCTCACTCCTTAAGGATGTTGGCAAATGCACACTCTAATGAGAAATTGTATGTGATTGAAGGTTTTGTCATTGATGACAACCTTGTAATCATATGATACTGGCAAGACAAATATACCGGCACCAACATCGACAAACTCTACACTGGCATACAAAACACCTGCAGTGAAAGGAAGGATACCGGCACCTTGGCCGACTTCAATTTTGTTTAAAATGTATTTTTTAATTAATTGTAAAATCATTGTAAGCCGACATGGCAAGTTGTAATATGACTCATATATGTATGAGATCATTGTAGATCATTTTGTAATAAGGATATAGGCAAAATTATGTAGACCTAATATGCAAATTTTTGGTTAAGGGTTTATGTATGTAGCAGAGCCTAAACTGGTACTGAACCTTACATAGCAGATGCTAATCTGAAGAAGTACAAGACATTGGATTTTTTTAATCCTTTTCGTAACTCAGTGTGACTTCTTTTGTAATTGAGCAGTGAGGTCTAGGCACTTGGCCTTCCTGCATGTGCAGGCCCCTATTGTAAAAGTAATATTCTCTTATTGGCCAGTATGTGAATATTGTGGGTCACAAATCCTGTCAAGGTTTTTCTCACACTGGGTTTCCTCATTAAAATACTATGTTATGGTGTGTTTCTCATGTTTTTGTTATTGTTCTTAGTTACTGCATTATTTTTGGTTTACCGGTACATAGTTATAATATGCTTTTCATGTTTTAAGTCAAGTAAATTTATACCGGTTAGATATTGATACACCCCCTGCCCCTCTCTCAGTATCTTTGGGAATCCTAACAATTGGTATCAAAGTCAGGTCCTCTATTTTCAAAAGCCGAACAAGTTGAGGAAGATCTTGTCATCGATAGAGATGGAAAACCTGAGAAAGCAATTGGAAATAGCTCTTACAGACTATGATGGAGAAAAAGTGAATAACATCAAACTAGAAGATGATCTGAAGGCTACTCAGGATATTATTC
Source organism: Cryptomeria japonica (assembly GCF_030272615.1). Taxonomy (NCBI): domain Eukaryota; kingdom Viridiplantae; phylum Streptophyta; class Pinopsida; order Cupressales; family Cupressaceae; genus Cryptomeria; species Cryptomeria japonica. The sequence goes on along the minus strand of NC_081415.1, from coordinate 567,024,651 downwards.
AAGCACTTCAAGAAAACTTTACTATTGCAAGGAACAAGAGGAGAGAACTTTATGAAAAGATACAAAAGGAGAATGATGAAAAGGAAATTCTTAATGATCTCATAAACAAGCTAAGACAAGAAATTAGTACAACAAAGAATGAGATGCATGATATGACTATGAGATTCTGTAAAGAAATTGAAGATAGAAAGAAAAATGAAGAAGACTTGGTTAGAAGACTAAATGATGCTGGAAATGAAAACACAAGACTCAGTCATGAAAATGATTTGTTGAAGATAGGGCTAATGCACACACAAAATGACAAAACTGAACTCATGAGACAGAAAGGAATCTTGGAGAATGAACTGACTGGTGCAAATCAACACAAGGATAAATTCAAGAAAAGTTCAGAAGAACCTAGTGACATGCTGAAGAATCAGAAACCTAATGGTGATACAAATGGCCTTGGGTTTGAAGTTGGTGAAAGCTACGGTACTACAAACAATCATAATCATAGAAAACCGGTAAGACAACCTACTACTTACAAATTTAATGGCAAATTCTTTAACTACAACAAGTATGGTCATAGAGAAAATCAGTGTAGATCTAGAAATTATCTAAACACTAATACACCCACCAATCAATGTTCAAAATGCAACAAAGTTGGTCATAATTCAGAAAATCACAGAATGAATGTAAGATATTATGTTTGTGGAAGATTTGGACACTTATCTAATCAATTTAGAACATATACTGGCATAGGATATGGGAAAGCTATTCAAAAAAATAATGTGACTTGTTATCCCTGTAACAAAATTGGACATATTGCTAAATTTTGTAGAAGCAAGCCCTCACCAGCAAACAATAAAGGTCCAAGTTTGAAAGGTAAACAAAAAGTTGAAGAGGTAAAGCAATAATTCTCAAAACAATGGATTAGAAAGTCTCCACCAACAGAATAGAGTAACACTCCACTGGTAGGAGAATCTTTATCTAACTGAAGCAAAATCTTTTGGGGGTTTAGTAGCAAAATGAAAAAAGTGCTATTATTCCCTCAGTTGATGGTAAGAAGTTGAAATTACTTCTATACCGGAAGATGAGTTAAGTTGTGACTTAACCGGAAAGCATTAAATGTGGATGTTGGAGAAAATAACATTATAAAGTAAGTGTTTTTTCTCCTTTTTCATTCACTGAGCATTCAAATCTTCGAGAGTGCAAAAATTCCTGAGTGAAAGCATTCTAAGCGAAGAAGTGAAGCAATCCATCAAAACATTCAACCTTAAGGTAGATTGAGGTATTAATAGCTATGGCATCTTCATCCACTCCTGAATTTATGGCAAACACTACTGTTGTTGAAGTTATTAAGCTCCCTAGACCCGTATTCCAGCTAGTTCCCGAAATTGCAAAAAAAGATGATAGCATAGGTGCATTCTCTCAAATCCCTAAAGGAGTAGTATATGCTGAAGACCCTAGGATGTATATACACTATCATATTGAGGAATTAGGTGATGATGATATTAAGAACATGTTTAAAACCATGATTTGTTATGAATCTAGAAATGTCAAGCCTAAACATAAGATAGTGGAAACCCTAGGTTTCACTGAAATTCTTAGTATCTTGGATTTTCCCAAGGATATCATAAGGATTGTGTTAAGAAGAGTACATGGTGAATTTTTTTGGTTGGACTCAATTCATAAAATCACAAAAGAAGCAGTAAAAGTTGTAATAGGGTTACCCTCCACCGATAACAGTCTGGACAAAACTAAGAAGGTCTCAAATGACATAGTGATAAACCTAACTGGTGCAACATTTGATAAAAGATCTCTGAGGGTAAACGATGTAAAAGATATAAATGCCAGATTTATCAGTATGATCTTAGGTTATAAGGCTACACATGCAAATAGGTTGAACTCAGTTTCTAGCCTATGTATCAAGAGTGCCTATGATATGGTCAATGATAATGCAATGATACACATATGTGAATGGCTTGAAGATGAGTTGATAGACAATTTGGGAAAGATTAAAACATATAAGAAAGGAACATTCAAATTTGTAAACTTACTTATTTGTTTGATGTTGTACATAACCAAACAAGTGCCCGGTATTGGTGCTAGAGATTTTGGTTTTGACATATTAGTAGGAAAACAACTATTAGATTTACTAAACAATGTGGGAGAGAACAGGGAGAAAAAACTAAATGAGTATTTTCAAGCATTGAAATCTCAAATGAAAACCAGAGTAAGACTGTCACAAGCTATTGTGGATAAGTATCAGAAAGAAATCTGTTTTGTGATCAAGAAAGATGAAATTTGGATGGAAGCAGTTGTCCCTAGAACTATTTGGGTAACTAAAATGGGCTATGAAACATATGAGAACATCATAGAAACTTATGCAAAATCCCTCCTTGAAGCACCCAAGGAACTAGAAGAGAAAGTGTTTGGTAGTGCTGAATCAATAGAAAGTACTATTTAATCTAGAAAAAGGGTTAAGAAAGTCAAAGCAACTGTAAGAAAAGGAACCCGACAAGCAAAGGCAATTAAGGAAGATGTGTTAAAACAAACTGGTATAGCTAAGAGTGAGTTAGAAGAACTTCAACTAGAAACTCATCTTTCACCAGTTGGAACTTCTTCTGAGAGTGATATACCCTCATAGGCAGTAAGGCCTTCGGTGAAGAAAATGACTCCTAAGAAGAAGAAGGTGAAATAAATTATTGCTCCCCTAGACAAACTTCTTAGCAAAATAACAGAGGATGGTAAGTTGAAAAACATCAACAAATTGTATAACACATTCTCCACAGATGACAAAGAAAGCATAGAAAACAGTGTAATTTTACATTTAGATATATACAAGAAATTCTTAATGGAGGTTGTTGATGAAATTCCAAATGATCTGTATAGAATATTAGAAGCTGGAAGATTAGCCATTGTTGAGCTGGATAAGAAGATTAAGATTGAAAAATTACTTGAAGTGCATCTAGTTAACTCACCTGATGAAATAGACAAATTAATCAGTGATGCTAACCGAACAGTATTCTCCACTACTCACCTGCATGTAGCACTGATGGCAGGTAGAGTAAGGTAAGGTAGGTGGACCACCAAGCCTGAAAATAATTGACAATATGCCCCCACCTCTTTCAGATACTCCACCGATAGACACTACTGACAAACAACTAGCCATAGAGAGTATGGAGACTCCAGTAGAGGATACAAATCTTGAATCTAAAATTTTGTAAATGGTAAATGTAGACACATAGGAAGTTAATGTCATGGTTGATAGAGAAACTACTAAGGATAAGAAGAAAGATGTGGCTACTAAGTCACCGACTGTAGAGGTTGAGATAAACATAGAAAAACCTACACAGGCAGAGCAACCGACAAAGAATACCACAGAGAAACCAGTAGATACAACAAAAAAACCATCTGAAGAACCAGAAAAAGAGAGTTCTGAGGTACAAACTGAGATTACATCTAAGAAACCGATAGTTAAAAGCTCAGAGAAACCCTCTGAGATATAGATAGAGAAACCAAAACCGGTAGAGATTGAGGCTCAAGTTCAGACAGAGAAAGTGCCATCGACATAAACTGAAAAGCCCAAACACCTACTAATAGAAATGCAAACAGAGACTGACCTACAAGAGGTCAAAACAACTAAGGTAATTACCACAACCAGTAGCATGGCTATTGTAAAGACTATTGGACAAACATCTGGTACATCTATGGCAGAATTCAGACCTACAAGTGTAACAGAGGTCTTATTAGATTCAATAAATAAGATCACAAAATGCAATGCACAAGCCTTTAAGGCTATTGATGATATAATACCAATTCTTAAATTGATTGCACCAAAGTGCACAGTTGATAATAAGGATTCTTTAGGACAACTAGACATATTGTCTAAGTTCATCACCGGTAGCTTATTAACTATTGATCAAATAAATGAGGATACATTTAAGGAAAGAATGATAAAGGAAAAAGAGAAATTCTTCGAGGATATTGTAAATAAGAATAAAGAGAAAATGGATACTCTTTTACCTGAACTTGGAGAAATAATTTTTGACCTCAAGAAACTGTACACAGATGTACTTGTAAAATAAATATTTTGACAGA